>NC_058089.1:83338219-83992950 GCF_014858855.1 Bufo gargarizans
GACCTGCCCTTTTTGCTTCGCATTAACCACAGAAGAAGATGTATGTGATCGGTTGTTGGGTTTAGACCAAGAATTCAATGCAGGGGGTAAACTTTTACGAAGGTGCTTTATAACTGATAGTTGCCAGTAAAAGCATTACATAAAACTACAATATTCAGTAAGACAAAAGTAAGAACATAAGGGGTCATCTATCAAACAGAAATATGCCTAAATTTGTCGAACTTCTGGCGCACTTGTGCCACAATCTGCTTCTCCTCTCCGCTCACGTATGGTCTAAAAAAAGGGGCCATGGTGCGGGCAGGGAAGGGGACGGGCCGGTAGGTCCGTCTCATTTATAATTCTTTTACGTCTGCTATAGGCATAGAAAATGGTCTAAATGTAAGACAGTAAGGAAGCGAACTTACATTTAGATGTGGCGCTGGATAATCCGCAGTTTTGTAGAGGCCAACGCCGGTCTTAATAAATTACCCCTCATATTGCATTAAAGCTCTAAAAGGTTTTTTATTTCTAATTACAAACAGCAAAAAATCATTTAAAAAAATGATGTTCAATAATAAAAAAAACTGCGTATAGTCTCATCGATGGTGGCTTTTTATTATTGACTATATGTGGCGCTATCCGTTATGTGAGCAGAGAAGTCTATATAACTTTGAAATGTTTTTCTTTTGTTAAAGTTTGGTTGGGGAATACAGTATTTTTCACGCTTAGAGTTTGGCAGCGCTTCTTCTACGAACTCATAGCGGAACGAGGCTTCCTGCTTTTTTCTCTCTCCGGAGGACCTGACACATCTGTGCTTTACATTGAGAGCTCACTGATCTCAACAAGCTCAATGTAATATTTAATTTCCCCTGTGGTGGCACTGCGGGGAAAAATGAACGCTTAGAGTAGATTTACACCGTCTTTTTGGAAGAGGGCGTGAGGCGGACTTTCTTGTGGGTTTTACAGGTAAAGCCAGAATCTGCCTCAAATGCTCCTCCAAAAAATACAGTGTGAACCTCCTCTTACTGTATGGTCAGGTTCTCCCTGAATGATGGGGTTCCAGGAGTAGGACAACCTGTGATCAGCGGACATCCTTGTTGAAGGCTAAATCTTGGTTGTTATCATATCCATAACACAGCGGTTCAGATAAAGAGGTATTTGTGTACTTAGTTTGTTCTAAAGCTGGTCATACGCTTTAGATGTATATCGGTTGAAACCACCAACTTTGGTGGGACCAGCCAAACTATCTAATGTATACAGGAGCTTTTCACTTGATGGAAGATATCAGATTGAGATAAGGATCAGGCAGTTAAGTATCAACATGCTTGATCCTTTTGTTATAAAGAGAAGATACACTGCTACCGGAGCTATGGCTAGCTTCACACTAACGCTAAAATCTTTGTGCGAGAACAGCCTACTGGAGTTCAACATCTCTGACATAGCCGGAAACTACCTTTCAACACAGAAGCTCATTGACTGTAATGGAACCCGGAAGGGATCTGCCCTGTTTCCGACATTAGGGTCTTGAAGCGCTATTTGTCCGGCTGAATCCCGGCACTGATGCCGGAAATAGGTTGGATCCCCAGTATGGTCAACGTGGCCTGGCGGTGCTCCGGCCCATTTTAGCTATGCCGAATACGATAAACTCTGGTAGGCTGTTCCTCTGCTGGAACAGCCTCCCAGAACATTTTAGTACAAATGTGAATAAAGCCTTACTCTTTTTCCCATGCCCAATACAGGCTTGTTCGGTTGAGCTGGGCATTCATGTGTATGGAGCATGGTCAGGAGAGATAGCTATCGGCCAAAAGAGTGTTTGCCTGATGTGTGTCTTATACGTATGGCCAGCCTAAATATCTAGTATAGGTACATACACAGTATTTTTAAAATCTAAAATTCATTTGTCAAGTTTCACAATCTCTTACTTTGACTTTTCTGGCTACAAATCTTAAATTTTTATGTCTGAATTTGAGTCAGACTACTACAATAAGCACCAATGTAAACTGTAAGTAGTAATATTAGACAGCCATTATTTCAAGGAAATTTTTGTTCTGGCAGAACTATTATGTTTTATTATGGGAGGAGAACACATTTCTTCAGGTCTTCCTGACCATACATGGAATTATATCTATAAGGTACAAAAAAGTTCATATAATAACATTGATGAAACTTTTGAGTTAATCCAAAATGCATTGGATTTTAAATGAAGTGGTGTAATATAGCTTTCAGAAAAAAAAGGCATGAGTGTGAATGCCCTTATATACTGAAAAACCTAAATATGGTGGAACATCTCCATGGAAGTTGGAGTAAGCCTACGAAAAGAAGACATTACTGATTTTTCCAAACTGTGTTAAAGGAGTTGTTCAGGTGCGTTAATCTGGCAGAACAGCACAGCAAGGAATAAAGATATTATGTAATTATGTTAGGAGTTAAAAATCACCTATAAGTAGGATCAACCCCACTACCTGGTGGGGTTGATCCTTTTAAGTAAAAAAAATAAAATATACTTTTATTCTTTATGCAAATTAGGGCTTCAGTGCATCAGGGAGTCAGGCTTAGCCCCTCAATGCACCTCAGCTTTCTAGTGCTGGTCCCTCCTCTTGATGAACTGACACCCTCATTTTTCTAAAGCTTTTTTTTCTCGGGAACACCAAAACCGATTTTCACAGAAAAAAAGAAAGAAAAAGAAATCTAAATTGCTGTCACGGATGGTGTTGCAGAAAGCTGGAACTTATAAATAAACATCCGACTGGCTTGATCCCAAACTGAGGAGCATATGGGTGAGCCCTATAAAACCCCTAGAGCTCTCCCTGACTGCTATGCCCATGCAAAGGCCTTAATGGTAGACGATTGCATGCCCTCGTACTTTTTACTATGTGACATCTGAAAACCCTATAATAGTGAGGGGACACGACCACCGGCTCCCTGCACTTAATACGGACGGAGTCAGGGTCACCTACAATCAAGCCAGGAAGGAAACACAAATAAAGGAAACAGACTTATCTGTGGAATCAGGAGAAGCAGCCTCCAGCAGTGAACATCCAGGAAGAAGTACAAACCGTAAAGTGAGGCAGTATGGGGGGGAATATAAAGGGAGACAATCAGTGCAAATAGGTGACAGCTGGGAGAAGGAAAGGAGATGACAAAGTGAAACCAAAACAAAGAACATCATACAACAGGTAGAGAAGAACGTCTGCCAGATCTTTTCACAGAGCTGGCGGTGACAATTGCATAACTATCCAGATTGGTCATCTAAATTTTTTAGAAACTCCTATAATTTACGAATGAATAGAAGTTATGAAAACATATGAGGAATATCCTGGGTCTATGATTACTGAGATTTTCTTCAACTAGCACTTTAACATTATCAACCCTTTAAGAAAAAAAATATTGGGATGATCTGCCAATAATAAAAGATTAATAGGTTGACATTTCTCAATGACTTCTGGACTAAATCTTTAATATCACTAGACAGGTTTTAGTCCATTGGTTGCTATTGATGGTTTGTGGTAAATTCTAACCTTTCGGTAGCCAAGCGGTTAAATTTAAAGAGACGTTCTTGGTGTTATACAGAAATATATATTACAGGCTCAGCCAGAACAGAAAATGAAATTTGCTGGTCTCCATCCACAACCAGAGAACATAAATTTGTCACATTAGGTTGCAGGGATTGAGTTTCGAAGATCAGACTCCTAATACTCTGCCCCCTGGCAATACTTTGAGTTTATCCAGCGATGCTACAGGGCTGCTCAGGTTTCCCTCTCATACAGACACATGGGTTAGTTGGCAGCCATGCTAACCACTGCTCCGAAACTGATTGTTAAACAAGATGCCAATTTACTCTGTGGCTCCGTGTTTCCAGGAGTGTCCTAGTTTTAGCTAATAAATCTAAATTTTTGATTTTGTGCTGCTTAAAGGGGTATTCAGGTGCCGGCCAATACATATTATTTTTTTGTATAGTGAAAAGTTATACAATAAATTTTTTTTTTTTACTGTATCAGTTCATAATATTTATGATATTTTCAAGATCTCCGCTTGCTGTCATGTGACCGACACACAGGTGCAAGGCTCTATAATGTTAACTGTATTTATCCCCGATTGGAACCAAAGCCAACAAACTTAGAAACGGCTGCATGTCATCTAACACCACTCCAGTTAGTAGAGTCGGAAGCTACCCGAAAGTATTTACCAGAGCCTTCTGCAAGGCGGGTTAGTCATTGCTGCAAGTGAGTCAAGTGACAGAAAACAGGTGCGAGTTTGCAGAAAGCAGACCAAACCAGGATAAAAAAAAAGCTGAAGTAAAAACTAGGAGGGTGCAGATATAGGCAAAGCAGAAGACAATATGTTAATCAAGAAACAAACCGAGGTCCAAACCTGTAGAGTACAGCTATAGCCAAATCATTAGACAGAGGTAAATCAGTAGAACGAGCCAAGGTTAGTAACCCGAAGGTAAGGAGCTGTCATGGAACCATGAACCAGACGTACAACAAGAGATGTGGAAAATAAGACGGCTTTATTGAAAAGCAAGCCGTAAGCAAAAGTCCAAACGGATGGCTAAACCGAAGCAGGGTCTTGCGTAGACAGAGGTCAGGAACCAGAAGGGTAGTCAGACGAAGCCTGGATCAGGAACCAGCAGGGTAGTCAGACGAAGCCAGGATCAGGAACCAACGGGGTAGTCAGACGAAGCCAGGATCAGGAACCAACGGGGTAGTCAGACGAGGCCAGGATCAGGAACCAGAAGCTGCAGCAGTCTTAGAAGCATGTGAACACAGGAGGACCAAGCAAGGAACTGAAGCCACAGACCTCCTATATATATGAGCTAGGCATCCAGCTCCTCCCAGTGGGAAGGAGAAGCCGCAGGGTGGGAGGCTACAAGAAACCCAGAAACCAAGATGGCCGCCAGCACATGTCAAACGAAGGAGAACAGTGAGAAGGTAAGACCATGACAGTACCTCCCCCTCAAGGGCCCCTCCTCCGCGGAGTAAGGAACGGTTTCTGAGGGAAGCGTGCGTGGAAGGCTCGGAGCAAAGCAGGAGCATGGACATCTGCGGAGGGAACCCAGGAACGCTCCTCTGGACCATAACCACGCCAATGGACCAAAAACTGCAACCGACCGCGGACCAGGCGTGAGTCCAGGATATTGCTCACCTCATATTCCTCACGATTGCCCACTTGGACCGGACGGGGCCGAGGAACCGAGGAAGTGAAACGATTACACACCAATGGCTTCAACAGGGAGACATGAAACACGTTGGAGATCCGCATGCCAGGAGGAAGCGCAAGGGCATAGGCTACCGGGTTTACCCTGCGAAGCACTCGGAAGGGACCAACAAAGCGAGGCGCCAGCTTGGTAATGGGCACTCGAAGGTTGAGGTTGCGGGTGGACAACCATACACGGTCTCCGACCTGGTAGGAAGGAGCGGGCGCTCGTCTGCGATCAGCCTGGAGTCTCTGGCGCTGCGCAGAGACCTCAAGGGACCTCTGGATCTGTACCCAAGAAGCACGTAGGACGGAAAGGTGATCCTCCACAGCCGGAATATCCTGGGGAGAGAATACCTCCGGTAACACGGCAGGTTGGAACCCATAATTGGCCATGAAGGGAGACGTCCCAGAGGAAGAGTTCACCGCCGTGTTCCTGGCAAACTCAGCCCAAGGCAGGAGGTCAACCCAATTGTCTTGGTGATCGGAGACATAGCAACGAAGGAATTGCTCCAAGGCCTGATTGGATCGTTCTGCGGCCCCATTGGACTGAGGGTGGTAGGCCGAGGAGAAAGAGAGATGAATCCCCAACTGGGAGCAAAAGGCGCGCCAGAACCTGGACACAAACTGACTCCCCCGATCCGACACAATCTCCTTGGGCAAACCGTGCAACCGGAAGACCTCCCTGGCGAAAATCGTGGCCAACTCTTGTGCAGAGGGTAACTTCTTGAGAGGAACACAGTGGCACATTTTGGAAAACCGATCCACAATCATGAGAATGACCGTATGGCCTCGGGATGCAGGGAGGTCCACAATGAAATCCATCCCCAGGTGTGACCATGGGCGCTCCCCGGTGGCTATGGGTTGCAAAAGGCCCAACGGAAGGTGCCGAGGGGACTTACTCTGGGCACAAACGGAGCATGCCGCTACATATGCGGCGATGTCGGAACGTAGAGAAGGCCACCAGAACAGACGTGAAACAGCCCAGGACAGCTGATTCTTTCCAGGATGCCCCGCGGCCTTGGAGTTATGGTAGGTTCGCAACAACCGAATGCGCAACTCCTCAGGCACAAAACACCTGCCGTTGGGTCTCCCAGAGGGAGCACCAGATTGAGCCGCCAAAATCTGCTCACCCAGGGGAGAGGTCAGGCTGGTGCGAATGGCGGCCAGGATCTGATTCGGAGGTATGACCGAAGTCGGAATCGACTCCTCCCCGGACAGCTCGGAGTACTGCCGTGATAAGGCATCCGCTCTGATGTTCTTGGAACCGGGTAGGTAGGAGACCACGTAATTAAAACGTAACAAGAACAGAGCCCATCTGGCCTGACGTGGTGTCAATCTCTTGGCCTCAGAAAGGTAGGTCAGATTCTTGTGGTCCGTCAGGATGAGAACCGGAACCACCGAACCCTCGAGCAAGTGCCTCCATTCTTTAAGGGCCTGCACGATGGCCAATAACTCCCTGTCACCAATCTGATAGTTGCACTCCGCGGAAGACAGTTTCCGGGAGTAAAACCCACAAGGAAGCAGAGGACCCTCTGGTGTTCTACGCTGAGACAGGAGGGCGCCTACTCCAGTCTCAGACGCGTCCACCTCGAGGACAAAGGGCAACCCAGGGTTGGGATGCGACAGAATCGGAGCCGACACAAAGGCGGACTTTAGAGCCTCAAACGCTCGGATGGCCTCGAGCGGCCAGACCTGGAAATTACTGCCCTTCCTGGTCAGATCCGTGAGCGGCTTGGCTAGCATAGAAAAGTCCCTGATGAACTTCCGATAATAATTGGCGAAGCCCAAAAAGCGCTGCAGGGCACGGAGACCACTGGGCTGGGGCCACTGTAAGACAGCCGAAACCTTCTCAGGATCCATGGAGAACCCCTCAGCGGAAATGATGTAACCTAAGAAGGTTACCTGGGATCGGTGAAATTCGCATTCTCAAGCTTACCGAACAGCCTGTTCTCTCGTAACCGTTGCAACACTCGTCTGACATCCATAATGTGGGCCTCCATGGATTCAGAATATACCAAGATGTCATCCAAATAGACCACCACACACTGCTGCAACAGGTCACGGAAAACATCGTTGATGAATTCCTGGAAGACTGCGGGCGCATTGCACAACCCAAAGGGCATAACCAAGGATTCATAATGACCGGTCCTGGTGTTAAACGCGGTCTTCCACTCATCGCCCGCCTTGATCCTTACCAGGTTATATGCCGCCCTCAGGTCGAGTTTGGTAAAGACCGTGGCCCCTTTGAGGCGATCGAACAGCTCGGAAATCAAGGGTATCGGGTAAGCGTTCTTGATCGTGATGCGATTGAGACCCCTGTAATCGATGCAAGGCCTCAACTCACCGCCCTTCTTTTTCACAAAGAAAAATCCAGCCCCTGCCGGGGACGAGGATTTGCGAATGTGTCCGCGTGAAAGCGCCTCCCTCACGTACTCCTCCATGGCCTCATTCTCCGCTACCGACAGTGGATAGACTTTGCCACGAGGAGGAACGGCACCAGATTGTAACTCTATGGCACAATCGTATAGGCGGTGCGGAGGTAGGGCAACCGCGCGCACCTTATCGAATACATCCCGGTACTCTTCGTATTCAGGAGGCAACAGAGAGTCCGAGGAAGTACACAGCAACTTGACAGGCCCATGGATGCAACTAGCCCCACACTGCGGTGACCACGAGAGGATCTCGGCCGATCTCCAATCGAAAGTCGGATTATGCTTCTGGAGCCAGGGGTACCCCAAGACCACCGAGTAGTGTGGAGACGAAATCACCTGGAAACAGACCGACTCTCTGTGAACGGCACCAATGGCTATCCCCACTGGAAGGGTCTCATGAGTCACGTGTGGCGGCAGAAGGGGTCTGCCGTCTATCGCCTCAAGAGCCAGTGGGGAACCTCGAGGCTGCAGAGGAATGGAATTGGCGGCAGCGAACACACTATCAATGAACAAACCACCAGCACCAGAGTCCACCAACGCCTGGGTCGTCACCGAGCCCCCGACCCAGGAGAGGACAACAGTGATCAGTGGTTTGTCAACACGGGAAACCGGGGACGAGGAGACTCCACCCAAGATCTGCCCCCGACAGGATCTCAGGTGCGAGCGTTTCCCGGACGGTTCGGACATGCCAACCGAAAATGCCCACCGAGACCACAGTACATGCATCGGCCCTCGCGTCTCCGGAGTACCCTCTCCCCCTCGGACAGGCGAGCAAACCCCAGCTGCATGGGTTCACCCCCAGACAAGTCATCCCCAGGAGGCGTGGGAGGAGAGGGAGGCACGGGTGGGACAGCAAACGTAGGCGCCAATCTGTTAGAAGACCTCCGCAGGCTCTCCTTAAAGGAAGGTCTCTCCCTGAGTCTGGTGTCAATCAAAATCAGGAAAGAAATAAGAGACTCGAGCTCCACTGGTAGGTCCTTAGCTGCAACCTCATCCTTCAAGGCATCCGAAAGACCATGAGAGAAAGCAGCGACCAGAGCCTCATTATTCCAGCCCACCTCTGCTGCCAGGGTACGAAACTCAATGGCGTATTCAGCTACGGATCGTGAACCCTGTCTGATGGACATAAGGAGCTTCGCAGCAGAGGCAGCACGAGCCGGCACATCGAATACCTTCCGAAGAGAAGCAACAAAACCGGAAAACTCGGCAACCACCGGATTGTTGTTCTCCCATAAAGGGCTGGCCCAGGCCAAGGCCTTGTCCGAGAGCAGCGAGATCAAGAAGCCCACCTTTGATCTCTCAGTAGGAAAGGCATGTGGCAGCAACTCGAAATAAATGCCCACCTGGTTAAGGAAACCTCGGCACTGAGTTGGCTCTCCCCCAAAGCGCTGTGGAAGGGGGGCAGAACCGGTCATACCCCGAGACACCGCAGGCGCAGCAACAGGTGTCGGGGTAGACTCTGGCGCAACAACCGGAGCGGCAGTAGGAACGGGCCCAGGAGCGACAACCGACCCATCGGCAACGGAAGCGAAATGAGCCGTGCGTTCAAGCAGGGTTTGCAACGCCACAGCGAACCGACCCAACAGGTGATCCTGCTGATCAAGTCTGGCAACCAGCGTAGGTAGCGAGGATGGCCCTGTACCGTCAGAATTCATGGCTTGGTCCTAATGTCATGGAACCATGAACCAGACGTACAACAAGAGATGTGGAAAATAAGAAGGCTTTATTGAAAAGCAAGCCGTAAGCAAAAGTCCAAACGGATGGCTAAACCGAAGCAGGGTCTTGCGTAGACAGAGGTCAGGAACCAGAAGGGTAGTCAGACGAAGCCTGGATCAGGAACCAGCAGGGTAGTCAGACGAAGCCAGGATCAGGAACCAACGGGGTAGTCAGACGAAGCCAGGATCAGGAACCAACGGGGTAGTCAGACGAGGCCAGGATCAGGAACCAGAAGCAGCAGCAGTCTTAGAAGCATGTGAACACAGGAGGACCAAGCAAGGAACTGAAGCCACAGACCTCCTATATATATGAGCTAGGCATCCAGCTCCTCCCAGTGGGAAGGAGAAGCTGCAGGGTGGGAGGCTACAAGAAACCCAGAAACCAAGATGGCCGCCAGCACATGTCAAACGAAGGAGAACAGTGAGAAGGTAAGACCATGACAGGAGCATGTCTTGATTTTCAGGAACAAAGCACAGGTGCACAAACAAGAGCCAGGACACTATACAAAATCACAGGCACCGAGCAGTGTCAGTGCTGACTTAAATCCCCCACATACATCTGTGATTGGATCTCGAGCCACAGCCCTGAATGGCTTGGAGTTCTAAGCCTCCAAATGGTTGACCAACCAAGGCTTGGCTGGTTGGCATACCAACATTAAGGGAACAGCCGTTCAACTGTCACACATCGAACAGGCGACACACTCTGCTCCTGATGTTCCCCAGCACCGTCTTGGTCAGGTAAGCTTATAACTGGCTCATTGTGCAGTGTCAGAGCTTTGATAGATGATAGAAGATGAGTGCCTTGGTCCTGTTTCAAGCAAATTTTCCGGCTCATTTTGTGGGCAGATTACTGTACTTGCCCATTCACTCTGTTTTGACCCTGTACAGAAGGACAGTTCCTTAAAGGGGATCTGCCAGATTGATCATGCTTCTGGTAGTAGTTTGTGGTAGAACAGGAGCAGCAGGTCAGATTGATACATAATTTATGGCCTAAAATGCTCCTCCTGGGCAGTGACCAGCCTCACTTAATGATTGACATCAAGATATACACACTCACACAGGGAAAGCAGCTGATCATCAAGTAGGACCACCCACTGGACTCAAGTGAGCAGGGCCTTGAAGCACTAATTCCACATCATACGTTTTTTTTTCCCCCACACAACCATACATCAATCTGCTCAGCTCATTCTGTTCTATAACAAGATACCTACAGATAGTATAACATATTCAACTTGGCAGGTTCCCTTTAAGCAGGGTTCACTACTCCAGTTTTGGTAACTTGCCAGAGCTTGTAGAAAGAAGAGCCTTGCACAGGTTTACACTTTTCAGGTTGAATGGGGCTAACCTAATCTAAAATTCCATATCTTCCAAACAATGAAGAGCCTGAATTTTAATGGAAAGAAGACAAGGTTGAGTGTTCTCCCAGACAACCAATGACCTGCTTCATGGGTTCATAAGAAATTCAAACACATGCCCCATCAGTTGTATGTGATGACCAGCGCCAACACTCTTTTGCTTTACCCATGTTCTTCTTGACACATCCTTGGTTCTTCAGTAAAGACCAAATTAAATCCATGTATCCAGGTTACTGGATGCAATTTTGGAAGAAAAATCTGAAGTGGATGATAAAAGGAGAGAAAGTAAGAGAAGATACAACTTCTCTTTTATGAATTCACTCCTGGTTTTGGCTTCCTAAACTACATGAAGAAACCTAAGTGTGTGGTTGTACCCTTAGGGTAATGATGCATCTACTCAGTTATCGTCTTATTTTACATCGTTATAATGTAACGGACCGTTTCAGCAGACAAGGGGTTAAAATCCGTTTAGGCGATATGCCCCTTTCTGAGAGACAGGCACAGCTACTGCAGAACACCAACCTCCCGAACTGGATACGAAATAGCACTCCAAACTGGAACCTCGCCAAGAGCTGCCAGCAGACGAACAGGAAAAGCATCCGATCAGCTTACACTCCTGGCAATCAGTCTCCAACAGCATACAGGGAATCCCCCCAATAACGAGACAAGGCTCCGTCTTGAGGGTCAAACAGTGGTCTGACTGTACTTCAAGTACAGCCTCTTTTATTGATAAAAAACAAACATAGTACTGCCCACAGGGTTTTGAAATCCAACCAATCAGTAATTCACAACACACAATGTAAATACAGCAAACAATCGTTCCCGCCCCCTAGAGGACCAGAAGGGAGACTGCGACACAGGACAGATACAACATATCCCCACAATGCATCATGGTTTCCTCCTCTCTGCCTGGGAGACGACCGAAGACAATCCAATTATCTCTCAGGACAAAGGGGAGATCACCAATACACATGTGGGGACAACAGGACAGACATCACCATTTAAACACACAATGGGACAATGGGACAATAGAACCACACCCAGCATATTCCTCCCAAGCTGACAAGTTACACTTATTATAAGTTGTTATAACTTTGTGAGGTTACATTGTCCATACATATAACTTACATCAACTTAAACAGTATAACTTGGGGGACAAACCTATCCAAAATTCCCTGGAATAGGTTCAGGGGTTTAAAAGTTACTATGGGCCATAATCCTGAGGCAAGAGGCTTTTAAACAGCCCCCTCCAAAACCCAGTGGCGAGGTTGGTTTCGCCACAGTTATCTTTTATGTGTAGGGAGCTGCCAGATACTTCAATGCTGTCTGCTGTCTTGGCAGATTGTGTCCATTAATCATGAAGACACGGCTGATTGTGACTCTGGGCAGTTAAGCGGTGGCCTATGTGCGCTCCTACGGTCCTGGCCACCAGAGAGGACACTGCTTTTTTTTATAGTGTCCAAGCACAGCCACCACTGCTGGATTGCAGGGTGGTCGTAACCATAGATACAAGCAGTGTATAATGGAATGGAAAAATTAATGAAGCCAGTAAATGAAGCAATATAGATAATAACAATACATTAGTAAGTGCCTTGTATTAACTTTCTCTACATGATAAATGTCACTTGGTGAAGTGAGACAATCCCTTTAAGATTCTTTTCCACAGATACTATGCTTAGTGTTGTCGATCTGCGCTTGTTACCTGCATTTAGTTGATATGGGGATGAACAATTGGCAAGGCAATCATTTGTCTCCATACTGGCAGAGCTCCTTTAAGGCAGGCATCTCCTCCTTGGTCATCGTGCTCTTCTCTCTTTGGAAATAATGCGGGGGGGGGGGGGACAGGTTTGATCAAATCCCCCCCAGGCCAGCGGCAGTGTGTGTGCGGCGGCGGGGCAGGCACTGAGATGAGCGCTTCCATTGTGCGAAGCGAAGCGCTCATCTCCATAGTGATCTGTTTGTATCGCCGTCCTCAGGACAGCGATACAAACAGAAGGCTGTGCGGAGGAGCAGGGCAGGGAGGTGTGTCCCTTTCCTGTTCCTCTGATAGGCTGCCGGCACTACTAGGCTGGCAGCCTATCAGAGGCCGGCGTAGGCAACGCAATGACGTCATCGCGCCGCCAGAGCCGTACAGCGCTGGAGTCGGGAAGAGGCCTGCATCGCATCGCTCCAAAGAGGTAAGTTTAAGTGTTAATTATTTTATTTTTTAACTGGCAGTCTGGCACATAATAGGGGGGGGGGGGGGGCTGGTATTATACTGGCACATGATTTGGAAATTTGGGGGGGGGCTGGAATTACTGGCACATGATTGGGGGTTTGATATTACTACTGGGACATGATTGGGGGGGTCTGGTATTACTGGCACATGATTGGGGGGGTCTGGTATTACTGGCACATGATTGGGGAAGTCTGGTATTACTGGCACATGATTGGGGGGGTCTGGTATTACTGGCACATGATTGGGGGGGTCTGGTATTACTGGCACATGATTGGGGGGTCTGGTATTACTGGCACATGATTGGGGGGGTCTGGTATTACTACTGGCACATGATTGGGGGGTCTGGTATTACTACTGGCACATGATTGGGGGGTCCGGTATAGTGGCACATGATTGGGGGGGTCTGGTATTACTGGCACATGATTGGGGGGGGGGTCTGGTATTACTGGCACATGATTGGGGGGTCTGGTATTACTGGCACATAATTGGGGGGGGGGTCAGGTATTACTGGCTGATGAGAGGCGCCGGGGGGGCTGATGAGAGGCACTGGGGGCTGCTATGAGGCATGGGGCTCTTATCTGAGGTCTGATTGGGGGTCATTCATATTGGGGTCTGAGCTGAGGTGTGATCTGAGGTCTTATTAACATTGGGGATCTTATTGGGGCTGTTAGCTGAGGTCTGATTAACAATGGGGGTCTGATTGATGGTCTGACCTGAGGTGTAATGAAAAATATTTTTTTCTTATTGTGCCCACTTCCAGCCCGGAGCCCAGCTGCCCAGAGCACTGATCCGGAGAAGCTTGGAGAAAACGGCCTCACAGTCTCCCACACTCCTTCTGCCCGGCCAAGCCAGCCAGCACCCCTGAGGCCAAGCCAGCCAGCACCCCTGAGTCTTCAGAACTGTAAGTAAATTATATATAAGGGGAGATTATTGTTTCGGCGGGGGGAGTGCCAGAGAAAGTACCCGGAATACCTGAAATATATGCCAAATGTTTGTTTAATTTCTGTGACCTGATAAACAAAGAACTTTTGCATATTTTTTAGTTGTGAGATTTTTCACACACACACACTTAAAATTTAACGATATAAACAACTCGCAGTTTACTGAATAAGAATATACCCGGCGAGCAAAAATGCTGTCCCCCCCCCCGATTTTTGGGGGTTCCTACACCCATGGATTAGATAATTGTCACATGCTAGGGCAGGCCATAGCTTCCTATATATTCCTTCTCCCCAGCCTCCATCTTCCTCTATCAGCCTGCTGCAGCTTGCGTCATCCCACCCAATTTATGGTACTTAATTTGTATAGCAACAACATTTGTATATGGTTTAGCTCTGAACCTAGACAACCCCTTTAAAGGGAACCTGTCACCTGGATTTTGGGTATAGAGCTGAGTACATGGGTTGCTAGATGGCCGCTAGCACATCCGCAATACCCAGTCCCCATAGCTCTGTGTGCTTTTATTGTGTAAAAAAAAAACGATTTGATACATATGCAAATTAACCTGAGATGAGTCAGAGCTTGAAAATATGACTCTTCTCTGATCACACAAGTAAGATATGACTCTTTTATGTTAATTTGCATATATATCAAATCGTTTTTTTTACACAATAAAAGCACACAGAGCTATGGGGACTGGGTACTGCGGATGTGCTAGCGGCCATCTAGCAACCCATGTCCTCAGCTCTATACCCAAAATCCCGGTGACAGGTTCCCTTTAAGGCTGGACTAGGAGGTGGCATCTCCTCCTTGGTTAAAATGCTCTTCTCCCATGACATATTGTCACATTCTATGGTAGGCCATAGCTTGCGCTATATTCCTTCTCCGCAGGGTCCATCTTTCTCTATGGGCCTGCTGCAGCTTTTGTCATCCCACCCAATTTATGGTACTTACTTTGTATAGCAACAACATTTGTATAAGGTTTTCCTCCTCACAATATCACCCAGAAGATCATCAATCAATCACATGCTCATTGTGACTGAGAAGGTCTGGCATCCAGAGGTGAAAGTCAACTTTATTGACTTGTTTTCGAGCCAACAGACAAGATCCCCAAAAATAACAGTGTAGTAGTAAAGCTGTGGCCGAGCCCCAATTTACCCACTCACAGGTGTTTGTATTTTGTTCTTAAAGGGGGTTATCCCAAGAATTTTAAATTCTTAAAAAATTATTTTTACTCACCTATCTGGAAGACCTTCTACCATTTCTGTGGGCAGGCAGAAGCACATCCAACAAACAAAGAAAGAATATACATAAAAATGTTTGTTCCCGATCATCGGTCTAGGCCATTAATTTTTTTAGTTTAATGTTTTCTGTATAACGCCATCATGTTTGCAGACATCTCTCCTCTTTCGTCATTACTAATTGTCTGCCGCTGATCTTCTAAATGTCCTTCCAAAATATAGATATTAAACACAAACTCTCATTAAGATGCCAGAATACCTTGTTGTGAGTCTGGCAGCATTGGGATGTTCATTGAGATAAGGAAGGAGAGCTGCCAACATGCCCTGGCACAGGAAGACGGCGCACAATGTAAACATACAGCACAAGAAGACCCGCGCCACTACGCAGTGTATTTTCAGATCCCTTTATCTCCTTGTAACTTTATCCTTTTCCTTGTTAGGTCAAAATGAGTCTGCTCTTTTTGTCTAAAAAGAGCACCATTGTTGTCCATGGAGGGTGTCTGATTTTTTAGCTCAACCAAATTCAAGCTAAAGGCAGGAGTGCTGCTGTTTCTGGAACGGAAACGGACTCTTTTTGATCCTTTGTTGTTTTTCTAAGGTGGCAACTATTAATGGGATATTTCCATCTTTGAATGAAATACCATAGCATTAAAAATTGGCTATGTGAATCCTCCACTTGGCGCCACCACCTACCTGGAAGTGCAGGTACCATCTAGAAATGGATAGCATTGTGAAAAGTTGAGGGGGCCCTGACTATAAAAATTTCAGTCTTACTCTAGGACGAGCCCCTTCTGAGCTTGGGCCGCGTAGCAGCTGCTTCCCCAGCTTCAACTTCAGCTACGCCACTGGTTGTCGTTCCGTGCACAGTGGGCACCCCAGATTGACAATGTGCCTGCAAATGTAGACCCTTCATGCTGAGTTTCATGGGAGTCCCGGAAATGGAACCCCACTGTTAAGGATCACATGGATCCTGTCAATTGGACTTAACTGCCCTAGATTATAGAGGTCCTGCCACTTGGTCCACTGTTCCATCTTACCTCCAGTGTTCTGCATGGTTTCATAACATTATCTATCTGTTCTTGATAAATTATATTATTTTGGCCACACTCGGGGAAACTAACAATAGTGGAGGCTGCAAGGATCCACTATGATAGGGCAGAGGCCCAGGAGGAGCAGGAGCAGATAATGAGAGAGGTAGTGGCTCTGACTGTTACAGTCAATCACAGTGGCTTTCCTCACACAGTTGCTCACTAGGGCCACGCACACTCTTTTTTTCCTCGGTGCACACCCTGATATTGGGCCTCCTGCTTGATGGGAAATGGGGTGTGTTTGTGTTAATTCCAGGCAGGGCATGTAGAGTGCCATGGCCGGTGTATTGTGCAGGAGTCAGTATCCAGGCCAGATGTAGCAGAATAAACACCTGTCTTTACCATAGTACAAAATAGGAGTTGTAGTACATCCAACAATAGCAAAACAAACAATAAACAATGGGAATCTCCCCAGATGGTTTTATATGGATTTGAGAAAGGATGGAAATTATCATACTCTTCCTGTAGAGTCTACAGCTGGCAATAGCATTTTTAGCAATTGTGACTGTGACTTATAACTCAGACATACAGTTTTATCAAGGTATGACTGGCCAGGTTATGTCCAAATGTGAAGGTCTCAACAGTATTCCCCTCACTGCATTAAAGTTTATATAGCTTAGATAGCAGAATACCTTACTCGCTAGTGCTCGTGAACCTTCTTGTCTCTTTGTCTCTTTCTGTAGATCATGTAGAGATCAGTGAGTCTTTGTAGCTTTTGTCCAGTCCATTGAGGAAGGAGCACTTGGAGTTGCTTCAGCTTTTTTGCCAACTCCAGGCTAGAACTCTCTAGACTAAGCTGGGGGTGGATCCAGGATCCACACCCAAGCTTCCTGTAGAGGTTGTGCTAGAGTTGGTAATTCTGTCACTTCCATCCATAACTATACTGGTATACAAAGCATAAAACAACATTAAATAACATGACAAGCAATAATAAGCAAACAATTTGCAAGTATCCCCCTGCTCTGGGGTACTGCAATAATTCATGTTCCAACCCCCTCCCTCCACAGGCCCCATACCATTCATGTGCCCTTCCCCTATGCTTGCAATGCTGATATGGCTTCTAGACAGATTGGTTTGGGTTGGTTATGAATTTGGGAGAGCCGGGCAGCTGCCCAAACCTATGAGGAAAACATTTAATGATTAATGAATGTATCAGCATTATCTGTATCAATACGTGAGACCTAGACCTGACAATAGGATTCATCAGCAAAGCACTGTTGTACTTTAGTGCTTACTATATTTTTCTGACAGACCTTGGTGCATCGGTAAAGAGACAGTAAAGAACCTTAAGGGGGCAATTTTTTTTATGATTGCATTTTACTCATTTGGGGCTAAAAATCTTTTTTTTCAATTGGTCTTTATTAAAAATATTGAGCTGTTCTGTCACAAAGGGTTAACTGTCTTTCTAGCTGTGTGTGCCCTACTTTCACTTTGTGTTGGTCATCTAATAATCCTTATCTCTAAATTACTAAGAGGTCAATTATTTACGCCATTCTTATTAGTAGGATAAGAATTGAGTGTTTATAAGGTCTGAGAGCAGAGATAAGGAGTCCCTCAGCACCTTGTCTGACGGAGCAAAGAGAAAATTTGGATTCTGCTAATAGAGCATCTCAGCTCTGTACAGAGAAAATAGAATTTTTAATAAAGACCAATTGAAAAAAATATGCTGAATATGTAAGGCTCTTTGGACCTTCTCTGTGAAGCAAGCTCTCTTGGAAAATATAACATGCTATTTGGGAATAACAGTAACCTACCCAGGGTTGCATTAACCATAGAGAAAATTGTACACCTGCACCAAGGCCCCTGGAAGCCAACTCCCTTGGCAGCAGCGCGACTTTCATCTGTATCCACATCCTCAAAAGGTGAATGCAGTTCAAAACTATGGTGGAGCAGGATCCATCAGTTCCTTGCCCCGCTATTTTCTGTAGTAAGTCACGTACATATCAGGCCAGAACAAGCGGTGGTGCAGCCAGCCATTCTCTCTACCCAGCCCTGCACTTCAGCTCCCTGGTCGGAAAATAGGTTTTGTGAGTATCAATTCTGAATTCAGTTTTATTGCACTAAAATTACTGAATGGGGGCAAAAAGTGGATCATTTATTCTGTATGTAGGGCACACAATGAGGTGGGGGGTGGAAGATTTTTGCTGAATGAGCCCAAATTGCACATTTGCAGTGGGGTGCCTAAATGTGGGCACTATTGCAGAGTAGGGACTAAAGTGGCGAACCTTTATCATATAGGGCCTAAAGAGGGCGCTATGACAGGGGTAAAAAAAATATCTGTGTGCGGCACTATTACTATCTGAGCCACTATTACTACTTGGATCACTATCTATCTCACACTATTGAGTTATGTCTAGAAGGAGTAATCATGGTGATCTGGACTACATAGAAAAGGGAGCACTAAAGACTCCAACCAGAGAAGAAAAAGAGATCCAATCAAAGGATGCATTTCCTGAGAATTTAAGTCTTTCCCATCAATGTGTATATTAATGTATATATCCACACCTAGCGGTCATGCTACATTTTTTTCTCCATGACTTCCCCAGTATTGTGGCAATGTGCTATGATTCTCCTGCAGTTTTTAATAAATAGTTGAGGCAATAAACCATGACATGATATCCTTATGATGTTTAATTGAACGTGTAGGTATTGTAAAACGATGTTTATGAAGGGGCCGACTCATGCATCCCATTAATCAATGTGTTAAATGGACCTGCTCTAATCACATATACCTATCAATTGTTGAGGAGTAAAGAGCCCTTGACATGGGCTGACACAGCAAGCAATTATCAGGAACGATCTGTGCATTCCCTATAATTGCCCGCTCATCAGAAGAGATGAGAGCTGCATTTACATGCAGCAATCATTTCCGCTGTATGGGGATGAGGGTCTGCTGCTGTGATCACTTGTCCCTATTGAGAATTATTGTTCCTGTGCAGCAAACACCTGTTTACATAAGAAGATAGGCTGCTCAGAACTGATGATTTAGGTGATTGCATCAGCAATAAAGGAGCGATTGCTTGTTCACTGGGTGATTGGCGGCACCTTTACACAGGGCCATTATCGGGAACAACTCTCCTTCCCAATATTTACCCTAATCATTGGCCTGAGTAAAGGGGCCTTAAGTTGGCAAAAAAGAAAGAATACATAACTGCTGGTTCAGACTACAAACAGAATTTTTTTGTAGTCTGTTACCATGGAGCCACAGCCACAACCACTTGATCCATACAGGCCTGCATAAAATCCATCTACACATAAAGGTGTTATTTTTTTAACCACGATACATTTTGTATTGTTGATAATTTTAAGAACAATGTGCACATTTGTTGTCTGGACTTGCAATGGGTTCAAGACAATGCTACTAAAGTAGGACAACTTCCGTCAGTAAACTCCAGATTGTGATGACCTGAAACAACCGAGAACAACCGAGACAGGTTTTATTTGCCCTTTGCAACTCGTATTTATCCTCTGACTTCCTGATGTCCTCCAATCTGTTTTCTTCCTCTCATCCTAGCCTGTTCTTTCCAAACTTTCAGTCTATTAAGCAACCAAACCTCATCAATCTGACTGGAATTCAATTTTCCTCCTAATTAAAAGCGGCTTACATAAACATAGTCGTTGCCAGCTCTCTCTCTCTCTCTCTTGGCTGTCAGGTTTTCTTACTTCATCAACCACAATCTTCTGTAGACTCTTCATGACCTCATGCACTCATCTCCTTGCCAGAGGTCCACAGCACACCAGTAGTAAATGCCCATCCGGGCTTATTATGGTTCTCAAGCCAGGGAATTCCTGACATACTTAGGTCTGATGAGCCTGTCCTTGCGTTACGTCCTTCTTCAGGGCACTGACTAACGAACGAATGGCCAGTAGGCTGCCACTCTTTAGTGCCTGGTTGCTTAGTTACAGTTGCACTTTGCAGGCAGGTTCCATTTATCTCTATTATATTAATGCAGCATCTGCACCTAATGATTTTTTTCTGGTGGATCTAATTGAGATGCCTATGATATTATTCTTCTAGTATGAGGTCCTTCAGTTGTCTCTGCTGAGCAGGAGCAATAGTGTTAACTGATTGTTTTATATTAAAGACCTATTCTCTGGATAGGTCATCAGTATCTGATCGGTGGGTGTCTGACTCCTGGAACCCCCGCCGATCAGCTGTTTAAAGAGGCCGCAGAGCTCTGATTAGTGGTTAGGTCTTTTCCTAGGCCAGGGACATCATGTTCATGGGTCACATGGCCCAGGCGCAACTCAGTCCCATTCAAGTGAAGGAAGCTGAGCTGCAATACCAAGCACAGCCACTATACAATGTGCTTGGTAAGCCTCGAGGAGGCCTTGGCACTCACCAGAGCGTCACTGCCTTCTCAAGCAGCTGATCATCGGGGGAACGGTAGTAGGAACCCCACCAATCAGATGCTTATGACCTATCCTGAGGATAGGTCATCAGCAGGGGCGTAGCTATATGGGAAGCGACTCCTTTGGGGTCCGAACTCAGAAGGGGCCTGCTCAGAAAGAGGACTGAAAGATTTTATTGTCAGGGCCCCCTCAGCAGTATTGTAAAATTACATTATATACAGTGACACTGTAGGAAACGGACAAAGCGGCTGTCGGGTCTAGACTGAGAGAACAATCTTGACTAGCCACAGGAGTGAGGGTTGCACAGGGGAAGGGGGTTGCGAACAAGTTGCTGAGGAGGAAGGGGGGTTCTTCAAAGTAGCCACCTTTTGCTTTGATTACTGCTTTGCACACTCTTGGCATTCTCTTGATGAGCTTCAAGAGGTAGTCACCTGAAATGGTCTTCACGTCACAGATGTGCCCTGTCAGGTTTAATAAGTGGGATTTCTTGCCTTATAAATGGGGTTGGGACCATCAGTTGCGTTGTGGAGAAGTCAGGTGGATACACAGCTGATAGTCCTACTGAATAGACTGTTAGAATTTGTATTTTGGCAAGAAAAAAGCAGCTAAGTAAAGAAAAATGAGTGGCCATCATTACTTTAAGAAATGAAGGTCAGTCAGTCCAAAAAATTGGGAAAACTTTGAAAGTGTCCCCAAGTGCAGTCACAAAAACCATCAAGCGCTACAAAGAAACTGGCTCACATGCGGACCGCTCCAGGAAAGAAAGACCAAAAGTCACCTCTGCTGCGGAGGATAAGTTCATCCGAGTCACCAGCCTCAGAAATCGCAGGTCAACAGCAGCTCAGATTAGAGACCAGGTCAATGCCACACAGAGTTCTAACAGCAGACACATCTCTAGAACTACTGTTAAGAGGAGACTGTGTGAATCAGGCCTTCATGGTAGAATATCTGCTAGGAAACCACTGCTAAGGACAGGCAATAAGCAGAAGAGACTTGTTTGGGCTAAAGAACACAAGGAATGGACATTAGACCAGTGGAAATCTGTGCTTTGGTCTGATGAGTCCAAATTTGAGATCTTTGGTTCCAACCACCGTGTCTTTGTGCGACGCAGAAAAGGTGACTGGATGGACTCTACATGCCTGGTTCCCACCGTGAAGCATGGAGGAGGAGGTGTGATGGTGTAGGGGTGCTTTGCTGGTGACACTGTTGGGGATTTATTCAAAATTGAAGGCATACTGAACCAGCATGGCTACCACAGCATCTTGCAGCGGCATGCTATTCCATCCGGTTTGCGTTTAGTTGGACCATCATTTATTTTTCAACAGGACAATGACCCCAAACACACCTTCAGGGCTATTTGACCATGAAGGAGAGTGATGGGGTGCTGCGCCAGATGACCTGGCCTCCACAGTCACCGGACCTGAACTCAATCGAGATGGTTTGGGGTGAGCTGGACCGCAGAGTGAAGGCAAAAGGGCCAACAAGTGCTAAGCATCTCTGGGAACTCCTTCAAGACTGTTGGAAGAACATTTCAGGTGACTACCTCTTGAAGCTCATCAAGAGAATGCCAAGAGTGTGCAAAGCAGTAATCAAAGCAAAAGGTGGCTACTTTGAAGAACCTAGAATATGACATATTTTCAGTTGTTTCACACTTTTTTGTTATGTATATAATTCCACATGTGTTAATTCATAGTTTTGATGCCTTCAGTGTGAATCTACAATTTTCATAGTCATGAAAATAAAGAAAACTCTTTGAATGAGAAGGTGTGTCCAAACGTTTGGTCTGTACTGTATATATTTTTTTAACCCCTCCAGCGCTATTGTACTATGCATTCTGTATTCAGAATGCTATTATTTTCCCTTATAACCATGTTATAAGGGAAAATAATACAATCTACACAACCTTGAACCGAAACCTGAACTTCTGTGAAGAAGTTCGGGTCTGGGTACCACAGTCGGTTTTTTATCACGTGCGTGCAAAACACATTGCACCGGGACGCATCTGGACCTTATCCGGACACGCTCGTGTTAAAGAGGCCTTAGGGGGTGTCCCTGGGCTGAGGGTTAGTCAGGGTGGACTAGGGATAGAGTAGTAAATCCTATACCAATCGTCAAAGGCCTCTTTCACACGGGCGTTGCGGGAAAAGGTGCGGGTGCGTTGCGGGAACATGCGTGATTTTTCCGCGCGAGTGCAAAACATTGTAATGCGTTTTGCACTCGCGTGAGAAAAATCGCGCATGTTTGGTACCCAAACCCGAACTTCTTCACAGAAGTTCGGGCTTGGGATCGGTGTTCTGTAGATTGGTTATACGGTAACATGGTTAAAAGGGAAAATAATAGCATTCTGAATACAGAATGCATAGTAAAATAGCGCTGGAGGGGTTAAAAAAAATTATAATAATTTAACTCACCTTTGTCCACTTGATCGCGTAGCCCGGCTTCTCTTCTGGCTCCTTCTTTGCTGATTGCAGGAACAGGACCTGTGGTGATGTCACTCCGGTCATCACATGATCCATCACATGATCCATCACCATGGTAAAAGATCATGTGATGGATCATGTGATGACCGGAGTGACGTCACCACAGGTCCTGTTCCTGCACTCAGCAAAGAAGGAGACAGAAGAGAAGCCGGGCTACGCGATCAAGTGGACTAAGGTGAGTTAAATAATTATTATTTTTTTATTAACCCCTCCAGCGCTATTTTACTATGCATTCTGTATTCAGAATGCTATTATTTTCCCTCATAACCATGTTATAAGGGAAAATAATAATGATCGGGTCTCCATCCCGATCGTCTCCTGGCAACCGTGCTTGAAAATCGCACCGCATCAGCACTTGCTTGCGGATGCTTGCAATTTTCACGCAACCCTATTCATTTCTATGGGGCCTGAGTTACGTGAAAAACGCACAAAATAGAGCATGCTGCGATTTTCACGCAACGCACAAGTGATGCGTGAAAATCACCGCTCGTGTGCACAGCCCCATAGAAATGAATGGGTCGGGATTCAGTGCGGGTGCAATGCGTTCAACTCACGCATCGCATCCGCGCGGAATACTCGCCCGTGCGAAAGGGGCCAAAGATCTATAGACTACCCTCGGTGATCAACATTTTCGTAGATTCATAAATGGTTCTGCAAACCGTAACACAGAGAAATGATGAGCTCTCGAGTACATGTGCTTATTTGTATCTAACATATGATCTATGTGTTGACAGTTTACTAATTGTATCAGACTGCTGTTTGACCTGTGCCTTTGAGATTGCAGGGCCTGTCTTTGCTGTTTTCTCAGCTTTTAGTGGTATTTATTAAAAGTTAAATTTTATATGCAGGAAGGTGTCAAAATGTGAATTCAGAATTTATCTGGCATAAAGTATGGTGTCTGGGGAGGGGTGGGGGAGGGGACGATAATTGCTATAAGCAAATTGCACCCTTATTATATACTTTATTATATCATATGCGAGTTTCATACTGGTTAGGCTAGTTTCACACTAGTAACATAGTTTGTAAGACATCCAGTTCAGCCTGTTATCTTGCAAGTTAATGCAGTGGAAAACAAAAAACAAAACAAAAAAAAACCCTGTGAGGTAGAAGCCAATTTTCCGCATTTTGGCCTCATGCACACGACCGTTGTTGTGGTCCGCATCCGAGCCTCATTTTTGGCGGCTCGGGTGCGGACCCATTCACTTCAATGGGGCCGCAAGAGATGCGGACAGCACTCCGTGTGCTGTCCGCATCCGTTGCTTCGTTCCGTGCCCCTGCAAAAAAAATATAGCATGTCCTATTCTTGTCCGTTTTGCGGACAAGAATAGGCATTTCTACAATGGGCCACCCGTTCCGTTCCACAAATTGCGGAAGGCACAAGGGCATCTTACATTTTTTGCGGATCCGCGGTTTGCGGACCGCAAAAAACAGAACAGTCGTGTGCATGAGGCCTTTAGGGGGAAAAAAAAATCCTTCCCGACTCCAATCAGGCAATCAGAATAACTCCCCGGATCAACGACCCCTCTCTAGTAGCTATAGCCTGTAATATTATTACGCTCCAGAAATACATCCAGGCCCCTCTTGAATTCCTTTATTGTACTCTCCATCACCACCTCCTCAGGCAGAGAGTTCCATAGTCTCACTGCTCTTACCGTAAAGAATCCTCTTCTATGTTTGTGTACAAAGCTTCTTTCCTCCAGACGCAGAGGATGTCCCCTCGTCACAGTCCTGAGGATAAATAGATGATGGGAGAGATCTCTGCACTGCCCCCTGATATATTTATACATAGTTATTAGATCTCCTCTCAGTCGTCTTTTTTATAAAGTGAATAACCCTAATTTTGATAATCTTTCAGGGTACTGTAGTTGCCCCATTCCAGTTATTACTTTAGTTGCCCTCCTCTGGACCTTCTCCAGCTCTGCTATGTCTGCCTTGTTCACAGGAGCCCAGAACTGTACACAGTACTCCATGTGTGGTCTGACTAGCGATTTGTAAGGTGTATAGGACTATGTTCTTATCACGGGCATCTATGCCCCTTCTGATGCAACCTATTGGCCTTGGCAGCAGCTGCCTGACACTGGTTTCTGCAGCTTAGTTTGCTGTTCACTAAAATTCCTAGGACCTTTTCCATGTCGGTGTTAATCCCCCCCACCACCAAAAAATAAATTGAATAACAGTGATCAAAAAGTCATAAGTACCACAAAAATATGAACTACAGTTCATTTCGCAAAAACAAGCCCTCATACAGCTCTCTAGACTGAAATTTATGGCTGTCAAAAAATGGCGATTCAAAGAAAATTTTCATTTTTTGAAAGGTTTTAATTTTGAAAATGTTGTCATTTTTAGCACACAGTGAACGCCGTGATGTAAAAACCCCACTTTGGCAGAACTATGTATTTTTTTTTTCAACTTAACCCCACAAATATTTTTTTTCCTGTTTTCCAATAACAGACATGGTAAATTAAATTGTGCGATGCCAGAAGATGGATGGTCAGTACAAGGCCAGGACAGGAATCAGGGAGCAGGTCACCTCCTATCAATCCCTAATTCTGACCCTGTCTCCTAGCCGTATGAGCCGACCCTGAAGGTAGGAGGGCTCATACACCGGAACCTGATATTCCTGCTAGCCCTCAGGGTGGCCCTGGACTAGGATCTGGGTAAGACTACCTGTTCCTCCTAGATACGGACGAACAGGAGTCACACTGGCCAAGTTATAACGAAAGGGGATCAGAAACAGACATATGGCAATGGCAGGTAAGTGCAACTAGTACCACACCTACCTGCCACAGACACAGAGCCTGGAACCCTAGTATAAGTGCTGCTGTCCACAACAACACAAGAGACAGAGCACACAACACACAGGAAACCAGGAAACCATACACTGCAATAAATAAGCATAACACAAACACATCCTCATAACATCGTGTATCACATTTTATGACCACAAGGGTGGCCCTCACTGGCAGATGGTATATGGGACCAGGAGAGTGCCTCCAGCTTACTACAAGGCTGGAGTACCCCTCAGACATCAGGTCTTAACTGAGGCTTTATAGCCCATGTAGCCACACCCACAATCAGACACACCCAGTGCACACACACTAGGAAGGAAGTTAACCCTTCCAACACCAGGGAAGGGAAGACATCAACTTAAAGGGGAAGTGCACACAACTCAAACCCTGTGCACACCAAACAGGGAATGTGCACACATATAAAGGCAGGTTGCCAGGTGCAACCGCATGCACATTGCAGCAAGCTGCCCAGCACCAGCTCAGGCTGCCAAACTGCAAAACAACCACATGTTGCCAGCAGCATCCACAAGTGAGGCAACATACTAGCGGCCCTCACCTGTGGCTGAACAACAACACCAGACCGCAGGCAACAGCATGCGGACACAGGAGTCACGACCATGACCATGGTCGTGACAGTGCCCGGCTGCAGCCATCTCTGTCTGGTGCCCAGCGCTGCCTTCCCACTAGAAATCGCCGCCCTCCCTGTCTTTAGAGCCGCCTTCCTCACCTCAGCCCCGCCTCCGCAAGCAATCACACAATGTTATGAGGATGTGTTTGTGTTATGCTTATTTATTGCACCGTATGGTTTCCTGGTTTCCTGTGTGTTTTGTGCTCTGTCTCTTGTGTTGTTGTGGACAGCATCACTTATACTAGGGTTCCAGGCTCTGTGTCTGTGGCAGGTAGGTGTGGTACTATACACCCAGCCCGAAGGCTGAGACCCTTGTGCTGAACAACGCGGCACCTTCTGATGGATGCAGGAGGAAAGTGTGGTAATTTACCTACTGGCGGGCACAACTAAACTGCCACACCTTACCTGTTATTAACCTTAAAAAAAATGAATAACTGTATGGGTGTGTGGTAAAGGCTAGCCTGCGGTGCAGCACAGCAGCTTACAATCTTACAATGTTCTACAGTATTCCCCCTCCCATAACTGGTGTTGTTGCACATGCCTGAATATTCCTTCAGAGCAAAACGTCAGCCTGGCTTCAGTTTGTGGGAAGTTTATCAGCTCTCCAATGTGAAACATTGCTTTAAATTATGGAGTCCTTGCAATAAACAATACACAAACAGAGACCCTAACTATCTAACTAACTAACTACAGGCCTGGTCTCAGTCTCTAGGCGCCAACACTGTAGTGTGGTGCGTTCACGATCTTACCCACCCAGGTCCGCTCTGCATCCGCTGGTGACTCTGAACAGAACAAATGCCTCTCCAACAAGCATGCGGTACTGCAGTGTATGTAGCTTTGCTCCTCAGCTATCATCAGCATTCCTGGAAGCAATCCTCCTTCCTCTTGTCAGGATTAGGGTCTTGGGCACGATCAGCTTCACTTAGCTACCGGTCTGGTCACTGAGGGATGCTCTCACACCTGGATGCAGTTGGATCCTCTGCTGACACATTTCCTCAGTCTCTGCTTCCCCTAAGATGGATGCTCCCTTTCTCTTCCTCTGCAAGCTCTGTGTAACTCCACCTCTCATGAATATGGAAGTATATGCAGTCTGTAGCTGTGTTTAGGAAACAGCGGCATCTTGTGGCCAAACAGAAGAATCTCAGTCCAGATCATTTAATTTAATCTACGCAAACAGTGTTCAGACAATGAGAGTTGTTTCCCCATCTCACATACACACCCTTAATAAAGGCAACAGTAAGCTGTCCGCATCTTTTGCGGCCCTATTGAAGTGAATGGGTCCGCATCCACTCGGATGCAAACCCAAACAACGATCGTGTGCTTGAGGCCTCAGAAGCATGCTGTGCACGCCGCACCTATTATACATGACTGATGCAGTGTTACATTAGGGCCTCATGCACACGATACGTGTCCGTATTGCAGTCTGTAAACCACGGATCAGCAAAATATGGACATCTTCCGCGTGCAATGCGTCTATGTCTCACTCCCATAACTAGTAATGACTATTCTTGTCCGCAATAAAAACAAGAATAGGGCATGAGCTATATTTTTCCAAATGGACATACGGATGAGGACAGCACACAGATGACATTGATGTGCCGTCTATTTTTTTTATTTATTGTGGACATATAGAAATGAAAGGGTCCGTGTGCAATCCACACGGATGAAAAATACAGTTGTCCATTAACACGTCCGCAAAATGGGTCCACATCCGTTCCACAATTTTGCTGTAGATGCGGACCCATTGACTTGAATGGGTCCGCAATCTGCAAAACATGGCAAAAGATAGGACATTTCCTATATTTTGCGGATCGACTATTCAACTCAATGGATCCGCACTGCAGCCGGAGTGCACATGGTCCACAACATGGGCGACCATATGGTGTCGTGTACATGAGCCCTAAAGGTGCATCAGATTTATCATTCAACTTCAACCGCTGGGATAAATTTGGCAGATTTTTGGACTGTCTGGTGCTTTTACAGATGAGTAAATCTGCCCCATCGTCTATAATAAAGAACGGATATAATATGTCGCAGTGAATAGGCTATTCATAGAGAACTATACTGGAAACCCTATGGAGCCGGGGCTGTGCTGTTGGCCTTCTCCTTCTAAATGGAATTATTTTAGGAAGGTGATGATGGCGTCACAGCGTTAACTTCCAAGCTCTACTGGAATTTCTTATGGTGATTTATGGCACCCAGAGAGCTAAGTATAAGAGGGTGCAGAGTGTCCGAGTCAGTCACTCATTCTGCAAGGTGAGAAGTATGAGAGCTGCAGGGCAGCAAGAGTAACAGTGAATGCCACCAGACCTGGGACACTGGAAGCTTTATATCAGCTGCTGGGAGACTCAAATCTCCGCTGGGTAAAATAAATGCTATCTTGTAAGCTATAGGTCCACGCAAAGCTGCAGCGACTCTTCTGTTTTGATTATTAGACCTTAAAAGAAATGCGTCACTAGAAAATGTCCTATTGTTTAAATGACGTTTTTATGTTGAATATATTTTTAAATAATTTTTTGGTGGTTATTTTTGTAATAGGTGCCACTTGTTGGTCTGTACAGATACTTTACTGCAGTTAGCTGCTTATCTGTCATTCTGATCCTGCCTGTGATGATATCACCTCTGTGTATAGATAAGACAGGATCAGCCATTCACGATAGGTGATTGACAACATTTATTTATTCTTCCCTTGTACAATGCCCTCTGCACAGGTCATTGTACATGCCTACAAAGCTCTGGCTGGGCCACTCAGGGACATTCACAGAGTTGTCCCTAAACCACTCCTGTGTGCTTAGGGTAATTGTCTTGTTGGAAGGTGAACCTTCGGCCCAGTCTGAGGTCCAGAGCACTTTGGATCAGGTTTTCACTAACAACATCTCTGTACTTTGCTCCATTCAGCTTTCCCTCAATCCTGACTAGTCTCCCCGTCCCAGACACCGAAAAACACCCACAGCGTGATATTGCCACCACCATGCCTTATTTTAGTAGGGATGGTAGGTGATGAGCAGTGCCTGGTTTCCTCCAAACTTGAAGCTTAGAATTGAGGGCAAAAGGTTTAATCTTGGTTTCATCAAACGAGGTAATCTTGTTTCTCACAGTCTAGGTGCTTTTCCCCCCCCAAACTCTAGGCAAGTTTTCATGTGTCTTTTAATAAGGAGAGGCTTCTTTCTGGCCACTCAGGCATGAAACCCAGATTGGTGGAGTGCTGCAATGATGGTTGACCTTCTGGATGCTTCTCCCAACTGCACACAGGATCAGAACAGAATAGCCAGAGCCTTTTCTTCCCCCGGTTACTTAGTTTGGTGGGGTGGCCAGTTCTAGGTAGATTCCTGCTTGTTGCAAACTTTTTTCCATTTAAGAATTATGGAAGCCACTGGGTTCTTGGGAATTTTCAGTACAGCAACAAAAATATTTTTGTACCCATCTCCAGACCTGTGCCTCCGCACAATCCTGTCTCGGAACTCTACAGGCAGTTCTTTCCTCCTCATGCCTTGGTTTTTGCTCCTATTCGCATTGTCAGCTGTGAGACCTTATATAGACAGGGTTGTGTTTTTCCATATCATGTCCAATCAACTGAATTTATCACATATGGACTCCAATCAAGGTGTAGAAACATCTCAAAGATGATCAAGAGAAATAGGAGGCCCCAGAGCTAAATTTCAAGTGGGTCTGGATACCTACGTCCATGCGGGAACTTTTAGTTTTTCTTTCTTAATAAATTTGAAAAAAAAAATATATATCTAGATTTTTGTTTTCACTTTCTCGTTATGGGGTATTGAGTGCAGACTGATGGGGAATAAAAAAATAATAATTTAGCACAAGGCTGCAACATAACAAAATGTGAAAAAGTGAAAGGGTCTGAAGACTTTCGGATTGCACTTTAAGCATCTTTCACATATTAGTAACACTTACTCTTCTCGTCCATAGTATGATTATTTGTAATATTGTAATGTGCTATTTGGGAATTCGGCAATACCAATCGGTCCCCTATTAACATCAGCAGCAACAGTGACACCTTCAGGTACAAAATGGAACAACTTTCTATTTCATGATATGTACCCTGGTAGTTTTACCGATGGGGTTGCGTTGCAATGAGTGAGTTAGGCTGAGTTCACACAGGCGAGATTTCCGCGCGGGTGCAATGCGGGAGGTGAACGCATTGCACCCGCACTGAATCTGGACCCATTCATTTTTATGGGGCTATTGTGCATCACTTATGCGTTGCGTGAAAATCGCAGCATGCTCTATATTGTGCGTTTATCACGCAACGCAGGCCCCATAGAATGGGGCTGAGTGAAAATCGCAAGCATCCGCAATCAAGTGCGTATGCGGTGCAATTTTTATGCATGGTTGAAAGGTGACAGTCTATTCACTGTATTATTTTCCCTTATAACATGGTTATAAGGGAAAATAATAGCATTCTGAATACAGAATGCTTAGTAGGTGGTCAATTGAGGGTTACATTTTTTTTTATAATTAACTCACCTTCTCCTCTTGATCGCGTAGTTGCCGGTCTCTTCATTACTGCCGGCTAAGGACCTGTGGTGACGTCAGAACACATGCTCCAATCACAAGGTCCATCACCGTGGTGATGGACCTTGTGATTGGAGCATGTGATCTGACATCACCACAGGTCCATTAGCCGGCAGCTCATCATTAAAGAAGTAAAGAAGAGACCGGCAACTACGCGATCAAGAGGAGAAGGTGAGTTAATTATTTTAATTTTTTTAACCCTCAATTGATCACCTACTAAGCATTCTGTATTCAGAATGCTATTATTTTCCCTTATAACCATGTTATAAGGGAAAATAATAACATCTACAGAACACCGATCCCAAACCTGAACTTCTGTGAAGAAGTTCGGGTCTGGGTACCACAGTCGGTTTTTTATCAGGCGCATGCAAAACACATTGCACCCTCGCGATATAAACTGAATATCGGAACACAACCGCAGTCAAAACTGACTGCAATTGCGTACCTACTCTCGCGGGTTTGCCGCAATACACCGGGACGCATCTTGACCTAATCCGGACACGCTCGTGTGAACCCAGCCTTAAGGTAATGTAGAACCTTTTCCTGCAGCCGTATGTAAAATCACAAGAGACACATCTTGGTATTATACTAAGGCCTCATGCACACGACCGTTGTGTGCATCCGTGGCCGTTGTGCCGTTTTCCGTTTTTTTTCGCGGACCCATTGACTTTCAATGGGTCCGTGGAAAAATCGTAAAATGCACCGTTTTGCAGCCGAGGCCGTGATCCGTGTATCCTGTCCGTCAAAAAAATATGACCTGTCCTATTTTTTTGACGGACAACGGTTCACGGACCCATTCAAGTCAATGGGTCCGTGAAAGAACACGGATGCACACAAGATTGGCATCCGTGGCCGTAGGTTGCTTTCATACAGACGGATCCGAAGATCCGTCTGCATAAAAGCTTTTTCTGATCTAAGTTTTCACTTCGTGAAAACTCATTTCCGACAGTATATTCTAACACAGAAGCGTTCCCATGGTGATGGGGACGCTTCTAGTTAGAATACACTGCAAACTTTGTACAAGACTGCCCCCTGCTGCCTGGCAGCACCCGATCTCTTACAGGGGGATATGATAGCACAATTAACCCCTTCAGGTGCGGCACCTAAAGGGGTTAATTGTACTATCATATTCCCCTGTAAGAGATCAGGGCTGCCAGGCAGCAGGGGGCAGACCCCCCCCTCCCCAGTTTGAATATCGTTGGTGGCACAGTGTGCCCCCACCATCGCCCCCCCTCCCTCTCTCTATTGTATTAAATCGTTGGTGGCACAGTGTGCCCCCACCATCGCCCCCCCCTCCCTCCCTCTATTGTAATAAATCGTTGGTGGCACAGTGTGCCCCCACCATCGCCCCCCCTCCCTCCCTCTATTGTATTAAATCGTTGGTGGCACAGTGTGCCCCCACCATCGCCCCCCCCTCCCTCCCTCTATTGTATTAAATCGTTGGTGGCACAGTGTGCCAACCACCATCGCCCCCCCCCCTCCCTCTATAGCAGTAACATTGGTGGTAGTGTGCGGTCTCCCATTTCCCCCCCCCCATCATTGGTGGCAGCGGAGTTCCGATCGGAGTCCCAGTTTAATCGCTGGGGCTCCGATCGGTAACCATGGCAACCAGGAAGCTACTGCAGCCCTGGTTGCCATGGTTACTTAGCAATAGTACAACAGTAGAAGATTCATACTTACCTGCTTGCTGCTGCGATGTCTGTGAACGGCCGGGAGCTCCTCCTACTGGTAAGTGACAGTTCTTTAGCAATGCGCCGCACAGACCTTTCACTTACCAGTAGGTGGAGCTCCCGGCCGGACACAGACATCGCAGCAGCAAGCAGGTAAGTATGAATCTTCTACTGTTGTACTATTGCTAAGTAACCATGGCAACCAGGGCTGCAGTAGCGTCCTGGTTGCCATGGTTACCGATCGGAGCCCCAGCGATTAAACTGGGACTCCGATTGGAACTCCGCTGCCACCAATGATGGGGGGGGGGGTGAATGGGAGACCGCACACTGCCACCAATGTTACTGCTATAGAGGGAGGGGGGGGGCGATGGTGGTTGGCACACTGTGCCACCAACGATTTAATACAATAGAGGGAGGGAGGGGGGGCGATGGTGGGCACACACTGTGCCACCAACGATTTATTACAATAGAGGGAGGGAGGGGGGCACGATGGTGGGGGCACACTGTGCCACCAACGATATTCAAACTGGGGGGGGCTGCCCCCTGCTGCCTGGCAGCCCTGATCTCTTACAGGGGAATATGATAGTACAATTAACCCCTTTAGGTGCCGCACCTGAAGGGGTTAATTGTGCTATCATATCCCCCTGTAAGAGATCGGGTGCTGCCAGGCAGCAGGGGGCAGTCTTGTACAAAGTCTGTAGTGTATTCTAACCTGAAGCGTCCCCATCACCATGGGAACGCCTCTGTGTTAGAATATACTGTCGGATCTGAGGTTCACGAAGTAGCTCATATCCGACAGTATATTCTAACATAGAGGCGTTCCCATGGTGATGGGGACGCTTCAAGTTAAAATATACCATCGGATTGGAGAAAACTCCAATCCGATGGTATAAAAGAACTCCAGACTTTACATTGAAAGTCAATGGGGGACGGATCCGTTTGAAATGGCACCATATTGTGTCAACATCAAACGGATCCGTCCCCATTGACTTGCATTGTAATTCAGGACGGATCCGTTTGGCTCCGCACGGCCAGGCGGACACCAAAACGACTTTTTTTTCATGTCCGTGGATCCTCCAAAAATCAAGGAAGACCCACGGACGAAAAAACGGTCACGGATCACGGACCCACGGACCCCGTTTTTGCAGACCGTGAAAAAAAACTGTCGTGTGCATGAGGCCTAAATCTGAAGAAAGCTGACGTTCTTCAGAGCTCATTTAAAGACCACTGCAGAAGAAATGGGATGCCGTCTCCTTTACACATCAATGCTTTGTTGTGCCTATGGAGAGTGGAAGAAATGGTGTTGCCCATCAAGGATCTCATTAAGAAGAAATTTCAATTATCCCTTAAAAAAACATGCAAAACATAATATTGGCTTTGTTTCAAAGGGAAGTTCACTTCCTCTGGGATGTTTAGAAGCCAAAGGACAATAGAAGGGAAGTTGACCTGCAGCATGTGTTGGGTGTTGTCCATCAGACCTCCTCCAAATCTTTGTAAACGTTAAGTTCAGAACAAGAATAGATCTACATTTTAGAAGAAAATTTAAATGAAAAGTATTGTCCAGGTATTATTTAAACCTCCATCTATACACCTTCCTCAGCAACAATATCTAAATAGCTTACAACAAAGCATACTTCCATTAGGTTCTGTGCCACCAAGTTCCCATTGAAGTCAACAGGGTTGATCAGGATCCATGACACAGCAGATATGTCATATCTGTCATGGCTCACAAAATAATAAAATTGTAACTGGGACGTTTAAGGTTCATAACGTGATTGCTGAGAATCCACTCGACCCTAAGAATGAAGGGGCCTCTTCCATCTTCCTCCTTTCACTGGGACACACCTGGTCAGTCGTTGTGCAGGACCCTGCAGCACAGCCTCTTTTAAGTAAATGCACTAACATAAGACTATACAATCCCTTTAAGAACCTGGGAGAATGGCCCTTTATACAACATACTGCACCCTTGCTGAAGATATCCTTGCCTGTTTATATGTGGAGGGTGGCTTTGTCCTGGATGAACTGCTTATAAAGAGGCTCTATCTCAGCAGTTAGTAGATACATAGTAGATAGGTCTTTTCAATAAACTTTACTTATCATAACATGGAAAATGACCTTAAAGGGGTTTCCAGGATGCGTCCTTAAAATCAGATTTGGTGGAAGTCCGACTCCAGGCACCCCCATAATCAGTTGTTTGACGAGGTCGAGGTGCTCTGGTGATAGCTGCTGCCTCTTGCTAAACCAGTGATGTCACATTCATCAGTCACACGGCTCTGTCCCATTCTAGTGAATGGGATTGGGTTGCAATTCCAATCACAGCCACTGTACAATGCAGGGCGCTGTGCTTGGTATAGCTGTCAGGAGGCCTCTGCACTCATCCAAGAGCTGTGACACTTTCAAACAATTGATCGGTGGGGTTGACGGGAGTTGGACCACTACCAATTTGATATTTATAACCTATCCAGAGTATAGGTCATCAATATTGTACTCCTGGAAAAACCCTTTAAGAAAAGCAACCTAGACAAATAGTAAGACTATAACTAATTGTTACATTGTAATACTTCTGTATAGTTAAACATTTATAAACACACAAAAACCACCTCAAAAAGACAAAACACACAACTAAATGTCTCCATATTTACTCAGGGGAGTAGCTAGGAGAAGGCTGGCAGGCATGTGTCACGGGTGTAGATTGCCAGGGGACAGGGGCGTAGCTAAAGGCTCATGGGCCCTGGTGCAAGAGTTAGGCTTGGGCCCCCCTTCCCTCAGTGCTTTGCGTGTCTTCTTATGCAGCACAAGGGTCTTTGGGCCCACTCAGGCTCCTGGGCCCGGTAGCGACTGCTACCTCTGCACCCCATATAGCTACGCCCCTGACAGGGGAAGTGCCAACTAGCCACTCTGATTTGGTCAGGTCATGTAGACAAAAGGCTAGGACAGAAAATTGAATATTTTCTCCAGGTGAAGGAAAGCCTAGTTGCAACCCTGTATTCACTAACACCTAAAGGAGTGGTCTAAATCCCACCACCGTTGTAGATATGGCCCCGAACCTGCTCTGCCTAAAAAACAAAGCTACTTATCTACTCACTGGCACTGGATTATTTCCATCCTTGCTGGTTTAGGTCCCCAGTCCACGTGGTCTGTCATCACGTGCACCTCTGCATCCATTCACTGGCCTTAGTGGCAGGGTGGATTTGATTTAAATCACTAGTCAGTAAGGCTTGATTTAAATCATAGTTTTCTACAGAAAGACTAATTCTTGCTGGTATAACTTATAATATGCAAGTAGATGAAGATTTTTTGAATAACAACTTTTCATATTAGTTTGATTAGGTTGATTCTGCATTCATAGGTTTGTAGAAGTTAGGATTAAGGTATTTTTCTCAACTCATGTTATAACATTTTTGCTGTGAAGAAGTGGCATGTGATCTCTGCTGAGTCAAATTCAGTTTTGAGAACTGCAAAAGTAAACCAAGCATCTGTGATAATATCTTGTAGGCAGAGAAACTGCCCAATAATCTTACAAAAACCTCTGGAAGAAGATGACATTGTAAATAGATTAATGGAATTTATTTACCAAAAAAAATCACACCTATAGAAACATAGAAACATAGAATGTGTCGGCAGATAAGAACCATTTGGCCCATCTAGTCTGCCCAATATACTAAATACTATGGATAGCCCCTGGCCCTATCTTATATGAAGGATGGCCTTATGCCTATCCCATGCATGCTTAAACTCCTTCACTGTATTTGCAGCTACCACTTCTGCAGGAAGGCTATTCCATGCATCCACTACTCTCTCAGTAATACTGTAATACTTCCTGATATTACTATTAAACCTTTGCCCCTCCAATTTAAAACTATGTCCTCTTGTAGCAGTTTTTCTTCTTTTAACTATTCTCTCCTCTTTTACCTTGTTGATTCCCTTTATGTATTTAGCAGTTTCTATCATATCCCCTCTGTCTCGTCTTTCTTCCAAGCTATACATGTTGAGGTCCTTTAATCTTTCCTGGTAAGTTTTATCCTGCAATCCATGTACCAGTTTAGTAGCTCTTCTCTGAACTGTCTCCAAAGTATCAATATCCTTCTGGAGATATGGTCTCCAGTACTGCACACAATACTCCAAATGAGGTCTCACTAGTGCTCTGTAGAGCGGCATGAGCACCTCCCTCTTTCTACTGGTAATTCCCTATACACCCAAGCATTCTGCTAGCATTTCCTGCTGCTCTGTGACATTGTCTGCATACCTTTAAGTCTTCTGAAATAATGACCCCTAAATCCCTTTCCTCAGATACTGAGGTTAGGACTGTATCACTGATTGTATATTCTGCTCTTGGGTTTTTTGCCCCAGGTGCATTATCTTGCATTTATCAACATTAAATTTTAGTTGCCAGATCTTTGACCATTCCTCTAGTTTTCCTAAATCCTTTTCCATTTGGTGTATCCCTCCAGGAACATCAACCCGGTTACAAATCTTTGTGTCATCAGCAAAAAGACACACCTTACCATCGAGGCCTTCTGCAATTTCGCTGATAAAGATATTAAACAATATGGGTCCCAGAACAGATCCCTGAGGTACCCCACTGGTAACAAGACCTTGGTCTGAATATACTCCATTGACTACAACCCTCTGTTGCCTGTCCCTCAGCCACTGCCTAATCCATTCAACAATATGGGAGTCCACGTACAGCCTTATTATACATGATTAAAAAACTAATCTTTATTTCATGATGGAATAACCTTTGGATGGTAATATATTTTCCTCGAAAAGCATTTTATATAAAAAAAATCTGATTTAAATTAAAAAAATCTGATTTAAATTAAAAAGAACTTTTTTTTTTTTTAAATCATAGAATTTTATCCGCCCTGCTTAGTGGTCACATGCAGCTTGGGAACACATTACCGCTGAGGTCAGTGAATGGCTGTAGCAGTCCATGTGATGATGGACAGGACATCATGCTTCTAGTCCATAGGGCACGGCGTTGGAGCAAAATGTCCGTTTCTAGGTAACAGATTCCGGGCCAAATGTACAATGAAGATGGGGATCTGATAACTCCTTTAACTTTTTCTGCACTAGACAGGTCAGAGATAGCTACATTTAGTGTGGTGCACACCCTTTCTGTGCATTGAACATGTCAAATATGCAGAGGAACTAGATCACCATGTACCTAGAGGGTACTACAAAGCTCATCCTCCTTCCTTGATGCCTTAAATCATTCTAGCATCTGAGCCACCCCTCCCACATGCCTCACTACATTTGAAATATTCAAAGGGTGGCTCTTTTTAGAGAATACAGACGGGAATAGGTTGTCTCATCTATAAACTTAAAGTACACATATCTCTGATGTCTAGTCGTAAATTAAACAAACCACAAATTACGATGAATTGACACACACAACAGAGCATTAATTAGCACAGTACAAACACGGGAAGGATGTCATTATGAATCATTAGGTGCCCGGTACACACTCCTTAGGAACATTGAGAGAGTTGTGAAATGACCCAAAATATACATTACAGATTATGACAAATTCTGGGCAAAGGTAAATGTATCATGGAGGGATCTAAGTTTCTAACCTTCTCGAAAATGGCAGTACAAACCTACAGTAGATATGGCTTCCTCCATCTGTAAGCATTACAAATGTATCAAACAATGAGGATGGCAAAAAATTCTAGCATACCTCTTATAGAAAATGCAATTGGTTCAAATACTTTTCCATTCATATGAGTTACCATTGACCCTGTCATGGTGGCAGTGCTACCCATGTTGAACTGTTGGACCATTATGTGTCTATTTGCTGCTTTAATTTTGTGGGAACCATATACCCTTAGACAGGATGTCGATGGATGCACTAATGTAATTGATGTAAATCACATGCATGACCATGCAGACTAAAAAAAACATGGGCAAGTCAGGGTTAAGCATAGGGACTTATGGTATCTAGCAGGTTCCTGTAGTTGATAAGTAGAGGTCAGATAAATAGAGGATCTTATGGTCAGAGCATGCATCCAAGTATAGAAAACACAGTAACTACTAGTATAGAGAGGACCAGCCGCACTGTATGATAGTTAGCTAGCAAGTGGAGGTAAGTGAGACTTGCTAATGGGCTCTCTCAGTGATAGGGACCCAGATAAACATTGGAGCAGTGACAGTGCAGCAAATGGGATTGTTGAACAGAACCAGATGACCATGGCACTTTCTAAATATGTAGTACAGAAGAGAGAATGGACTGTTTGTTTTCCCATCCAACCGCTTTTTATGACCCTTAGGCAGAACATGATTCCTCTGTAGAGGCCAGTCCTCCATTAAGAGGATTAGACCAACCAGGAATAGGCAACCTCTGTTCAAGGCCCCCATAGTAGCTATATGGATTGGTTAGCTGTATGGCATATAGCTTGCTCCCACCCTTTCTTTTACAAGGTATAAATAGTTGTGAACAGTCAAGGAGTCCACCTGGCAGGTGGACCCTTCAAACTATTGACTAGTGGTGGTGCCGGGAGCTGTACCCCACTGATCTAATATTAATGACTTATGTTGAGGATAGGTCATCAACATAATGAAAGCAAACAACCTCTTTAAGCTCTGGGAGGAGGCATTATTTTGTATTAGGGTATCCTGTGCTCTATCTATGCACCTTTTTCCATTCTTACTAAACCAACCCAAGGTGTCATTTTAGTTTAGTCCCAAGTGGTCATCTTGGATAAAATGCCACCGCCTTCGTTACCACTTCTGCTATCTTCTAACACATGGTTCTGGATAAGGAGCACCATTAGTAGGCTCTTCTCCATGTAAAACAACCAGAAGCTATTGGTTTTAGGTTGCAGCACAGCTATAAGGATGCCCCAGACGAAGCATTATGGCGAAACCCGGGTCGGGCAGCACAGATTGTTCTTAATAAGATTTTATCTTTGTACTTTTGTGAGTATATTAAACAATTTTTTATCTGCAATAACTGGTACGTTCTTCACTATTCCTGCGCCCTCCTTCCTTTGAGATCTATGGAAGTGTGAGTCGGGTGATATCTTTCTGAAGTGGCGCTCTGCTGGTGGTATCGTGCTTTGGACAGAGATCTGCTGAAGGTGAATTGACGGCTCCTGGTTCATGCCCGCTCCACGATTAGAGCTCTCCTATTGAAGATACATACAAGGTTTCTATCTATGCGTCTTGCAAGTGGAGTCTTGTGAGTATATTGCATTCACCCGGTGCGATAGGTGTTCAGAGCATACTACACCATAGTGCGTCTTGTTATTATATTTCAGGTTTCCATGCCATTGTTGAGAGTTACTGATTGTATGTGGTCCTTTTAACCGAAGAGTTTTACGAATATAAGAGAAAGGAAAAGAAACAGAAAAGAATCTTCTCCTGCAGCGCAATCCCTCTTCTTATCATTGTATTTAGCGGACTTTTTTACACACATTGTCCTAGGATTTGGAGCGCTTGAGGGGACAAATATCCTGTACAGAGACTTTACTTTTTATTTGATAAGGATGCCTGCCTAAGTATGCATATCACTGCCTGCCTTCTGTATAGCTCATCCTGACACATTATGATATAAATATCAAGCTGGAAAGCTAATGAAATCTCAAATCTAAAGAAAGCAATTAGACTCCCACAGCGCTGTATGTACAGGAAATCTAATAACACATCACAAAATATTGGACATGTCAAATGCCCAGTATATTCTACCGTTATCAGTCTCCCAAGATTACATTAAATTGGATGTTGGATGATTCATCCAGTTAAACAAATGTAGGGTAGGACGTTAAAACTCAAAACAATTAAAGTTTATTAGTACTCAACATAAAAATACACAGAGGGTGTATAACCTATAAATACATATACGTGAAAGGCTTGTTCCCATGTAATGCGTGGTACACACTGATAGGTAAATAGGTAGTATAATAATCGTGTATGAAACCTATAGATAAGCTGCCAGTATGGTGAACACACTACACTACCGGGATCTCAGAGGATAAAATGTGGGCGTTAGGCACAATCTGATGTGGCAATCAGTACTGGATGATATGTACTGTGTTACTATAACATAGATACCCACTACTATAAACCTCTGGCTGAAGTATCCAGTGCCGAGCTCAGTAATTAGCGTGGATTTGTCGGCCAGATACAGGACTATCACCCAGAGGATGGCTGTGCACCTTGCCACCCACTGAGGATAGTAAAAACATTGGTGCCTCACTTCGGACCAGTACAATGACCCGCTGATGTGGCTAATGGATAGTCAGACATCAGCACTAACTGGTGGTGATACATAGAAAACATTGCCCCACTCAAAGCCAGTATAAGTGTGCCGTTGGTATGGCCAGTGTGCAACCAGGCACAGGTGCAACTTGGCAGAGAGTGTGCGTCACAAGAGGCTCGACGCGTTTCTGTGCTTATGTTTTGTGCACTTCATCAGGAGCCAAGGACTGTAGAAAAGCACCTATGTTTTTTTTTGAAAGACCTATGGTTTAGAAGACCAAGATGTGTTCCTTCACATCTCCTTTAATCCCAGTTGATCGATCAGCCAGCAAACAAGCATTTGCTCACTTAACAGTATTGACTTGAAAATACTGTTTCTCCATCACAAATTGGTTGAGTCTCCAAAGAGAGACACACAGTGTTAGAAATGGTGCTTATGGACAACCCTTTTAGGTGCATGACAAAACTAAAAATATGAAGGAAGCAAGTTATATGCTGTATACGTGATCGCCTGCTTTGTGCTAAATATATTCCTAGAGTAACCGTGATGTTTACTGCTTGTGCAACTTAAAGGCATGTACAGTTTGGAGGCACAGACAGCAACATATTAACTAACATGATTGATTTTCATACATGACAGCGTGCAGATCTTGTTTTGTCATTACTCAGAAAGACATGGCTAATATTAGCTGCACCCCTGGCAAACTGGAGAACTTATTGCAGGGTGTAAGTGACACTTCTGAGTAAATCATTCTATCTAGCAAACTGGTGGTTTTACTCCTAGAGATCCTGACCACGTGATGTGGTCTTCTGATTGCTTCTCACAGATGGTAAGGTGAGTCCACCTTCTCTGAGGCAATGGTCTCCAACCTATGGCTCTCCAGCTAAAGTTTATCAAGGACTATATAGTCATTAGTGATGAGCGGCATAGGCAATATTTGTTTTCGCAATATTTTGCAAATTTGGCGCATAATATTCGCAATAAATTTGCAAATTCTAGAATTCGTGATCTCCGGTCATTATTTTTGCAATTGCGCAAATTGGCACTAATGATGCGCATATTTTTGGTGTAATACGTGCAACTTCACATTTCATCAGGTCTGAGTAGATATTACTGATTGGTGCACTAAGCATTGTTGTGACATCACAGCACTATGTCTGTAGCCTGTATGTATGGACAGCAGAGAAACAGTAATTCCTATCACACTACCTAACACCCTGCACTGGAACCTATCAGCTACACTATATCAGGCTATAACCTACACTGACTATCTCCCACTAACTATCTGTATATATATATATATATATATATATATATAAATAAGCTATCTAACTATCTAATGTAATTGGATAAGGAATAGGATCCAGATGAAAGCACAGAGCACAGCAACGTCACTGCTTTCTCTCTCAGAACTGCAAAAAAAATGCAGAAAATGGCTGCTGGGGAGGTTCTTATATAGTAAAGGGTTCGGCAACTTTCCTATTGGTTGCTAGGGATGTTGCTAAGCTCAGACAAAGATATTTAAGCCTTCTCATTGGCCCACAAGCAAGAAGGGAGGTTACTCTTGAGGCCTAACCCCTATATCAGGGGTGGCCAATCCGCGGCTCGCGAGCCGCTTGCGGCTCCTCGGACCTTCACTTGCGGCTCTCAGAGGAGCGCGGTCCCCTTTACATATGCGGCTCGCAGGGGAGCGGGCCAGGGATGTCGCAGGTTTTCAAAATATTAGCAGCACGGGAGAAGGAAGAAGAAAGCAGTCCCCTCCTCCTCCCTGCGCTGCCGCCGCTGCCACCAATGAGAATGAGGAGGGGAGGGGCTGTTTCCACTGCCACCAATGATGTTAACTCACTCATTTATTCAAATACAGGAGGCGGGTTCTGGCTGCAAAATCATATAGCCCGCACCTGAGAGGTTAAGTGCCGGGGAACGCAGCATAGAGGCCAGGTGTCGGCTATAAGATTCTGCCGGCACCCGCCCCCTGTATCTGTATTAAAGGTTGTCATTGGTGGCGTAGTGCACCCCTCCCCCCTTAATACATGCAGGCCCGTGCTCTGACCTGACGCTGTGCACGTCAGGTCACTATGGAGAGGTCGCCACAGTCTTCAGAACAGCGGCAGCAGAGGTAGGATAAGCCTCCACAGTTTTATTTTATTAAAGTACTGATCTGGGGGTCTTATCTGACATGGGGGTAGTATGAGCTCAGATAAGACCCTCAAATCCTCATCAGACCCACAAAATAAGCCTCTCCAGTGCTCACATAAGACACTAAAAATCAGACACCCCATGCTCACATCTCCCCTATGTCAAATCACCCCTGAGCATCTGAGCATGGGGCGGCCATCTGATAATACGGCGGTCATCTGAGCATGGGGCGGCCATCTGAGCATGGGGCGTCATCTGAGCATGGGGTGTCATCTGAGCATGGGGCGTCATCTGAGCATGGGGTGTAATCTGAGCATGGGGCGTCATCTGATAATAAGGCAGTCATCTGAGCATGGGGTGTCATCTGAGCATGAGGCGGTCATCTGATAATAAGGCGGTCATCTGAGCATAAGGCGGTCATCTGAGCATGGGGTGTCATCTGAGCATGCGGCGGTCATCTGATAATAAGGCGGTCATCTGAGCATAAGGCGGTCATCTGAGCATGGGGCGTCATCTGAGCATGGGGCGTCATCTGAGCATAAGGCGGTCATCTGAGCATAAGACGGTCTGTTACTTATCTTTATTAGGGCCCGACAGCTCCTCTTTTAGGTTTAGCTCTCAATTTCATTTATGCACCAATCAGTCATGAGTTGCCCTTATGCCACCAAAACAGCACTAACTTGTTGAGACATGAACTGCACAAGACCTCTGAAGGTGTTCTATGGTATCTGGAACCAAGATGTTAGCAGCAAATCCTTTGTCTTGTAAGTTGTAAGGTGGGACCTCCATGGATTGGACTTGTTTTTCCAGTGCATCCTACAGTTGCTTGTTGAAATTGAGGTCTGGAGACTTTAGTGACCAAGTCAACACCTTGAACCATTTTTGTTCCTCACAGTATTATTAAACATTTTTTTGCGGTGAGGCAGGGGACATTATTCTGCTGAAAGAGGCCACTGCCATAAAGAGGCAAACCTGGCCTGATACAAATGTTTGGTTACATAGGGGGAATTTATCATGAGGTTAATACTTGAAGTCAGTTTTTCTTGAGTCTGTGTTGGTGTACTTTCCACCAAATTTATAAAATGTTGCATGGTGTTTGTTAAATTTGGTGCATCCTTAAATGCTTTTCTCTATAAATGTTACTCCAGTTTCCCTACTCCACCCTTGTACTGGGGTGAGTTTGCAACTTTTTTTGTGACTTTTGTAAAAAGTCTCAGTGATAAATCTGGAGAGAAACTCATGAACATAGCTAATCACACTAACTTTACCACCTACTTTTCAACTCTGGATGAGTGGTGTAAAAGTTGCACAATTTTTGCTCAAGTGACTTCAAAAAGTCGCAAAGCACCTATTTTTGAAGCCAGAATTCTGGAGTGAAGGGGTGATAAATTCCCCCCACATTGTGTGTAACAACCATATGAATTACACAACCAAAGGTTCCCAAAAGAACACTGCCCAGACCACTACACTATCCTCTTCCCATGTAAGTAACGCACAGGCAACTGATTGTCCATATGATGTAAGAGAAAAAGACTGTCAAACCAGGCCAGCGACTTCTATTGCGCCATGGTCCAGTTGCTACGTCCCACTGCAGAGCAGTGGTACACTGCAAAACTGCAAAGGAAGAGTTAAAATTGTACTTTCATGTAAACTTTGTAATTGTGATATTAAATGCATGCACTGGGTATTAATAGGCAGTGTTTTCAGCCACCACTAGATGGGGCTAATGTCATCCTCTCTACATAGAGAGAAGGGACATTCAGGAAACAAAGCAGACAGTCTCGCTGAGCGTGAGAGGAGTCAGCACATGTTGAGCAGGAGCTGAATATAGAACCAGCCTGGAAAAGGAACCAGAGCTAGGTCCTAAAAAGAACTGTATTTGCTTGAGAAGCAACCAGATTAAAAGAGGGGGCATATAGTTTATGTCTTTGGAGAATTGCTGTAATATGAGGACCAGTGAACCTCCATTGCCTTGAGTTAAGGAGTTTTCCTCCAGTGCCTGGAAACATACCAAGTAGCTTCATCACCTGAGTGAGTAAGATATTCAAATTCCACCATGAAAATTGGGGACTTGTACTTTTGGTGTGTTGCAACCAGTTCAAAACGGGTGCAGAGCTTAGCCTGAACTTTAGGGTCTGCCCTGTGGTTGCCTTGCTTAATTAAAGTATTACACTCCATGCCTGGATGCTTTTTCAAGCTTTCATCTAGGGAAGGGCAGTGTAAGGAGAACTGCTTTAAAGAGACACCTTGGCCTATTAACCACCTTTACTGCTGTGAAACCAAACATCTGTGGAAAGTGCAGTTCAGTCTGTGTGTGCTAAAACTGCCCTGATCTGTTTGCATTTGAATTCTTCAGTAAAGAACTGTTCTGCTGTTAATGCTCTTGCTTCAACATCAAGGGAACCTCAACCTACATCAGGCAGGAGAACCCCAAAACCAGAGAGGGCATCGGAAGGATTAACAGATGTGCCCTTCCCATCACTGCATGGACTACCATTCTTGCTACTATCACTCCTATCCTCTGCTCTACTCCCCTGTGGCACGCTGCACAGTTCTCATGCTGAAATAGCCATTGTAGGACTATTATTGTGTCACAGCCAGGACCCAATGAAGAATCTTTTGGTATCTATCTATCTATCATTCTATCTTTCTATCCTGTCTGTTTATCTATTCCAATTACATGAGTCAAGATACAAGAGAATGAGCAGGAACAAACTTTTCCCAATCATTGACCGATCATTCAGCCGGAGTAGAGCTGAAATCACATGTATAGGAATGAATGATCACTATTGCCATTGTTCATCCCCAAGCAGATTCATTGTTCATTCGGCAGCAGATCATTGTTTACACAGGGCGATGTGCTACCAACCATGGTTTTTATGTGCCACATAAAAGATGCTATCTCTGACCAACAAGTGTTTGCTTGTTGGCAGCACACTTACTTAAGTAATTAGCAAGTTCTAGCATGTGTAAGAAGTTGGAACCTTTCATTCCTGATAACTACCCTACTCCTCGACCCATGTAAAAGAGCCTTTAACCATTTCTAACCGATCATCCAAAAGTTCTGGATAATTCTCATATATCACAGTTCAAGCAGTTCATAAAATAGTTGCACAACCTAATTCATGGTGGCTTTTGACAAACGAGTGAGCACATTGGTCATTTTTCTGCATTCCAGGCTGCAGAGTGAATCGTATCTCAGTCATCATATCTCAGAGGAATTTATACTTTGGTTGGCAGATCTCAGAAGCATTTATCGCTCAGTTGGCTTATCTGGGAAATAGTCATAACTCAGCAGTAGGTATACGCTTTTCAATTTTTTTTATCAGGCAAGTCACAGAAGCAGATATGTAATCAGTGGGCACAGAACAGGAACAGCATTATTTCATCATTTAGCTTGGTGGGCAAGCGTCAGTGCTTAGAGCTCTGTCAGCAGGTTCCCGAGGGGGGTTAAAGGGGTTGTGCACCCCCTCTTCCCACACACTTGGGCAGACATGCGAAGAGAAGCATAATTACCTTCTTTCTTTAATTCCCTCTGACCGCCCATCTACTTACTTCCTGTTTTACCGAGATCCCGCGCCTGCGCACTCAGTCTGTCGGCCGGCGCATGCGCACTGCGATGCCCATTCCTTGTACGGCATCACAGTAATTAATGCGCATGCGCCGATGGACCGCCTCCTTTGTGGTGTTTTCGCGCTGTTAGCCGGCACATGCGCATTAATTACTGTGATGCCGTACAATGAATGGGCATCGCAGTGCGCATGCGCCGGCCGACGAACTGAGTGCGCAGGCGCGGGATCTCGGTGAAACAAGAAATAAGTAGATGGGCGGTCAGAGGGAAAGGATGGGCGAGCAGAGGGAAGGAAGGGGCGGGGGGAAGCGACGATAAGGCTGAGCTAGCTGGGCACCTACGAGGGTAACGCCGCCCCTGGGCACTTGCGAGCCCTCATTTGCATATGCTACTAAGATGTTTTTTTGCCGGTTTTATAAGCCCAGGATTGCTCAAAAAGGTAACATTTTTATTAACTGTAAGGCTGCTAGAAAGCTATGGGAAGGGTTAAAAAGGTGAAACTTTGATGACAGACTCCCTTTAAATAAAACACAATATCTTCTTGCACAACCAATTATACAACCAAGTTGAATAAAAACTAGGGCTTCCTGCGCAGTCCTATCCACTACTGTTTCTTTTCCTGACTGCAGCGGTGACGCCCTGTGTACTGCTGAGGCCAGTGATTGGCTGCATGGTGACCTGGGTGCCCTGGATGCACGGAACGTCACCACTGCAGCCAGGAAAATGCTGCGAGAGGACAACACTGGACAAGCTGCCCAAGCTTTTATTGAACTCGAACAACCCCTTTAAGTCTTCGACTCCTACTCTTGTAAGATACCGAACTATGCTGTAGTTCTGTGCCAGAAGATCGTGCTGGAATAGCAGATGCTCCATTCAAGGAGGTTTACTGTATACAGCGCAGTGATTTAATGCTAAAAATGTGGAAAGTATGGATGCCACGTTATCAGAGGACCATTAGGAAACCATCAAGCTTTATTTCACTGTGTCTGTAATGGTATTTCCTTTCCCACCTTGATTATTATTCTTGATTGGTTTCCAGCAAATGATATTTCCAGTCAATGCTCCTGTTTTGCTAGGGGCTGAATTGACTGTTTCCTGATAACAATGCAGGGCAATGCCAGATACGCAATAGAACCTGGAGATACCATCTGGAAAATGCTCATTTTTGCTCAGAACATCAAGATTATGATGCCTTTTATCGTCACTTTGGTAATAACCCATGAGACAAGATGCATTGTGGGACAAGAAATAATGCAGTTAATCTTTACTTATGATATTTCATTTCCATGCTAATTGTCAGATATGAACTACTGAACATTCTAGAATCTATGGTAGGACGGATGAAACACCGTTGCCAACCAGCTTGATCGAAGAATTTTATCTTGAAGGCTATGGTCAGCTTTGACATGAAAAAAATAAAAAATATGACTCCGTGTGCATTCCGTGTCTGTATGTCCGCATGGCCGTTCTGCAAAATGATAGAACATGTCCTATTATTGTCCACATTACAGACCAGGATAGGACGGTTCTATTAGAGGCCGGCTGTTCTGTTCCGCATAATGTGGAATGCACACACCCGGTATCCATGTGGCAGAATGTCCACTTATGTGGATATCCTGCACTTAAGTCAGTCAGAAACAAGACACACGCAACGCACACCGATCACTCATTGGACAGATGTGGGACACAAGAAACTTATACGTATATATGGGTCACATGCCACTGATGCATATGTCACATACTGCACATACACCACTGATGCATAGAACATACATAGCACACACCTATCACACATAGGAAACAAGCAATGCACGCACCAAGACATTTATGCGTAACCCTATTAAGGGTAGCATACTTAAAGGGGTTAAAAGGGTCGTCTCACTTCAGCGATTGGCATTTATCATGTAGAGAAAGTTAATACAAGGCACTTACTAATGTATTGTGATTGTCCATATTGCCTCCTTTCCATCACATTATACACTGCTCGTATCCGTGGTTTTGACCACTCTGCAATCCAGCAGCGGTGGCCGTGCTTGCACACTATAGGTAAAGGTGTTGGACTATGCTCACTTCCAGCCTTTCCCTATACAGCAGGCATCTCAAACTGCGGCCCTCCAGCTGTTGCAAAACTACAACTCCCAGCATGCCCGGACAGCCTACAGCAGGGCTGTCATGGAACCATGAACCAGACGTACAACAAGAGATAAGTGGAAAATAAGAAGGTTTTATTGAAGAGCAAGCCGTAAGCAAAGTCCGAACGGATGGCTAAACCGAAGCAGGGTCTTGCGGAGACAGAGGTCAGGAACCAGAAGGGTAGTCAGACGAAGCCAGGAACAGGAACCAACGGGGTAGTCAGACGAAGCCGGAATCAGGAACCAACGGGGTAGTCAGACGAAGCCGGAATCAGGAACCAACGGGGTAGTCAGACGAGGCCAGGATCAGGAACCAGAAGCAGCAGCAGTCTTGGAAGCATGTGAACACAGGAGGACCAAGCAAGGAACTGAAGCCACAGACCTCCTATATATATGAGCTGGGCATCCAGCTCCTCCCAGTGGGAAGGGGGAGCCGCAGGGTGGGAGGCTACAAGAAAACCCAGAAACCAAGATGGCCGCCAGCACATGTCAAACGAAGGGAACAGCAAGGAGGTAAGACCATGACAGTACCTCCCCCTCAAGGGCCCCTCCTCCGCGGAGTAAGGAACGGTTTCTGAGGGAAGCGTGCGTGGAAGGCTCGGAGCAAAGCAGGAGCATGGACATCTGCGGAGGGAACCCAGGAACGCTCCTCTGGACCATAACCACGCCAATGGACCAAAAACTGCACCCGGCCGCGGACCAGGCGTGAGTCCAGGATATTGCTCACCTCATACTCCTCACGATTGCCCACTTGGACCGGACGAGGCCGAGGAATCGAGGAAGTGAAACGATTACACACCAGTGGCTTCAACAGGGAGACATGAAACACGTTGGAGATCCGCATGCCAGGAGGAAGCGCAAGGGCATAGGCTACCGGGTTTACCCTGCGAAGCACTCGGAAGGGACCAACAAAGCGAGGCGCCAGCTTGGGAGTGGGCACTCGAAGGTTGAGGTTGCGGGTGGACAACCATACGCGGTCTCCGACCTGGTAGGAAGGAGCGGGCGCTCGTCTGCGATCAGCCTGGAGTTTCTGGCGCTGCGCAGAGACCTCCAGGGACCTCTGGATCTGTACCCAAGAAGCACGTAGGACGGAAAGGTGATCCTCCACAGCCGGAATATCCTGGGGAGAGAATACCTCCGGTAACACGGCAGGTTGGAACCCATAATTGGCCATGAAGGGAGACGTCCCAGAGGAAGAGTTCACCGCCGTGTTCCTGGCAAACTCAGCCCAAGGCAGGAGGTCAACCCAATTGTCTTGGTGATCGGAGACATAGCAACGAAGGAATTGCTCCAAGGCCTGATTGGATCGTTCTGCGGCCCCATTGGACTGAGGGTGGTAGGCCGAGGAGAAAGAGAGATGAATCCCCAACTGGGAGCAAAAGGCGCGCCAGAACCTGGACACAAACTGACTCCCCCGATCCGACACAATCTCCTTGGGCAAACCGTGCAACCGGAAGACCTCCCTGGCAAAAATCGAGGCCAACTCTTGTGCAGAGGGTAACTTCTTGAGAGGAACACAGTGGCACATTTTGGAAAACCGATCCACAATCATGAGAATGACCGTATGGCCTCGGGATGCAGGGAGGTCCACAATGAAATCCATCCCCAGGTGTGACCATGGACGCTCCCCGGTGGCTATGGGTTGCAAAAGGCCCAACGGAAGGTGCCGAGGGGACTTACTCTGGGCACAAACGGAGCATGCCGCTACATATGCGGCGATGTCGGAACGTAGAGAAGGCCACCAGAACAGACGTGAAACCGCCCAGGACAGCTGATTCTTTCCAGGGTGCCCCGCGGCCTTGGAGTTATGGTAGGTTCGCAACAACCGAGTGCGCAACTCCTCAGGCACAAAACATCTGCCGTTGGGTCTCCCAGAGGGAGCACCAGATTGAGCCGCCAAAATCTGCTCACCCAGAGGAGAAGTCAGGCTGGTGCGAATAGCGGCCAGGATCTGATTCGGGGGTATGACCGTAGTCGGAATCGACTCCTCCCCGGACAGCTCGGAGTACTGCCGTGATAAGGCATCCGCTCTGATGTTCTTGGAGCCGGGTAGGTAGGAGACCACGTAATTAAAACGTGACAAGAACAGAGCCCATCTGGCCTGACGTGGTGTCAATCTCTTGGCCTCAGAGAGGTAGGTCAGATTCTTGTGGTCCGTCAGGATGAGAACCGGAACCACCGAGCCCTCGAGCAAGTGCCTCCATTCTTTAAGGGCCTGCACGATGGCCAATAACTCCCTGTCACCAATCTGATAGTTGCACTCCGCGGAAGACAGTTTCCGGGAGTAAAACCCACAAGGAAGCAGAGGACCCTCTGGTGTTCTACGCTGAGACAGGAGGGCGCCTACTCCCGTCTCAGACGCGTCCACCTCGAGGACAAAAGGCAACCCAGGGTTGGGATGCGACAGAATCGGAGCCGACACAAAGGCGGACTTTAGAGCCTCAAAAGCTCGGATGGCCTCGAGCGGCCAGACCTGAGGATTACTGCCCTTCCTGGTCAGATCCGTGAGAGGCTTGGCTAGCATGGAAAAGTCCCTGATGAACTTCCGATAATAATTGGCGAAGCCCAAAAAGCGCTGCAGGGCACGAAGCCCACTGGGCTGGGGCCACTGTAAGACAGCCGAAACCTTCTCAGGATCCATGGAGAACCCCTCAGCGGAAATGATGTAACCTAAGAAGGTTACCTGGGATCGGTGAAATTCGCATTTCTCAAGCTTACCGAACAGCTTGTTCTCTCGTAAGCGTTGCAACACTCGTCTGACATCCAGAATGTGGGCCTCCATGGATGCAGAATATACCAAGATGTCATCCAAATAGACCACCACACACTGCTGCAACAGGTCACGGAAAACATCGTTGATGAATTCCTGGAAGACTGCGGGCGCATTGCACAACCCAAAGGGCATAACCAAGGATTCATAATGACCGGTCCTGGTGTTAAACGCGGTCTTCCACTCATCGCCCGCCTTGATCCTTACCAGGTTATATGCCGCCCTCAGGTCGAGTTTGGTAAAGACCGTGGCCCCTTTGAGGCGATCGAACAACTCGGAAATCAAGGGTATCGGGTAAGCGTTCTTGATCGTGATGCGATTGAGACCCCTGTAATCGATGCAAGGCCTCAACTCGCCGCCCTTCTTTTTCACAAAGAAAAATCCAGCCCCTGCCGGGGACGAGGATTTGCGAATGTGTCCGCGTGAAAGCGCCTCCCTCACGTACTCCTCCATGGCCTCATTCTCCGCTACCGACAGTGGATAGACTTTGCCACGAGGAGGAACGGCACCGGATTGTAACTCTATGGCACAATCGTATGGGCGGTGCGGAGGTAGGGCAACCGCGCGCACCTTATCGAATACATCCCGGTACTCTTCGTATTCAGGAGGCAACAGAGAGTCCGAGGAAGTACACAGCAACTTGACAGGCCCATGGATGCAACTAGCCCCACACTGCGGTGACCACGAGAGGATCTCGACCGATCTCCAATCGAAAGTCGGATTATGCTTCTGGAGCCAGGGGTACCCCAAGACCACCGAGTAGTGTGGAGACGAAATAACCTGGAGACAGACCGACTCTCTGTGAACGGCACCAATGGCTATCCCCACTGGAAGGGTCTCATGAGTCACGTGTGGCGGCAGAAGGGGTCTGCCGTCTATCGCCTCAAGAGCCAGTGGGGAACCTCGAGGCTGCAGAGGAATGGAATTGGCGGCAACGAACACTCTATCAATGAACAAACCACCAGCACCAGAGTCCACCAACGCCTGGGTCGTCACCGAGCCCCCGACCCAGGAGAGGACAACCGTGATCAGTGGTTTGTCAACACGGGAAACCGGGGACGAGGAGACTCCACCCAAGATCTGCCCCCGACAGGACCTCAGGTGCGAGCGTTCTCCCGGACGGTTCGGACATGCCAACCGAAAATGCCCACCGAGACCACAGTACATGCATCGGCCCTCGCGTCTCCGGAGTACCCTCTCCCCCTCAGACAGGCGAGCAAACCCCCGCTGCATGGGTTCACCCCCAGACAAGTCATCCCCAGGAGGCGTGGGAGGAGAGGGAGGCACGGGTGGGACAGCAAACGTAGGCGCCAATCTGTTAGGAGACCTCCGCAGGCTCTCCTTAAAGGAAGGTCTCTCCCTGAGTCTGGTGTCAATCAAAATCAGGAAAGAAATAAGAGACTCGAGCTCCACTGGTAGGTCCTTAGCTGCAACCTCATCCTTCAAGGCATCCGAGAGACCATGAGAGAAAGCAGCGACCAGAGCCTCATTATTCCAGCCCACCTCTGCTGCCAGGGTACGAAACTCAATGGCGTATTCAGCTACGGATCGTGAACCCTGTCTGATGGACATAAGGAGCTTCGCAGCAGAGGCAGCACGAGCCGGCACATCGAATACCTTCCGAAGAGAAGCAACAAAACCGGAAAACTCGGCAACCACCGGATTGTTGTTCTCCCATAAAGGGCTGGCCCAGGCCAAGGCCTTGTCCGAGAGCAGCGAGATCAAGAAGCCCACCCTTGATCTCTCAGTAGGAAAGGCATGTGGCAGCAACTCGAAGTAAATGCCCACCTGGTTAAGGAAACCTCGGCACTGAGTTGGCTCTCCCCCAAAGCGCTGTGGAAGGGGGGCAGAACCGGTCATACCCTGAAACACCACAGGCGCAGCAACAGGTGTCAGGGTAGACTCTGGCGCAACAACCGGAGCGGCAGTAGGAGCGGGCCCAGGAGCGACAACCGACCCATCGGCAACGGAAGCTAAATGAGCCGTGCGTTCAAGCAGGGTTTGCAACGCCACAGCGAACCGACCCAACAGGTGATCCTGCTGATCAAGTCTGGCAACCAGCGTAGGTAGCGAGGGTGGCCCTGTACCGTCAGAATTCATGGCTTGGTCCTAATGTCATGGAACCATGAACCAGACGTACAACAAGAGATAAGTGGAAAATAAGAAGGTTTTATTGAAGAGCAAGCCGTAAGCAAAGTCCGAACGGATGGCTAAACCGAAGCAGGGTCTTGCGGAGACAGAGGTCAGGAACCAGAAGGGTAGTCAGACGAAGCCAGGAACAGGAACCAACGGGGTAGTCAGACGAAGCCGGAATCAGGAACCAACGGGGTAGTCAGACGAAGCCGGAATCAGGAACCAACGGGGTAGTCAGACGAGGCCAGGATCAGGAACCAGAAGCAGCAGCAGTCTTGGAAGCATGTGAACACAGGAGGACCAAGCAAGGAACTGAAGCCACAGACCTCCTATATATATGAGCTGGGCATCCAGCTCCTCCCAGTGGGAAGGGGGAGCCGCAGGGTGGGAGGCTACAAGAAAACCCAGAAACCAAGATGGCCGCCAGCACATGTCAAACGAAGGGAACAGCAAGGAGGTAAGACCATGACAATAGCAGAGAATCAGGCTTCATGTCACCCACCACTGGAACAGGCCATTGTCAGATATTTTTAGGCCCCGGCACTCAGACAGAGGAGAGAGGTCCCATAGCAGAGAATCAGGCTTCATGTCATAGCAGAGAATCAGGCTTCATGTCACCCAACACTGGAACAGGCCACTGTCAGATATTTTTAGACCCCGGGACCCAGACAGAGGAGAGAGGTCCCATAGCAGAGAATCAGGCTTCATGTCATAGCAGAGAATCAGGCTTCATGTCACCCACCACTGGAACAGGCCATTGTCAGATATTTTTAGGCCCCGGCACCCAGACAGAGGAGAGAGGTCCCATAGCAGAGAATCAGGCTTCATGTCATAGCAGAGAATTAGGCTTCATGTCACCCAACACTGGAACAGGCCATTGTCAGATATTTTTAGGCCCCGGCACCCAGACAGAGGAGAGAGGTCCTATAGCAGAGAATCAGGCTTTATGTCATAGCAGAGAATCAGGCTTCATGTCACCCAACACTGGAACAGGCCATTGTCAGATATTTTTTGGCCCCGGCACCCAGACAGAGGAGAGAGGTCCCATAGCAGAGAATCAGGCTTTATGTCATAGCAGAGAATCAGGCTTCATGTCACCCAACACTGGAACAGGCCATTGTCAGATATTTTTTGGCCCCGGCACCCAGACAGAGAAGAGAGGTCCCATAGCAGAGATTCAGGCTTCATGTCATAGCAGAGAATCAGGCTTCATGTCACCCAACACTGGAACAGGCCACTGTCAGATATTTTTAGGCCCCGACACCCAGACAGAGGAGAGGTTCATTCAACTTTGGGTTGCCCCGCAATATAATGGTAAAATGAAAATAAAAAAAGGATTGAATGAGGAAGTGCCCTGGAGTACAATAATATATGGTTAAGGGGAGGTAGTTATAAATGTCTAATCTGCACAAGGGATGTACAGGGCCTGTGGGATCCATGCTTGGTTAATTTTTATGAACGTCAGCTTGTCCACATTGGCTGTACACAGGCAGCTGTGTTTGTCTGTAATGACGCCCCCTGCCGTGCTGAATACACGTTCAGACAAAACGCTGGCTGCCGGGCAGGCCAGCACCTCCAAGGCATAAAAGGCTAGCTCTGGCCTCGTGGACTATTTGGAGACCCAGAAGTTGAATGGGGCCGAACCATCAGTCAGTACGTGGAGGGGTGTGCACATGTACTGTTCCACCATGTTAGTGAAATGTTGCCTCCTGCTAACACGTTCCGTATCAGGTGGTGGTGCAGTTAGCTGTGGCGTGTTGACAAAACTTTTCCACATCTCTGCCATGCTAACCCTGCCCTCAGAGGATCTGGCCGTGACACAGCTGCGTTGGCGACCTCTTGCTCCTCCTCTGCCTTCGTCTTGGGCTTCCACTTGTTCCTCTGTGACATTTGTGAATGCTCTCAGTAGCGCGTCTACCAACGTGCACTTGTACTCGCGCATCTTTCTATCACGCTCCAGTGCAGAAAGTAAGGTGGGCATATTGTCTTTGTACCGGGGATCCAGCAGGGTGGCAACCCAGTAGTCCGCACACGTTAAAATGTGGGCAGCTCTGCTGTCGTTGCGCAGGCACTGCAGCATGTAGTCACTCATGTGTGCCAGGCTGCCCAGAGGTAAGGACAAGCTGTCCTCTGTGGGAGGCGTATCGTCATCATCCTGCGTTTCACCCCTGCCACGCACCAGTGATGGGCCTGAGCTGCGTTGGGTGCCACCCCGCTGTGAACATGCTTCATCCTCATCCTCCTCCACCTCCTCCTCATCCTCGTCCTCGTCCTCCTCGTCCTCCAGTAGTGGGCCCTGGCTGGCCACATTTGTACCTGGCCTCTGCTGTTGCAAAAAACCTCCCTCTGAGTCACTTCTAAGAGACTGGCCTGAAAGTGCTAAAAATGACCCCTCTTCCTCCTTCTCCTCCTGGGCCACCTCCTCTTCCATCATCGCCCTAAGTGTTTTCTCAAGGAGACATAGAAGTGGTATTGTAACCCTGATAACGGCGTCATCGCCACTGGCCATGTTGGTGGAGTACTCGAAACAGCGCAACAGGGCACACAGGTCTCGCATGGAGGCCCAGTCATTGGTGGTGAAGTAGTGCTGTTCCGCAGTGCAACTGACCCGTGCGTGCTGCAGCTGAAACTCCACTATGGCCTGCTGCTGCTCCTCGCACAGTCTGTCCAGCATGTGCAAGGTGGAGTTCCACCTGGTGGGCACGTCGCATATGAGGCGATGAGTGGGAAGGCTGAAGTTACGCTGTAGCGCAGACAGGCGAGCAGCGGCAGGATGTGAACGCCGGAAGCGCGCACAGATGGCACGCACTTTATGCAGCAGCTCTGACATGTCAAGGTAGTTGCGAATGAACTTCTGCACCACCAAATTCAGCACATGCGCCAGGCAAGGGATGTGCGTCAAACCGGCTAGACCCAGAGCTGCAACGAGATTTCGCCCATTATCGCACAACATCAGGCCGGGCTTGAGGCTCACCGGCAGCAACCACTCGTCGGTCTGTTGTTCAATACCCCACCACAACTTCTGTGCGGTGTGGGACCTGTCCCCCAAACATATGAGTTTCAGAATGGCCTGCTGACGTTTACCCCGGGCTGTGCTGAAGTTGGTGGTGAAGGTGTGTGGCTGATTGGATGAGCAGGTGGAAGAAGAGGAGGAGGAAGCCGAGTAGGAGGAGGAGGCTACAGGAGGCAAAGAATGTTGCCCTGCGATCCTTGGCGGCGGAAGGACGTGCGCCAAACAGCTCTCCGCCTGGGGCCCAGCCGCCACTACATTTACCCAGTGTGCAGTTAGGGAGATATAGCGTCCCTGGCCGTGCTTACTGGTCCACGTATCTGTGGTTAGGTGGACTTTGCCACAGATGGCGTTGCGCAGTGCACACTTGATTTTATCGGATACTTGGTTGTGCAGGGAAGGCACGGCTCTCTTGGAGAAGTAGTGGCGGCTGGGAACAACATACTGTGGGACAGCAAGCGACATGAGCTGTTTGAAGCTGTCTGTGTCCACCAGCCTGAATGACAGCATTTCATAGGCCAGTAGTTTAGAAATGCTGGCATTCAGGGCCAGGGATCGAGGGTGGCTAGGTGGGAATTTACGCTTTCTCTCAAATGTTTGTGAGATGGAGAGCTGAACGCTGCCGTGTGACATGGTTGAGATGCTTGGTGACAGAGGTGGTGGTGTTGGTGGTACATCCTCTGTTTGCTGGGCAGCAGGTGCCAACGTTCCTGCAGAGGCGGAGGAAGAGGCCGAGGCGGCAGCAGTAGAAGAGGGAGCAGGGGGAGTCTGAGTGAGTTCCTTGTTTTTAAGGTGTTTACTCCACTGCAGTTCATGCTTTGCATGCAGGTGCCTGCTCATGCAGGTTGTGCTAAGGTTCAGAATGTTAATGCCTCGCTTCAGGCTCTGATGGCACAGCGTGCAAACCACTCGGGTCTTATCATCAGCACATTGTTTGAAGAACTGCCAAGCCAGGGAACTCCTTGAAGCTGCCTTTGGGGTGCTCGGTCCCAGATGGCGGCAGTCAGTAGCAGGCGGAGTCTCTTGGCGGCGGGTGTTCTGCTTTTGCCCACTGCTCCCTCTTTTGCTACGCTGTTGGCTCGGTCTCACCACTGCCTCTTCCTCCGAACTGTGAAAGTCAGTGGCACGACCTTCATTCCATGTGGGGTCTAGGACCTCATTGTACCCTGCATCGTCTTCCACCCAGTCTTCCTCCCTGACCTCCTGTTCAGTCTGCACACTGCAGAAAGACTCAGCAGTTGGTACCTGTGTTTCATCATCAGAGACGTGCTGATGTGGTATTCCCATGTCCTCATCATCAGGAAACATAAGTGGTTGTGCGTCAGTGCATTCTATGTCTTCCACAGCTGGGGAAGGGCTAGGTGGATGCCCTTGGGAAACCCTGCCAGCAGAGTCTTCAAACAGCATAAGAGACTGCTGCATAACTTGAGGCTCAGACAGTTTCCCTGATATGCATGGGGGTGATGTGACAGACTGATGGGCTTGGTTTTCAGGCGCCATCTGTGAGCTTTCTGCAGAAGACTGGGTGGGAGATAATGTGAACGTGCTGGATCCACTGTCGGCCACCCAATTGACTAATGCCTGTACCTGCTCAGGCCTTACCATCCTTAGAACGGCATTGGGCCCCACCAATCATCGCTGTAAATTCTGGCATCTACTGGGACCTGAGGTAGTTGGTACACTAGGACGTGTGGCTGTGGCAGAACGGCCATGTCCTCTCCCAGAACCAGAGGGTCCACTAACACCACCACGACCATGTCCGCGTCCGGGTCCCTTACTAGATGTTTTCCTCATTGTTACCGTTCACAACAATAAGAAAAAAATTATTTGGCCCAATGTATTGTATTCAAATTCAGGCCTTTTTTTACAGGCACCTAACACTATCTGGCTATCTATTTAGGTACCGTATTACACTAATACAGGCACAGCAGTAACCACAGATTTAGCTGAATATAAATTGTAGGCCTAGTATTTTGGCCCTGGATGACAGGTATACGTTTACGGACAGAATTAGACTTGGAAATGCACGGTAGCGTGTGAAGTTATTGAGGATAACCCTATCCGCACCTTCAATCTAATATACCCTTTTATGGATAGATTTAAACTTGGCCTGATACAGCAGAAACCACTGATTTAGGGAATTGCTAAGTTGGGAATTGTATTTCAACCCAGAAAAAAATATATCCTTTGCCAGACAGCAGACAGTATATTACAATTGGCTAGCCACAGCTGAAACACCAGATTTAGGGTACTGCTATTTTGGCAATTGTATTTCACCCCTCAATAAAATAGTAAGCACAGCCAAGCCCCTGGTATAGGATATAGCAAAAAAAAAACACACTATTGGTTAAATGTACTTGGTGGCAGCTTGTGCTGGCGCACCACAAGACACAAAATGGCCGCCGATCACCCCAGAAAAAAGTGACAGAAAAACACTCTGGGCAGCCTAAAAACAGTGAGCATTTAAATAGTAGAGGTTGAATGATTCACAGCTGTAGATCGATCACTTCATTAAGTGTTTTGGAAGAGCAAATCCTTGCCTAATCTCGCCCTAAAAGCAGCAGCTACATCCTATCCCTACACTGATCAGAGCAGAGTGACGTGCGGCGCTACGTGACTCCAGCTTATATAGAGGCTGGGTCACATGCTGCACTGGCCAATCACAGCCATGCCAATAGTAGGCATGGCTGTGATGGCCTCTTGGGGCAAGTAGTATGACGCTTGTTGATTGGCTGCTTTGCAGCCTTACAAAAAGCGCCAATAAAGCGCCGAACACCGAACCCGGACTTTTACTATACAGTTCGGGTTCGCTCATCCCTACTCTTTATAAATTAGGCATATCTCTGCATTTATGTGGCACAGGATCATATTCTTTGGAACAGTCAAGGTATATGACCTCCAACATTTCACTCTGGTCCAGCCTTATTCACCATTACTACGCCATTACAACACAATCTTCAGGGATATGCAAGGTTATAGTGAGGTGGTGTAGTAATGGCTAATGTTGGGGGGCAGATTTATAGCATTTTGACCACCCTGGGGGAGCATGAAAAAAGGAACCTCTTTAAGAAAGTCTGCTCCATAGAACTGGTGTCATTGCTTGACCTCAGCACATTACAACATTTTTTTTTTTCTCACAGAATACCCCTTTAAAGGCTATGTACACCTTCAGAGGCAATTTTTATTTATGATTGCATTTTACTCATTTTGGCAAAAAAAATAAAAAATATTCAATTAGCCTTTATTAAGAATATTGAGCCGTTGTGTCACAGAGGGTTAACTGTTTTTCTAATGGTGTGACTGGTACTTTTACTTTCACTTTGTGCCAGTGGTCTAATTAACATTATATCTAAACTACTAAGAGGACATAAACACTTATTTAAGCCACATTCTTATCAGTAAGATAACAACTGAGCTATAATGAGTGCTTATAATGTCAGAGAGCAGAGATAAGGAGTCCGTCAGCTCTCCAACTGACTGTTACTACAGCATCTCAGCTCTGTACAGAAAAAAAGGATTCCATGTTTTAAATTAAAATCAATAGAAAAAAATGATCTTTAGCTCAAAATAAGTACAATGTAATAATAAAAAAAAATGCCCCCAAAGATGTACATAGCCTTTAACTTCATCCATCTGCATTTAATCCAAAATGTAACTTTGCCCTGTGGTGCAACACAGCCTTTTTACTAGCTATACTGTAAATCAGGGGTGGGGAACCTTTTTGCTGCCGAGGGCTATTTGGATATATGTAATTTACAGGCCACAAATTCTCAACTTAAAATTTGACTGCTATATTTGGTCAAACATATAATTTACTTAGGGGTAAGTTACAGAAATTGGGCTTCAATTTAAAAAAAATCTAGAGCACTGTATTTTTGCAGTACAAAATGGCGCCTGCACTATATACCGTATATTACATATAGTACAGGTACCATTTTGACCACATATAGCAGTCTAATTTTTACATATTTAGTTCTTTATTTGGCATTAATAACAGCCAAGCTCATCCCAGGAGGGTCCAGAGAGGGGTTCACCCAGCTTTCACCCTCCCTGCCATTGTCCCTGCCTCTTTGTTTGCAACTGTCCCTGCCTTTGTCCCTTTCTCAGCCTCAGATCTTCCCCCACCTCCATCAGCCTCAAAATAGCCTCCTATCAGACTCCCCGGCCTACATCAGCCTCAGTCAGACACTCATCAGACCTCCCAGCCTCCGATTAGACCCTAATCAGACCCTCTCTAGCTTCAGATCAGATTCCCATCAGACCGCCAGCCTCAGATCTGACCCCCATTAGACCCCCCCCAGCCTCAGATCATACCCCCAGCCTCAGACCAGACCCAGATCAGACCTCCAGCCTCAAATCAGACCCTCCCCAGCCTTAGATCAGAACCCCCCAGTCTCAGATCAGATCCTCAACAGACCATCCCCAGCCTTAGATCAGACCCTCATCAGACCTCCCAGCCTCAGATCAGAACCTGTTCAGACCATCCCCAGCCTCAGCTCATCCCCATCAGACCCCCCAGCCTCCGATCAGACCCCTAATAGGCCCCAGCCTTGGATTAGACCCCCCAGCCTCTGATCAGACCCCTAATAGGCCCCAGCCTCGGATTAGACCCCCCAGCCTCAGATCAGACCCCTATCAGACCCCAAGCTTTAGATCAGACCCTCCCAGCCTCAGATCAGCCCCCATCAGACCCAAGATCAAATCCCCCCCAGCCTTAGATAAGACCCTCCCCAGCCTCAGATTAGACCCTCCCCACCTTCCATTAGCCTCAGATAAGACCCTCCCCAGCCTCAGATCAGACATTTAAAATAAAAAGGTAAACTTACCTCTCCAGCTCCGGACGGCGCTGCCACTTGGCAGATTCACTTACCCTCCCTGGTCTTCTTCCTATCATGCCGTACTGTGACCTGACAGCGCACAGCGTGCACCACGTCCTGATGTGCTACGTCATGATGCTGTATGTATCAGGACACATGGAAGAAGGCAAGGGAAGGTGAGTACAGCTAGTGCAGTTCTCACCTTCCTGTGCCTCACATTAGCATTTTCACAATATGTTCTGGCAGGGGGCTGCATATGGCCCGCAGGCTGGAGATTTCCCCCCCCCCCCCCCCCCCCAATGTAATTGAAGAACATTTTAGGGTTAATTTTATTTTCCTTTTGAGTTTTTCAGATATCTCACCACAGAGCTATAAGTACATGTTGGTTGTCATTGATCACTTCACTAAGTTGGGAGTGGCAGTCCTCACCTGGGATCAGACAGTTCAGGTTATAGCAGATCCTCATCTAGCCCAGTGGGTGTCCAGTATAACACAGTTAGGACCAAGGGGGATTCTTTGAATGCATGGTGATGGAATAGTTATGTTGGCTCTATCTAATCAAGAAATCACACACTACTCCTTATTGTGAGTGCCGGAACCACAGCTACTGTTGCTGAGAACTACTGGAAATTCAGAGGATTTGTTACCGAACTAGTATTATTTTCATGCTAGTGTCTGAGAGAAATGAACACTGTCTCACTAACCTGATTAGTAGAGATCAGCGAAATTCTGAAAAATTTAATTCGGCTGCTTTGCCTAAGGCCCCTTTCACATGAGCGAGTTTTCCACGCGGCTGCAATGCGTGTTGTTTTTCACGCATCATTTCTGTGTTGCGTGAAAATCACCGCATATTCCATATTTTGCATTTTTCACACAGCCCTGGCCTCCACAAAGTGAATGGGGCTTCAGTGAAAAACCCATTGCATCCGGGTAAAATCCGTTTTTCACAGTTGGTTGCTAGGAGAAAGACTCAGATGGAGTCGAAATGTTGCTTTGTACTGATGCTATTTAAATAAATCACCACGATGCTCTGAATTGAAGGAGAGCTGCAGCCTTAGTACTTTTGCTAGGACCTGTGATGATGTCATCATCATGAGACCAGTGCAGAGAGATGGAGCTCAGCAGTGAAGAGGAAAAAATGGTGAACAACCTAGGGAGGAGCCTTTGGTCTGTGCCTGGAGCTGAGTAGTGTACTGGGATACCCATAACATCATAAAACTGAGAGTTGTACTTTAATCCTACTGTATCCCCCTCCATGTAATGTTCACTGATTCCCTACAATAACAATCTGGACGTGCTGGGATTTGTAGTTCTCTTATCACTATTATAATGTTATGCAGCAGGTAAGGTGTGTATTAGGTTTTGTTCACATCTGTGCTAGTGATGTTTACTGTTCTGCTCTGTCACCTAGTTCCCCACCTAAGAAGAAAATGCCTGAAGTGAAAGACTAGTGGGTGCCATCCTCAGAGGTAACAGCCAGAGGGAGAAGAAGTGTCCCTTGAAGCACGCAAAGAACAAAAACACTCCCAGGTCCCAAGAACCTAATTTTGGTCAACTATTGTCAAAATTCGAGGACATACATCCAGGATGCTGGGAAATAGAGGCAGGCTCAAAAGTAAAGGAGCTGTTTCCTGGGGTAGGACTGGTGGGAGCAATGGAAAGGCTGAAAGGGCAGTTTTGGTATACTCCTCTACTAGTAGACGTGTTTTCCCCAAGAAAGGATTGGGGAAGTATCAGTATTCGGTGGCATAGCTGAAGCAGTGCAGATGGCCTCCTGGATTAACATATCAGAAAGCACCCAAAGCTGTGGACCACTTCTCCTGGCCCAATGGTAGAGAGAGAGACATCAAAGAGAGAGAAAGAACGGGGCTCTAAGCCCAGGGTGCATAACCAGTCCTGTTTGGTCAAGATACAGAATAGTCAAACCATTCTGCAGAAGCACCTGGTGTATCAACTAGTTACTACAAACTGTAAGATAAAGAGACTGCATTGTTTCTGTTCCTGGTTAGTGCATTAGACTGTTTACCCTACAGTTACCGTTCTACTGATATCCTTCAACTTTAGACATAGACTGTTCCAGTTATTCCATATCTACAGATTGTTATTTGACTGAGAGCTTAACCTTTATTTGCACTTGCTTATGAACATCTACCTTGTTTGCCTGAATCGAAGTAAAAATAGAGTTAAGTATAGCCATGTATATCTAGCAGGTCCACAAATTACACCACTACTCCCTGAGCTGGTTATAATTCTGGTATGTTCTTTAGAGAGCCCTATTTCTTAAATTGTTCCTCTATGGATGCATATAATGCCGGAAACTAAATACAAATTCTAAAGTATGAAAGGTCTGAAAAGCAGATGATAAATAAGGATAAGTATGTTAAAAAATTGATAATAAAAAAAATTGAGAGATCTGAACCTTTGGCCATTGGCTTGAGGTCTTTGCATATATCATTAGTCAAAAGAGTACACTGTTCATTCGACCTATAAATTGAATATTAGCATGGCCCGGTGGGTGGAGGTATTACAAGGAATTCAGGCACCATCAGGTCCTACTGCTGGAGAAAGACTGGTCTTTGAGGGCCATAGATGTTTGGATATCACTGATGATGGCCTATAAGATGTCAATGCTTTTCATCTGGGGGCTTCACAGCAACCTAAAGCATGTTGGCTTATCAGTGATGGGCACTGTGGGCTTTTACATTGTGCAAATTCAAGCACAATTGTTCTTTCACCCTGCCTTTTGTTGTTTCAAGTGCCAGCTGGACCAGTTGCTGGTAAATCTAAGGACGCTAGTGAGTGTCCAAAGCATGAATATTTTGATTAGACAAGTACCCCAGGGAGCCATAAGCTTTATGATTTCATTTCTGGTTTCTCTATCACACATTCTTCCCAGAATGATATGAAACAACCCAGTATTGTTCAGGAAAACTAGATATGGGGAATGCATTGTGGTTGCTGTGCACTGTACTCAATAAGAACATAAGTTTCATCTTTTAAATGTCCCTCCCATTAGGTGAGTGGGTCAATGCCTGAATCCCATGTGAGGAGGCACTTATGCCCTAGCTTTCTTTTGACATTGCAGTCTAGCTAGATAATAGCTTGTTTTCTGATATCAGATCCACCTTCCACTTCCCCCTATTTCCCATTTCAGTGATTAGTTAACTGGTAGTAAAAGGGTTAATAGTAATATGTGTGAGTCAAGTACTTGCGGCCTAGTGGTTTACTCACCTCCTCACTCTCCAGCACTTTCTGGGCCCCTATCACTGTACAGCAACAAGGCTTCCAGGAGCTGAGAGTGTAGAAATCCTGCTTGATAGGGCAGGCAGAACCAGGCTTACACTCGCGACAATACAGCATATACACACACAGACAGATATACGCACACCATACTAGCTTCATGGGCCATGTCTCTTTTTGTCACGGTTGTGGCTTTAAACTGCTGCCCCACGAACTGCAGAGCTGCCTCCTATTCAAAACAATGGACGGCAGACCACACACGGCTGCTGGCATAATTTTGTTGCCGTGTCCTCACCAAATTCCTGCCAGATAGGTGCGGGTCCCACTTTTGGGATGCGCACCTATCTGCACAATGGGCCTCAGAAATAAAAAAGAGTGCACCACAAATGTGCATCATGCTTTTTATTCACTTCTATGGGAGTTCCAAAAATAGCCAAATGGGAATGCTCGGCTGTTTTTGGAAGTTCCATAGAAGTAAATGGAGAGCACGCTGCGTAAACGTGGCCGCCAGTCCATTCGCTTCTATGGGACTGCTGGAAATGGCTGAGCCAACACTCTGCTATTTTTGGCAGCCCTATACAAAAGAATGGATGTGCAGTGTGCTCCCGTTCACTATGGTGGTGGGTCCCAGAGATATCCTAGCGATATGCCACCAATGTCTCAGGTAAGACAACCCCTTTAAACTAATTCCTGACCCCAAAACTAATACAGACCCCCTAAATACCCAAATATATAAAGATCCCAGACCAGACTCCGTCAATTAATACAGACCCCCAGACTAGATCTCCTAGCTATACCGAGAACCCAGAACCGACTTCCTAAGAAAAAAAAAAGAATAAATAGAGAGGCAGCGGTCCTGTGTAAGGGTCCATTCACACGTCCGCAAAATGGGGCCGGAATGTGCTATCCGCATTTGCGGATCCGCACTTCCGCATCCCTGCTTCCATTTCCGCAAAAAAATAGAACATGTCCTATTCTTGTCCGCAATTGCGGACAAGATTAGGCATTTTCTATTATAGTGCCGGCGATGTGCGGTCCGCAAATTGCAGAATGCACATTGCCAGTGTTTAGCGAATCCGCAATTTGCAGATCCGCAGAAGACTTACGGACGTGTGAATGGACCCTAAGGCGTGAAGGGGGTGGCGGTGGTCTTTGCCGCTGCAGTTGTAAACGTGTTACCTGATTTGGGGTCCCACTAAGGCTTTAGATGTGTTTTGCCACCTGTGCTAAACCCCTAGTTAAACCTCTGGGTCCCATTAAAGTTTGTGTGCGTCCTTCCAAAATAGATATATTCGACGAGGATACACGGTTGCTTATTTTTAGGTTCCTTTTAGGTTTTTCTGGTTGCAGCTATCACAATGTATCCAGATCCACATCATTTGGTATTAATCCCGTCAGTCTTTGTGGACGCGCTCTGGTTGTTACAAGAGGAGCTGTTCTCAGCAGCAGGTGCTGAGGGGAGAGAAAGGGAGAGGGAGGAGGAGGAGGGAGAGACTGGAAGAGAGGGGAGGGAGTAAAGAGGAGGGAGGGAGAGAGTGACAGAAAAGAGACACACAGAAGAGAAACAGGGGGAAAGGAAAGAGAGAGACAGAGGGGAAGCAGCCAAGGAGGGGGCCACAGAGATATATCTCCTGTACTGGATGTTATACAGGTAAGACTAGTCCTCCTGAGGATGTGCATGGTTGTTCTAGTGTGTTCTTGTTCTGCAGCATCAGGTAGTACCATGCATGGTATGTGAGAACTCTGGTTACACACCTCCTATCTCTTTTTCCTTCCTAACCCATGGTTCTCCTGCATGGCAGTTGCCTCCTATAGCAGAGACCGTTTCCTTCAAGCTAGCCTCCCCACCATCACCACTCTTCTGTGTGAGGCTATGTCCCATAAGATTAGTAGATGATTTAAGCAGCAAAGCCTTATGAATCACACCCTGTGCACAATTACGAGATACTGTCTATAATTATGTGATCATACAATCCAATGCCTCTGCTCCTTGTGTTTGGAGATTCAGGGCTTTGATCTGCTCAGAGATGTGATTTGGAGTAGAGACAGATGGTGAGCACAGGATCTGCCTAGGAACATGAATCTAGGAATGAAAAATACCCCAGAGGCCATAAACATTCATTGTAGGAGAAAGCATTGTAGTGTTATTATCTTTATGGCTTGATGGCTTTTAGCCCACTGAATGGTTTATGATCCATAGATATCAATGCAAGTCAATGAAATCGTCCACGATCAATTCTCCGACGGCTTGCACTATAGTTACACTGTGCTGTCTATTGAATAATGATTTATCTTCCATATCATTATATTTATCAACCACTGCAAGCGATTTATCATCACAATTCCAAGCATTCTATGTAATTTCTAGACGCTAGCTATTGGTTATATATGTACTGTAGTGATATATATTATATATATATTTATTTATTCCTATTTTTATGGCATATACAATATCTTCCTTCATTCATGCTTCCTGAAAATGGAATAACAGTCTTCCGGAGGTCAGTCTCCCAGGCTTCTGGTCTTTCAGGATGGATGATGGGAGTGGCTGGGTGACTCTTTCTTAAATGCTTCAGGTCTGATGCAGATGGCTGCTGATCGTTAAAAAACATGGACATATCATGGAAATTGACCTGTTTACCTCATAGAACGGGGTAAGCCAGATGTTCTAGCAGTGAAATGGTTAAATATATCTGAAACACGGCAAAGGAGAAGAAGGAAAGGAATTAGGTTTTGTCAGGAGGAGACAGAAGTTGAGCATGATTCCTTATAAGAACAGGTGTTCGGTGAAGCACTGCTGGATCTTCAGGCACAGATACTGACGTTCTTGGAATCATGTTCTGGGAATAATCTTATACTATAGGTGTCGGCAATTTTCCATTATCATATTAGTAACTTTCCTGGAATACATCCAACTTGGTTGATTAAAACTGGTTGCCAAAACGATTGGTCCTTTTCAGTCTGAGATGAGGCTGAAACTTCTATCTACTGGTTTGTTCCTGATTGATCAAAACTTTGTCCCTTTGGTGTTCTCCAGGGTCATTTATTTGTGTCCTGATTCTACATCTTCAGGTTTCTCGTGACTTATAATGTACAGCCGACTGTTAAAACGATTTCATGTGCGCCCTGATCTGCGTTTGGAAGGCATAAATGTTAAGTGCTTTGTAAGGAGACAACCTGTGTTTTCTGTTCTAAGCAGGCAACGGCCTTCTGTAGAGATGGGCTCATAACGGCATGTTCCTTGCATGAAATCAACCATACTTGTGCCGTCTACTCCTGTAAATAATCCTATCACATCCTCTGTCAGCAAGTTGCAAGGAGGTGGCTTCACATAGTGATTTAATGTGAGAAGCTTCCACTGAGGGCGGGTGAGGCGGATATTGTAACTCTGGAAGACATCTATGCAATAATGGATTGGAAACATTTCAAAAAACGGTGGACGGATGTGGGACAACAAACCGTAGAACACAGCTTATGTGTTTTATATATTTTGGCAGAATAAGCTATATTGAAATGTTCTCCTGTGGATACCGTAGTATACCTATAGGAGTACTGAAGAACCCTTACTGCACAAGTGTAGTGTATTCAGGTTCAAACTGGCCCAACAGAACTCGTTTTAGTGGACCAAGTCTCTGACACATTTAGAGATGAGTGAATCGAATATCATGTGGAATTCGATCCAAATTTCAGGATAAACTAGATTCGCCTAGAAGCCGAATTTCCTCGTCCTTCGTGTCAGCGAATTGGTTTAACCAAAAATAGTATAAAAAAAATTAAAAAAATAAAACTTACCTCTTACCTAAACTTACCATTTGTTGGCGACGGGCTGCCAGCATCGCTGGTCATGCTTGCACACTATAGGAAAAAGTGCCGGCCTCTCTGGAGGCCGAGACCATGGGAAAGTGCATAGGCACGCATGTGCAGCAGATCCCACCCCGGGTACCTGCAGCAGTGGCCATAACAGTAGTTATAGCAGTGTATAATGTGATGAAAAAATGAATCAAGCCAGCAAAGGAGGCAATATGGGCAATCACGATACATTAGTAAGTGCCTTGTATTACCTTTTTCTGAAGTGAGACGTCCCATTGCTGTTTGCTGAAGTGAGAAATCCTCTTTAAGGGTTGATTCACAAATATAATTTTTCATGATGTGCCCTGTGAGGTCAATGATAACAACAAAGTTTATGAAGCTACTAAAAGTGATGAAGTACAAAATGGAGGATGAGCCCTCAGAATCGTTTCCTCTGGTGGATCCAAGCTTTCCCAAACCCAAGTCCTATGTTGAGTGATTTACATGATAAGAATCATCTGGGAGTCCCATAACATTATATGTATTATTGTAAGTATAAACACCTGCCATTATAACATTATTATTATTATCCACTTGACAACCAGCCCCTTACATGTACGGCAGAAGTCATCACTTCAAATATGGCGCCGGCTTGTGAGCAAAGAGGGTGTAATAGCCACCAGGTTTCTGCTGTTTCAAACAGCAGAAGCTCAGGCTAAAGCCTCATGCAGACGTTCGTGGAACACGGTCCGTGAGATACCGGACTGGCATCCTGCTTAGTGCAGGAGCGCACGGCGTCATTGGTTGCTATGACGCTGTGCGCTTCATGCCGCCGCTGCTGTACAGTAATACACTTGTATAGATCATACGAGTGTATTACTGTACTGCGGAGGTGGCACAAAGCGCACAGCATGATAGATAACCCCTCTGTCAAATGTGACCACAGCATCTGAGTGGTGAAAATGCTGGAGCCTCACACTCCTGTTCCGGCTGAGATCGGGGAAGCTGTTACCTTGTAGAGCTAGGCCAAAGTCTACTTGAGTCTCTACTGCCTGTCACTGCTATATTACAATACAGGCTTGCAGGTGTCAGCACTGCATTGGAATACACTGAACTGTGTATTTTCATAATGCATAAAACATCTAATGATTGCCTCTTATAGTCACCTAGGGTTACTTAAAAAAAGATTTAAAAAAATAAATAAATCCCTAACCCTGACAGTGCTCCATAGACTTAAAGGCTATGTGCACCTTTGGGGGCAATTTTTTATTATTGCATTGTACTCACTTTGAGTTCAAATATTTATTTTTAATTGGTCTTTGTTAAAAATATGGTAGTCCTTTTTCTGTACATAGCTGAGATGCTGTAGTAGCAACCTCTGGATTTTCTGTCTTTTCCATCAGACCAGGAGCTGACAGGCTCCTTATCTCTGATATCATAAACACTCATTATAGTTCAGTTCTTATATTACTGATAAGGCCTCATGCACACGACAATTGTTTTTCTCGGCCTCCGTTCCGTTTTTTGTGTGGATAGGATGGGGACCCATTCATTTCAATGGGTCAGCAAAAAAATGCTGATAGTTTATCCGTTTGTGTTCCGCGTCCGTTGTCCGTGTTTCCCTTCAGCAATCAGCAAAAAAAATAGTGCATGTCCTACTTTTTTCACATTCACGGACAAGGATAGGCATTTATTACAAGGGATCTGTGGAAAAAAAACGATCCTCCCAAAAAAACGGATGCCGCATACATTTTTTGGGGGGCGAACGCACAATTTGCGGACGCAAAAAGCAACTGTCATGTGCATGAGGCCTAAGACTGTAGCTTAAATAAGTGTTTATGAGATAAGGTTTATTAGATGAGGGGCACTAAGTGAAAGTGAAAGTACCAGTGACACATCTAGAAAAAACCGTTAACGCTTTGTGATAGAACAGCTCAATATTTTTAATAAAGGCCAATTTCAAAAAATATTTTAAGCCAAAAATGAGTAAAATCCAATCATAAAAGATTACCATCGAAGGTGTACGTAGCCTTTATATATAAAAAAAATTGTCAGAATTTAGCAATAAAAAGAAAAAAAAATTCAGTTTTAAAACACAAGAAAAACTATCCAAATGTGGTATGATTATGATCATACATTCCTGGACAATGAAGGTAACAGGTCACTTTTACGACATACAGTAGGAAACACCGTAAAAACAAAACATGTGAATGGAATAATACAAAAAAGTTGTGGCTCTGGGAAGTCATGGAGAAAGAATGAAAGCTCAAAAACGGATAATCCCCCGGTCTTCTAAGGCTGTGTTCACACCTGAGCGTTTTACAGCGCGTTCCTACGCGCTGTAAAACGCTCAACAGGCAAGAACCAATTATTCCCTATGGGCATGGTTCTCACCTGAGCGTTTTACAACGAAAGGCAAAAAACACGATTTCATTACCTTCTACTTTCAAAAATACATTAACCACTTATGGATTTTCCTATCTTTAGCCCTTTGTACATCCTATCCTCTCTGTATACAGCAAAAACGGTGTCCTGGTGCTCGCACCTGTATTGTGGTCTCTTGGCCAGGACTCTCTATAAAGATGAGTAGGACGACTCCACGCATGCATAGAAGCTATTGCGCTATCCTGTTCAGTTGCACATGGAACATGGTCACAGTTCAGAGGCTGAAAAGCAACATCTGGAACGTCCATACAGAAGCAATGGGTGGAGAAGGGAGAGAATGAAGACCGGGGCAGTGGAGACAGGAGGTGACTGGATCATGGGGAAAAAGGGTTTACAGAACTTAGGTTTCTTCTGCCTTTCCCAGCTATTTACGACTTACATTGAACATACCGATGTAGTAGAGTTAACACTCATGCTTTCTGAGATTTCTGAGATGTTTTATCTAAATTAAGCAAACACCTTCAATGGCTTTTGTTTCAGGATAACACAATGATTTAAGAAATTTGAGTTAAAAGTTTGAGTGCTAACCCTGCTACATCTGTACATGGATATGGATATGCCCTTTTACCATACATCTTTCATTTTTTATGTGCACCATATAATAATAGGGATTCAAATAGATGAGGGCCCTTTGACTGCATAATTTTCTAGATTTCCCCACAAAATTATGTAACCATTAACAATAAGCAATTGATTTACAATCAATGAGTAAATAGAAAACAGCTGTGTCCAATTGGTTGCATGGTTTTTGGTCGTGCCACGGCCACTTCCTCTCCCTCATTTTGGCTTATGCTACCCTTCGGCTACCACTAATGGAGTCATTATGTGCACGGAGCTGTATGGGGGCTCATTTTTTGCGGGGCGATCTAAATTTTCAATAATATAACTACTATAACACTGCCTCCTATGTACAAGAATATAAGATACTATTCTGGGGTGTGTATGACTTTTTGATCACTTTTTATTTAATGTTCTTGTAGAAAATGAAGCAACCAAAAATGGCGAATCGGCCATTTGGATGCTTTTTTTTTTCATTTTGCTGTTTGCTGTATGGGGAATATATTTTTATATTTTTATACTATGGGCGTTTTTCTTTTAGTTCTTTTATTTTTATTTTGAGAAAAGGGGGTGATTTGAATTTTGATGTTTGTTTGATTATTATAGTTCCCTATGGGAACTATAAAAAAGTGTAAAAAAAACTGATAGTTGCTATTATCATAGACTCCAATGGACTTGTATTGGAATCTATGATGATTTTACTACTTTCCTATGGAGCCCTATTACAGGCAAGGGTTTCATAGGAAATACTATGCAGCAGCCTCCTGTCATTCATAGACAGGGGCTGCTGCACACACACTTCGGCTCCTCCGATCGCCACACGGGGGAGCCGGAGCAAAACCGAAAGTGAGCAGCGCGCTCAGATGCCGTGGTCAATATTGGCGCTGGGCATGAAGGGGTTAAAGTCACGTTATTGTAATTACAGTCAATCCCTACTTGTTAGGGTAGGTTTCCACCAAAAATGCTGGCTTTCTGAAGGAAAAATACCATTAGTGAATGAGGATCAGGTGGTGCGTGCTGGACCCTGGCTACGCTGGGTACAGTAACTCTGCCCGATAGTCTGTTACTCTGCTGGAATAGAATACCAGAGTTAGAAAATTAAGATGTGAACCTAGCCTTAGAACAATCCTTTGACATTAGATAATCACATACTATCCCCCTGAGGGACCATGGGACCACCAGTGATCAGCACTAATTTGTGGAGGAACCTAGAAGTCAGTGTTCAGTTTCCCTAAAGCCAGAGGGGAAATAAAGCATTATATAGCAAACCGTGTCTAGGATGGTGGTAGTGGCACTCACAATTCACGGTGACAGCCCTCACCAGGAGTGGACTGGCCATAGAACTTCTGAAATTCCCCAGTAGACCTTCTCATGGTTGCCGGCCAGGTACATAACGATCTGATGCTCTCATAATTAATTAATACTAGAAGTAACAGGTACTTATGCACCTGGCTAACAGCCACAGGTGCCCTCCTGAACCCAACTGCATCACCGTCCTCAGGATGGTGATACAGGTGAATACTGTGGTGAAGGTAGCAGTATTTTGTCCTGCACTGTGGTATTTGCTTCTGTTGAGGCATTTGGTATTTGGTTTTGCTGGGGCGGTATTTTGTGTTTTGGGTATTTTTTTTCCAGGTCCACTTTAAGTTCCCAGTTCGCCCATAGCCCTCACAGTGGCTCTCCCTCAACTGTGCAAGGTGCACCCTTTCTTCCCTTGGGGCAATCCCTGGGTCTTTTGGGGGGCTCCTGCCTGGTGTAAGGTGGGGTGCCCTTGATGGTGTGTGGTTGGTGATGTAGGTTGTACAATGTGGTACAAGGCAATAACCAGGCCAGTGTAGGTGTAGCAAAACCAGCATTCTTTACTGAGGTAGCTTAGGCAATTCATAAAGATAGACACTGGTAGCCTTCAGTTCAGACTCTGCAGAGTCCTTTAGACTGGCCATCAGCAATCTGTTTATTCTGTACCTCATTTCTTCTCAGAGAACTGTAACTTCTCCTCAGCGTACAAGGATGGAGGTTACTTGTAGTAGGCCTCACAATGCACAGGCACATGCAGATGCTTCCTCTCACTCAGCCTGTCTAGACTACGCTCCCCAGCTCCGAGGACGCAGGTCAAGTTCTTCCTGGTGTTCCCATTTCAGCTCTTGGCTAATAAACATCACATAGAAAAACTGCATTAAAATTAACAATGGACATTGACCCTTTAAGTAGCAAATTAACCACTTGCAGTAGTCCTCTTGCGTACTGCAATTACACAGTACCCAATGAAAGCCACAAACGGGCTGTCTGTGTAAAAGAGGACATGACAGGTCTTCCAAAGTGAGAGACGCTCTTTGTAATTCATCTCCACTTCGTGTAATAGATGAAGATCCTGAAACGGGGACCTCCTCTCCATCAGAATTTACAAATGTATACAAAAGTGGGTTTTCTAAAGTAGAGAACCTCTTTAAATTGGAGAATCAGTGTGAGAACCTTATCAAGTTATAATTGGGACCGTAACTGCTTCGGAGCAGCATCTGCGCAGCCTCCTTATCTGCATGACTGGCCAGGAGGAGATTAAATGGAGCAGTGCTCGGGCAACTACACTGATGCCCCATTCAAACTCCTCTTTGTGTGGGTACGAAGCGAATTGGGGCTCAGGACCTTTTTTTAAGTTATGGACGTCCAGGCTGTGAGGCCCTCAGGGATCAAGAATTTGTAGGTGATAAACATATTTGGTCAAGAAAGTATGAATTGTGTTACATAATCAAATGCAGAAACAGCGCCACCTAGTGAGCAAATGTGTGGCGTGACCAAATATTCTGTCCCAGATGTCATATTTTATGCATGACTAAGTAAAACTTTGTATTTATTATACATAGTATATATGTAAATGCGTTAAAAATTGCAAAAATATGTTCACAAGTGGCATGTTACGCTGTGTGCACAACATGTTTTTGTCCCACGATATACATGTGGCATATACTGTATGTTAAACGCATGCCTCCGACAGATGCCATACAGTGGCATACTTCACCATAGGGTTACATTGTATAAAAAAATAAAAAATAAAAAGGTATCCGTACTAATGTAGAAAATGGAAATCAGACATCATATAGGACATGAACCAGCCCTGTACCTCATATTGTTCCGGAGATCTCCCCATTCATTGCTCCACTTGCTCTGCTAAACTCTTATGAAGCTGGAAGCTCAGGGGCATGTCCTTTCTGCTGCACCTCTCTCTCTATCACAGCTTAGGCTACTTTCACACTCGCGTCTGCGGATCTGTCATGGATTTGCACAGACGGCTCCGTTCAGATAATACAACCGTCTGCATCCGTTCAGAACTGATCCGTTTGTATTATCTTTAACATAGCCAAGACGGATCCATCTTGAACACCATTGAAAGTCAATGGAGGACGGATCCGTTTTCTATTGTGTCAGTGAAAACGGATCCGTCCACATTGACTAACATTGTGTGTCAGGACGGATCCGTTTTGGCTGAGTTTCGTCAGACGGACACCAAAACGCTGCAAGCCGCGTTTTGGTGTCCACCTCTAAAGCGAAATGGAGGCGGAACAGAGCCAAACTGATGCATTCTGAGCGGATCCTTTTCCATTTAGAATGCATTAAGGGCAAAACTAATCTGTTTTGGACCGCTTGTGAGAGCCCTGAAACGGATCTCAGAAACGGAAACCAAAATGCCAGTGTGAAAGTCGCCTTAGGAGGCAGTAGATGATGGAGCATGTCCACTGCGAGCTGGACAGAGAAATAAGGAAAAGAACAAACAGCAGGTGGCGATATACAGATACACTTTATTGAATCACTCAGTGACTATGCTAAATTTTAATTACAAAAGTATTCAGATCCAGGTGCTGATTTGAAAACTGTAGAATATTTTTCATGGGACAACGCCTTAGAGTATACGGTTTTTCTGTAGGGTACTAAGCTTTTGCATTCTTTTTTTTCCCTAATGCATATGTTAAATGTTTAAAGAGGACCTTTCACCAAAATAAAACTTCTAAACTAACTATACAGGCATGTAGAGCGGCGCCCAGGGACCCCCCTGCACTTACTGTTATACCTGGGCGCCGCTCCGTTCTCCCGTAATTGCCTCCAGTATCTTCACAGTTAGGCTCCACCCAGGGGAACCTGCCGTCGTCTCCTACTCCCAGGCTGTAGCGCTGGCCAATCACAGCGCTCAGCTCATAGCCTGAGAGAGAAAAAAGCCTCTCAGGCTATGAGCTGAGCGCTGTGATTGGCCAGCACTACAGCATGGGAGAATGAGACGCCGGCAGGTTCCCCTGGGTGGAGCCTAACTATGAACATCCCGGAGGCTATACCGGGAGAACGGAGCAGCACCCAGGTATAACAGTCGCTCTCCGTGTCTGTATAGTTAGTTTAGAAGTTTTATTCTGGTGAAAGGTCCTCTTTAAGCAAAAATGTGATATGAACAGCCCCTAAGCTGCAGATTTTATTCTGTGTAAATCGGTTTGTAATATCTGCAGCACATTATAGTATCAGCAAAGTGGGCGAGATTTTACAGAATCTCATCCACATTCAGCGAAAAACACCTCCGTGCAGATTTTAAACCCAAGGCATGGTTTTTACCCATGCGGTAAAGACAACAGCAAAATCTGCAGCAAATCCACATATACCACATAGTATACAAGTGTGGGTTAAAGGGGTTTTCTGGATATTGAGGACTCTTAGCACCCCATCTGTCAGCTGTTTGAATCAGAATCAGAATTAGCTTTATTCGTCAAACACGACACAGTCGATCGTGCTCAGAATTGGGTTAGGCACAGGTACAGGCATAGTACTAGGGGGGGTGGAAGGGGGGGGGGTTATGCAATGGGCACATTAGGGGCAAGAGATTATGGGCGTGATAAATTCAGCAGTCTGACAGCCGTTAGGAAGAAAGTGTTCAGCCTCCTCGATGTCCTTGCAGGGATGGCCTGATACCTGCGGCCGGACTTTAGACATCTGAAGAGATGATGGTCCGGATGTGAGTGGTCATTGAATATTTTCAGAGCCCAGGAGCGCAGTCTGTTGGAGAAGATAGAGTCAAGGGGTGGTAGTGGCAGTCGAGTAGTTCTCTCCGCCGAGCTGATGACCCTTTGTAGTTTGCGCTTGTCACTGGCTGATGAGCCGGCATACCACACCAGAAGGAACGAGCACAATACCGACTCGATGGTACAGGAGTAGAAGGACTTCAGTAGGTCCTGAGCCATGCCGAACTTCCTCAGTTGTCGAAGGAAATAAAGCCGCTGGTGAGCCTTCTTTATGATGGACGAGATGTTGGGACGCCAGGATAGGTCCTCAGAGATTGTCGTGCCTAGGAGGCGGGCACTGGGTACCCTTGCGACTTCAGATCCGTCAATATAGGTCGGGGGGGACTACCCTTCCCTTCCTGAAGTCGACGACCAGCTCGACCGTCTTTGTGGCGTTTAGTACCAGATTGTGCGCGCCGCATCAGTTGCTGACCCTGTCAATCTCCTTACGGTAGGCCTGCTCATCGCTGTCGCTAATCAGGCCCACGAGTGTGGTGTCATCTGCGAACTTGATGACTTTAACTGAGGCCTCCTCCGATCTGCACTCGTTCGTGTACAGAGAGAACAGGAACGGCGATAGTACACATCCCTGAGGGGCGCCAGTGTTGGTGACCCTCGGTTTGGAGGTCAGATTGCCTAATCTGACGACCTGGGACCTGTTAGTGAGAAAGTCCATTATCCAATGTCGTAGTGTTGGGTGGACATCAAGTGCCGTAAGGTTCCTCTGCAGGATGCTGGGGGAGATGGTATTAAAAGCCGAGCTGAAGTCTAGAAGGAGGATTCTCGCGTATGTGTTAGGTTTGTCAAGGTGTTCAGTGACGTATTCTAGGCACATGTTAATCGCATCGTCAGTGGATCTGTTTGCCCTGTAGGCGAAATGCAGAGGGTCCAGCCGGTCCAGAGTGGCGGTCTTCAGGATGGAGAGGACCACCTTCTCTAGGGTCTTCATGACCACTGAAGGGACCGTCCTTGTCCTGTATCTGAAGCTTCAATATCCAACATTGCCGCTACTAAGTGGCCAGCGTAAGCACGCACTAAAGCACCACTATCCCTTTAAGGAGCTGATTGGTGGGGATGCTGAGAGTCAGATCCCCATCTATCTGTTATTGATGACCTGTCCTGAAGATAGGTCATCAATGTCCTGATCTTACAGGAGGAGTCATTTTTTTTTGACAATTATTTCCTGTTAGCTACACAGTAGCATTTAATTTAGACATATCTCTGTATATATTTATGAGGAAATGCATAAAAGAGTAATGGTGCCACTGTTTATTTTTATTTTTTCATTTTGTACGGCATTCACCATTAAAATTAAAATGATCCTAAACTTAATAAAAAGTCACTCACCTGCTCCGTTCTAGCGCCAAGGGTCAATTCCTGCTTCCTTTGGTCGCCGGCCTATAAACTTCTGGAGAAGGCCATGTGCACTGCTGCAGCCAATCACTGGCTTCAGCGGTTACATTTCCCCAGGTGGCACATCATTTTTGGAGGCGAGTGACCCCATGCAGATGTGTACAGACCAGGGATTGAAAGAGGCTGGAATCTCGGTGCGGGAACAGAGCAGAGGCGAGCAAGTGAGTGATTTTTTTAGTTTAGTTTTGGCGCTTTACTGGCAGAACTGAAAAATTACATAAAAGCTGGAATAACTCTTTAAAAGGGAACATGTCATATGAAAAATACCTATTTAGATCAAATTTTGTTTAACATATTTTTGAACAGTTTGGCTATTTTTTTTATGCTCCATGTCCATCAATCTATCCATCTATCCATATAAAGAGGCCTTACAGATACATAAAAAAGAAAAAGAAAATCACAAGACTTCAAAAATAGTGGGGATTGTTGCTCCGCGTCCATGCAATCCATGTTTAACATATTTGTGAACAGATTACTTCGTTTTTTAAATGTGTCCATCTATCTACCTATCTATCTATCAAGGAGAAAAATTGCAGCACTCCAAAATGAGATTAAAAATAGTGAAATGTTTTTAGCTCCACGTCTATGCAAGGTTCGGCTCTGTCCTCTCTGGCTTTACAAAGGCTCTGAAACATTGCATGGACGCGGCGCAACAAACCCCACTATTTTTGAAGTGCTGTGATTTTCTTTTTTATGTATCTGTAAGACCTCTTTCACACGGATGTTGCGGGAAAATGTGCGGGTGCTTTGCGGGAACACCCGCGATTTTTCCGCGCGAGTGCAAAACATTATAATGCGTTTTGCACTCGCGTGAGAAAAAACTAGCATGTTTGGTACCCAAACCCAAACTTCTCCACAGAAGTTCGGGCTTGGGATCCGTGTTCTGTAGATTGTATTATTTTCCCTTATAACATGGTTATAAGGGAAAATAATAGCATTCTGAATACAGAATGCATAGTAAAATAGCGCTGGAGGGGTTAAAAAAAATTAAAAAAATTTAACTCACCTTAGTCCACTTGATCGCGTAGCCGGCATCTCTTCTGTCTCCTTTGCTGAACAGGACCTGTGGTGAGCATTCATTGCAGGAACAGGACCTGTGGTGACGTCACTCCGGTCATCACATGATCCATCACCATGGTAAAAGATCATGTGATGGAACATGTGATGACTGGAGTGACGTCACCACAGGTCCTGTTCAGCAAAGGAGACAGACGAGATGCCGGGCAGCGCGATCAAGTGGACTAAGGTGAGTTAAAAATGTATTTTTATTTTTTTAACCTCTCTAGCACTATTTTACTATGCATTCTATATTCAGAATGCTATTAATTTCCCTTATAACCATGTTATAAGGGAAAATAATAATGATCAGGTCTCCATCCCGATCGTCTCCTAGCAACCGTGCGTGAAAATCGCACCGCATCCGCACTTGCTTGCGGATACAGCATGCTGCGATTTTCACGCAACGCATAAGTGATGCGTAAAAATCACCGCTCATGTGCACAGCCCCATAGAAATTAATGGGTCGGGATTCAGTGCGGGTGCAATGCGTTCAACTCGCGCATCGCATCCGCGCAGAATACTCGCCCATGTGAAAGGGGCCTAAGTTCTGGGTACTAGATTTCTGGAGATGGGGTGTTATCCATGGATTTAGTCACCTAATATCGGGTAACTGATGAGTACATCTCAGTTTTTTTTTGCCTTCTGCTGTATCGGCACAGTAGGATTATCCGATGGATTGGTGCGTTTTTCGACTTTACCAGCTAACAACATGTAATATAACAACATTCCACCTGCTCCAGCATAATGCACTGAACATCCGTCTGCAAGGGAGTAAAGGTGAGAATCCACCTCTGGAATCATAAGAACATTTGTCTGTATTGATCGGGGGATAATGCAGTCACTGAGCAGTGTTTGCTGGATAAGTGGTGCTTAAGACACCTGTAATTATGTGGGAACATCGTCTGTGTTTATGTATTTTGAAACCTTTCCGAAAATAAATGCCCCTTCCCCGAGAACATCTTAGTCACCAGCGTTCATTTAGGCCTATTTGCAGAACAGAAAAGGAAAGGTGTGATTTTTATTTTTTCAGTGGAAAAAAAAATGTATTCAGAAATTGCATAAATAAGAGCTCCTTAATATCACATATAAGAAAATGGCAGTACAGCGTAAAAGTGACTTCAAGAAATGAAAAGTGAATAGAAAAACAATCAAAGACAAATCTGAGATTTTGAAGAGAATTTTAATAATTTTTTTGTATTTTGGACATGGTTGGATGAGGTCATGTTCAGGATTATGTAAGGATTTAGGGGACACATTCCACCCCTAAATCATTATAGTATCCACTGACTGTGGCAGATATGTGAGGAATAATCCGTGGATTTTTGCTGTAGATTCTCCGTAAAATGCACAGTTGGTTTGCCTAACGCTGGGTTCAGACCTGAGCGTTCCGAAAGGAGCGCTCTGTATGCGCGCTTGTACGGGCGTTTACAAGCGCGCATACAGAGACAGGCGTGCACACATTGTCGCGCGTTCCCGAAAGTCTATTGTACGGGAACGCGCGACAAACGCTAAAAAAAAGGGTCAGGTACTTGTTTGAGCGTCGGGCGTTTTACAGCGCGATCGTACGCGCTGTAAAACGCCCAGGTGAGAACCATGCTGATAGGGAAGCATTGGTTTCTCCTTGTTGTGCGTTTTACAGCGCGTAGGAACGCGCTGTAAAACGCTCAAGTGTGAACCCAGGGTAAGACCATGTTCACATCACTGCTAGTTTTCCTGTGGTTCAGCTCCAGTAGAGGGGCAGAATAACGAAAATAATGGAGGTGCAGGGTTCACTTCACAGCTTATTTTTCTGTGGTTCAGCTCCAGTAGAGGGGCAGATTAACGAAAATAATGGAGGTGCAGGGTTCACTTCATCGCTAGTATTTCTGTGGTTCAGCTCCAGTAGAGGGGCAGAATAACGAAAATAATGGAGGTGCAGGGTTCACTTCACAGCTTATTTTTCTGTGGATCAGCTCCAGTAGAGGGGCAGAATAATTAAAATAATGAAGGTGCGAGGTTCACATCACCGTTAGTTTTTCTGTAGTTCTGCTCCAGTAGAGGAGCAGAATGATAAAAATAATGGAGGTGTCGGATTCATATCATGGCTAGTTTTTCTGTGGTTCAACTCCAGTAGAGGGGCAGAATAATGAAAATAATGGAGGTTCCAGGTTCACATCATGGCTAGTTTTTCTGTGGTTCAGCTCCAGTAGAGGGGCAGAATAATGAAAATAATGGAGGTGACTGGTTCACTTCACTGCTAGTTTTTCTGTGGTTACACTCCAGTAGAGGGGCAGAATAATGAAAATAATGGAGGTTCCAGGTTCACATCATGGCTAGTTTTTCTGTGGTTCAGCTCCAGTAGAGGGGCAGAATAACAAAAAAAAAAATGGAGGTCCTGGGTTCACATCGTCACTAGTTTTTTTGTGGTTCTGCTCCAGTAGAGGGGTTCACATTGTCGCTACTTTTTCTGTGGTTACACTCCAGTTGAGAAGCAGAATAACGAAAATAATGGAGGTGCCGGGTTAACATCACTGTAGTTTTTTTGTTGTTCTGCTCCAGTAGAGGGGCTGAATAACAAAAATAATGGAGGTGCCAGAGACCAATGGAGATGAACAGACCTCAGTTTCCGATCAAGTGTCTGCTTTTTTTCCTCCATGCAGGATGTGAACATGCCCTAAGGAAACCTGACTTGATGGCTAAGACCATCAAGTCATAGTCACACCACACATGACATACACTTTCCAAGAGCTGAGGGACATTTTCACACTTTCTGCAGGACTTTTGAGGGCTCCAATACACACATCAGTGAACTGGGTGCAGCAGCCCACAGAACAACAACATCTGCTGCAAATGTAATGTTCTATCCACAATCTTTTATCTCTACTGATTTTTTCGAAGCCCCAGTCGTGTTGTGACCACTGATGATTACACTCTACATTTTAAGAGCTCAGAGCGTTTTTCATGCTCTGCTGGTTCATTTCAGCTGAAATTCAGAGGGTGATAAAAAGCTCTGTGTCATAGGGGGCTGAAATATCATTACATAGATTTTTATATCACCGCTCATTTACTCCCCTTGGGCACAGCAGAGGCCGTTTAGAAGGATGGTCATTTTTGGGCAACCTCTTTTTATTTTGAGGTTTCCCAAATAAGATATCTGTGGATGAAGCAGAATGTTTCATTATTGGTGTCACTCATAGATTTATTTTAGAGTTTCTATGGGGTTTTGCCATTTTTGACAAAAAACACCAGTTCCAGATCCTGAATGGAGGTCTAGGGGAAGTATAAGATGCAGGACAAAAACCCTTTTTTTTTTTTTTTTTTTTTACTAGCATTTTTTCACCCTACAGTTGCCTTTTTAGAACTTAATTGTAAAATACCATGAAAAAGCCAGGTGCTAAAACACACTAATTGGGGGGGGGGGGGAATATGCCTGAAAAATGGCTACATAGAATGTTGATCAAGTCAGCAATTTTTTGAACCCAACAAAAGCAGGAATTAAAATTGTGTATGAAGGAGCGATTAATCTAATCTTGATGTTTACCTGATTGCCACAGGTCTGGATTTTGAAATTCAAACTCCAGGGAAGCTATGGCTAGCCCCATTCTGCATTCTTTATATGTATATATATATATATATATATATATATATATATATGGCCCTCAAGTTTTATGGACAGCCTAATTCATCCAAAGACTGAGCTGGTGACAGCATTTCTCTGCTCTGGCTCATGAAGGAGGGTAAGTATCGGGAAATACCATGGTGGCTGATACAGTACTGGAGGAGGTGCATATCTTACCCATAATGTTCATATGAATGAGGTAAAAGAATCCAGGAAAGCTGGATAATTTCAGCAAAGTGTAGTTTGCTAAGGCACTTTTCTTTAACCCCTCTACTACTGAGCCACTTTTCACCTTAAATCCCAGGCCGATTTTGCAAATCTGACATGTGTCACTTTATGTGGTAATAACTTTAAAACGCTTTTACTTTTAGCCAGACCTTTCTGAGATTGTTTTCTCGTCACATACTGTACTTCATGACACTGGTAAAATTGAGTCAAAAAATGTCATTTTTATTTATTGAAAAAAATTAAGCAAATTTCCGAATTTCAATTTCTCTACTTTTATAATAGATAGTAATAGCTCCAAATATAGTTATTTACATTCCCCAAAGATTTTTTTTTTAGCATATTTTAAATTTTAATCAATTTTTTTCTGCAACACATCAAGAGTTAACAGCCAAACAAAGCCCAGAAGCTATTACCCTGAATCTGGAGTTTACAGAAACACCCCATATGTGCTAAAAAATTGATGTATGGGCGCACAGTATGCTTTAGAGTGGAAGGAGCACCATATGGCCTTTGGAGAGAGGATTTAGCTGGAATAGTAATTGGGAGCTATGTCGCATGTGAAGACACCCTGAGGTGACCCTACGGTGGAAACCCCCAAAAAGTGACCCCATTCCGGAAATAAACCCCTCAAGGAATATTTAAAGGTGTGTAGTGAGCACTTTGACCTATCAGGCGTTTCACAGAATTAGGAAACGCTTGACTGTGAAAAGGAAAAATTTGCTTTACACCCACATTTTTCACTTTCACGAGGGGTAACAGGATAAAATTCACCCCACATTTTTTTTTCCCCATTTCCCCCGAATACACCAGCACCCCATATGTGATAAAAAATTATGTATGGGTGCACAGTAGGGCTCTAGAGTCAAACAGCTAAATATGGATTTTGCTGGCCTGAATTGGCAGACATTTATTTTAGGTGCCATGTCGCATTCAATAAATTCCTTTCCTGGGGTCCCCAAAAATAAAAAAAAACAAGTGACCCCGTTTTGGAAAGCGCACTTCGTATGAACATTTTAAGTGATGGAAAGGGTACTTTTCAGCAAACAGATGACTCACAGAAGGCAGAAATACTAGAGAAAGCATTTCAAAGAACACATTTGTAAAAATTACTAGCAGACCACAACTTTTCACTTTCACAAGGTGTTAAAGGAGAAAATGCACCCCAGTATATGTTCCCCATTTCTCCTCTTTTTGCAAACACTCCATATGTGCTTGTAGCCTGTTGTATTGGCGCACAGCAGGTCTCTAGAGGCAAAGTGCAAAAAATGTTTTTTTTCAGGCCTGAATAAACAGACATGTATTTTAGGTGCTATGTCGCATTAAATAAATTTAATGAGGTCCCTAGAAATTAAAAACCCCAAGAAGTGAACCCATTTTGGAAAGATCACCCCCATACGAACATTTTAATTGGTGGAAAGGGTACTTTTCAGCAAACGGGTGACTCACAGAAGGCAGAAATACTAGAGAAAGCATTTCAAAGCACACATTTGCACCATGTCTCCGTTGCTAACCTGGGGTGCCTTCTAGAGGGTCCCTCATCACCGGATGATGATGATGATGATGAGGGGTAGAGGAGTAGAGGAAAGTGGCATCCTCTTCTCCCTCACTTGCCGACTCAGTATCAGAGGCAAGCATGGCATATGCCTCTTCAGCTGAGTAAACTCATTGGGACAGACGGGCCATATTTTTTTTGCTTTCACATGTGAAGGGGCTTGTAATAAATTGGAAAATAAATTTAGGAGAAAAAAAGAACAAAAATTAGCAAAAAAAACTTTTTCCCACTAAAAAATGTAAAAAAATAAAAATGAGCACACTACTTATCGGTGCTCTGCAGCACGCATGCACACAGATGGTGCGTGTGTGCAAAAACTGTAGTATAAAAATTTACTACAGTGCTTGGTGATTTTAAAATGCACGCACGCAGATGGTGCGTACGTGCAAAATCCTAAACTAACACTAACTGAAATGTGTATGTATGTGCATGCATATATATAAATATATATATATATATATATATATATATATATATATATATATATATGAAGAAAAAAGGCGGCACTGGCTCAACAAGGAAAAGGCGGGTGCACGTCTCAGAGGGAATGGAATGATTTCCCTATTGAATATAACAAGAAAAATGAGCGGCACTCCAAGAAGTAAAGTGGTGAATCCTTTATTCACACCAGTGGTGCAACGTTTCGGCTCTAGTCGCGAGCCTTCCTCAAGCGGAAGGCTCGCGACTAGAGCCGAAACATTGCACCACTGGTGTGAATAAAGGATTCACCACTTTACTTCTTGGAGTGCCGCTCATTTTTCTTGTTTTATATATATATATATATATATATATATATACACTACCTACCACTAACTGCAGATCTTTTTTTACAGAAAAAAATAAATAAAAATGTGCAGATGTAAATGAATACACTAGCTGTCGGTGCTCTGCAGCACACATGCACACAGATTGTGCGTGCAAAAACTGTAGTATAAAAATTCACTGCAGTGGTTAAAAAGTAAACACTGGCTAAAAACTTATATTTATATATATATATATATATATATAGAAAAAGTTGTGCAGAGCTGGAAAATTGCAAAAAAAATGAATAAAAAAACAAACAAAAAAAAGGACCAAATGGCGTCCGTAAAAAAAAAGGACGGGGGGAGGGGGGACGGAAAGGGACAGGGACGGAGGGTGGTTTAGGGATCTAGAACTGCTACAAATGGAAAAAAAATTACTGCAGCATTTCCAGATGTTCTTCCTTTCTTCTTTTTTACAGTAACAGTTGAAGTCGCAGTGGCGGTGCACCACAAATCCCAGCAAGCCAGCCAGCAGCACAGAGAGGTACAGAACCTCTCTGCGTGCAGTCACAAGCTAGAATGGCTGCATGCAGGGAAGTTCTGCCCTTTCCTGTGCAGCTGTAGCGCTGCTATTGGCTGGAGTGTTGTTCCAGCCAATAGCAGCGCTGGCAGGGGACTCCAAACACTGGTATCCCCTGCCTGACCCAGGGGGGACAGGTGCTGACAAGTTCAGCACCAGTCACCCCTGTACAAATCCTGTTCCACCCCCCTGCAGCTTCCTGGATAAATGAAATATCATTCGGAGCTGCGATTGGCCAGTCTGCAGAAATCGGGCAATCGCAGCGATCCATGTTGCAGGATCCCTGTACCCCTAGGGAAGATGGCTGCCTGCCCACTGAGCAGCTATCCTCACCCGTTCACCAAGCGATTTCGCTCAGGAACCGGGTGAACACCGCGCCATAGCTGTACTGCGTTGGTATATTGTACCTAGTTTGCAGAACCATACAGCTACTGGTAGTGAACGGGTTAAAGTGTGATATGGGCCTCGATTTCTATGGAATGTCATGTAGGTGTTGGTAGTGGGAGATGCCATTCTCTCCCCAGTACAACACTTTTCCCTAGCCTGAGGCAAACCCAGGTGAAGCTGCTGGGCTCATTGTGGGGATAAATACAGGGCTAAAATGCTCATTGAGGACCAGGAACTGGAGGCTGCATAACCTGTTGGCTGTGTAAGGCCTAATCTCCTGAGAGCATAGGTGAGGAAAACCAACTGTTTAGTTAGCTCCCCGATGGGCAAGGACTTTGGTTTTGTTGTTTATTTTCTGTTTTGGTGCCGTGGATTCACTAGAGTGACTGTACAACTTGGATGAAAAATAGACAGAATTGGACTTTTAAACCTCTGGATCATGTGAAATTTGACCTCAACAACTCCCGTCCACACACGGATCCCAACACCCTTTATGACTAAGTGTTGGGATCCCTACAGGGGGTTCTACAAGCCAGAGAACAAAAGCTTTGCCATGCTGCAGCAGATGTGTCAATAGCTTGATTTTGGAGTCAAGCTATTGAAAGACGGCCATATATGCATTATGCTTACCTATGACAACCCAGTGATATTATAAAGAACATAGTCCGACCATATTTTATGGGCTGTCAGAACTCCCCTACCACTATTCAACCTGAGCTTCGTGGCTCATGAAGAGAACACTAAAGAACTGCTTGCCAACCCCAAAGAGACAAACTAGTGTGTTCAAAAGACATCTTATTTTGAGCTTACCTTCTGTGATATGTAGGCAGTATTTATAACCTTGGTGCCAACACTGGGATGGACACAGAATATTCCAGAAAATTGAGGTGCTCTGGAAGTCGCGTAGAGGATCAGAGTGGCTGCTGTGGCAATGAGGGGATAGTGGTTTTCACGGTATCTGATCCCACCCGACTATCCACTCAGCTACGACTGCAGTGGATGGAGGAACATACCCTATGTTCCCCTCAGGGTACACACTGGACTTGGAGACTCCTGCCTGATGGTGGATTATCAGCAGGTGCAAGGCAGGAGGACAGGCAGAGGGGCAGCAAATGATTAAAGCAATAACCAGGCCGGGTTGATTATGATGAATAACAGCCTCTTTCCTGAGGATGATGGGTGGCATAGTACAAAGATCAGTAGAAGGCACAGTTCTTAAGTATGATGAATATTAATATTCCAGTAAAGAGTGAAATGTATTGAATCTCCTGTGAATGGCAGTATAATAATGCTACTTATGTACTGCTGAATTATGTAAGAACAGTAATTCATATTAAGTTTTATTTTTATTTTCCAAACAGTGTATTCTACTGTAGGCCTCATCCATTTTATATTTCATACATTCTACTCAAGAATTTAGAAGTTATTGTAAGAGAACTCAGGTATAATAATCCAGGATTTTCAACCCGGTCACACCTGGTGACACCACCTAAAGTTATCTAAGGAGTTCTGGAGCCTCATGGATCATTTTTAATGATAGACAATATTTTTTTTTGCTGAGAGGAAAGCTCACACTGAGACAGGTTCCCTAAGCTTAGAGCCTTTTAAAGAAATAACTTTGTTCAGTTTATTATATTTTGTTGGATAGAAATTTAAGAATTGAAGCAAAATTGTAGCTAGAACAGAATTTGAAGGGCTCTCCGTTTAAAAAATGTATGCACTTAAAGCAGAGGCTTAGCTGATGGGCCCTGGTGCAAGAGGTCAACTTGATCCACCCCTCCCCTTCCCTCAGTGCTGTGAGGCAAAGGGCAGGGGAGCACCTAGCCTTTCTGTAGCCTGAGGTAAACATTAAATCAACACCCCCTATGCTAAATTCTCAACCTAAGCCCTTCCCTTAAGTCCTATTGTTAAAGACATACTTGGAAAACATTACATACAGTACAGTGCTACAAAACATACAGCACCACATACCTCTTACATCCATTAATATCTCCTCTGAGATATTCTCTTTCCTCATCTTCTCCTTTCAGACCAGACTGCCATGATGATTTCTTTCAGCCATCATTCTTGACAATCAGACATCTTAGTTTCCTACGTTTCCATCATTCTCCCACCTCCTGAATACCCCATCCTGCCAGCCCCAATACTGTGCCCACTGTACTCCCCAGCACTGTGCTGCAGAAACACTCCCCTTGGAAATAGTAGAACCACTCAGATAGTACCCCCTTCAATAATTATTGGTACACAGTGCCCTAAAAAATAACCGCACAGAGCAAATAGTGCCCCTGACACTAATAGTGTAAACATAATGTCCTCCAAAAATAATTGTGCTAAGTTAATACTGTGTGCCGCACCTCCCCAATAATCGTGTTCCCAATAGTCCCACCAATAGAAATAATTGTCTCCCAGAGTGCATAGTGTTAACAGTGCCCCCAATACTAATAATGCCCCCATTGTGCCCATACTAGTAATCATGTTCCTCATAGCCCCCAGTACTAATACTTCTTATAATTTGTGCCAGTAGAAAAATTCCCCCTAACATGTGCCAGTACAAAAATAACTATTTTTAATGTGTACCAGTACAAAAATAACCCTTTTTTAACGTGTGCCAGTACAAAAATACCCCCTTATAATTTGTGCCAGTACAGAAATACCCCCTTATACTATGTGCCAGTACACAAAATACCCTCTTATAATGTGCACCAGTATAAAAAATACCCCCTTATAATATCCGGCAGTACAAAAATATACCCTTATATTGTGTACCAGAACAAAAAAATACCCCCTTATATTGTGCGCCAGTGCAAAAAGTACCCCTTTACCTTTCAGATCAGACCCTCATATTAAACCTATAATTAGACCCACATATCAGATCTTCTGATCAGACCCCCATATCAGATCCTCAGATCAGACCTCCATATCAAATCCCCAGACCGGGCCCCCCATATCAGATCCTCAAATCAGATCCCCATATCAAACCTCAGATCAGACTCCCATCAGACCTTCATGTTAGACCCCCATATTAAGACCTCAGATCAGACCCCTTTAGACCTCCATGTCAGACCCACGTATCAGACCTCAAAACTGGCCTACATGTCAGAACCTCCCCCATATCAGACCTCAAATCAGACTCCCATTAGATCTCCATGTCAGACCACCCATATGAGAGCTCAGATCAGATCCCAATTAGACCTCCATGTCAGACAACACCCCCATCCATCCGGCATCCTCTCCTGCAGTTGCGCTCCCTGGTCTTCTCCAGGCTATGCGGCACTGTCACCTGACTTCATGCAGCATCAAGTCATAGTGCGCGCATTATGTCCTGATGCTGTGCACAGTCAGGACAGTGCCGCAGAGCCTAAAGAAGACCATGGAGGAGGAATGAGCACAGCACTTCACTCAACGTTCCCCCCATTTCCTGCAGACTAGTGAGCGCAGTGCGTCTTATAAAGATGAAAATACAGTAATTGGCGGTACACCACTGGGCAATTGCGACTTCTGCGACCACTATAGCTGACTTAAAGGCCAACCTCACAACCAAATTTTTATTTCAGTGTTCTGTGGCATCTTAATTGAAAAATGAAATAATCTTCATTAAAAATCAACTACTCTATTGTGTCTGCAGCTCTCGTACATCTCCAAGGTAATGCCTACAGTCATGTTACCATCCACCTGCATTGCAGAATTTGTTGGGTCTTTCTCACGGAACCTATAGTTGTCTTTATTGCAGTGTGTCCTTTTACTAGAAGGTGAGGCAATCTGCAGTTTTCATTGATACCATTTTGGAATATGCCTTTTTGATAATTTTTTTTATTCCTTTTTTTTGGCGGGAAATGAAGCAACAAAAAAGCTACAGTTTTGATTTTTGTTCCATTATGAAGTTCACCATATGGTATAAATACACATATATATTAATAGCATTTTGTGCGCAACAATAACAATGATCTTTGTTTTTTATTGTTTAAATTAATATGGGGAAATAGGCTGATTTGAATCTTTATACATGTCAAGTTTTAAGTATAAAAAACCCAAGGGGACCTTAACATGATGATTGTTGCAACTATAGACTGCACATGTATAGAGGAGGTTGGGAAGGGGTTAAAATAAAAGCTATTCCCCCATATAACTAGGGCCTTAAGCATTATAATATTGATTGAGAACACTCCTGTATATTTAAAACCTTTATTCCCTTTTTATCCAAATTGTCACTGGAGGGTCTTGAACCAGAGACCTTATGTATCAAAGGCAAAAAGCTTCCCTAGAAGAGCCACAGGCTTCACAGCTTCAGAAAGATGCAATTTCTCTAATTAAAAGCCTTTACTAGTATTCATGCACAATGCACTTGTATCTACAGATATGGGACACTGGGATAACAAGAAAAGCCTAATTTATTTAGTAGTCACAAAAATGTAATGGAGCAAAAATAATTAACAATAAACACATTTTATCTCTCTCTATATTTAAAGCTAAAATGTGTGTATTGTTAATTATTTCGCTCCATTACATTTTTGTGATTACTAAATAAATATGTATATAAAATGTATTTTGCAGAAGAGCAGCTATGTGACTACTAAATAAATCAGTCCTTTGCTGCTACCCCTGGACTTAAACTCATATATTTTGTATAGGAGGCTGCTGCCTTACCAGGTGTGGGATTTTTCTAACTATAATCTACTGGTATAGAGAGCACTGTACAGGAATACTAATGAAGGTTTTAGTTCCTCTGGTACCTTGCGCTGGTACCCCCTGTTCTGCCTGGACCAGCTGCATCGTGTGCCAAACCTCCTCGAGAGGTAGCGACCTGGTGCTCCCCTCGGGAAAGTCTATCCTCACCATCAGGGGTAGAGCGAAGAACGAGGGGTTTACTTAGAGAATGCCTTTAGAGGAAGTTGGTCATGTGGCCCAGTGGGTTCACACCGGCTGGTTCGTGACAACTGGTGCTTAGACTAGCCTAAAGCCCAGTTTGTGACTGCTGTAAAAAGGTGTATTAGCGGTCACTAACAGGTAAGGATGGCGACTTCACAGCAAGAAAATAAATCTTTTTGCAAGAACGGGGTCTGTGGTGACCGGACAGCGACAGTTTCAGAAAAAAATTGGTAAATGTGCTCCACAGAGAAACGGCAAATCAAACTTGGATAGATGTTCTCTCAGTTATGAATACCGACGTTATAATTTTCTTTTGGAATTCTCACCATTCACACACAGATACAGTGTATATACAGACGTGGACAAAATTGTTGGTACCCTTTGGTCAATGAAAGAAAAAGTCACAATGGTCACAGAAATAACTTTAATCTGACAAAAGTAATAATAAATTAAAATTCTATAAATGTTAACCAATGAAAGTCAGACATTGTTTTTCAACCATGCTTCAACAGAATTATGTAAAAAAATAAACTCATGAAACAGGCATGGACAAAAATGATGGTACCCCTAACTTAATATTTTGTTGCGCAACCTTTTGAGGCAATCACTGCAATCAAACGCTTCCTGTAACTGTCAATGAGACATCTGCACCTCTCAGCAGGTATTTTGGCCCACTCCTCATGAGCAAACTGCTCCAGTTGTGTCCGGTTTGAAGGGTGCCTTTTCCAGACTGCATGTTTCAGCTCCTTCCAAAGATGCTCAATAGGATTGAGGTCAGGGCTCATAGAAGGCCACTTTAGAATAGTCCAATTTTTTCCTCTTAGCCATTCTTGGGTGTTTTTAGCGGTGTGTTTTGGGTCATTGTCCTGTTGCAAGACCCATGACCTGCGACTGAGACCAAGCTTTCTGACACTGGCTAGTACATTTCTCTCTAGAATTCCTTGATAGTCTTGAGATTTCATTGTACCCTGCACAGATTCAAGACACCCTGTGCCAGACGCAGCAAAGCAGCCCCAGAACATAACAGAGCCTCCTCCATGTTTCACAGTAGGGACAGTGTTCTTTTCTTGATATGCTTCATTTTTTCGTCTGTGAACATACAGCTGATGTGCCTTGGCAAAAACTTCGATTTTTGTCTCATCTGTCCACAGGACATTCTCCCAGAAGCTTTGTGGCTTGTCAACATGTAGTTTGGCATATTCCAGTCTTGCTTTTTTATGATTCGTTTTCAACAATGGTGTCCTCCTTGGTCGTCTCCCATGTAGTCCACTTTGGCTCAAACAACGACGGATGGTGCGATCTGACACTGATGTTCCTTGAGCATGAAGTTCACCTTGAATCTCTTTAGAAGTCTTTCTAGGCTCTTTTGTTACCATTCGGATTATCCGTCTCTTAGATTTGTCATCAATTTTCCTCCTGCGGCCACGTCCAGGGAGGTTGGCTACAGTCCCATGGATCTTAAACTTATGAATAATATGTGCAACTGTACTCACAGGAACATCTAGTTGCTTGGAGATGGTCTTATAGCCTTTACCTTTAACATGCTTGTCTATAATTTTCTTTCTGATCTCTTGAGACAGCTCTTTCCTTTGCTTCCTCTGGTCCATGTCGAGTGTGGTACACACCATATCACCAAACAACACAGTGATTACCTGGAGCCATATATATAGGCCCAATGGCTGATTACAAGGTTGTAGACACCTGTGATGCTAATTAGTGGACACACCTTGAATTAACATGTCCCTTTGGTCACATTATGTTCTGTGTTTTCTAGGGGTACCATCATTTTTGTCCATGCCTGTTTCATGAGTTTATTTTTTTACATAATTCTGTTGAAGCATGGTTGAAAAACAATGTCTGACTTTCATTGGTTAACATTTATAGAATTTTAATTTATTATTACTTTTGTCAGATTAAAGTTATTTCTGTGACCATTGTGACTTTTTCTTTCATTGACCAAAGGGTACCAACAATTTTGTCCACGTCTGTATATATATATATATATATATATATATATATAATGTGTGTGTGTGTGTGTGGTGAACACATACATTTATTGTATTCTGTTCTCAAACAGAATGGGCCATATACTTGTCACACTGACAGCTGGCAATTTGTCTGCCTGCCAAAACCCATCAGATAACGATCTTAATTTGCCCCCTGAGTTCTTTTTAAAAAAACATATGTGATTTGTTCAGCTCAATTAAAGCCATGAGGTAGGACAGTGGCCTGAGGTCTCACCTGGACATCCAGATCTCTCGCTTTGTGCAAGTGCATGGTCATTTAATGCTTTTAAGAGATTTCCTTCACCCGAGCACTTTTGACTCTGGACAGAATGAGTTCATCCAGACTCAGTGGGGAATAGATTAATAAAGGATGTCCAGATTTAATAGATTTATGTATTTTTGCAGCATCAATAACTTATTAAAAAAAAATCTGTTTGTCCTGTCTCCTTTGCTTGTGTTGCATGTCACATAGCCTTAAATAGGATAAAATAAATTGGCAGGAAAAAATAAAAAAAATATTCAGTAGCAAACTCAAGGCAAAAAAAAAAATTATCTTAATACAACAGTTTTGGTATGAATTACCAGGTAAAAAAAAATTCTGATTCACAAGTTGTCTTCCAGACGTATTGAATGGGTTTGCATTTCCGTTAGAAATTCCGTTATAGTGTTCCGTTTTGCAAAAAACGTTGTTGTAATACTGTATGGAGATCCTTGGTACTGAACTCGGGTTTAGTTGAAAGGTACCACTAGGAACCGAACCCGAGTTCGGTAACAAGGTTTATTACAGTAATAGTTAATTCCCAAAGTAATAACTTCGGCTCATCGGAGCCAATTCATTCTAAGAGCTTGTGCTGCGGTCCGCTATGCACGGGCACGACCGTGGTGCAGCCGCATGCAGATCGCGGACCCATTCACTTGAATGGGGTCCGCGATCCGCATCCAACGATCTACACTGCAAAAAAGTAGTGCATGCACTACTTTTTTGCGGAACGAAAGCACGGAATGGAACCCCACCGTTCCATTCCATTCGGCACCGCATATCTGGATTTTCGGACCCATTCAAGTGAATGGGTCCGCATCAGTGATGCGGAATGCACACGGCAGGTGCCCTGTGTATTGCAGACCTGTCGTATGCAGGCCGCAATATGACCACGGCGGGGCAACGGCTGTGGGCATGAGCCCTTATACTGTACGGAGCGGGAACTCCATAAAGTATTACAACTAAGTTTTGGGGAATTGACTTCGGATACCATCCAAAGTATATTCGCTCATCCCTATTTATAATGTTCAAGGAATTACTTACATAATCTCTTATGGCCCATTTTATATTTATGTACTGAGCGCCCTTTATTTATAACATAATATGATGGAATTTTGGAACGGAATGCAAAACGGGAACCCTTTAAGAGGCGATTTCCCCCGTCCTAATACATTTCTATAGGGGCACATACCGGTTCAGTTTTGTTCCGTTATACATGGTGGGGAAAAAAATCCTGTTGAGTGCTGAAAAAATGAAAGGTGGCATCTGATTGGTTGCTGTGGATCACTAAGCCAGTTTTCCTGTACACCAGTTTTGATAAATCTCCGTTGATTTTTAATGGGGTCCATCGGGGCTCTGTTTGGTTTCTGATGTTTTTATGACAAGAATATTGCTGCATATTGTGCTATTTTTCAGGGAAAGCTTTCAATACAAGTGTGAACGTAACTCAAGGAAACCTATTTTGTAATATCCTATTAGGGCATTCGGCCATAGTGGAATCTCTTCTAGGACTCTCGCCTATTAGCCAGAGCGGAGACTGCCCTGGAGGACCTAACAAGTTCTGTACATTTCCCGGACCACTGAATACATTAGGTATTGTGTAATGTTCAGCGTCCCTCATGATGGAGCTACAGGGGAACTTAACACTTGCTGCTGAGTTGTTCCAAAAACTATAATTTATTGCTGCGGGTGTCTGTAGCAGGACACCCTGTGATCAGCTTATCTACAGAAGACCCTTCTAATAAAAAAAACTAAGAACATTGTCCAAAATGGACAATACCTTTAATTGGTAAGATAATTATTATTTCAGAATAAAATATGACCATCATCAGTAAGAAATAGTGAATATCTGTTGTACCCTATTTCTGTTCTGGAATATACCTATACCTGGTAATATATAATAATACCAATATGTCTGAACAACGACACATGCTCTTACTCGCCTAAGGAGGTAGGGAGATAGTATCCTCTTTGCCTAGAGAGTGGATGGAATAGTTTATTTTCGAGCAGTTTAGTAGAAGAATATTTTTGTCCCAGTTTGGGTTATCATAAGGGCATGATACCTCCCTATAAGCTGTCCATAGACTCTACTGAACAGCTCATACGTCAGTGCTCCAGATCACAGTACATTTATAAGCATGTTCAAGCTATAGGCATACATGTATGCATTAACTTCATGCCCCGTGCCATCTGTTTTCCTGGGCAGTGCCACCTCTATTTGCTGGCAGATGCTTACAGGTACAAACAGAGCTGTCATTTTCCCTGTTGGCAATATAATGGCTTTTATTCTATTCTCCTTCTGACCCATTTGCTCATATAATTAATAGTTTTTGCAGTTATTCACAGTTTAGAGATTCACAGAGCTCCGTTGTGGAAGAGAAATACTGCAAAAATCTGTATGCTACATAAGCAGCATGAAAATATATTATGTCTTCTCCATAAATTGTAATGATTGGTATAATGATTCAAACTCTTCTTAAAATGTGGCCAGAAAAAGAATGTTATAGGCTATGGACACCTTTAGTGGATAGTTGAGTACTTAAATGCATCTACTTTTGGCTGAAAAGCATTTGAGCATTGCTGTCCCAGCTATAGCTATTATTTAGAATCCATCATTATTGCATTCTGTGTTATATCTCTTATCCACTATATTTAGTGTACTTTGCTGCAATGGTCATTGTTATATTTCATTTTATATAAGTTATCTATGCTATAATTCACTATGTTATTCATCTTGTAACTCCTCCTCTTCTGTGAGCACACATCATGTGCCCTGTAGTCTTTTACTGTTTGTCAGACATGCTTCACAGAGCTGGAAAGAGGATTTTCCCTTGACCTCTTTTATCATTTCTCAAGATACATTCAATAAATTACCTAAAGGCATATTCATTGCATCTTCCTCACTGGAATTCTACATGCAGCTGGTGTTGCTAGCGGGAATGATTATAGCGATTCCAATATCTTCCATTGCATGTGCCTTCAATTGTCCTTCACACTCTTCAGAGACTTCTCCTACGTACAGTATATCGGAGGCAGAATATGTTCCATAGGGTTTATCAGAAATGTAGTTTTGTATGGCTTCTGCAGCTTCTTTGTATGGTAGCAGCTAGCAGGCTACAGAATTCCGTTCACAGTGAAATCCGTCATAGAGATTGTCTGACAACTTTATCCAGTCCATCCTGAACAATCTTCTAAGCTGATTTATGACCAAACTGAACTTTAATCTGGTCACAGATCAGCTTAAAAGAATAAGCTCTCACTGACAATTGCATTCTGCTGCCTTCTATGCAGAGTGAGATGTAGAAGCTGCAGAAGTCAAACAAAGCAATATTTGTTAAGGCCATTTGTCAGCTTATTTTAGCCTATTTAAAATAACTATAGTTGGATGTAGCACTGGAATAGAAAAATTGAACCATACCTTTCCTGTGCATATCAGTTGCAGAATTGAACAGAAATAGCTATTTAAAAAAATAAATGAAATATTCACATTAGATGTTTGGAGCACCAAGAGCGAGCCCTTTCTCCTCAGTACTCAATAGTTCCTTCTCTCTTGTCAGTAGTTCTCTCCTACCTCTCGTTGTTTGACATGGGCCTGGTGTCTGCATTCTGCTCCTGCATGGCCCTGTAATCTCTCGCCTGCACCATGCACCAGATTTTCAGCATAGGTTTTCTCTCCTGGGCAGGAACAAAATTGTGTACATACTTTGAGGCTCAGCAATGCGGCTTATATGAGAGGAGTGTATTACCGTTTTTAAAAAATTAGAGCTTTCCTTATTTTTGCATGTTTAGAATTTTCCCATCGTACATCCCCTGACTGTTAAGACTCACCCTAAAGTGTCACCTACATATCCTTTTCAGCATCCCCAAACTTTTCATTCGGTAGACGCTCTTATTTTAAGGTCCACTGTCTAATGTCAGTCAATGATACATGGTAGTCAGTTGTTCAGGTAGTTATTGAATCTGTTGGTCAGTGGTATTTCTGGCAGTGCATTCTGCAGAATACAGTACCGGAAGGTCAGTCACACGTTCTACAGATGAGATAGTAATAAGGTGGACACTGAGCCTTGGTGGTGAGTGATTCACAGAGAATCTGGTACGGTCACTGGGCCGCATTCACTATTCGTGTTTATGGGACTTCCAAAGATAACATAATCTACTGTCCTATATGTTATTTTTCGCAGACACCTTTAATAATCTTTTCGGGGCCATGTACGTGTCTATACTTTAATAAAATAGAAAAAAAAAACAGCTGGGAGAAAAGCAATTTTAGACAGGTGGTCAACATAATTAAGTCAGCTTCTGGCCTCTGTCCGAGACATTTTTTTCTGGGATTATTCTAATTATTTTGGGCATGATTGCCAGATATATGCTTATGTGTTAAACTGAGCAGAAACCTAATCCACTTTAGTGGAAGATTGCAGACTGGCACCAATACACAGATTGTTCAGGTAACTAATCTAGGAGATTAAAGAAGGTCCCTCCAAAACAAAGTGAGATTTTAATCAGTTGCTGAAATTTTTGCTAGTTAACCTTTTCGATTTCAAAGCATTTCTAGTAAAGTAAGGTTCCTAAAAAAGATATCTTTGTATGACCATATGAAATCTAAGGCACCCACACATACAGTACGTACTAATGGATTTCAGTGGGAGGAATATAATGGATATGTGCAATATTGACTCGTTTTACGTTTAGTTCATGAGACTACACCTTATTATACTGGCTTACAAATCTCACTATGACAGCCCCTATCCATGTCTTCTATTAGGGATATGGATATCATGGAAGGATGCCTCCTGGAAATGGTATAGCTAGTTTCAGCTTCCCCTGGTGATCACAACTTATTTCTGAGACTTTTTTAAAAAAATTAGATGACCCCTTTAAAGAGTAACTCAAAACAAGATGGGAACTTTAGTTCATCATGGAGTGTTTTCGACCTCACCACCTACATTACTGCTACCAAACTTGGATCTGCTGTTCTGAAGATGTGAAAAAGGTCATCTGACCAAAGGTACAGGTGTCCTCTTATGGGACCAGACAGTACATGTCTGCATGGCACAGGGCATGAGAAGTGACTCATGATGTGGTTATTTTTTTGCGACCAAACATCTTGTTGGTGGGTGCTGCTTTTTTGACCGATATACTTCTGCTGTAGAGCCAGAGAGTACAGGTCTGCATGGCACAGGGCACAAGAAGAGAATTATGATGCGATTATCTTTTACAATCAAATATCTATCACTTATTGGTGGGTTGGGGGGGCATTTAAACTTTTTTCATAATTATAATTATTAGAAAAACTCAGTCAAAATAATATTTCGATATGTCATAGATGCATGTTAAAAGACAACATTGGTGAAGGTAAATGAAAAGTTGCATAGCACTTTATAGTTCTGTAGTGCTCATTCAGATAAGCGATTTTCACGTGCATGTGTTGTCTCAGTTTAGAGTGGACAGCACGTGGCTGAACACTGAGCCACTTTAGTCCATGTGTGCGATTTTCCACATGGACCGTCGGCACCCTTTATGTCTGATTTTCATTCAAGCGATAAAAATGGACAGCACATGGACACCATCTGTGTGCGGTCTGAATAGAAAATCATCCGTTTTTTATGGCCAGTAGATGGACAGGTTTAAGATTGCTTGTCTGAAAGAGCCCAGCTCAGAGATTTCTGGCTCTGCAACATCAGTAGCGAGTCAGTTTCAGTATGAATATCCTTGAACAGTACCAAAGGGGTTCATATTCTATAGTAAACTCTTGTGTTCTGGCACTATGGATAATACACTTTCACTGAGTCCCCTTCTTAGGACTCATTCAAACTTATGGATTACCTTTTTTTTTTACTTTACCAGTATATTTAAATAGTTCGATTCAAATTTCCATTTTGAATGTTTTTTTTTTTTTTTGCAAGTGGTATTTTTATTGATATACAGCATGTTACAACTTATGTGTAGGGGAATGAGGCGTCCAGAGGGTTGTGTCGCTTCAGCAAATGGCATTTATCATGTAGAGCAAGTTAATACAAGGCACCTACTCATTGTATTTTTATATCCATATTGCTTGCTTTGCTGGCTGGATTCATGTTTCCATCATATTATACATTGCTCATTTCCATGGTTACAACCAGGGCCGGTGCAAGGATTTTTATCAACACAAGTGAATCTACATTTTGGCGCCCCCCATCATTTCACACTTCTGCCCCTCATGATTCATATCCATTTCTTGTTCCCCCCATCATTTCACACTTCTGCCACTCATGATTCATATCCATTTCTTGCCCCCCCATGTGCCAATAATATAGTGCCATACTCTCCCCCTGCCCCCTAATGTGCCAGTATCAAGTGCCTCTTTCCTCCCCCCTCCATGTGCCAGTATCATGGTGCCAATAGCCCCCCCCCCTACCCCATGGCAGTAAAGTAACAGTCCGGTATTTAAAAAAAAACTTTTATACTTACCTCCATGTCAGCCTCTTCCTGTGTTCCCAGCAGCCTCTAGTGTTGAAGATTTGGTGCTTGTGTTCTTATTTAGCCTGTCTTTCATAAAAGCTTGTGATGGGATTCGAACCCTTGACCTTCTGTATCAAAGCACTTACCCACACAGCTATGAAAGCTGTACAGACAGTTACTTAAAAAAAAATATATATAAGACTTCTACTGTAGATAACTTTGATACCTAGTGTGCAACCATACACATGATAGTTGCCCCCAACACACCCAGCTCTGCTACATCCATACACAGTGTGCTGGGGCAGCTGTCATGTGTATGTACACTAGGTATCAAAGTTACCTACAGTAGAAAGACATGCTAAATGAGATTTAAATACACCAGGGTCGCGTGGCTCAGAGTGTGTGTGCTCCCTCAGCCTGTCAGCTGCGTGCCGCACTGACTTATGATAGAGCCGGCCCTGGTTACAACCACTCTACAATCCAGCAGCGGTGGCCATGTTTCCACTCTATGGAAAAAATCACCAGCCTATGTGAGCTGCCACGGTCCCGGGCACCAGAGAGGCCGACACTTTTTCCTATAGTGTGCAAGCACAGCCACCGCTAAGGGATTACAGAAACGAGCATTGTATATGGAAAAAGGAATCCAGCCAGCAAAGGAAGCCAATATGGACAATCACAATACATTAGTAAGTGCCTTGTTTTTAACTTTCTCTACATGATAAACACAACTTGCTAAAGTGACAACCCCTTTAAATTCCATCCCTTCAGTTTATCAACATCGAGTAGCTTTATCATTGACAATAGATGATATTTTAAAGGGGTCTTATACTAATCTTCAGGAAAGGTCATCAATATCTGAACGGTGGGGGTCTGACTCCTGGTACTCTCACCAATCAACTGTTTGAAGAGGCTATGGCACTCCGATAAGCCCTGCAGCCTCTTCACAGCTCACCAAGCACAGTGCCATACATTGTACACCGGCTGTGCCCATGCCCATTTATTTGACTAGGACTAAGTTGCACCTAGGCCATGTGACCGATGAACACGACATCATTGGTCTACGAAGAGGCTGCGGCGCTCACCCGAGCACCGCAGCCTCTTCAAACAGCTGATCAGCAGGGGGCCATCAATACATGAATCCCAGAAAACCACTTTAAGGGTCACTGTCAAATGTTCACCCAAGTCAATCAAATTAGCAGTTGCCTTCCTAGAGAGTTTAGTCTTGTGTTGTAAATGTTTTCATTTATGACATCATTCATTTTATGGATTGTCTTCTGAGTAATAAGAGGTTTTATGACACTGTATTTACATCAATTGTTATGCCAGATATTGAATCCCTTTGTAAAGTAGTTTGTCACCATACTGCCTTCTGGCACGATCAACATAGCATTGACTACAACCACTTATTATCTTTACTGATGACAAAGACCTATGGGATCAGTGTTGCTAATTACTATTGTACCTAATGAATACTGAAATAAGTAAGGCTGTCTGCAAACAAACTATAATTATCTAGAATAGTAAATAAATGTAAAAGCACCCAGGAGCACCCATTCATCAGCAGCAGGGCTGCCACACGTGCGGGAAGGATGACGATTGCTTGTCTTGCCAATGCATTTTCTGAAGGAACAGTTATCTATGGTCATCTTACTAAGAGTGAAACATATAAGACTGGCTTGGTATAGGAGCCACTTTGTCATATATGTATCATAAACATTATAGTCTATTGAGAATAGTGATCTAAACACATTAGCCGCGTTTCAGGATGATATTTACGATCACAATAACCCAGGACACTCGAAGAACAGTCTTCTTCTTTTACAGTCTTAATCAACACTGGAGAACTTGTGCCTAGACCTAAAAAAGTTGGAATTGGGTGTTACTCATACCTCGTTCAATGCTGAAAGATGGTACATTGGAAAACTGCCTGGACGTGGGATGTACTAGTTCTGCAATTAGATCCTCTGAATTGGTTAATACGAAATAAGCGCTCGCTAGTATCACCAAGTGCCCCTTAGCAACCACTTATGTGCTATTGTTTGTGTATGACAGAAGAGCCCTGCATCTGTGACACAAAGGCGAGACCTGATTTTTTATTTCTACAATGGCTTGTATATAGAAGCAAATATCCTAGAAACATCCCAGTGCCTCTCTCCTCCATGAAATTACTGCCTTATAATTGTAGCTAAAGGTACTGAGCTCACAGCGCTGGATTGAAACCTCAGTCCTCCAGAGGAAGTGACGGGCCTTCTCTCTCAGGGACAAACTGGGAACCTAAAGTGGCCTTGGAAAAAAATAAATAAAAGGGCCCCCATTTTGTAGTTGGGTCCAAAGTGACAGAAGGCAGGGCCTACTAAAATAGGTTAGGACAGCAATAACATTACACATTTGCCACCCCCGCAGAGCCAAATACAACAGTGCATCACAAAATACGTGTGTGATGGCCAGCGCCAGCTGCCATGTTCTGTCCTCCTACTCTAATACAGTTGAATTCAGGAGTCAGGAAGAGAGCGTCAGATCATTACTTACATACCTTGCTGGCAGCCGTGAGGATGGCTTGGACAGCCCTCCGGCATCGGCCCACTAGGGAGTTTCCCTGTAGGGTCTATGGCTAGTCCACCCATGCTCTCTCTCCAAATATAGATGTTAATGTCTAGTTGGATATGGACATAGATGTGGACTGATAACTTATTTGAAAAGCATGTCCTGACTTCACCTGTATCTGTATACTCGAGAAGCAGATACAGTTGAACACACTGGTCAAGCAGGGAGCCATCACCATGGCCCGGCTTCTGGTGCTTCAGCTTAGCTTGGAGCAAAACAGTGACATCATTACGCCTTCTGTGACAAACCACAGACAGAGAAAACTGGAGACCCAGGCAGACCTGCATAGCATTTATATCCACTAACTCAAGGATAAATGACAACTAGAAAAAGAGCATACAGAGAGAAAACAATTGATGATAAATGCAGAATGAAATGTCATATAGTGTTATTTCTCAGGTATACACTCATGACAGCTTACTCTGTAAATCATATTTGCCAACTCTCCTGAAATTGAACTCCGGTATCTTGTTCCAGTGGAACCAGACTGGGGTTACCATATCAGCATAGCCAGCCACTGCCACCTCCCTATTGACTATAATGGGTTTCCAAGGGCTTGCCGGCATAATTGCCGGTTTGTGGCTGTGCAAAAAGTCCTGCATGCAGGATTTTTGTCTGGCTGAAAGCCGGCATTTATGCCAGAAAGCTGCCGTACCCCCTTGGATCTAATTACAGTCAATGGGGATCTGGCAGTAAGTAGCCATGTCGGCTATGTCAATACGGTAACTGTCTCCGGCTATGCTCAACACTGTGACTTCAGTAGTCTATTCTTCTGCCGATTCCTCTAATGGAGAAGTGACTGTAGCCTAAGGCTCTGTGGGCAGAGTATGCAAAATTAGTTAAACATTTATTTATTTTTAAACTACATAAATTTGCCATTGCCATAATTGGAATGACCTCCCGACCATAAAATTATTAAAACATTTCAGCTACAGCAGTCTTTTGACCAAAAATGAAACCTAATCACTTCTGGTTAGACAGGGACTGCCGGTAGTTGGGGTGCCGGAATAGTGCCGGAAGAGTTTCTTAATGTGAGTGATGTTTTTTTTATTTACATACAATTCAGGAAATCCAGGAAAAAAACAAGCCCTGATATGGCTACACTGATGAAAATAGAAAAAAATGTATAGCTTTCGGAATGTGGATGTGAAAATAAATTGCTGCATCCTTAAGACCCAAAGTAGAGTGCCTGCCATAGGGCTTAATAGGGAATCTTACAAATGTAAATTCTGAGTTGTATTTGGTAAGAAATGGCAATTATTTTACGCTCTGTGTATTAAAATTTTCATTTATGATGTTAAGCTAGTTTCACACTAGCTCTTTTGGATCTCTCTGCCTCCTGCCATTTCCGGAAGCTACCACATTGCTGTCCTGCCCCATTAACTATAATAGGAACCTCTGGAGATCCGGTGGCAACCCGGCAAATATGCCGAGAATCAGCCGGACAAACACCACTGCATGCAGCTGTTTTCATCCAGCCTTATTTGCATATTTGCCAGCAGGTATCAGGTATTATAGTCAATGGGGCCAGCAGGTATCAGGTAGCCTCCGGCAATGCCGGATCCAGCCATCGCCTGCAGGCTGCTCCCTACCAGAACAGTCCTGATGGACATGTCCAACGTTAGTGTGAAACTAGTTGAATGTATGTGCATAAAGATATTTGCCATCTCCAATGATTTGTCCTCTTTCATCATAAACCTCAATAACAAAATAGCAAAAAGCAAGCACAACAGAAGTGAGAACTGTGCATCAGAGCACTTCTCTTCTTCTCCACATGCATTATTAAGTTAATTACCTCCGCAACTCATTCATTTGCTTTCCTTCCTAATGAAAAACAGAGCATTGCTTGGTCACAGGGGGACAGAACCCATTAGGTAATGGCACAACGCGGACTTGTCAATGCCCTATATAGTTGGGAGCTTTGTGAATAAAAAATTGCTGAACTGGTGAACTTTTTCCTACTTCATAATTTAGTGTTTAGCTGCATTAGACATAGGTAGACTTTTCAGATGGCAAGCCCTTAGGTTGTGATGAGATGAAGAGCAATAATCTGTGGCTGAGGAACTGAGGTGTGTCCTAACATGGACATGCAACATCTGTCTGAGGAAGAGATACACAATGAAAATAGCTTGGTACCTAAGCAATAGTTTCCTAATAGTCAGGGCTGTGGAGGCGGTAGGCCAAAGTTCTGACTCCGACTCTTGCATTTTATCACACGCCGACTCCTTCATAAATGGGCAATTATTTAGTAATAACACATTTCCTGTAGTAAAGTGGTAACATCGGGCTCTTTCTTACTATCACTGTAAGTAATCAGACTTCTTAAATAGAACATAAACCATATTTATTGGAATACAATTTCTGACATTCCTGCAATTTTCTAAATTCCTGTAAGTAAATATGCAATGCACTATGTATTTAACAACCGTAAAACACTGTTAAATGCCTGATAATTGTAAGAGATGTATGAATTTGTCTACAGAAAAAGTTAATGAAGCTCTATATGTGTGTCCTGGAGATGCAGAGAACAATGCGCAAGTCTAAATGGGAATAAAAGAAGCATGTAAGAAGTGTAGCTGCGATATTCAGTGCTGCCATGAAAGGGTTGTGCAGCAACAAGTACCTTTTCACAGGATCCTGCAGCCTGCCTCTGCTATGGATAGAATCATACTTATTTACTCCCCTCTGCTCTGGTCCTACACACTGGCTTCTCTGTGTCCATCTTCCGGTCCGTGGCTTGTTTACTTCCTCTCTAGCATGATCATCTGCTCCGCTGCAGCCAATGACTTGCTTCAGCGGTGACGTATCCACAAGAGACACATCACTGCTCCAGTTCGACACATCGCGGATCAGGTTGACAGATTACTGGGAGGGGCTGGAGAAGATACAGCAGTCATGGTACATATCGGAACCAATGACAAAGTTAGAGGTAGGTGGAGCGTCCTTCAAAATGGACTTCAAAGGTAGTATTTTCCAAAATACTGCCTGTACCACGAGCCACACAAGAAAGGCAGCGGGAGATTAGGGAGGTTAACAAGTGGCTCAAGAACTGGTGTAGGAAGGAGGGGTTTGGGTTCTTGGAGAACTGGGCCAACTTCTCTGTTGGCTACAGGCTCTATCGTAGGTATGGGCTGCACCTCAATGGGGAAGTGGCAGCTGTGTTGGGGGAGAAGATGGCTAGAAGGTTGGAGGAGTGTTTAAACTAGGGACTGGGGGGGAGGGAAATTATATTATAGGAGGGAAAGATAGTGCAGATAGAGACCTGGAGCAAAGTAATGGAAGTCGGAATGAAAGGAGGGACTAGAACAGTTCAGAAGAAAGGTGTAGGGTAAATAATACACATAAACCTCTTAAATGTATGTATACTAATGCCAGAAGCCTGACTAATAAAACTGGGGAACTGGAATTAGTGATGTGTGAGGAGGACTATGACATAGTGGGAATAACTGAGGCTGGATGATAGCTATGACTGGGCAGTTAACGTAAAGGTTTACAGTCTGTTTAGAAAGGATCGCCAAAACCGGAGAGGGGGAAGGGGCTGCCTTTATGTAAAGTCCTGTCTAAAGCCCACAGTCCGAAAAGATATAACTGAGAGACATGAACATGTGGAGTCACTGTGGGTAGAAATACATGGAGGCAAAAACAATAATAAATTACTAATAGGAGTTTATTATAGATCACCTAATATACCAGAGTCCACAGAAAATCTACTACTAAACGAGATAGACGAGGCAGGCAAATCATAACTGAGGTGGTTATTATGGGGGACATTCAACTACCCAGATATAGACTGGGAAACTGAAAACTGTACATTTCATAAAGGAAACAGGTTCTTGGCAATACCTAAATACAATTACCTTTCCCAACTGGTTCATGACCCGAGGGACGCCCATAACTAGACTTAGTATTAACCAATAGACCTGACAGAACAACAGATGTGCAGGTCGGGGGACACCTGGGAAATAGTGAACAGAAAGTAATAATCTTCCAATTATCATTCAAAAGGGTGTTTCTTCAGGTAGGAACAAAAATACCAAACTTCAAAAAATCTAAATTTAGCCAACTAAGAGAGGCCATAGGCCTAACTAACTGGGACAAAGTATTCAAAAATAAAAATACAGCCACAAAATGGGATATTTTTAAAAGCATCCTAAGATCTAATTGTGCTGTATACTATACTAGGGTGCTATACTGCATACTGTGGGGTGCAGTATACTATAGGGTGCTATACTGCATACTGTGTGGTGTTATACTATGCATTGCATACTGTGGGGTACTATATACTGTGGGGCGTTGTATATTGTGGGGTGCTTTATACTGTGGGGTGCTATACTATACATTGCATACTGTGGGGTACTGTATACTATAGGGTGTTGTATACTCTAGGGTGCTATACTGCATACTGTGGGGTGCTGTATACTGTGTATTGCATACTATGGGGTACTGTATACTGGGCGGTGTTATATACTGTGGGGTATTACACTGTATACTGCAGAGTGTTGTACACTATACACTATGAGGGGCTGGGAGTGTTATACAATAGATGTCAATTCAACAAATCTGACCTAGATAAATGAAGGGTATTAGGTTCTGCTAAATAAAAACTGCCCCCCCCCCCCCCCTACGGCTGATAGCCCCCAATTTAAATTTATCCTATAATCTGTAATAATAATTCCACTCTATTTCATTAAAAGTCCTCCGACCACTAAACACTGGCGAGCTATCGTAGTGTATTATTCTGTATTCACTCCTGCACCAGGAATGTGGCACTGTCACCACTCGTCCCTCTATTGCTTCCTTTTCATTGATTATATGGTTTAGGGTCAGCAGTGACGATAGCCGTCCTCTAAAATCGCTTCATACGCTGCCCCCAAAACGTTTGCCAGATCCCTGGCATCCTCAGGGGTAATGGGCAACGACACTATATACGTGGCATAGTTTTCTTTAATATTTGCCAGAAAAAAATAAACATGGTGCACAATGCGAAAGAGGGGATGGTCGAGGCAAATGGACAGAGGAGGCCCAAGATGGGTAAACAGCTCCCGGCCTATGATATACTTAATCCTCCCCTGGTGCGTGCTTTGATAAGCCAGGGAGCACGCTCATGCCTATCTTACTTGTATGCTCGCCGCCGGCAGCCGCTCACCTTCCAGGTGGGAAAACATCCCATCTTTCTTGTAGCCGCTCCAGTGCTCCAATGCTTGTATGTTAGAAAGTCAATACACCCTTATAATTATGAATAAATAATAATCAAAAAGAGAAAGAAAAAGAAATTCAAGGTAGGTTGCTATTCCCATACACGGTGTTTGCAGATGGGTAAGAAAGTAGTGGTGGGGCTTATTAGGGGGGTATCCCTACTTCTGGCCCTACTCAAAAGGCCCTACCTAAATACGGAATAGCCGCCCCGTTTCTCGTGCCTCCTAGTGTCCCTGAGTTGACCCTATCAGGGAGGGATTCCAAATAATAGCCCTATCGGAGACTTCGACTAATATAAGTACAAAAAATAATAAACAATTGAGTGCAAATACCCAGATCAAGTGACAGAAAAGAACACCCTACTTAACCACTTCAGCCCCCCTAGCTTAAACACCCTTAATGACCAGACCACTTTTTACAATTCTGCACTACACTACTTTCACCGTTTATCGCTCGGTCATGCAACTTACCACCCAAATGAATTTGACCTCCTTTTCTTCTCAATAATAGAGCTTTCATTTGGTGGTATTTCATTGCTGCTGACATTTTTACTTTTTTTGTTATTAATCGAAATTTAACAAAATTGTTGCAAAAAAAATGACATTTTTCACTTTCAGTTGTAATTTTTTTTTTTTTTAAAGACATCTATATATAGATTTTTCTCAAAATTTATTGTTCTACATGTCTTTGATTTAAAAAAAATGTTTGGGTAAAAAAAAATGGTTGGGTAAAAAAAAATGGTTTGGGTAAAAGTTATAGCGTTTACAAACTATGGTACAAAAATGTGAATTTCCTCTTTTTGAAGCAGCTCGGACATTCTGAGCACCTGTCATGTTTCCTGAGGTTCTACAATGCCCAGACAGTAGAAAAACCCCACAAATGACCGCATTTCAGAAAGTAGACACCCTAAGGTATTCGCTGATGGGCATAGTGAGTTCATAGAACTTTTTATTTTTTGTCACAAGGTAGCGGAAAATGAATTTTTTTATTTAATTTTTTTCCTTACAAAGTCTCATATTCCACTAACTTGTGACAAAAAATAAAAAACTTCCATGAACTCACTATGCCCATCATGAAATACCTTGGGGTGTCTTCTTTCCAAAATGGGGTCACTTGTGGGGTAGTTATACTGCCCTGGCATTTTAGGAGCCCAAATGCGTGCAAAGTAGTTTGAAATCAAAATCTGTAAGAAATGGCCTGTGAAATCCGAAAGGTGCTCTTTGGAATGTGGGCCCCTTTGCCCACCTAGGCTGCAAAAAAGTGTCACACATGTGGTATCGCCGTACTCAGGAGAAGTTGGGGAATGTGTTTTGGGGTGTCATTTTACATATACCCATGCTGGGTGAGATAAATATCTTGGTCAAATGCCAACTTTGTATAAAAAAATGGGAAAAGTTGTCTTTTGCCGAGATACTTATCTCACCCAGCATGGGTATATGTAAAATGACCCCCCAAAACACATTCCCCAACTTCTGAGTACGGCGATACCACATGTGTGTAGCAGCGAGGTGTTGTTGGCGTTTTTACCTTTTAAAGGTAACTTCCGGGTATCGGGTGACGTTGCGCTCCCACGTGATGCCTGTGCCCTGTGGTGTCTGACATCAGACGCCACCACATGACCTGTGTGCCGGTCACATGACCGCTCGTCCAAGCTATTGCAGGGGGGCGGGCCAGCACAACTTGTAGCTAACTAGAGGGTAAAGATCGTTGTCATAATATTTTATGATTTAATGAAAAGCAAATTCATATGGATATGATGTATTTCCATATGGCCAGATACAAATGTGAAAATCTGGCTTATTTGGTGTCCCAGATTGAAAAGTTAATATATATATATGGCTCTTTCGGTGACGTCATCGGCGCAGGCTCATTGAGGGAGTGCTGAGGAGGCGAGCCTCCTTCTCTCAGAGCGCCTGCGACGAATGAAGACAGGCGCAGGATTTGAAATGCTGACAGGGCCACCCGGAGGAAGAGAGTGTTCGCTGGCCCTTACAATCAACAGGAGGAGGAGGCTTTTTTTTGGCTACCAGCAAGTAGATGCCCAACTTGCTGGTAGTGAAGTGATTTGCATATTTTAAAAGATCGATTTTTAAGGAAACAAAGCCACAGACAAAGGTAAGAGCCCTATATAGGGAATAGTCGTTAAATAAAGATTTTAACAAGCCCCGAAAAAAAATATTGTGTTTTGAGAGTGACAGAAGCCCTTTAAAGTTACTTTTATTCAACCAGCAAGTAATAAGGCACACAAAAGCTCGCTTGGCTTTTGCAAAAGCTCATCTACACAAAGAAGACTTCTGGTCTTCTGTGTTATGGTCAGATGAAACAAAAATTGAATTGTTTGGTCACAATGATGTTTCCTTCATTTGGCATAAAAAAGGAGAAGCCTTCAACCCAAAGAACACCATCCCCACTGTCAAACATGATGGTGGGAACCTAATGCTTTGGGGGGGGGGGGGGGGGGTTCAGCCAATGGACAAGGAAACCTAATCACAGTAAATGGCACCATGAAAAAAGAGCAATACATGAGGATTCTGAACGACAACATCAGGCAGTCTGCAGAGAAACTTGGCCTTGGGCACCAGTGGACATTTCAGCATGACAATGACCCAAAACACACAGCAAAAGTGGTGAAGAAATGGTTAGCAGACAACAACATTAACGTTTTGGAGTGGCCCAGCCAGAGTCCAGACTTGAATCCAATGAGAATCTATGGAGGGAGCTAAAGATCAGGGTGATGGCAAGAAGACCCTCCAACCTAAAAGATTTGGAGCTCATTGTTAAAGATGAATGGGCAAAAATACCTGTGGAGACATGCAAAAAGCTGGTCTGCATGCAGGCAGTCTCAACACTTTGTAGATTCTATTACACCCACTTCCTCCCATCCCAGTGCACTTATTTAGAGGATCAGGAGGGTACAGTAGATAAGAATGGAGTTGATAACCTGAAGAAATTACATAGGGGATAGAGCATAACACAGGCAGGACTGCAACGACTTTGGCTGTTTTAGCACTGCAAACTGCCATGTTATGCGTCTGAGTCCTCTCCTTCCTCTCCTCTTCGACCGGAAACTGCCATGTTGAGTCTAAGTCCTCTCCTTCCTCTCCTCTCCGACCGGACAGTTTAAGGAAGCTCAGGCCAATGTTCCTGGATATGTAGGAAGAAGAGGACTGTGGGAATGCACTGCTTACAATGTGCATCCTATGCTCTTGTTTCATTGTGTGCCTGAGAAGTGTGCATGCTCGAAAGCTGCTCTATTAAAATGGGACCCCTGTCTTTGTGGTAATTGGGATCTTAGTGGTCAAACTTTCATTAATCTAACAGTTATAACCAGAACACCCCTTTAATGCGGCTTTGGATATATTGATCGGGCACCTTACCAAATTATCACAAGCATAAAGGTTGTTAATTACTCCAAATATGTATAAAATTTGTTGGCTAACTGAAACTAAATTAACAGTGAATGGATGCTACTGCATGCCTGTCAGTGCCATTCATCAGAGGTATGCATCGGGAAATCCTCCCTACATATACTTCATACTGTAAATCCACTGCAAATAGCAGTTGAAAGCAGCCTCATAGTGTATGGAACAGGCAAACATGGGTTCCTATATATGTAAATGGTCAAATGCAGTAACTGGAGATGGTATTTCCAGAAGAACAAACAGGTGGTCAGTTGCCAAGATGTCGCGAAGACCTTTCTGGTTTTGACTAGACAGAGAGCAATGCATGTACTAGGCTTTTAGTTGCTCATAGAACATAATTAAAGGACAGATGAGAATTTCCTGGAAGTTTTCCACCCAAAGGGACAATTAAAGCCACTTTTGTTCACTAGACATTTAGAAGCTTTATAGCATAAGTTGCATAACTACATCTTTAAAGTGATTTTCTGAGACTTTACAACTGGATAGGTTATCAGTATCTGATCAGTAGGGGTCTGACACTTGGGAACCCCGCTGATCATCTGTGTGAGAAGGCAGTAGTGCATGCAGTATTGCTGTGGCCTTCTCGCAGCTTTTTCTAGGACAGTGATGAGACGTTCATCGGTCACATAGCCTACGCGCAGCTTAGCCCCATAGAAGTGAGCGGAACTGAGCGCGATCCCAAGCAAAACCGCTATACCATGTACAATGCTGAGCTTGATGAGCATGGAGAAGGTTGCGGTGCTACTGCAAGCACCGGTGCCTTCTCAAACAGCTGATAGGCTAGGGTCCCGGGTGTTGGACCCTCACAGATCAGATACTGATGTGATGACCTTTCCTGAGGATAGTGTATCAGTTGTAAAGACTTGGAAAATCCTTTAAAATACTATGGACATTGTCTTCTGGTGTAATACAACTCCCCATGGCAGAGGTGCACAACACAAGGTACAGCTAGTATTGCCAGTTGTTTACATGGTGCCGACCTATCTGTAGAGATCATTGGTCCCTGAGCTCAGTGAGGTTACAGATTTCAACTTTACAGGTAATAGACTAATTAACGTACAGTATTTGTATGTTTCTGGATTGTTGGAGGAAACCCTCACAATCCTGACAAGTACATAAAAACTCCATGGAGATGTGCCCCTTGTTTCGAATTTGGCCAATCATGTCAAACACGTGTAGATTTGGCCAACAGCAGAAATCTTCCATCCTGGACACATTTTTGGCAGACTAAAGTTGCACTAGTTTTTCAAACCCTGGTCAGTCAAAATCAGCCTTCTTAGTTGGCCAACTTTACAAGCAACTTTAGTCCTGCAACTTTTTCATATTGCCCTGTGACATATAAATCTTCACAAACATCTACAATATAAAGATATCATTAAAGGGGTTCTCTGGGAATTAATAAAATGAAAATATTACTTTATTATAAATATATTCCCAAATATATTTATCATTGAGGAGCAATCATCGGGGAAAACAAAAGGGCCGCTGTCCCATTAGTTCACACAAAACCTGTCCTGATCACACATGAGGACAAGTTACTTTACAAAACTGAGGTAAAGAGCTGCCTCACCCTCCTCTCTACTTGTCAGGAATTATGACCCTGAATACAGATGATAAGAACTTTGTCTGAATCTCTGTGGAATTTAGTTCATGAGGAGACATGAAGTACAGAGAGGACAGACAGGACAGACTGTGGTAATGTGTTGCTGTGGTAATGGAGACTGTAAAGAAGTGCTGCTGCTCATTAGCCACACCTCACCCTCCTCTCATGTCTCCTCATCTCCATTGCCACAAAGATTCACCTCTATTCAGGATTATGATTCCTGACAAGCAGAGCAGAGAGGAGGATGAGGCAGCTCTTTACCTCAGTCCTTTCTGTTACCATGAGAAAAGACCAAAGAGGGAGATTTATGAAAACTGGTGTAAAGGAAAACTGGCTTAGCTGCCCATAGCAGACAATCAGATTCTATCTTTTATTTTTGAAAGCTCCTTTGGAAAAAAAAAATGGTGGAATCGGATTAGTTACTAGGGCAACTAAGCCAGTTTTCCTTTACACCAGTTTCGATAAATCTCCCCCTAGGACTGGGTCATGACAACATCATGTTGGAAAATTTCTTCTCATCTCATGGAAATTAGAGATGGAACCTCCAGAGGGAAATTAGAGATGAAGCCCCCAGAGGGGAAAGCACTAATAGATGTACACATCGTATAGTGGCCAGTTATAGGGTTATCCTTCATGTACATTCAAACATGAAAGGACAAAGTATATTCTAATAAGCCACACTCCTCTATGATGTGTACCATGGAGACACATCAAAGATAGCATATAAAATAAATAATAAATGAAAGATCATTGAGCCCAGTTGTTAAAGGGTCAGTTGTCTCACTTCAGCAAATGGCATTTATCATTTAGAGAAAGTTAATACAAGGCACCCCTGCTAATGTATTGTGATTGTCCATATTGCTTCCTTTGCTGGCTGTATTCATTTTTCCATCACTGCTCGTTTCCAGGGGGTACAAACATCTCTGCAGCACAGATGCAAGGTGTGCCTATGCACATTCCCACGAGCTTGGCCATCAGAGAGGCCGACACTCCTATAGAAAAGGAGGCAATATGGACAATTACAATACATTAGGAAGTGTCTTGTATTACCTTTATCTACATGATAAATGCCATTTGCTCAAGTGATATAACCCCTTTTAAGTAATCTGAGGCATAAAATGGTGAACATTGTACCAAAAACTATCAAATGACATTCCACTTGAGGCACGCAGTTGTCTTAAAAAAAATTAAAAATCGATTAATGATATCCACATCGATTCATGCTCATATCATTGTACATGGTACCACATACAGTATATGAATTTTCTCAAGCACAGCTTCTGGGCAGAGGGACATACATATTGACATCGGGCTTATTAAAATTCCTAACAGGTGTATCATTATATGCAATTACTGTAGTGCGGTATGATTCTATTATAATTCCATATCGATTACATAGCCTTGTTTATTGGATTTGCCCATTGCTTCAATTCAGCGGGAAATAAAACAAATCATCTGTTGTCTGGGCCAAATACCTCATGTAGTCCTCTCCCACCTCTGATGTTTTTCTGCTGACCCCTCTATACTAATGCTGGGAGATTGCTGAGTAAAACGTAGGATGACTTGTTATAGGCCTACATATGCTGCTCGCTTCAATAGATATAAATTATTAATTTGCATTTCCTGTACTGTATGGGAAGCCGATCTCATTAATTCAGCCTTTTGAACTTCTAAACAAATGAATATGTTATACATAATTCATTGCACCTGGGAGCCCTGTGTTTCCTATCTGCGGCTACCTGGTGTGGACGGCTGCTGTAGGGCCGAGCACAGATCAGATACTTCAGTACGTGTAAGCACATACTCCAGATAAACTGTAATGATCTGTTTCTGGAAAATTCAATACATACAAATGTATAGCCTGCAAACGCATGCGGAAAGGCAGGTCACTGGACTTCTATTATATTTAAAGTTTGGTGGAACTCAATACCTGTCTAGTGAAGAGGCAATTGCAAATCTCCATGAATTGATTGGACAACGTACATCTTGGATTTGGGTTTTATAGAAATGCATCAATACATATTATATCAAAGGTATTCTAGACTTTATACTCCTAGCCTCATGTCTTTTGCTTGCATGAGAAAGAGTCATCTCCTACCTATTTTTCCCTAAAAACTTTACTCACCAGAATGTAGACAGTTTAGGGATTGATCCTGCCTGGTTCCTCTGAAGAAGGTCAAAAACACAAGGTTAATATTGTTTAGTCAAGATAGACAATGGTGCAAGCCATCTGTACTCAGGCACTACTGTCTAGTACAGTGATAGCTAACCTCCAGCACTCCAGCTGTGGTGACACTACGACTCCCAGCATGCTCTATTCCCTTCTATGGAGTTCTGAGAACAGTCAAGCAAGTGTACATATTGAGGAGTTCTAGTTTTGCCAAAGCTGGAGTGCCATAGGTTAGCCATCACAGGGTCTAGTAGAAAACTTCCATGGATGAACCAAGGTTTGTTAAAACAAGTTTCACATACTGTACTATGTGTTTGAACCTGAACCGGGCTCTTCTTCAGAGTACTTCCCATCCTATTTGTCTACACTGGTTGCTGTCATGATCTTTCCCTTTATTTGACTAAGAATATTCTCCATAACCGACAGTTTACCCATTTTATATGGTCATTATTTTTCGCGTGGTCGTGTGAATGTACCCTGGCTGTGTACTATCCACAGACAGCACTGTACCCATAGGAGAATTATCTTCAACAATATTTGCCTAATACGTTTTGTCAGTGTATATCCTTAGGGTATGGTCACATATTTACGCATACTGTAGGTTTCTTGATGAAGTTTTGGAATCCATAATCAGGAGTCGATCATAAAAAGAGAGAAACCACAAAGGTCAAATACAACTTCTCTTTCCGGAATCCCTTCCTGGTTTTAGTTTCCAAAACTGCGTCAAGAAACCTGAACGTGTGGCCTTACCTCATATTTTTTTACATAATGCAAGACCTAAAGCTGAGACAGGAAGCTCGTGTGTACTTACAACTGTATTTATCTAAAGCTAAAGCTTGCTACCAGTCCAATTACTTAGATTCAGTGCTAGATCTCAAGAGAAATGTTGTAAACCGTTAGATCCTTTCCATAGGCAATGCATTTTTGTTCTGGGATTTTAATTGCTGGATTAGCCCCTCATTTTATCTTTGCTTTCAAAGTCCTAGTATTAAGCAGTTTTTGCACCATTCTGTGTCATACAGTAAAACACCAGAAAACAAAGTGTCAAGCCTTGAAAAGAAAATCGATTCTGTTTCTGAGTCAAAAAATTAGAACAGAGCTTATTATCTTTCGAACAGCTGCCAAAAGCATTGTGATATCTACTTCATCATCCACCGCCTTGTAAGTCACAGGAAGTTTGACCTATCACCTCTCCAGACGTCACTGAACCTTCTACCAAAGAAAAATACTTTTTTTTGCAAACAGTTGTACGGAAAAGCTTTGTTGACCATACTTATATATACTGTCCAAACACATGAAAATAGGATACTCGGTCAACATGTCTGGCTAATAGGAGTATACGGGGCACATGAGGTGTACGGTACGGTGTACGGTATACAACCAACTTAGTGCACAGACACAAAGGATCTGATTTATTATAATTTGTATTATTTTGCTCTAAAAAGAACAGTGCTTTCCGAGACTTGTCATTTTTCTTTGTAAACATACACTATGGGCCAACTCATATTTCATTTAGTCAAACTTTTAGACACATTTATGAAAGTTTAAAGATCATTTGTGTCTCAAAAATTTGGTGGAAAACATAATGGCGCTGAGGCTACCTTTACATCTCTGGCAGGTAAATCTAGTAGCCTGTTCCAGCAGAGGAACAAACTACTAGAGTCACACAGCCGGGCACAGCTGGATCCCGATTGTGTATAATGGGATCTGATGGTAATCGGGCTGGTTTCTGGCATAAATGCTGGTTTTCTGCTGGACAAATATTGCTGCATGCAGTGGTATTTGCCCAGCATAGAGGCAACATTTATGCCGGAAATCCGTCGGATCCAATTATAGTTAATGGAAACCTGGCAGTGTGTGGTGGTGTCCGGCTATACCAGTTGTGGTAACTCCAGTAGTCTGTTCAGAACAGGCCACTAGATTTACCTGCCAGAAATATGAACGTAGCCTTACTTTGTCTAAACCAAGGTGCACGTTCCAATGCAGCATGTGCCAGATTAAAGCATTGCTGGGCTTTCACAAAACATTCAATATCTCATAGGGACAAATCACAGGCTTTGAATGTGACCCCCACCAATCACTCAAACGAGGACCGAGAATCGCTGGTATACTGCTTGCTCCCCTCACTGCAGGACATGGGCTCAATAGAAAGTCTTCGATCTTCTGCAGCAAGGAGAGAGAGCATATATATGTGTGCGCCTCTCCTCATTCTAGCGATTGGCGGGGGTCTCTGCACTCAGGCACCAACTGATCCAAACCTTTGATATGTCGCTATGACATAGCAAAAGTTTTTTGAAAGCTCAGTGACCCCATAATAAATGAAACACACTTACAAACATCTTACTACAAAACCAGCAAGCAAAACCTACAGTAAGGCTACGGTCACAGGACACATAAATTACATACCCGTATCGTAGAGGATTTTCCATAGGTTTCATCCTATGCATTGCAAAGTGTAAACGATTGAAAGGTCAATTTCCATACAAATTCATCACTAATTTGTTTCTTGCTGCACGTGGATGAGAGTCGCCATCTCATCCACTATGCTGCGACTGTAACAGTCTGCATTTTCCACTAAATTTGGACAGAAAATCTGTAGCATATCCATCACGTATGAACATTGCCCAAGCTAGAAATACTAAACCTATCCCTGGACAATTTTAGCCGAAGGCCATGTTCACACAGTAAAATATGCAGTGTATTTCGTAGACGCATGTTTGACCTACTTTATACGAAACCATTGTTTCGTATTTAGGCAAGCACCATGGTCCATATGGGCAATAGTTCACACTAGTGTTCTCAAAAATGTTTCAAGTAGTGGCATGTGACTTCTTTCAAGCATTTTAGAAGCTGATTTTTTTTACACTCCAGGTATTTCACAGCCGGTAACGCAGTTGAAAATTCTGTTAAAAAAAAGGAATACACCAGAGACTGATTTCTTTCAAAATCAGTTCTATATTTTTTAGCTTCAAAATAATCCTGTGTGAACACAGCCCAGACGTGGGCTTATTAGAAGCACTATGATCATATATATTACCTCTGACTCAATCTTCTCACCTCACAATAACTGTGAATGCGCCTATGACAGGTGGGGAGAGGAGGCGCAGATCCCCTGAGTATCAGAGGCTGGGGCAGGATCCATAATAAACTGACCTATTCGTAAGCCTTGACAGGGGCGGCCTTGTTAGTCAAAGGGTGATGACAAGGACTTCATGACACTTCCCTCATTCCCTACATAGAGCAACCATGGGACAGCAAAGACAGAACAGGAATTTGCTGATACAGTCCATCTTCTTGCAGTTCCTGTGAGACCCCATGCAAGACTCAATGCACGGAAGTAAATGATGCGCTGTGTGTGGTTGTCAACTGCTGACGATCACATACTAACCATGTCCGAGAGAGCAGAGAGCAGAGCAAGATTACTTTTCATTTGCAGTACATTTCTGTTTGTTGTGGCAATGTGTGTTCTTTTTTTTTTTTTTTGCAATGATGTGATACGATCTGAAACCTTTTATTTTATTATTTTTATATTATTTTCACATTTATTTATATTTATTTGTATTATTATATAACATTTTTATTTTATTATAAAAATATGTATTTTTTTTTACATTTATATTATTTTTCATTGCACTTTTTTGTCCCTGCATAGCATTACAATATCATTACCTTAATGGAGTCCAGTTGTCCAGATGTAGTTTAATTATTTTAGCTATTATCACATTCTCTCAGTATAAATCCCCCCCATCTAGAAATACAACAAGGAAAAAGGGGCAATCGCATAGCATAGATTTATTTTGAATTTTTTTTACAATGACACTGGCTTGGCATTACTCTATAGCAGGCATGCTCAACCTGCGGCCCTCCAGATGTTGCAAAACTACAACTCCCAGCATGCCCGAACAGCCTACAGCTATCAGCCTACAGCAGGGCATTGAGGGAGTTGTAGTTTTACAACAGCTGGAGGGCCGCAGCTCTATAGGTCAGTAATCAATGGAGATGAAGGTTGAAAGGCTACTTTTATACTGATGACTATCCTCTGGATAGGTCAACAGTATCTGATCAGTGGTTGTCTGACACCCGGGCCCCTGTCAATCAGTTGTTTGGCTCTGGCGCTAGCAGCCTCGGTCTATTCTCAGCTTAGCAGGCACACCGCTGTATCACAGCTCAGTCCTATTCACTTCAATGAGGCCGAGCTGCGCCTAGGCCAAGTGACTGATGAACATGGTGTCACATGGCCTAGGTAAATCTGCAAGAAAGGCAGCAGCCCTACTGCGAGAGCCGCCACCTTCTCAAACAGCAGATCAGCGGGAGTCCCAGGTGTCAGACCCCCACTGATCAGCTACTGATCTGGATAGGTCATCAGTTAGAAAATCTTGGAAAACCCCTTTAATATGGCAGTTCCTATACAAATATTAATGAATGGCTGAGTTGTAGGGTATGTCCACACTGGGCATATATGCTCCAGATTTCCCATCACAGAACTACGGGCGGAAAATCCACAGTGTTAGGCCTCATGCACACGACCGTATGTATTTTGATGTCCGCAAAAAACGGATCCGCAAAAAATACGGATGTCGCCCGTGTGCATTCCGTATTTTACGGAACAGCTGGCCCCTAATAGAACAGTACTATCCTTGTACGTAATGCGGGCAATAATAGGACATGTTCTATTTTTTTGCGGAACGGAAATACGAACATATGGAAACGGAATGCACACAGGCAAAGAAAACGGAACGGACATGGAAAGAATATACGTTCATGTGCATGAGCTCTTATACAGTAGCAGCAAAGTGGATGAGATTAAACAAATCTTACCCACATGCTGTGGGAAAAAATCGGCATAGAATTGACCTGCGACGTGGATTATACATCTGAAGGATGTCAATTTCTGCTATGGTTGTCTGCTGCTGATTTTACTCTATGCATTCCATTACATTGTAACTAGTGCAAATTTTGATGCAGATTTGATGCAAACTTTCTGTTGCAAAATATGTCCTGGAGAATAGCATCTTCAGTTCATTTCAGATACCGTATTTTTCGCCCCATAAGACGCACTTTTTCCCCCCCATAAATCGGGGGGAAATGCCCCTGCGTCTTATGGGGCGAATGCGGACAATTTGACATCGCTGGATGCGATGTAGCGTGAGCTGGGGCCGGGGGAGGGACTGGGAGGAGGAGCTGGGGGCCGGGAATAGCGGCGGGGCGGTGCAATCAATGTACTATAGCCCCGCCCCCGCCGCTCCGATATACTAATATTAAATGTCTTATTCGATTAAAATGTATTATATATGCCCCCTCACTCCTATATTGCTAATTGTACCTTAAATCCTATTCCTAGCTTCTGTAATGCAGGACGGGCGGGCGGCAGCGTGACTCCCTGATGTCACGTGCCTGCGCCGCCTACTTTATGAATGAAGCAGGCGGCGCAGGCAAGTGACGTCAGCGAGTGACGCGCCGGCCGCCCGGCCTGCATTACAGAAGCTAGGAATAGGATGTAAGGTACAATTAGCAATATAGCAGTGAGGGGGCATATCTAATACATTTTAATCGAATAAGACATGTAATATTAGCACTGGGGGCGGCAGAGGCGGGGGCGGCGGCGGGCGGGCGAGCTGATCCATGGATGGCACAGTTAAGGGGGGGGGGTGTCTGTGGATGCCACTGTTATGGGCTGGGGGGCTGTGGATGCCACTGTTTTGGGCTGGGGGGCTGTGGATGGCACATATATAACAGTGCCATCCACAGATCCCCCCTGTAACAGTGCCATCCACAGATCCCCCCCCCCCTGTAACAGTGCCATCCACAGATCCCCCCCCCCTGTAACAGTGCCATCCACAGATCCCCCCCTATAACAGTGCCATCCACAGATCCCCCCCTATAACAGTGCCATCCACAGATCCCCCCCCTGTAACAGTGTGTCAGTCATCCACAGATCCCCCCCCCCATAACAGTGTCAGTCATCAACAGATCCCCCCCATAACAGTGTCCGTCATCCACAGATCCCCCCCATAACAGTGTCCGTCATCCACAGATCCCCCCATAACAGTGTCCGTCATCCACAGATCCCCCCATAACAGTGTCCGTCATCCACAGATCCCCCCATAACAGTGTCCGTCATCCACAGATCCCCCCCATAACAGTGTCCGTCATCCACAGATCCCCCCATAACGGTGTCCTTCACAGATCCCCAGTAATAGTGCCACCCACAGACCACCATTAGTTCCAAACCCACCAAAAGCTAAAAATAATTTTTTTCTTATTTTCCTCCCCAAAAACCTAGGTGCGTCTTATAGGGCGAAAAATACGGTATGTTGTGGAAACATGTAGCGTATAACATTGTAGGGCCTGGTAGGAGTTCCTTTGCAATATCCTAGATGAAAGTTGCCGCTTTGGAAAAGCATCGTAGCTAGTGTTGATCGACCACCAAAGTGGTCGGGTGTTTGGGTGCTCCGGTCGAACACCTCGGGATGCTCGGGTGCTCTACCAAGCACCCGAGCACAATGGAAGTCAATGGTAGAACCCAAGCATTAAAATAGGCACCCCCTGCTCTGAAGAGGTCACATGAAAAGTCAAAATCTGATGGAAACACCACCGAAATGATTCGGGAACAGAATGGGGAGGATGTCTGAATGCATCTTGGACTCCCAGGTCGCTGCTGGGAACGATGTTGTCTGAGTAGTACGCCATATTTACAGACTGACTATAATACGCACAAAACCGAAGATAAAATTGATTTTAGAGGAAAAATTGTTAGGAAACATTCTTTCTTGTATATTTACATGTATATAAAGTGCAAGTGCTGCCAAAAATTACAAGGAAGAGGCACTCCGATGCAACCTGTATATCACATAATGGAGTGCCTCATTCACATTGTGGTACAATTGTTCAGGTAGTGGGGACTCCTACACTCATAAAGCCTATGCACTAAGTGAAAGGGCTTCAAAAAATTACAAGGAACCGGCAGTCCAATACACCCTTTATTACACATAAAGGAGGGCATCATACACACCCTTGAAAAATTATGATTGATGGCTTGCTGGTGACCCTCTAAAACATTAGAAGCAAGGGCCTGCTGGTGCCTTTTCCGGCACAGAGTTTCGTCCTAGCGGCTCTATACCAGAAAATAACTGATCAGTTTTATCCCCATGCATTCTGAATGGAGAGAATTCCGTTCAGGATGCATCAGGACGTCTTCAGTTCAGTCTTTTTGACTGATCAGGCAAAAGATAAAACCACAGCATGCTACAGTTTTATCTCCGGCCAAAAAACCTGCATTTTACCTCTACAACATTAGGAGCGAGGGCAGACTAATAAGCATGTTGATATGATGGAAGAGGAGGAGGACGAGAAAAGGAAGATTAAACCATATACCCTTTTTTGTGGTGGAAGGGGGTGCATGGGAATACAGTGTATTCAGTACATTATAAAAAAAACACATTTAAAGTGCCTTTATGTTCAGCAGGGCCTCCCTGGCTTGCTGTCCCGGCCGGCCGGCCGGGCCGGAATAAACATCCGCTTTATGCCAGGGAGACGGGGAGCAGGGGAGCAGTGGAGGCGTGTTGCGGCAGCCTATCAGACAGGCCGCCGGACCGGCGCAGGCGGCGCGATGACGTCATCGGCGCGATGACGTCATCGCGCCACCTGCGCCGGTCCTGCGGCCTAACTGAGCCGCTGCCGTAAAGTGATTGCAGTGTGTGCTGGCGCCTGGCTGGAGGCGGGACCGGAGTAGTCCAGAGAAGCAGGGAGGTAAGTATGTCTGACTGACATTTTTTTTTTTTTCTTTATTTTTGTCCCTATCTGGCTACTACTGGGCTGGCACTTTATGAGGGGGGTGGGGGGCAGGGGGCACAATCTGGCTAGTGGTGGCTACTCCTGGCACATTATAGGGGGGCCCCCCCCTAATCTGGCTACTACTGCCAGTGGTAGCCAGATTAGGGGGGGGGCCCCCTATAATGTGCCAGGAGTAGCCACCACTAGCCAGATTGTGCCCCCCTGCCCCCCACCCCCCTCATAAAGTGCCAGCCCAGTAGTCTACTGGGCTGGCACTTTATGAGGGGGGTGGGGGGCAGGGGGGCACAATCTGGCTACTCCTGGCACATTATAGAGGGGACCCTATCTGGCTACTCCTGGCACATTAGTGGGGGGGCCCTATCTGGCTACTGGCACATTAGTGGGGGGCCTATGGCTACTGGCAGATTATAGGGGGGGCCTATGGCTACTGGCACATTATGGGGGACCTATGGCTACTGGCACATTATGGGGGACCTATGGCTACTGGCAGATTACAGGGGGGGCTATGGCTACTGGCAGATTATAGGGGGGGCTATGGCTACTGGCAGATTATAGGGGGGCTATGGCTACTGGCAGATTATAGGGGGGGCTATGGCTACTGGCAGATTATAGGGGGGGCTATGGCTACTGGCAGATTATAGGGGGGCTATGGCTACTGGCAGATTATAGGGGACCTATGGCTACTGGCACATTATGGGGGACCTATGGCTACTGGCAGATTACAGGGGGGCTATGGCTACTGGCAGATTATAGGGGGGGCTATGGCTACTGGCAGATTATAGGGGGGCTATGGCTACTGGCAGATTATAGGGGGGGCTATGGCTACTGGCAGATTATAGGGGGGGCTATGGCTACTGGCAGATTATAGGGGGGCTATGGCTACTGGCAGATTATAGGGGGGCTATGGCTACTGGCAGATTATAGGGGGGGCTATGGCTACTGGCAGATTATAGGGGGGCTATGGCTACTGGCAGATTATAGGGGACCTATGGCTACTGGCACATTATGGGGGACCTATGGCTACTGGCAGATTACAGGGGGGGCTATGGCTACTGGCAGATTATTGGGGGGGCTATGGCTACTGGCAGATTATAGGGGGGGCTATGGCTACTGGCAGATTATAGGGGGGCTATGGCTACTGGCAGATTATAGGGGGGGCTATGGCTACTGGCAGATTATAGGGGGGGCTATGGCTACTGGCAGATTATAGGGGGGCTATGACTACTGGCAGATTATAGGGGGGCTATGGCTACTGGCAGATTATAGGGGACCTATGGCTACTGGCACATTATGGGGGACCTATGGCTACTGGCAGATTACAGGGGGGGCTATGGCTACTGGCAGATTACAGGGGGGGCTATGGCTACTGGCAGATTATAGGGGGGGCTATGGCTACTGGCAGATTATAGGGGGGGCTATGGCTACTGGCAGATTATAGGGGGGCTATGGCTACTGGCAGATTATAGGGGGGGCTATGGCTACTGGCAGATTATAGGGGGGGCTATGGCTACTGGCAGATTATAGGGGGGCTATGGCTACTGGCAGATTATAGGGGACCTATGGCTACTGGCACATTATGGGGGGGCATATGGCTACAGGCACATTATAGGGGGGCCCTATGTGGCTACTGGCACATTATAGGGGGGCCCTATGTGGCTACTGGCACATTATAGGGGGGCCCTATCTGGCTACTGGCACATTATAGGGGGGCCCTATCTGGCTACTGGCACATTATAGGGGGCACTATGGGGACATTAGCTCAACTGGGGATATTACAAGGGGGTATTTTGTGCACTGTCTATTATAAGGAGAATTATTTCTACTGGGGGGGTGGGGCATTATGGTGGGCTTTATTACTCCCCCATGGTATGACCCCCTAGTAGCAGCACCAGCCTCTCCCTGCTCTGCTATCCCTCTGCCCCTTCTCCAAATCCTTATTATGAAATCTTTCTCATTAGGATAAAACACAACATCAGCTCCGCCGAGCCCCCGGCCAAAGCGTGGAAGTGGCGTCCGAGATCCCCAAGGGTCAAGTAACTGTAAGTTTTCAAATGAAATATGTTTATGTTATACACATATAGCCTACACTGTGCCACACAATATACAGTTTCTCCTGCAAAAGTCATCAAGTGTCATGGGGGGACACAGAGCAGCGCCCAGCGGGGAGGAGAGAATACACGGATGCAACACTGTATCAGCCAGAAAATGACACTTTCGGCATTATACCAAAAATGCAATTTTCGGCTGATGTGTTTCGGCGGCCGATATATCGGAGCATGCCTAGTTTATTTTGTTTTACTGTGTTCTAATTTACATGGCTGACGAAAGTTGGGGGGGGGGGGGGGTTGGCTCAGTGGGCCTCTGGGTGTTACTTGCCCCCTGGGCCAAAAGTTGCCAGTCAGCCCCTGATGTTCAGCCATTTTCCCCTGGTGTTGTAGAGAAGTCAGGGGCAATCCAGGCCTTGTTCATTTTTATAAGCTGTCAGCATTTTAAGTTGACAGGCGGATGCGCTTATCAGTTATTATGCCCCCAGCAGCACTAAATACCTGCTCTGACAAAACGCTGGTGGCAGGGTAGGCCAAGGCGTAGACAGCCAGTTCTTGCCACATGTCCAGCTTGGACACCCAGTAGTTGTAAGGCACAGAGGGATCATTGAGGATGCTGACACGGCCTGCACCGTACTCCTTCACCATCTTCCAAAATGTTTCCCTCCTTGTAACACTAGGCCGCGCATCAGGATGAGGGTGCTGGCGGGTGTCATGAAACTGTCCCAGGCTTTGGAGAGTGTTGCCCTACCTCTGTTGGAACTGCTGTGTGTTCCCCTCGTCTCCCCTCCTCAGTTGCCCAAGTAAATACGTACTCTGCCGCCAGCGTTGTCAGCTGGACATTTTTGGAGCAATTTTTCCACGAGGACCTTCTGGTATTGCACCATTTTGTTCATCCTCTCCACCACAGGAATGAGGGATGAGAAGTTCTCTTTGTAGTAGGGGTTGAGAAGGGTGAGCAACCAGTAATCAGTGTTGTTGTCCAAAATGCATAAAACGCGTGATTCACGGGAAAGGCAGCCTAACATACAGTCAGCCATGTGTGCCAGAGTCCCAACAGGCAAGTCTTCGCTGTCATCATCAGGAAGATGACTCTCAATCTCCTCATCCTCTTCCTCCTCTTCTGCCCATCCACGCTGAACAGATGGAATTAAACTTCCATGGGTACTACCCTCTGTAGCAGAGGAAACAGTTTCCTGCTCCTCCCTTTCCTCCTCATCATCATCCAATTTGCGCTGAGAAGACGAACTGAGGGTGGTCTGGCTATCACCCTGTGTAATGTCTTCCCCCATTTCCACCTCTTCCACATGCAAATCATCGGCCTTAATTGTAAGCAGCGAGCGTTTGAGTAGACACAGAAGTGGGATGGTGACGCTGATAATAGCGTTATCGCCGCTCACCATCTGTGTTGATTCCTCAAAGTTTCTTAAAACCTCACAGAGGTCAGACATCCATGCCCACTCCTCGCTTGTGAAGATCGGAAGCTGACTGGAAAGGCAACGACCATGTTGCAGCTGGTATTCCACTACTGCCCTCTGCTGCACACAAAGACTGGCCAACATGTGGAACATGGAGTTCCAGCGCGTGCTCACGTCGCACAACAGTCGGTGAGCTGGCAATTGTAAGCACTGCTGCAGCATTGACAGACCAGTGGAAGCTGTAGATGACTTGCCGAAATGGGCACACACACGGCGCACCTTCACCAATAGCTCTGGTAAATTGGGGTAGGTTTTGAGAAACCACTGAACCACTAAGTTGAAGACGTGGGCTAGGCATGGGATGTGTGTGAGCTTGCCGAGCTCAAAGCCGCCACCAAGTTACGGCCATTATCAGACACAACCATGCCTGCCACAGCTATGCAGAGGTGTGCTGTTCGTCACCTAACCAGATCAGCTTAAGCACGGCCTGTTGACACTTCCCCACTGCAGTGCTACACTGCTTCCAGCTACCAACTGATGGCTGACTGGTGCTGCAAGAGGATAATTCTGAGGTGGAAGTGGAGGAGGAGGCGGAGAAGTGCGGGTTGGAGCCACTAACGTAGGTGGTGGCAGAAACCCTGATGGAATTAGGGCCCCTAATCCTTGGCGTAGGTAGCATCTGTGCCATCCCAGGGTACGACTCTCTCCCGGCCTCCACAACGTTCACCCAGTGTGCCGTCAGGGAAATGTAGCGTCCCTCGCTGAAAACACTTGTCCATGAGTCAGTGGTTAAGTTGACTTTCCCCGTAACTGCGTTGGTCAGGGCACGGGTGATGTTACGGGACACATGTAAGGTGGACACGGCACACAGTGAAAAATAGTGGTGGCTGGGGACTGCCTAACGAGGGACGGCCGCGGACATCAGGCTGCGGAATGGCAACATTTCCAGGGCCAGTAATTTGGAAAGTTGTGCATTTAGTGCTATGGCCTGTGGGTGGGTGGCTGGGTATTTGCGCTTGCGTTCAAATGCCTGGGGTAAGGACAATTGTACACTGCGCTGGGACGTGGATGTGGTCACTGATGGTGCTTGCAAAGGTCTAGGTGCAGGGCGGGAGGCATCCGGGCCTGCGCCTTCCACAGGGGATTGGCCAGCACGTAATACAGTGGAAGAGGATAATCAATAGGTTAAAAATAAAGGTGAACCTTGTATAAAGCGGCGCTGCTGCAGAAAACAGGACTCAGGTAGGTAAAATAAAGTGGGTCTTTATTTGTATTAGCCAACAGGTTGCAAATTACAATTCTTTTGTCATCCGCACTTTCCTCAACAAAGCACCAGACTGGCTCTTGGCAAGGAAGATTTCCGCAAGGGTGTGCTCCAGGGAACAGTTTCGGGCCTGTTAGGTGTGGCCCACCTTCTCCCTTTTGCCACCCCACTGCCTCTTCCAGCCCATTGCGGTGCTGCAGATCCCTGCCCTCTGTACTGCTGTCCTCGCTCGGCTTGCCACCTTCCCAGGTTGGGTCTGTGACTTCATCATCCACCACCTCCTCTTCCCATTCCTCATTCTGCTCATCCTCATGACTTGTTTACCTAACAACCTTAGTTATTGACAACTGTGTCTCATCCTCATTATCAACATCTTTACTTAAAATACTGTGTTATATATTTTTTCTACGTGCTGTGACAAAGTGATGAGCCGTAGGGGTCATATTCGAGTTTGCAATATTTCACGAATATTTTATAGAATATTCATCGAATATTCGTTACATTCTAAATTTTTTGACTCGAAAAATCGGCAATGTAATGATTGCGTAATATGCGAATATTACGCGATCAATACAGGCATGAGTCAAAAAGGAATATATACCACTATATTCGATATATACGTAATTTTTTTCTAACTGAAGTTATGATTCCTCCCTGCTTAAGTTGCTTGTCAAGCATATTACGCGATCATTACATTGCCGATTTTTCTAGTAAAAAAAAATGCAGAATATTCAAAAAACAAATATATAGCACTATATTCGAAATATTCACGAATTCTTGAAGATGTGATATTCACGATAAATAATCGTAATTCGAATATTCGTGCTCAACACTAGTGACGATTAGAATGTTACTATTTTTTGTATTAAAATTTTAATGACAAAATGTTTTTTATTTTTTGTGGGAGACTTTTCTATTTCATTACATTTTTTATTGAGCTTAACTTCACTTTTTTTTGTCTGTAAACAAGCTATCTTCTGCTATCCACTGGATATACCATTATGTCCTACTGCAGAAAGAACATCACAATTAGCCGATGATTTGTATCTCCACATGAAGGAAGGAATAAATGGGTATTACCGTTCTTTACCGCATATAAAGCTTATTCAGTGTATGATGAAAAGTTATACAATTTTATTAACTCCTTGTGTTTCTCAATGTTGTTGCAAGACATGTTTTTTTAGGATGTAACTGTTTTTCAATGGCTCCATTTTGGGGGTACATGACTTTGATAATGACTTTGATTGATCTTCTTTGGGGGGGGTCAAAAAATTCTGCATTGTTATTTACATTTGTTGAGGCTGTTTACAACGCAGTTACAAAAAACAGTTTGGAAGACAAGCGGAGAGAAACGCACATAGGTAGGACTGGTTTTCTCAGAGGCCGAGGCTCACAAAGTGGATGCATACCTCCTCGTGTTGTCCTAGAGCTGTGATGGCTAACCAATGCATATGGCCCAATTCTCTAAGTTGAACTACCGCATCCCCCCCCCCCTCCTGCAAACACTAGCACTGAAGACATTTTACTGTACTTGCTATACAGCAGCACTTACCTCTCACATCCAGGGCCTCCCAGGTAACGTTTACTCTGATGTAGATGTTCTCTGTCATCATCTTCTCCATTTCGCCCGGACACAGACATCTTAGCTTCCTTACTTTTCTGTACCCTCAAATACTATCCTGAAGAAAAATGAATGCCCCCTATAGTAACAGTACTCCTCATAGTCCCACCAATAGTAATTCCCTTCTAGAATTCTCTCATTAGTAATACTGCCCCCTACTGGACCCAACAGTGATAACGCTCCACAAGAGTGCCTCCATTAGTAGAAGAGCCCTCCAGTATTAAAAATACCCTGACAGAGCCCCCGGTAGAAATAAGTCCCCCCTATTTCCCCCCAGTGGTAATAAAGCTCTCTACAGACCTTCAGCAATAATAAGGCCCCCATAGTGCTCTTAGTAGAAATAAGGCGGATCTATAAGTCCCTCCTATAGAGCCCTTAGTAATAAGAACGCCTAATGGTCCCCTGGATTTAAAATGCCCCCACAGTGCCCCAGTATTTATACTGCCCCTACTGTTATAATGCTCGCCCTGAAGCGCTCCAAGTATTTATAATGCCGCCTGCAGTGCCTCTTGTAGTTATATCGCCCCATACTGTTATAATACTCGCCCTGAAGCACCCCAATATTTATAATGCTGCCTGCAGTGCCCTCTGTAGTTTTATTCCTCCGTTCAGTGTCCTCAGAATTTATAATTCCTCAGCACCTCCGCCATACAGTCTTATGTAAATAACACCATTTCCCTCCCTCTGCCATAGAGTCCCATATAAATACCATCACATCATCTCTCCAGCCCCCTCGAATATACAGTCCCATGTAAATAACATCACACCATCTCTCCTGCCCTTTCCAACATACAGTCCCATGTAAATAACATCACCTCCTCAATAGTCAGTCCCATATAAATAAATCACTCCCTCCCCCAGACACCTTCAACATACAGTCCCATGTAAATAAAATTACCCCCTCCCCAGCCACCTCCAACATGCAGTCCCATGTAAATAACATTACCCCTTAACATTCAATCCCATGTAAATAATATCACTCCCTCCTACAGCTACCTTTAACATGCAGTCCCATATAAATAACATTACCCCTAACATACAGTCCCATGTAAATAACACTACCCTACCCCAGCCACTTCCAAATTTCAGTCCCATGTAATTAACATCACCTCCACCTCACTGTCCCATGTAAGTAACTTCCCTCTCTTCAGCCCTAACATATTCCCAATTAAATAACTACAACTCCCAACATTACTCTGCCTCTCACACTTACTTCACTTACCTCTTATGTAGCAGACCTCACCTCAGCCTCTTCCCAGGGCTTAGCTTCACTTCTGAGACATCCTCTCCTGCACTGGTCACATGACGGTGACATCATCCCAGGTCCTTTTCAGCTACTGCATTTAGCACTGATCACATGACCTGTGATGTCCTCACAGGTCCTTCAGCTCTTGCAGGGCATTAGATTCAATTGTATTGCTGTCCTGAGGACGGCAATACGGTTATATCTAACAGGCAGACAGGACATTCAGGGCCTGGGACAAGACATCAGGGGCCCAGGCCCGAATGTTTTGACCTAGCAACGCCCCTGGGTAGAGGCATGGGGTTGCTATGTGGGAGATTTATTAAAACTGGTGTAAAGGAAATCTGGCTTAGTTGCCCATAGCAACCAATCAGATTCCATATTTCATTTTTTAGAGCTCCATTGAAAAATGAACTATGGAATCTGATTGGTTGCTCGGAGCAACTAAGCCAGTTACCATTTTTACCATCTTTGATAAATCTCCCCCTTTATTCTACATGTCATTATGATTATGGTAATCCCCAATATTTACTGGTTTCAAGGAGGGGGTTTTAAGTCCTACTAGGGAGACTTGAATACCTGCATTCTTGCAACTTCTTAAATAATACATTTTAATAATAAATGGTACGCACACAGGCTACCTTGTATGCCCTGCTTTAGGCAGGAGCTAATAGGCACATAAATAGGGCAGGCTTTTTAGACCCAAGCTACCATGACAAAAACATTTTCCTCCCTACTGTCAGAAGACCACTTAGGTCAGTGCCGGAGGTTCGCCATCACAGACTTAGGTGTTGCTGTTAAAGCCTCATTCACACGTCAGTGATTTCCATCAGTGATTCTGAGTGATTCTTTCCCTTATACCTTATCTCTGTGGAGGCTCCAATCCTGGTTTTGGCTCACAATCACTGATGGAAATTACTGACAAAAACAGTCACGTGTGAATGAGGCATGAAGGGGTTGTGCAATGTCATGATGATGATGATGACATCCTCATGATAAGTCATGATTAGGGATAACCGAAGCGAGCTTCGGATGCAAGATCCAACGTTCGATCCAAACTTCGTTTTAATGCTGTACGGAGATTCGTCTCTGTTCTCCCTACAGCATCAAAAAGTATGGGCTCCGGCGAGGAACAATGAGTTATCACTGAAGTCTCACAGGTCCTTCTTCATGTTTGTCATGAAGAAGGACCCATATGCTGTAGAGGTCTGAAACGCGTCACTGTACACACCTTGTCTCATGGAAATTTTAAAACTGCTGGAATGAAAGAGTCACCTTTTGCACCCGAGCTGAGCTGGACTTCTTCTTTTATTGGATCCTATATATTTCCACATCCAGGTGCGGCGTCCGTGCCCAGAGGGTGTTGCTTAGCAGGTGAGAGCTGCCTCACGCTTGATTCTTTGGCTTTTTATGCTCTGCGTAAACCTAATAGCGATGTATAGGGCAACCGAACGATTAATATTGACAGGTTAGGTTACCACTGTGATAGACTGGGTCCGCTCCTTGGTTAGTTAGTCTAGTCTGAGCAGAGCTACAGGAAGGATGTGTGTGTGAGAGTTCCTGCAGACCAGGCCCAAGTCTAGATAATTCATCTGACAAAGATGCAACTCTACCACCAGAGTACCTCTCAAGGAAAGAGATCAACCATCTTCAGAACCATAAAGGTAGTGCAAGATAATGTCAGTAACATAACACTGATTTATGTAGTTTACGGTCTTGTAGATTCTGGGCCTTCTGATCTTCTCTCTGAAGCACTTTGATAATAAAGTTGCTTTCTTGGCTGTAGAAGTCTCTGAGATGAAGGTTCTATTAGCTCAGGACTAGCTCAGAGTAGCTTTCACATGTAGTTCATCACTATTCCTCAGCCAAAACTAGACTCTCTACTAACTAACCAGGGGTGAACCCAGGTCTGTCTCCTGGCAACCTACGAGGACGAGCCAAGGTTTTTAACTGTTTTAATTGTCTATACAATACTATAAGGTATACAAATACAATAAATCAGAACATTTCACTTAACGATACATTACAGCAATTACTCTTTTACAACAAACCTGTTCTGGGCTACTGCAGATGGACATATTTTCTTTTTTTAGATTTACAAACTATATAACTTTTAAGCAGCAACCTGTATTGCAACCACAGATTTCTATCAACAAACATTAGTGGCTATAAAAAAAAATATAATTTTATTAAAAGCTTGTATGGAACAGTTTCATAAAAAACGGAGAGAAAAAAAGGGTAAAATATGTACGGTAACTCACTATCTTAGTGCTCATTCCATGAGTTTCTTCATTAGCCACGCTCTGAAGAAAAATAGGCTGTGTCAGCTCCAACATTTGTAGCCCTCAAATAATATAAAACTTCGGCACTCGCAGAAGAAAAACACAATTCTTTTTTCGATCCAGTTAAAACATATTAAAAAAAGTATATGGTATTTACACGTTCGCTACATAAATGAATTGGGGAGCATTTATGGGATTTTGCTAACCCCAATAAGCCTAATATAAATATTCTTGCTGCGTCTCAAACATTTTATACAATGTCATGCTAGTTATACTGATAGTCTCTAGGTAATTGGAGTTGAAAAGGTACATCAACCAATGCGTGGCGACGTTTGGGAACATAAAGTACACAACTGTGAGGCAATGTGGATTTTGAATTTAAATTGATTTCCACATGGTTTTGATTTAGGCAGTGATCTGATGTACTTTTATTGTCAATAAGCAGGAATGATTGAAGTAATGTGCTTTGAAGACTGTGCAGATTGAGCATTAGTGGTATATGTTGAACTTGTGGAATAGAGAGCAGAAAGGTTAATAGTAATAAAGGTAGTAATTAGAGTTCATGTTTTTAACCTGCTTGAACAGTATGTGACGCGCTCACTTCTGACTATTTTAAAGGGCATCTGACAGCAGATTTGTCCCTATGACACTGGCTGACCTGTTACATGTGCGCTTGGCAGCTGAAGGCATCTGTGTTGGTCCCATGTTCATATGTGCCCTCATTGCTGAGAAAAATTAAGTTTTAATAAATGCAAATGAGCCTCTAAGAGCAACAGGGCGTTACCGTTACACCTAGAGGTTCCCTGCAACTGTGTACTTCCTAAGGTCATTGCTTCCTGGGGATCGGTGTGGTGAAAAGATGATTTGAAGAATCAGCGAAGAAATATAAAAGTCTCTCATTACTCAGTGCAAAAAATAATGTGTGGTACATCCAGCTGTAGTCTGTACAAAGTACAATTTCTGCCACCAGGTGATGAGGTGTGGTTGCTGGATGAGTGGCAATTTAATGCACTGAAGATGTGCTCTCTTGCTGATGTTTCTCTCTTCCAGCTGTCCACTGTGTAATACAGGCTTAGAGTCAGTCTGGCCTGGATGTTGTTTAGGTGATGGGTGTCTGAACTGTATTCCCTCACCTACAGCAGGGTCTGTAAAGCATTGATTGCTGATCACTCTGTTGACTAAGCACACTGTAGCTTCTAAGACAGAAGTAGTTTTGGTTCTGTTAATCTCTCCGAAGTAGTAGTCTCACAGAAGATCTGGACTCTTGGAAAAAGAGCTCTAGCATGTGTGCTTCCTTTCTCCACACTATCTGGACCAAACATACCTCTTCATTGCTGGTGTGATGGGCATTCCATAACATTGCAAAACATGACAATATTTTAAACAATTGCAGATAACCCCAATTGAATATAGTTAAGGGCGGGGAAAAAATATAGAAGGTTAATCTGAGACACCTTAGAGGGGAAGTCAAAGAGTAACTGTAGTTGGAATATAGCACTACAAATCTGATTGGCGCCTCTAGTAGTGCTATATTCCAACTATAGTTATCTAGTCGGGGGCGCCAAAGGATGGATCTGGAGAAATTTCAGATGAAAATTATTAGAAAACTAAGAGAAGGTGGCCAATATAAAGTATTAGGACTAAAGAGAGGCTGCCGGGTGTGGACACCTATGTGCGGGGGACCCGCTACATCAAGAGTGAAGAAACAGGATATGTAAGGTGTATATACAGGTCCTTCTCAAAAAATTAGCATATTGTGATAAAGTTCATTATTTTCTGTAATGTACTGATAAACATTAGACTTTCATATATTTTAGATTCATTACACACAACTGAAGTAGTTCAAGCCTTTTATTGTTTTAATATTGATGATTTTGGCATACAGCTCATGAAAACCCAAATTTCCTATCTCAAAAAATTAGCATATTTCATCCGAACAATAAAAGAAAAGTGTTTTTAATACAAAAAAAGTCAACCTTCAAATAATGATGTTCAGTTATGCACTCAATACTTGGTCGGGAATCCTTTTGCAGAAATTACTGCTTCAATGCGGCGTGGCATGGAGGCAATCAGCCTGTGGCACTGCTGAGGTGTTATGGAGGCCCAGGATGCTTCGATAGCGGCCTTAAGCTCATCCAGAGTGTTGGGTCTTGCGTCTCTCAACTTTCTCTTCCCAATATCCCACAGATTCTCTATGGGGTTCAGGTCAGGAGAGTTGGCAGGCCAATTGAGCACAGTAATACCATGGTCAGTAAACCATTTACCAGTGGTTTTGGCACTGTGAGCAGGTGCCAGGTCGTGCTGAAAAATGAAATCTTCATCTCCATAAAGCTTTTCAGCAGATGGAAGCATGAAGTGCTCCAAAATCTCCTGATAGCTAGCTGCATTGACCCTGCCCTCGATAAAACACAGTGAACCATCACCAGCAGCTGACATGGCACCCCAGACCATCACTGACTGTGGGTACTTGACACTGGACTTCAGGCATTTTGGCATTTCCCTCTCCCCAGTCTTCCTCCTGTCTCTGGCACCTTGATTTCCGAATGATATGCAACAGTCCAGTGCTGCTTCTCTGTAGCCCAGGTCAGGCGCTTCTGCCGCTGTTTCTGGTTCAAAAGTGGCTTGACCTGGGGAATGCGGCACCTGTAGCCCATTTCCTGCACACGCCTGTACACGGTGGCTCTGGATGTTTCTACTCCAGACTCAGTCCACTGCTTCCGCAGGTCCCCCAAGGTCTGGAATCGGTCCTTCTCCACAATCTTCCTCAGGGTCCGGTCACCTCTTCTCGTTGTGCAGCGTTTTCTGCCACACTTTTTCCTTCCCACAGACTTCCCACTGAGGTGCCTTGATACAGCACTCTGGGAACAGCCAATTCGTTCAGAAATGTCTTTCTGTGTCTGACCCTCTTGCTTGAGGGTTTCAATGATGGCCTTCTGGACAGCAGTCAGGTCGGCAGTCTTTCCCATGATTGCGGTTTTGAGTAATGAACCAGGCTGGGAGTTTTTAAAAGCCTCAGGAATCTTTTGCAGGTGTTTAGAGTTAATTAGTTGATTCAGATGATTAGGTTAATAGCTCGTTTAGAGAACCTTTTCATGATATGCTAATTTTTTGAGATAGGAATTTTGGGTTTTCATCAGCTGCATGCCAAAATCATCAATATTAAAACAATAAAAGGCTTGAACTACTTCAGTTGGTGTGTAATGAATCTAACATATATGAAAGTCTAATGTTTATCAGTACATTACAGAAAATAATGAACTTTATCACAATATGCTAATTTTTTTAGAAGGACCTGTATACAGGGGTATATACATACCTTAAATAGTGACTCTACTAGAGACGCCAATCAGATTTGTAGTGCTATATTCCAACTATAGTTATCTAGTCGGGGGTGGAACTTCCCACCTTAAAGCTTCTGATGTGTCAGAGGCAGGGGTGAGGTAATAGGTATGTGACACTATGGAGGTATCTGTAGTTTCCTTCAAAGCGTCAATATGACAATAATGGACCGTCAGTCCGCACTATTCAACATAGTCTGAGTGGAACATTAAAAACAATGAAAAGTGAAATAGAGATAGAAATGCACATCTACTCACTTCACTAGGGAGGGGTTCTGCAGGATAAAACTCAAAACACCTACAGAACTGCCTCCCTCGCCTGGGTCGCTTGTAGAATCTCAGGAAGAAACATCAGCCTTGTAACAGGTGCATCTTGTTAATTCCTTTATTGTAGTAAACAGGTGAAGCTCAATGCGTTTCGGGGTCATTCACAACCCCTTCCTCAGGAGCAATAGTGAGCAGTAATCCTGCAGAACCCCTCCCTAGTGAAGTGAGTAGATGTGCATTTCTATCTCTATTTCACTTTTCATTGTTTTTAATGTTCCACTCAGACTATGTTGAATAGTGCGGACTGACGGTCCATTATTGTCATATTGACGCTTTGAAGGAAACTACAGATACCTCCTTAGTATTGAATATAGACATTTTAACCATGACGAAGGATGACTGGATTCCATTGATACATGCAGGTTAATATACTACAAGGAACCTGATGTTTGAACTTGATTGAATAAAGAATTGTGTTCATATTCTGCGAGTGCCAACGTTTTACACTATTTGAGGTACACAGCAGAATTGCCCATCATAGAAATACTTCACATCCATCCAATATGATCTCTTAGGGGGAAGCTGAGAATTAACCACATAGTTCCCTTTGAAAGCGATAAAACTGCTTTGTAAGCCTAGTAGCCTTTTCCAAAGTAATTTTGAGATTTAATGGATTTTCCTTTCAAGTCGTAATACAGCAGTGCATGAACAGGTTAAACTGATCTCTGTAATCATATTAAAAGCAGCGGGGGGAGTAGTTAATTTTACGAAATTAATATAAATACCATTAAGAGACAAATCTTCCTTTGCCTAATGAATTTGTAGATTTTTCAGGCATGGAATGGCTTCTTGTTCCTGTTACTTGCTTTTACTGATGGCTGCTCTTCTGGCCTTTCTCATCTTTTCACATCTTCAATATTTAATGCTCCTCCTTGCTGTGGCCCACATTTTGACATTTTATGGATGAAGATCTGCTGATGAATTTTATTTAATGCATTTCATAGTTTGTAGCCTGCAGAGCAGCCACATCAAGCAGAAAGCAATGAATCACATTTATTAAAAAGTCGCATGTTTCTGACGGTTTATTGGTGGCAAAAATTCTTAGTATTCTTAGTACTTGTATAAGTTCACAGAAAAGTTAAAAAGGAAGCACTGTCCTTCAGAAATCCCTTGGAAGTAAATAAGTGGTGTGACCTGTGGTAGGCTGACTGGCCCACATTTACGAAGGCACCTAGATTCTGGCTCAAATTACACCAAAATATGGCCCACATGCCTATTATTTGCACCTAGTTTGGTAAGGAGGCAAGGGTCACCTGAAAATAATCATGGCCTCCCAGGGGAGGGGGCATGGCCTACCAATTGCTCCACAATTCTGCCATAAAATTCTGTTTCAGAGTAAGCCAACTAATAGTTGTTGTAGAGTCTAGACCTGCACCACATGTATCATGAGGCACTGTGATAAATCTGGTGCAGGTCTAAAGGGCCTGTCAAGGCCTACAGCAGGGTTGCCAATCGTCTAGAAATTTTTGGACAGGCGACTTTTTTTCTATGTCCGTGAAAAAAATTGATGTGTCCGTGATTTTTTTGAGGCTGGTGGTACTTGACTAGATTATTTTGGTGTTATTAGCATCATTTTACAGCTCACAGTAAATGGTGGTAATGAGGTGTTATCGGTTTGTTGAGCTATAGACATGTATTACTTAGAATCTTTACTATTCCTTATGGTTTTCCAATTTGTCCATAAAAAATGTTGATTGTCCTATGATTTGGGGATAAGTTGCCCAGAAAAATGAAAAGTTCTGGTTGGCAACCCTGGCCTACACCATCTATTAGATTAGTAAATCTTCCCTAGTGTAGACTTGCGGTGTAGAATCCCCGATATTACGTACATGAGGAAGTTCAGTACTTCACTTGGAACCATGCCGTGGCTGCGATAATGTGGTGCCTATCAATCAGAGAGGTCCTTTATATCAGCCCAAAGAACTATATAAATGTACCTTACATGTATAGGGAAGGGAATTTAGACCTTAGCATAGGAAAGGTTTCTTTACAGTTAAAGAGTGTTTTATCTACAGAATGCCCTAAACCAGGGATGCCCAACCTGTGGCCCTCTAGCTGTTGCAAAACTACAACTCTCAGTATGTCCGGGCAGCGTACAGCTATCAGCCTACAGCAGGGCATGGTGGGAGTTGTAGTTTTACAACAGCTGGAGGGCCGCAGGTTGAGCATCCCTGCCCTAAACAATGGCAGATGCCATGACAGCATTAAAAAAAGAGGTGGATGCTTATGTAACGGTAACAGCCATTGAGAGGTATAATTCACTTACTAATCACTAAGTGGGAATTTGTACAACTGCTTTAAGCCAAAGCTGCTGAGCATAGTGGGCTCGGCCAATACCCTAATGTGTATGGGGAGCCCCAACTCTCCCCACACGGATGATATCAGGGGAGAGAAGGATCGGGCAAAGTGAATATTTATTAAACCTACAAAAGAAAAACCTCTCTGTCTAGTCTAAACAGAACACATCACTTGATATCATCCAATCTATAAGCAAAAAAATTCAAGTGGAAGGGGTATATATATCAAAATATCACTTTATTCTCAAATAATAATTACGGGAAAAGACAGGATGGAAAACAGTATTCAGAGAGCCATAGGGACGTACACAAAAATGGAATCATGTACAATCATGCAATTAAGCATAGATAATCTACAGGTGCAGATAATATTGGCACATGGATGATCGGAATCCTGTGTACTAGCATATGGGAAGTAGCACCTAAGTGAGTAAGCAGCCCACCATAAGACTGCATCCCATATTACAATAACAAGGGGACTACCGATCATACATGAACCTCACATCAGCAAGGAAAACATAATAATATATACACTTGCAAGGATTCAGTATGGGTAATATAATAAATAGGATCACTATGTATCACTATAAAACCCCCCCACAACTAGTATTGTGAATCTGGTGTGGATGCCAGCTGGAACCAAAACGTGAGTACGCCCAGTGATATACTACTAAGCGAAAACTGTACCTGAGGACATGGTGACCATGATTGTGAGCCCCTAGAGCGCAAACCTCGACGCGCGTTTCGCCTGAGCGGCTTCGTCAGGACCTTATTGTAATATGGGATGCAGTCTTATGGTGGGCTGCTTACTCACTTAGGTGCTACTTCCCATATGCTAGTACACAGGATTCCGATCATCCATGTGCCAATATTATCTGCACCTGTAGATTATCTATGCTTAATTGCATGATTGTACATGATTCCATTTTTGTGTACGTCCCTATGGCTCTCTGAATACTGTTTTCCATCCTGTCTTTTCCCGTAATTATTATTTGAGAATAAAGTGATATTTTGATATATATACCCCTTCCACTTGAATTTTTTTGCTTATAAAGTGAATATTTATGCCTAATCCTTTTGTTCTCCCAGGAGATAAGACGTGTCTGGCAGCAGCTTTCTCCCATCTCCCCATAGAATTCACATACACGTTTGACAATTTAAATATAGGTCCCCTGAAAAAAATAAATTCTTCTAATTAAAACCAGGTAGTTACATCCATTTGTGTCTAATCTGTTGTTATTTCCAGATTGTAGATTTATTTTATTCTATTTCCTGAACATGATTATGGGGGCAGCCATCTTGCCTGCGTTTTTCTTAAAGGGCTTGTCTCACTTTAGTAAGTGGCATTTATCATGTAGAGAAAGTTAATACAAGACACTTATTAATATATTGTTATGATTCATATTGCTTCCTTTGCTGGCTGGATTCATTTTTCCATCACATTATACACTGCTCGTTTCCATGGTTACAGACCACCCTGGAATCGAGCAGTGGTGGTCATGCTTGCACATTATAGTAAAAAAGCACTACCTATGGGCGCTCCCATGCTCCCGGCCACCAGAGAGGTGCAAGCACGACCACCACTGATGGATTGCAGGGCGGTCTGTAACCATGGAAACGAGCAGTGCATAATGTGATGGAAAAATGAATCCAGCCAGCAAAGGAGACAATATGGACAATCACAATACATTAGTAAGTGCCTTGTATTAACTGCATCTACATGATAAATGCCACTTACTGAAGTGAGACAACCCCTTTAACAGCATTCAGAGATATGCTTTACAGCAGCCATCATGGGTCATAGACACAATAGACAGGAGAGGACTCGTTGACGTCTATGGGAGAGTTTTTAAGGCATTCTCTGTGACCTGTGCATAGGTCTGGAGGGAGCAGATGAGCGGTGATATCACCTATTGTGAATGTTGTATTCCGTGCTTACTATATAAACTGTACTGTATGTAGAGATAGATGGGTAGATAGATGATAGATAGATAGATAGATAGATAGATAGATAGATAGATAGATAGATAGATAGATATCCCTGGCCAGGTAATAAACGGGTCATCACCTTTCACCACAGTTGGAGTGCTGCCTTTTCTTTGGATATACTATACTTGAGAAAAGGTTGTCCACCTTTCCATAGGATTTGCACCTGAACCTATTTTTCACTGTGCTGCTGTTATCTTTTGGTTTTTAGATAGATAGATAGATAGATAGATAGACTGTGTTTGTTTCAGCAATGTGTAGTTTGCTGAAGCTGGTTTATTCAGACTGTGTTTATGAGCTGGATTTTTTTGGAATGATAGGCAGGTTTGTTAGAGGGCCCTACCATTCCACCTCCTCTCCATTACAGCTATTCGCCCTAGCCCATACCTCCCAACTTTGTGAACAAGCAAAGAGGGACACATTCGTGCACCACTGCAAATTTTTTCAGCACTAGGCCACACATCTAACTCTGCCCAAAACATAACTATACACCTAATCCCACCCAGTCCCCTTAATGCTTAATGAGTGATTATTCCCCCTTCATGCCACCGCATAGTATTTATGCCCAAATTGTGCCTCCTTCACAGAATTATGCCCAGCTGTGCCCCCACTAATATGCCCAGTTATGTGCCCCCAGTAATATGCCCAGTTGTGCCCCCAGTAACATGCCCACATTGTGCCCCACAGTAATATGCCCACATTGTGCCACTCAGTAATATGCACACATTGTTCCACCCGGTAATATGCCCACATTGTTCCCCTACTAATATGCCCACATTGTGCCCCTCACAGAATGTAAAAAAATAAACACCACATACTTACCTTGTTCCTAGCAGCAGCAGGACATCGGCTGCTCTAGTCTGTGAAGGAGGCGGAGCCGAGGGTAACTGCCAGCTGGCCCTGCACCCGAACAGACCAGAGGTGTGGAGAGTCGGCAGGAATGATGAAGCAGGGAGCTGATGCCGGCGATGGCTCTCTGCTTAATTATGGCAACTGTATCTGCTTCCTATGGATGCAGGGACCGCTGCCAGAAAGCGGGACATACCTCCCCCGTACTGGGACAGCCACTGAAATCTGGGACTGCCCCGCCAGATCCGGGACGTATGCCCTAGCCTGAGTGATCTTAGGTGTGGATACTGGGATTGTTACTAGGAAATAAATAGAGGCCTCAGAGTCTCTGTCAGTGTCAGAGCATGGTGGCCGTGTGGCTGTCCAAAGCCTGATCCCCCCTGACATGCTGAAAGCATAGTAGAGAGAGAAGTCTCTGTATCGTTAGCGCCCAGATAGGCAGGTGTTTGATGTTTTTGTGTTGTGCTTCATGTGCTATGGCTTTACCCAAGTGACAATTAACTTGAACGGTCTGTATTGTGTTGTTTGGACAAAAAAACAATATTGTTTGGACTTTTACCCCTTAAGTTTGAGAGCCTGTCACTCACAAGCAGAGAACAGTCACTGTAATCCTGCCTTTGCTGTTAATGAAATGACTGCTGAAAAGTGATCTGTACAGAACAGGAAGTCTCTTATTAGGCTTACTGACCAGTGCAAAAACTGCAAGATTTTAGGATTTTTTTTTTACATATAGTGAGAAATTGAAAGTTTTGAAAAAACACCTAAATTTCTAAAATATGTTTAAAATATGTTGTTTTCAGATGACACATTCCCTTTAAAGAGCCAGCACAACTATCTTCAAATAATGCATGTACTTTATAGTGACTGCGACTGTGTTCCTACTCTCAGCCTATCGTTCTCTGGCAGTCAGTAGACTACTGACTAGAGATGAGCAAATTTATTGAAAATTCAGCTGCTTCAGCCAAATTTTACCCAAAAATTTGCTTGGTGACTAATCACTTTGTCACAAAGTGCTTTTTTTTGTAAGTAGCGGGTGCAATGACAGGGAGCTGCGATAGCGCCGCCCCTGTCATTGTACCTCTCTGAACTTCAGGATAAATTAGATTTGCCTAGAAGCCTGAATTTCCTCAGTGCTTTATGTCAGCGAATCAACTTAACAACTTAACCTGAAATAGTATAAAAAACTAAAAAATTCTAACTTACCGCCTCCATTTGCCGAAGTGCCGATATTCGCGATTAATATTTGCTATTCGAATATTCGCGCCCAACACTACTAGAGAGGGGTCCTTGATCCAGGGAGTTATTCTGATTGCCTGATTGGAGTCGGGAAGGAATTTTTTTCCCCTTAAGTGGGGAAAATTGGCTTTTACGTCACAGTTTTTTTTTTTTGCCTTCCTCTGGATCAACTTGCAGGATAACAGGCAATGGACAGATATCTTTTTTCAGCCTTATAAACTATGTAACTATGTATAAGCCTCAAAATAAAATGCAAATTTAATTATCACTGTGAGATCAGGTTTATTTAGAGTACATTCACTGCACACCTCACTAGCATCATTATGTATAGGCGTATGACTCACTGATTATCTCTGACAAGTGATCTTCTTCAAAGGGAATCGGTTATATGTCTTCATAAGGGTAAATAAAGGGTCGCCTCATAAAAAGCCCTATAAGATAGAGCCAAAAGCAGTAAATTCAGCTCCCACTCAAGTAGACCCTGCCAGTCTACATCACACGGTCATGCCATCATTGTCAGATAGAACCGGGTCCCGGAGGTGGCACCCACACCTATCTCCAGAATGAGACTTCTGCAGCGAACAGAGAGCACACCGAGCAGCCATGGCTACCTCGCCGGAATCGCTGAGCCAGGTTTAAAGTCACTTCAGTACAAACCATACTGCTACCAGTGTCGGTCTACATACATTGCACCTGTCTGCAGTGGGTTTAGTTGGAATACCTAAACGTAATTCGGAGGGGTGTCACCCACTTTGGCCATAAAGTGTATGAAAATACAAAAGCAGAACAGGAAATATCTCGTCTTTCATAAATGGGTTTCTCTCAATGCAATCACTTTCTTCATTCTCCTACTTTTATACACATACTGTTATGGTAGATGGCCGGATTTCTGGTTTCCATCGCTCTCGTTAGTTGTTTTGGCTGCTTTTATTTCCATCCCGGGTCTTCTAATTGATTTATGGCTAATTGACAAGCTTGGTGTTCAGGACACTGAGCCGCCATAACTCTTCAACGGGGCCTTATTGAATTAAGCAGCTTATTACCTCTTGATGTAAATGCTAACCAGGTTAGGGTTTTCCTGTGATGTCATGAATGCAACAAGCTGGGACCTAGCAAAGGAAATCGGCTGGAAGATGTGGAAAACAAATAACCGCATGCCAAGGCAATAAGGTGCATCCAGGGAAGTTGTAGGCATCAGGCTAAAAGCAAACATTGCTGATTTAATGTGAAAATGCTGGTAATATACATGAATCTGTAAACGGAGGTGAGATCACCAATATAATAGCACAGGACAGTAGCATTTCCATTGCTATTAGCATAGAATCCGGATTTGCGTACTTTTCATTTTGACAACCAACTCTCTCATTATTACAAGACCCAGAAAGACAATGGGGGAAATTTATTAAAACTGGTGTAAAGGAAAAATGGCTTAGTTGGGCATAGCAACCAATCAGATTTAATTTTTCAGAGATCCTTTGGAAAATGAAAGATGGAATCTGATTGGTTGCTGTGGGCAACTAAGCCAGTTGTACTTTACACCAGTTTGATAAATCTCCTCCAATCTGTATATGGTATGTATGTACAAAGTACTATCGAGTTTTGTGGTGCAAAATGTCGCAAGTGATGTCTACATGTGAAATATGGTGCGTATTTTTGCGAAATCTGGTGATCCTTGCCACTTTTAGAAGTATAGTAAAAGGTAGATCAGGATTTTAGATTTATGATGTTCAGTTTTTAAAAAAAAGTCGCAAAAAAGTCACATCTCCATGCCAGGCAACCCGCTAGTGTACACACATAAGTGTACACCATATTGCACTAGCGACATTTCATAAATTTGGCAAAGACAGACTTAAAACTGACATCAAAACCACTACAAATAATACATTCCCCCTGTGTTTTCTGCATTTGCAGCTACCAAACTCTTAAATTGCTCATAAGATATCTGCACTTTTGCGGGTCAGACTACACAGGATTTGTTTGTAGTCTGTAACCATAGAGACACACAACTCTTTGCCACATATGGTAGGATATTTTTAATCAAGGTTTTTGGTTGCAAAAGGACACATATTTCTGACCATAATCATCATGTCTATAGTACAAAAAAATCACAGTGAATTTGCCCCATTGGACGGTACAGTTATTGTACATGCTTTCAATCTGTCTTGTTTTTAGTTTTAAACACTATCGTCCTTGAAAAGTACATGTGCTGCAGCAAAAAAGTACAATATTTTCCATGATAGGGATACTTTTTCACTATATTTGTGTGTGCCTCTTTACTGAGCATTAGTTCAGAAAGACATTTGAAATGGTACTCTGACACAGCGGCCCAGAGTCTATCATGTTTCATTGCTGAGGCCATGGGTTTGAGCGTGACTTCTCCAGGCAGTTTGAGTATTCCTTTTCTGTTCATTTTTGATCACATGAACACAGTGAAGGGTCATTTGGCATCTAGGAAATTGGCCCTTGACCTGAAGGAAAAAAAACAATAAAGGATTGGATTCTATGACAACTTATATCAGCTTGGAAAACAATATTTCCAGTGTCGGACTAGGGTTCCTTGGGCCCACCAGAAGAAATTATTCTCAGGGTCCAAACCCTATATAATCAATAAAAGAATTTGACCATATGGCAAGATATTGGCTTCAAAGGCAGCTCAAAATATTATTTTTTTCCTGGACCTTAGGGGCCAATATGATATCAGAACCTGGGCTCACCGGAGGATCCAACGCTGTATATTTCCATGGATGAATAGTTAAACTAGAGATAAGCAAATCCATTGTAAAATTTGGAAATTTGAGCCAAGTTTTTAAAAAATTTCAGATTCTAATGAACCCAAATTTTGTGTGATTCGATTCAGACAGGGAGAGGGAGAATAATGATGGATGTCAGTGCTCCTACAAATCTGCTGCTCACACCAAACACATGGGTGGACAACTGGCCATAGACCCTACAAGCAAATTTCCCAGTGGGCCGATGCAAAGAGGGTCACCCAAGTCCACTTCATGGCCGTCATCCTGGTACAAAACATTCTGATGCTCTGAGTATTAATTAATGCTAGGAGAAGCAGGTATTTATACATCTGGCTGGCAGCCGCAGATGCCCTACTTTATTTAACCATATCACCATCCTCATGAAGGTCATAGAGCAGCGGGGGTGGCAGTATTTTATGCTGCATTGTGGTGTTTATTTCTGTAGACAGTATTTTGTTCTGTACCACAGTACTGCTGGCCTCACCTACAGCTCTTGTCTCTGCCTACTAGTTTTGATCGAGCACCAAAGTGCTCGGTTGTTCGGGTTCTTGGGTCGAACACCTCGGGATGTTCAATGGAAGTCAATGGGAGAACCCGAGCATTAAACCAGGCATCCCCTGCTCTGAAGAGAGGAGGGTGTCTGGTTCACATGAAAAGGTCAGAAATTGATAGAAACACCACCGAAATGGTTCGGGAACAGCATGGGGAGGATGTCTGGATGCATCTTGGACTCCCAGGTCGCTGCTGGGAACGATGTTGTCTGAGTAGTACGCCAATTTTATAGACTGACAATAATATGCACAAAACTGAAGATAAAATCGATTTTAGAGGAAAGATTGTTAGGAAACATTTTTTCCTGTATATTTACTTATATATAAAGTGCAAGTGCTGCCAAAAATTACAAGGAAGAGGCACTCTGATACAACCTGTATATCACATAATGGAGGGCCTCATTCACATTGTGGTACAATTGTTCATGTAGTGGGACTTCTACACTCATAAAGTCTATGCACTAAGTGAAAGGGCTTCCAAAAATTACAAGGAACCGGCATGCCAATACACCCTTTATTACACATAAAAGAGGGCATCATACACCCTTGCAAAATGATGATTGATGGCCTGCTGGTGACCCTCAAAAACATTAGGAGCAAGGGCCTGCTGGTGACCCTCAAAAACATTAGGAGCAAGGGCCTGCTGCTGAGCTGACCATCTAAAACATTAGGAGCGAGTGCCTGCTGCTGATCTGAGCATCGAAAAAATTATGGCCGAGTGCCTGCTGCTTAGCTAACAATTGAAAAAAATATGGGTGAGCTGACCCTGTAAAACATTATTAGCGAGGGCCTGCTGGTGAGCTGACCCTCTAAAACATTATATGCGAGGGCCTGCAGGTGAGCTGACGCTCTAAAAGATTGTACGTGAGGGGTTGCTGGTGAGCTGACTCTCTAAAACATTATATGCGAGGGCATGCAGGTGAGCTGACCCTCTAAAAGATTGTAGGTGAGGGCCTGCTGGTGAGCTGACCCTCTAAAACATTATATGCGAGGGCCTGCTGGTGAGCTGACCCTCTAAAACATTATATGCGAGGGCCTGCTAGTGAGCTGACCCTCTAAAAGATTGTAGGTGAGGGCCTGCTGGGGAGCTGACCCTCTAAAACATTATATGTAAGGGCCTGCAGGTGAGCTCACCCTCTAAAAGATTGCAATAGGAATAGTTTTGTGCACTATAATAGTACAGCAATTGATACCTTCTGGCGCAAAGACACGGCCTGCAAGTGAGCTGACCCTCTAAAATATTGTAGGTAAGGGCCTGCTGGTGAGCTGACCCCCTCAAAAACATTATATGCGAGGACCTGCAGGTGAGCTGACTATCTAAAGGATTGTAGGTGGGGGCGTGCTGGTGAGCTGACCCTGTAAAACTTTATGATTGAGAGTCTGCTGGTGAGCTGACCCTCTAAAACATTACATGCGAAGGCCTGCAGGTGAGCTGGCTCTCTAACAGAATGTAGGCGAGGGCCTGCTGGTGAGCTGACCCTCTAAAACATTATATGCGAGGGCTGTCCTGCAAGTAAGCTGACCCTCTAAAAGATTGTAGGTGAGGGCATGCAGGTTAGCTGACCCTCTAAAACATTATATGTGCGGGACTGCAGGTTAGTTGACCCGCTAAAACATTTTAGGTGAGGGCCTGCAGGTGAGCTGACCCTCTAAAATATTATATGCGAGGGCCTGCAGGTGAGCTTGCCCTCTAAAAGATTGTAGGTAAGGGGCCTGCTGGTGAGCTGACCCTCTAAAACATTATATGCGAGGGACTGCAGGTGAGCTGACCCTCTAAAAGATTGTACATGATCGCCTGCTGATGAGATGGCCCTCTAAAAGAATGTAGGTGAGGGCCTGCTGGTGAGCTGACCCTCTAAAACATTATATGCGAGGGCCTGCAGGTGAGCTGACCCTGTAAAACATTATGATTGAGGGTCTGCTGGAGAGCTGACCCTCTAAAACATTACATGCGAGGGCCTGCAGGTGAGCTGGCCCTCTAACAGAATGTAGGCGAGGGCCTGCTGATGAGCTGACCCTCTAAAACATTATATGCGAGGGCTTGATGGTGAGATGACCCTCTAAAAAAATTGTAGGTGAGGGCCTGCTGGTGAGCTGGCCCTCTAAAAGATTGTAGGTTAGGGCCTGCTGGTGAGCTGACCCTCTAAAACATTATATGTGAGGGCCTGCAGGTAAGCTGGCCCTCTAAAAGATTGTAGGTGAGGGCCTGCTGGTAAGCTGCCCCTCTAAAACATTATAGGTGAGGGCCTGCTGGTGAGCCAAACCTCTAAAAGATTGTAGGTGAGGGCTTGCTGGTGAGCTGACCTTGTAAAACATTATGGTTGAGGGCCTGCTGGTGAGCTGACCCTCAAAAACATTATATGCGAGGGCCTGCAGGTGAGCTGGCCCTCTAAAAGATTGTAGCTAAGGGGCCTGCTGGTGAGCTGACCCTCTAAAACATTATATGCGAGGGCCTGCAGGTGAGCTGACCCTCTAAAACATTGTAGTAGAGGACCTGCTGGTGAGTTGGCCATCTAAAAGATTGTAGGTGAGGGCCTGCTGGAGAGCTGAGCCTCAAAAACATTATATGCGAGGGCCTGCAGGTGAGATGACCCTCTAAAAGATTATAGGTGAGGGCCTGCTGGGGAGCTGACCCTGTGGACCATTATGGTTAAGGGCCTGCTGGTGAGCTTACCCTCAAAAACATTTAATGCAAGGGCCTGCTGGTGAGCTGACCCTCTAAAACATTATGGTTGAGGGCCTGCTGGTGAGCTCGCCCTCAAAAATATTATATAGGCGAGGGCCTGCATGTGAGCTGACCTTTTAAAAGATTATAGGTGAGGGCCTGCTGGTGAGCATACCCTGTTAAACATTATGGTTGAGGGCCTGCATGTGAGCTGACCCTCTAAAACTTTACATGCGAGTGCCTGCAGGTGAGCTCACCCTCTAAAATATTGTAGGTGAAGGCCTGCTGTGAGTTGACCCTCTAAAAGATTGTAGATGAGGGCCTGCTGGTGAGCTGACCCTCTAAAACATTACATGCGAGTGCCTTCAGATGAGCTGACTCTCTAAAAGATTGTAGGTGAGGGCCTGCTGGTGAGATGAACGTCTAAAACATTACATGCGAGGGCCTGCAGATGAGCTAGCCCTCTAAAAGAATGTGGGTGAGGGCCTGCTGGTGAGCTGATCCTCTAAAAGATTTTAGGTGAGTGCCTGCTGTTAAGCTGACCCTCTAAAACATTACATGCGAGGGCCTGCAGGTGATCTGACCCTTGAAAACATTATATGCGAGGGCCTGCTGGTGAGATGACCCTCTAAAAGATTGTAGGTGAGGGCCTGCTAGTGAGCTGACCCTGTAAAACATTTTGGATGAGGGCCTGCTGGTGAGCTGACCCTCAAAAACATTATATGCCATGGCCTGCTGGTGAGCTGACCCTCAAAAAAATTGTAGATGAAGGCCTGCTGGTGAGCTAACCCTCTTAATGATTGTAGGAGAGGGCCTACTGCTGAGCTGACCCTCTAAAACATTACATGCGAGGGCCTGCTGCTGAGCTGACTCTCTAAAACATTGTAGGTGAGGGCCTGCTGGTGAGCTGACTCTCTAAAATATTACATGCGAGGGCCTGCAGGTGAGCTGACCCTCTAAAAGATTGTAGATAAGGGCCTGCTGGTGAGCTGACCCTCTAAAAGATTGTAGATGAGGGCCTGCTGGCGAGCTGACCCTCTAAAAGATTGTAGATGAGGGCCTGCTGGTGAGCTGACCCTGTAAAACATTAAGAGCGAGGGCAGACTAATAAGCATGTTGATATGATGGAAGAGGAGCATGAGGACGAGAAAAGGAAGATTGAACCATATACCCTTTTTTGTGGTGCATGGGAATACAGTGTATTCAGTACATTATTAAAAACACATTTAAAGTGCCTTTATGTTCAGCCGCTTTCCTCTGGTGGAGTAGAGAAGTCAGGGGCAATCCAGGCCTTGTTCATTTTTATAAGAGTCAACCTGTCAGCATTTTCAGTTGACAGGCGGATTATTATGCCCCCAGCAGCACTAAGTACCCGCTCTGACAAAACGCTGGTGGCTGGGCAGGCCAGCACCTCCAAGGCGTAGAGCTCTAGTTCATGCCACGTGTCCAGCTTGGACACCCAGTAGCAGGGGCGTACACAGAAATCATTGGGCCCCATAGCAAGAATTAAAATTGGGCCCCCATGCCCGTTCCTAGTCCCTCCCACTATGCGCCCGGGCTCCTCACACTACCTTCCCTAACTTCTCCCCTGCCCCACCTCATGCAGCAGTATTTTGTTCTACAAAATGGCAGTACTCATGCCGGAACTGAACAGACCCATTATAGTAAATGTGATCTGGCAGGTTCTGGAGGTGTTCAGCAATCAGCATATATTGACAATAATCTGGGGCATTATATGATGTAATAGCACCCAACTTTCCTGCTATCCAGCATGGCACAAAGTTTGAGGAAGTGAGTGCCCCCCTTCCCCCATCCTCTGTGTCATGCAGGACAGTTGGGAGACACTAACATTATTTGCTATCTTGCATGACACATGTGCAGAGACATGAGTCTCTGGGAAAGCTGGGTGAACCCCTCCCCCTGCCTTTCAATGTTCTTATTATCTGCATTTATGCCTTGCAGAATAGCAGGAAATCTGAGTGACATTACATGATGTAATAGCACCTCTGCTGTCCTGCATGGCACATGTGGAGAGACACGAGAATAGTCTGAGAAAGCTGAGTAACAAAACTCCCACCTACCCTCATATCTTCTCATGCCTCTGCCCTTGTGCCATGCAGGACATCAGGAAAGCTGAGTCACATTACATAATGTAGTTACAACCAGCTTTCCTCCTGTTCTGAATGGCATATGTGCAGAGGACTAGCCTGGGAAACCTGAGTGACCCCCACACACATACACCTCTGCACTGTCCTCACCTACGAGTTGTCACTTACTTCATTACTGGTGGGTTTATGGAAAGCCAAAGGAATCAGGAGTGGTGGAGCTAGCAGGCAGGAGGCGGAGCTAGCAGGCGGGTGGCGGAGCTAGGAGTTGGGAGGCAAGGCTAGCAGACGGGAGACAGTTAGGAAGATAGACGGGGACGAGGACTCTCCTCCACTGCGGGCCCCCCTTCCTCACGGGCCCCATAGCAGCTGCGTGGTCTGCCTATATGGTAGGTACGCCACTGCCCAGTAGTTGTAAGGCACCGAGGGATCATTGAGGACACTCACACAGTCTGCTACGTACTCCTTCACCATCTTCCAAAATGTCTCCCTCCTTGGGACACTAGGCGCGCATCAGGGTGAGGGTGCTGGCGGGGTGTCAAAATGAGCCAGAATTCTGTCACTTACCTGCTGAAAAGCCCACAGGCGAGTCTTTTCTTAAACCCCTCCGGGAAAGCGTGCCCCTTCTGGAGCCTCATACAACAATCAAACCTCCAAGCAAAACCCGCACCATAACTACATACACCAGGTGGGGGGAGGAATGACAGAAACACACCGGAGGGGACAACAGACAAAGCAAGAAATACAAAATAACAAATAACGATAGCTCACACAGACAGTATCATTCAGCCCAGGAGCAGAACTCCACACCAAGCTGACAAACAAACCAAACTGACACTCAGGCTCCACCACACCAACATATAGGAGACCTGAGGTCACACCCACCACACCTACCAAGCACACCTTAACCCCGTGCACACCAAAGCAGGGAAAGGAAACATCCTAAAAGGGAAAGTGCACACACATGCATAAAAACAAGTTGCCACCGGCAACCAGCATGTGCGTGCGAAAATGTCGCGACACACCAAGGCCGTGACAGTATTAATAAATTTCCCCCATAGTGATTTTTAGGTAGAGCAATAAGTAGGTTCACAGTCCCTAAGAACAAGCACAGTACGTTAACACTATAGCTACATGCATACATTAGAAAAAAAATAACTATATTCATGAAATGTAAAAGAAAGGAGCGTAAGGGAAAGGGAAAAAGAAAATAGGAGAAGGGGCAGATAGCACATCAGAAAGGCAATTTGTATTCTTCCCAGTAAAATCAGTCCACTAGAGCCATGTTCTCTGAAATGTATAAGTGGCCCCCTCAGTAGATGCGTATTATGTCTTACTTTACATTACTGGTTGTTCTTTAGGTTTTTTCAGCCATCTCTATGTTGTATCCAGCCTGAGTTCATTATTTTTTTGCCTCCCATGTTGTCCGCACAGACCATTTGTACAAATAGACAAAGCAGTGAATAAATTGCTTGTAACGGTTGGGGCTGAATCAATAAACCATTGATTTTTTTGGGCGTTTTTTTAACAAGTTTGATGTAGAAATGATGGTAAATATCATAGCGTCTTATACAGCTCAATGCTACAATGTATCCACGTGCAGCGGTTTCTAAATGTATCTTGATTGTAGAAGTTTATCTACAGTATAAAAGGCACTTTGTAGAGATCATCTACTGGGATTGAGATATTTTTTGTGTTGTTTTTAGAGTGGAAGAGAAATTTGGTTGATGGCATAAAAGCATCAGGAGAGAGGACGGTGGATCCATTTTGTCTGGTAAGTCCTTTTGATAATTACAAGTTATCCTGAGTGAGGGTTATTTCTGTTCAAAGAAATCATGACACTTGGGAGATCCGATCTGGTGGTTTAGTGAGTAATATATTGATCCTTTTTTCCGTGCGTCATGCAAAACATTGGACCAGAGAGTGAGGTAAATGCTTGGTAGTCAATGTATCGGCAGGGAAGAACCTAATGGAGAGCTTTATTCTGCTACTTTACGACCTGTCATGTATCATGAATATTTCATCATTGACGAAGATACTAAAAATTCTATATCACTGAGAAGTGTTATAGCCAATGTGACAATGTAAATAATACACCTAGGGGGTCATTTACTATTAGATAAATGCCAGCTTTCTGGCATATATCTGTCGCAGATTGAGGCACAAAGATCTCACGCCAGGGCGTGGCTGGGAATGGGACGGGACGGCAGGACCATCTCATTTATCATTTTCTACACCTGTTTTAGGAGTAGAAAATGGTCTAAATTTAAAGGGAACCTGTCACCGGGATTTTGTATATAGAGCTGAGGACATGGGTTGCTAAATGGCCGCTAGCACATCCGCAATACCCATGCCCTATAGCTCTGTGTGCTTTTATTGTGTAAAAAAAAACAATTTGATCCATATGCAAATTAACCTGAGATGAGTCCTGTACATGAGATGAGTCCAGCGTGAAGGAGGCCAGCATCGCCCCGCATCCTCTGAATCTCCTCTTTGCTCCCCGACGTCAAAAAGCCAGAGCGCCGTAATCTAGCAGCCCATGTCCTCAGCTCTATACACAAAATCTCGGTGACAGGTTCCCTTTAAGCCAGAAAGGAAACTGGTGTAGATTTAGACCAGCGGTGTTATATACAGGCCAGCACCTCTTCATACCTTCGGTGGATCCACCGCCAGCGCAAGAGATATTAAGACCAGCATCTAAAAACGCCGGTCTGTGGACATTGTTAATAAGAAAGCTTAATTAGATTACAGCTTATTATCAGATCTTAAAGGCAAGCTCTCCTGAGATTCGGGGATATATGCACAACGTTTTATCAAAATGAAACACATTTGTAACCGTCAAATGCACCCTTAAAATCCAATCTGGGACAGTAGATTCCGACATACTCCCATACTTTCTTCTTCGAGGGAGTCAGGGTTCTGTTTAATAGCTGAGATGTTCCCTGAGGACTTGTACTTCCAGACGGTGTTTAATGGGTACAGTATGGTCCCCTTAAAACAGGAGTGTTAGGCTGCGTTCACACGGGCGAGATTTCCGCGCGGGTGCAATGCAGTAGGTGAACACATTGCACCTGCACTGAATCCTGACCCATTCATTTCAATGGGGCTGTGCACATGAGCATTTTTTTTCATGCATCAGTTCTGCAATGCTTTAGGCCCCTTTCACACGGGCGAGTTTTCCGTGCGGGTGCGATGCGTGCGGTGAACGCATTGCACCCGCACTGAATCCTGACCCATTCATTTCTATGAGACTGTGCACACGAGCGGTGATTTTCACGCATCACTTGTGCGTTGCGTGAAAATCGCAGCATGCTCCTCTTTGTGCGTTTTTCACGTAACGCAGGCCCTATAGAAATGAATGGGGTTGCGTGAAAATCGCATGCATCCGCAAGCAAGTGCGGATGCGGTGCGATTTTCACGCATGGGTTCTAGGTGACAGTCTATTCACTGTATTATTTTCCCTTATAACATGGTTATAAGGGAAAATAATAGCATTCTGACTACAGAATGCTTTGTATAATAGTGCTGGAGGGGTTAAAAATAATAAAAAAGTTAACTCACCTTCTCCTCTTGTTAGCGCAGATGCCGGTCTGTTCTTTATCTGTGGGCTAAAGGACCTTTGATGACGTCAGATCACATGCTCCATCACCATGGTGATGGACCATGTGATTGGAGCATGTGATCTGACGTCACCTCAGGTCATTCAGTCCACAGCTAAAGAACAGAGTGGCATCTGCGCGAACAAGAGGAGAAGGTGAGTTAACTTTTTTATTATTTTTAACCCTTCCAGCACTATTATACAAAGCATTCTGTAGTCAGAATGCTATTATTTTCCCTTATAACCATGTTATAAGGGAAAATAATACAATCTTCAGAACATCAATCCCAAGCCCGAACTTCTGTGAAGAAGTTCGGGTCTGGGTACCAAACATGCGCGATTTTTCTCACGCGAGTGCAAAACGCATGACAATGTTTTGCACTCGCGCAGAAAAATCGCGCATTTTCCCGCAACGCACCCGCCTCTTATCCGGGCAAAAAACATGACGCCCGTGTGAAAGAGGCCTTAGGCTAAGTTCACACGGGCGAGATTTCCGCGCGGGTGTAATGCAGTAGGTGAACGCATTGCACCTGCACTGAATCCTGACCCATTCATTTCAATGGGTCTGTGCACATGAGCATTATTTTTCATGCATCACTTCTGCAATGCTTTAAAATCGCAGCATGTTCTATATTCTGCGTTTTTCACGCAGCCCTGGCTCCATAGAAGTGAATGGGGCTGCGTTAATAACGCATTGCATCTGCAAGCAAGTGCGGGTGCGATGCGTTTTTCACTGATGATTGCTAGGAGATGTTGTTTGTAAACCTTCAGTTTTTTATCACGCGCGTGAAAAAAGCATCAAAACGCATTGCACCCGCGCGGAAAAAACTGAACAACTGAACGCAATTGCAGCCAAAACTGACTTAACTTGCTTGCAAAATGGTGCGGTTTTAACTGAACGCACCCTGAACGCATCCGGACCAAATCTGTCACGCTCGTGTGAACTCAGCCTTAAAATCGCAGCATGTTCTATATTCTGCGTTTTTCACGCAGCCCTGGCTCCATAGAAGTGAATGGGGCTGCGTTAATAACGCATTGCATCTGCAAGCAAGTGCGGATGCAATGCGTTTTTCACTGATGGTTGCTAAGAGACGTTGTTTGTAAACCTTCAGTTTTTTATCACGCGCGTGAAAAACGCATCAAAACGCATTGCACCCGCGTGGAAAAAACTGAACAACTAAACGCAATTGCAGCCGAAACTGACTGAACTTGCTTGCAAAATGGTGCGAGTTTAACTGAACGCACCCTGAACGCATCCGGACCAAATCTGTCACGCTCGTGTGAACTCAGCCTTATAATCAGTGTAAGGCCTAGTTCACACTTCAGTGTTTGGTCAGTGATTTCCATCAGTGATTTGTGAGCCAAAACCAGAAGTGGAGCCTCCACAGACATGAGGTAGACGGGAAAGATCTGCTCCTGTTCTATGTTTAGAGCTGCACCTGGTTTTGGCTCACAAATCACTGATGGAAATCACTGACCAAACACTGAAGTGTGAACGAGGCCTAAAGGATAAGAAATACTAGTGGACCATCTACATAGTCATGCATTAGTGCCGTGCAGAACTAATAGTGGGTCATCTATATAAAGTAGTCATGCATTGGTACTGTGCAGAAATAACACTGGACCATCTACATACAGTAGTCATGCATTAGTGCCATGCAGAACTAATAGTGGACCATCTACATACAGTAGTCATGCATTAGTGCCATGAAGAACTAATAGTGGACCCTCTGCATACAGTAGTCATGCATTAGTGCCATGCAGAACCAAAAGTGGACCCTCTACATAAAGTAGTAATGCATTAGTGTCATGCAGAACTAATAGTGGACCCTCTACATAAAGTATTCATGCATTAGTGTCATGCAGAACCAATAGTGGACCCTCTACATACAGTAGTCATGCATTAGTGCCATGCAGAACTAATAGTGGACCCTTTACATACAGTAGTCATGCATTAGTGCCATGCAGAACTAAAAGTGGACCCTCTACATAAAGTAGTAATGCATTAGTGTCATGCAGAACTAATAGTGGACCCTCTACATAAAGTAGTAATGCATTAGTGTCATGCAGAACCAATAGTGGACCCTCTACATACAGTAGTCATGCATTAGTGCCATGCAGAACTAATAGTGGACCCTTTACATACAGTAGTCATGCATTGGTGTCATGCAGAACTAATAGTGGACCCTCTACATAAAGTAGTAATGCATTAGTGCCATGCATAACTAATAGTGGACCCTCTACATAAAGTATTCATGCATTAGTGCAATGCAGAACCAATAGTGGACCCTCTACATACAGTAGTCATGCATTAGTGCCATGCAGAACTAATAGTGGACCCTCTACATACAGTAGTCATGCATTAGTGCCATGCAGAACTAATACTGGACCATCTACATACAGTAGTCATGCAGAACTAATAGTGGACCCTCTACATACAGTAGTCATGCATTAGTGCCATGCAGAACTAATAGTGGACCCTCTACATACAGTAGTCATGCATTAGTGCCACACAAAACTAATAGTGGACCCTCTACATACAGTAGTCATGAATTAGTGCCATGCAGAACTAATAGTGGACCCTCTACATACAGTAGTCATGCATTAGTGCCACACAAAACTAATAGTGGACCTTCTACATACAGTAGTCATGCATTAGTGCCATGCAGAACTAATAGTGGACCCTCTACATACAGTAGTCATGCATTAGTGTCATGCATAACTAATAGTGGACCCTCTACATACAGTAGTCATGCATTAGTGCCATGCAGAACTAATAGTGGACCCTCTACATACAGTAGTCATGCATTAGTGCCACGCAGAACTAATAGTGGACCCTCTACTTTGTTCTGACGCCTATACTGGAATACCCAGCCTGTTACAATGTCACCAGTGCTTCTCAGGGATTGTGCACTTTTTTTTTTTTACTAGAATCTACTGTAGTCAAGATCTACGAATCTGGAAGACACTGCATGTAACACAACACCCTAACATAAAATCATTATGTTAGCATTTCTAATTTAAATGTGAGCCACCAGGGAATTATTCTAGCAGTCTGTCATTTGTAAATGGACCGTGGACTGCAGAATGTCAATTCCTCTGACTTTTCTATTTTGATAACACTAAATTAGGGAATGGCTTTTTTTAGGTTTGCTTATTCTGTATATTTTTGACTAAGATCTTTCAGGCCTATAAGGTATGAACCAGCCGCAGCCCCATTTCCACCATTTCTCCGGGTCTACTGACAGCGTGCAGTAAAAGGTCCTTCCCTATTACTGGAGATTTATCAGATGTACGGAACTGTCGTTTTAAACCATTTAAATGGAACGAAATGCTTTTCACATCCATTTCCCACACAATATGTTCCGCTGGGATCCTGAGTGATTGTTTATAATGCAATGTGTGCGGATTAACCTACAGAATCATATAAAATATTACTGTCTTAAATGAAGACAATTAGCTTTCCCTGAATATCTGTGTGTGCTCGGGGAAGCTGTGTGGGATGGAGACGCATTCAGATCAGAGCTCATTCCACCTACTTAGCTCTTGTCATTCGCTAATACCCCTAATGCTCTCACCGCAGCAGGAACGGCAGGGGTTAAAGCCAGCATGTGCGATGATGTCACAAACTGCACGCACTGTGTCCTATACAGCATACCATTGTCTAAAAATAGTCTGTGCTGGTAATGAAAATAACCGCCATTTGCATTTTTGATCCTGTTCTCTTTACCTAGGAGAAATAATGCGTATCATTTCTAGCAGTCCATTTTCTAAGCATTAATCCATCTAAAGGGGTTATCCCATAATTAGTGTAAAAAATTGAAATCCGACATCATCTAGTGCATGACAACCTCTTTCTAACAAAGCTAGAACCAGCCCTGTACCTCACATGGATCCAGAGATCTCCACAGTCATTGATCCAGTTGCTCTGCTAGCTTTATTTCAAGCTGGCAGCTCAATGGGGAGTGTCCTTTCTGCTGCAGTTTTCTCCCTATCGCAGCTCAGGAGACAGCTGAGCATGTGCGGCCTTCTCAGTGAGTAGGACATAGAGTGGACAAGCCCTGTACCTCACATGGATCCAGAGATCTCCACAGTCATTGATCCAGTTTCTCTGCTAGCTTTATTTCAAGCTGGCAGCTCAATGGGGAGTGTTCCTTTCTGCTGCAGTTTTCTCCCTATCGCAGCTCAGGAGGCAGCTGAGCATGTGCGGCCATCTCAGTGAGCAGGACATAGAGTGGACAAAAAACAAACAGCAGGTGGCGCTATACAGCTACATTTTATTGAATAACTCAGTGGCTATGCTAAATGTTTAATTACAAGCAATTACAAAAGGATTCAGATCCAGGCGCTGGTTTGACGACTGTTGATTATTTTTTGTGGAAAAAAACATAAAGACCTTCCCTATGTGATGATGAAAAGTGACAATACCCACCTTCTGTTGTGCTGCCAACTATTAATTCCGCAGCGGAACAGAACACAAAAAATTTTTGCTGCAGATTTCCTGTAGCCGAACGTCTCAATTAATTTCAACGTAGACGTAATCTACAAAGAAATCCACAGAATCCTATGCAAAGAAATACCCATCCTATTCTGTTGTAGGAAAAAGAACACAAATCAAAAAATACAAAAAACAAAACCAGCAGCAAAAAATGCAGCAAAAAAATGCAAATTTGTAAAATCCATACTTGGGTGTGACGGCACCCTTATATTTCTGTGTTTGATAGGTCATATACTTGTTATATTTTATTATAAATACTAAGGGGGCCGTTTATTATAATATTTACACCACAATTGTGGCACAAAAAAAGGTCATAAATGTTGGCGCATGCCATGTGTGCTGTAAAATTTGTGACTTTTCCCTGTTCTGGTCACTTTTCAGAAATGGTAAGAAAAGGGGGCAGCAAGCTCGGCACATTTATCTGCATTCACGACAGTTTTCCGCTGTGAAGTAAGACAGAAATCTACGGCAGCTAGGAGGCCGCTGTAGATTTTGGACTGTCCTTCGGCCAGCAGAAGAATGCCCCAAATCTATGAGAGGCCTGCACCTATGAAAAATTTGGCACATCCTCCAACTGCGCAAGGGGAGTCAAGACCGGGGTTGGAACGCTGGTCTTGATAAATCTCCCCCTAAGTGTCATGTATCCGCTCTCACATGATAGTATTGCAGGGGAACAGGAAAGCATTAGAATAAGGGGAATAGGAAAGACCCTTTGTGACCCTTGCACATAGGCGAGATATTAAAGTAGCACTCCCACAAAATTTTTTATTCTCTGACCTGTTAGAAAGGTACATGATGTAAACTGTAGTGAAGGGAATCTTCTTACTAGTGACTGTATTTATGAGTTATAACCTCCCTTCTGATCCTCAGCTGTGTCATGTTAACAACTCTCTGATCTCCGACTGACACAGGACCGGAAGTCAGTTACTTCTCTATTCATTCCTATGAGACTGACATTGAGGTTCCCATAAGAATACCTCCGGCTTCCTGTCCACACATAAGATGCTGTGTTATTTGGAAAGTCTGAGTGGTTATCACATGACACAGCTGAGGATCAGAAGGGAGAGGGTAACTCACAAACACAGTCACTGGTAAGAAGATTATCTTCACTACAGTTTACATCATGCACCTTTCTAACAGGTCAGAGAATAAAAAATGTTGTGGGAGTGCTACTTTAATATTTAATATTAGTATTCACTTATAAATTATTAATATTTCATATTCATATTAATGGCTTTACATTGTACCCGTTTTACCCTTTTCCTGTTCCAGTTTTCCCTAAAAAGGTACTATTTAAATCCACCCTAAGGCCACTTTCAGTATTTACTCAGTATATTGCATCAGTATTTGTAAGCCATAACCAGCAGTGGAAAGTACAGAAAAAGTGCCTTTTCTGTGTTGTGGAGTCACTCCTGTTTTTTACTTACAAATACTGATGCAAAATACTGAGCAAAAACTGACCATGTGAAAGAGGCCAGACTCAGACGTCAGTGTGAGGCCTCATGCACACGACCATATGTATTTTGCGGTCCGCAAAAAAAACTGATCCACATAAAATACGGATGACGTCCATGTGCATTCCGTATTTTCCTTGTCCGTAGAACAGTATTATCCTTGTCCGTAATGCGGACATACGGAAACGGAATGCACACGGAGTAACTTCAGTTTTTTTGCGGACCCATTGAAATGAATGGTTCTATATACAGTCCGCAAAAAAAACGGAACGGACACGGAAAGAATATACATTCGTGTGCATGAGGCCTAATGCAGTAGATACAGGTCTAGCAGAGACACACAGCATTATAAGTCATGATAATGCCGTGCAATCCTTTCAGAGGAGCAGAGGTCAGAACGGGAAATCACACAGTCACATGCAGCGTATTTCTCACATTGAACGAACTCGTCTGTGTCTGGTCTAAGGGCATAGCCATACGTGGCAGGTCCACAGTGGATGCGTCAATATTCCGCAGCAGCAAAATTGTCATCAAATGTTGTGGTAATTTTTCGGAAGTTCTGCAGATTTCCTCCTTCTGCAACGAAAGGGTGAAATAAGAAGCAACATAAATTTACGTTTACCTTGGCGGTAACTTTAGGCTGCATTCTGAGATTGCAGCTGAGCTGTACACATGCAGGTTGGATGCTGTTTTCAATCTGGTTGCAATTTTTAAAATAAATAATAAAAATCTAAATAAAATAAAACATGTAAAATAATTTTTGTTCTCCAGAGTTATGCCAAAAACTGTGTGTCAAAACTGCACATGGATTTTCAGATTTTCGGCTTATAATGAATTGTATATGTACATCAACTGCAACATCTAAATATAACCTTAGGGCTTCTACTGGCGACTGCATCCGTATTTTGGTCCGCAAACCACGGGCTGTAAAATACCGATACCTTCCGTGTGTGTTCTGCATTTTTCTCCCTTCCATTAATATTAATGGTTATTCTTATCCGCAACGTGAACCGGAATAGGATATGTTCTATAGTTTGTGGAATGGACATACAAATGCGGACAGCACACGGATGACATCCGCGTGCTTTCCCTTTTTTTATTTTGCGGACCCATAGAAATGAATGGGTCCATGTTTAATCCGCAAAAGATGTGGATTGGACATGGATGCAAAATATGGTTGTGTGAGGCCTTGACTAGACTCGAAAACTGAAGCCACTGGAAGAAAATCGCAGCATAAACGCAGACTTCAGATTCGCATTGACTCCAAAAGGTGTCCAAACACGGGTGGATGCTAAGTTGATTCATCTAGTAATTGTCCCTGTACTGAGCTGTGATAGGAAGAGAGCTGCAGCAGAAAGGACATGCCCCATGAGCTGTGATAGTGGGAGCTGCAGCAGAAAGGACATACCCCATGAGCTGTGATAGAGGGAGCTGCAGCAGAAAGGACATACCCCATGAGCTGTGATAGAGGGAGCTGCAGCAGAAAGGACATACCCCATGAGCTGTGATAGAGGGAGCTGCAGCAGAAAGGACACCCCCTGAGCTGTGATAGAGGGAGCTGCAGCAGAAAGGACATACCCCATGAGCTGTGATAGTGGGAGCTGCAGCAGAAAGGACACACCCCATGAGCTGTGATAGAGGGAGCTGCAGCAGAAAGGACATACCCCATGAGCTGTGATAGTGGGAGCTGCAGCAGAAAGGACACACCCCATGAGCTGTGATAGAGGGAGCTGCAGCAGAAAGGACATATCCCATGAGCTGTGATAGTGGGAGCTGCAACAGAAAGGACATACCCCATGAGCTGTGATAGAGGGAGCTGCAGCAGAAAGGACATACCCCATGAGCTGTGATAGAGGGAGCTGCAGCTGAAAGGACACACCCTCCGAGAAAGGACACACCCCCTTAGAAAGGACACACACCCTGAGCTGTTAGCTTAAAATAAATCTAGCAGAGCAATTGGAGCAATGACTGTGGAGATCTCTGGATCCATGTGAGGTGCAGGGCTGGTTCTGGCTTTCTACTATATGATGTCTGATTTCCATTTGTTTCTTTAATCATGGGATAATCCCTTTAATGACCCCCTTTAGTACACATAACATTAAATTATATGGATGGATTTGGGTGAAGATCATATGGAGAGGTCTCTAAAACAGTATTGGCATAGACACCGACATAGGGTTAGCAGATTCTCTGTATAAAGGGGGCCATTATTTAAATCTGTGACTTGGAAAATATAGGCTTATTTTGACAATGTCTCAAACTTCTGGCTGAGCGCCCAGCAACGGGGCGATGTGGGGACGGAGCGTACCTCTCACTGCCTGCTCTTCATTGTATTAACCCATTATCCATCTGAAACTTACAGGAACATGGCAGGTGGCAGGAGATAAAGACCGTGGCGTCACAGCCTCATTTAATCTAGAAGTTTTGCTTTTTTCGTCCCTCGGCATCGTTCTATCTGTGTCCCCAGGCGTTTCTTACTCTCTGTTAGGTGGCAAAAATTTTGGATGATTTTGCAAAATGGAGATTAAGGTTATGTCAAATCTTCTTATATGGAATGCAGCTTACGCTTTTTACAGCTGTAAATATGTCCTAGGAAAAAATGGACATTAAAAGGACGCGTCCAGGGCAGTGTAGTCTGGAGGCCGCCGGTGTGCTTGGTGTGTTATACAGTGCAGTATATAAATGCAGATGGCGTCCATGCAGAATAAAATGTAAGTGGTAAGATGCAGCTGGAATCCGAAAAACGGCATGGTACAAGCAGTAGGTCCCTGTGTGTGATCGGCGTTGGCTCGCTCTGCCGCCCATATGTTGTTGGCTCTGGACTTTGCTCTCTGGCTCTAATCAGGTAGATTAAGGCTCGGTTTTGTGATCAGGCGTCTGTGTGTGCAGCAGGTGGCTGCGCTGTTCCCTCCAGCACACGGGACATTGTATCACCTGCCCCTCTTACGCAGGACACAAATGCAACTTTAATCCCGCAGGCCAGCAGTTTTATCCCTTGCTATTCATAGCTCAGAAAGCTTGTGCTACGGTCTAGCAAGCTCCTCGTTCTCCACACAAAAATGAGCCCTTTATTATTTCTATTAGTACAGCACACCAAGCTTTAAAGGAGTTGTGCCACGCAAAATATTCTGCAGTTTTCAAACCAGCGCCTAGATCCAAATTCTGTTGTAATTGCATGTAATTCAAAATTTAACATAGCCACTGAGTTATTCAATAAAATGTATTTGTACAGCGCCACCTGTAGTTTGTTTTTTCCTTATTTCTTTGTCCTGCTCACTGAGATGGCCGCACATGCTCAGTTTCATCCTTCATCTGCCTCCTGAGCTGTGATAGGCAGAGCATGGACACGCCCCCTGAGCTGCAGCAGAAAAGACACTCCCCTTGAGCTGTCAGCTTGATATAAATGAAGGGGGAGATCTCAGGATCCATGTGAGGTACAGGGCTGGGTCTAGCTTTGTTAGAGATTGTCATGTATTATATGTAGAGATGAGCGAATTTATTCGTGACAAATCGCGTTAAAAAAACAGCTATTTCCTGGCTGCAGAAAGCCTGTATATTGGTGTAGAACACTGTGCATTGCAGAAACATGCATAGGGAGTCTGTAGTGGTAGTGAAACGGTTACTTTGCGTCTGTATGACAGGCAGTTGACAGGCGTAGCTCTTAGAAGCTTCACACTTCACTTATTTAGTCAGTTACGTGGCCAAAACTGACCAAATAACTCAGCCAAGTATGGCATTTTCCCCCCACCACTCCGTGCTAACTGCCTGTTACTGCTGCCTCCGTGAACCCATGCACCACTACTTCAGCCCAGTGGGAGGGGGACACGAGGGTGCCCCACTCCTAACAACTATATAGTGCCAGGAAAATGAGTTTGTTTCCCTGGCACTATAGTGCTCCTTTACCACCAGTACTGCAGTGTCTGTTCTCTGCAGGAACAGGCTATAGACACCAGTACCACTACATTAACCTGTACTGGTTCTGGGACTATAGTGTCCTTTTAGGGTGAGGTAAATTAGTTTCCAATGTAGTATTAATAACTAAACAATTACATAATAAACATATTGCATTGTCTACTTACCACCAGGACAATAAGATGATCTGGTCTCTGGCTGCAGTCTGGCTCTTGGTCTGGCTATGGGGACTCCCTTGTCACTCTCTCCCCCCCCCCCCCCCCCTTGTCACTCTCTCCCCCCCCCCCTCCATCCCTTGTCACTCTCTTCCCCCTCCCTTGTCACTATCTTCTCCCCCCTTCCGTCCCTTGTCACTCTCTCCCCCCTCCCTTGTCACTCTCATTCCCCCTCCCTTGTCACTCTCATTCCCCCCTCCCTTGTCACTCTCATTTACTCCCCCCCATCCCTTGTCACTCTCATTTACTCCCCCACTCTCTTGTCACTCTCATTTACTCCCCCACTCTCTTGTCACTCTCATTTGCCCCTCCTCCCTTGTCACTCTCATTCCCCCCCTCCCTTGTCACTCATTTTCCCCCTCTTTTGTCACTCTCACCCCCCCTTTCTTGTCACTCTCATTCTTCCCCCCACTCCCTTGTCACTCTCATCATTTCCTCCCCCCTCTCTTGTCACTCTCATTCCCCCCCACTCCTTTGTCACTCTCATTCTTCCCCCCACTCCCTTGTCACTCTCATCATTCCCCCCCCTCCCTTGTCACTCTCATTCCTTCTCCCACTCCCTTGTCACTCTCATTCTCCCCCCCACTCCCTTGTCACTCTCATTCTCCCCCCCCCCCCCACCTCTAATGTAGCGTAGCCAAGCTCTGTCCGGTCCACGGTACAGGAGCATTTGTTTCCTGTACCCGGCCGGACTGACAGGAAGTGCACACTAAGTGAGCACTTCCTGTCAGTCCGGCCGGGTACAGAAAACAAATGCTCCTGTACCGCGGACCGGACAGAGCTCGGCCACGCTACATTAGAGGCGCTTCCCGCCTGGCAGTGTGTCATGATAAACAAAAGAACCCGTGCCCTGCGTGATCTCGCAGGGCAAGGGAGTGCATCGGAGCATGAGATGCTAGCCTCAGGGGGGCTGCCTGGGTGAAAATAAGTCTATGTCCGGGTTCAGCTCTGAACCCGGACAACCCCTTTAAAGGAAATCTGTCACCAGGATAATCACTATTGAAGTAAATCCATGGCCCAATAGCACTTAGTACCTTATTTCCAGAAGTGCCCTTGTTCCAGCAATAGATGTTTTCTATCTTCTGAAAATCCAGTTTATTTGGTATGCAAATGAGCCAGTAAGGTACCCAGAGGAGCGTCACTCTTGCAGGAAGGCGCCCAGACACGCCCCCTGCCACAATGTTTCCACCCTCAAAAGACGAACTTAAAACCCCGCCCCCAGGTCCCACTAAGTCACGCCCCTGATTTGGTTAGACCACGCCTATCCCACTTCTCAGTCAATGGGGATTGAAAAAATAAAGTTAAAAATCAACTTCTGTCAGCTGCAGGGGTGGGAGGGAGGGTGACTTTCTCCCTGCAGCTCACGCTCAGACAACACAGTGATACTGTTTTAGAGTGAGCTGTTCAAAAGGACACGCCCCCGATCTGGTTAGGCCACGCCCCCTCCTACTCTTTAGCCAACAGAGATTGAAAAAAAATGAAGTAAAAAATCAACTTCTAGGTTCCGCTAAGCCATGCCCCAATCTGGTTAGGCCATGCCCCTCCCACTCCTCAGCCGACAGGGATTGAAAAAATGAAGTTAAAAATCAACTTCTGTCAGCTGCAGGGGTGGGAAGGACGGTGACTTTCTTCCTGCAGCTCACACTCAGACAGTACAGTGCTGCTGTCTGAGAGTGAGCTGTTCAAAAGGACATCCTTGTGTCCGTCCAGGCCCTGCACTGGACGGAGGGCAGGGAGTCTGAAAGCCGGACTGTCCGGCCTAAAACTGGACCTTTGACCACCCTAGGGGCAGGCTGCTGTGGAGGTCACAGTAAGGGTATGGTCCACTATGGAGGTCAGTGTTAAGGGGCAGATTACTGTAAACGCCACTGTTAAGGGGGCAGGCCCCTGTGGAGGTCACTGTTAAGGGATTGGTGTGCTATGAAACTCACTGTTAAAGGGGAAGGCTGCTTTAAAAGTCAAAGTTAAGGGGGTGGGCTGCTGTGGAGGTCCAATTTTAAGGAACGGGGCACTGTGGGGAGGGTCAGTGTTAATGGGTGGGGGCTGTGGAGGTCAATGTTAAGGGGGCAGGGTGCTGTAGATGTCATTGTTATAGTGGATAGTGTTGATATCTTTGAATGACACACAAACATTAAATTAAATAGATTAAATATACTCGAGCGAAGCCGGGTCCTTCAGCTAGTCTATTATAAAAGGAGAGAAATTGAAAGTTGGAAATTTGATAATTTTTCCAAACATTTTTTAAATTTGGTATTTTTTTATAAATAAAAATTACATTTTTTTTACTTAATTTTACCACTGTCATGAAGTACAATATGTGATGAAAAAAACCATCTCAGAATGGCCTGGATAAGTAAAAGTGTTTTAAAGTTATTACAACATAAAGTGACACATGTCGGATTTTCAAAAAACTGCCTGGGCAGGAAGGTGAAAACTGTCCCGGGGTAGAAAGGGTTAAGTCACCCAAACTTAGCATTTTTCTGCTTTATCCACTGACCATCTGTGTATGGGGGCTTTCTGACTGACCCCCAACTACAGATGTGGCAAAGAAGGGCGGGGCATGTTGAATTTCAAAATATCTGATCCTTTTGTTGCCATGGTAGATAAGCTGACGAAATGTCTGGCAGTAACTTGGAGTATTTCACCCTCCCGCTGAAATACACATGTTTATGAGAACTAGGGGAGAATAAGTGCTGGGCTGGCAGCTATATAATGCTGGATATTTATCAAAATTGGTGTAAAGGAAAAAAGGCTTAGTTTGTCCATAGCAACCAATCAGCTTTTACCTTCCATTTTTCAAAGGAGCTCTGAAAAATGAAAGGTGGAATGTGATTGGTTGCTATGAGCAACTAACCAAGTTTCCATTTACATCAGTTTTGATAAGTCTCCCCCAGTGTATGCGGACACCTTTACCACAGGTGTAAACAGCCCTGGGCTGAGATTGGTATTGCAGTTAGGCCCAAACTGGGAGAATGTGTTCAAGTTGCAGCACCAAGCAATGCCCATGGAGAAAAGTGGTGCCATAGAATTCAGTGGGAAACAGGTAAGAAAAGAGAATGGGGGAGATTTATTAACACTGGTGTAAAGGAAGACTGGCTTAGTTGCCCCCAGCAACCAGATTCCACTGATTCTAAATGTTCCCACATTTTAAAAACTACAAAGGAAGAATTATCAAAATGGCCCCCAAAGAAAAAAAACTGTGTGATCCTTTCATTTTCCAAGTGAGGTTTGGAAAATAAAAGGTTAAATCTAATTGGTTACTACGGGCAACTAAAACAGTTTTTTCCTTTGCATCTGTTGTGATAAATTTCCCTACGTTTCAGGCCACACAATGGTCAGCAATGGGTTCGAAACACAGAAGAGGTGCAAGTATTTGCATGGGTTCTGCTCCTAGTTTGATGCAAAATACTGATCATGAAGAAGTAGCCTGAAGCCAGGTTTTTTATGTGATCTCCCCCGCACAGGCAATAATGACCCGTGTAAATGACCCCCAGTGCTGCTGTAACACACAGCTTTTTGTGGCAGTTTTTTAAAGGGACACTGACAGGCCGAATAAGCATAATTAGCTGTATATATCCATGCACAGCTCTTCTATTGTGTAATAAAAACATATAAGTCTAACCCCTGTCCACCTTATGAAGACTGTAAAATAATGTTTTATAACCTGATAGAATTGCTCGTCTTTCTGCCCAACGGGCGGCGTTGCAGCTTTACTTCTGCCCAGGCAGCCTCCCCCCAACCGCCGTTCTGAAGCGCCGCCTGGCTCATCAATATTCACTTCGCTGGGCGGCTTCTGCTGTCTCCGACGTTCCGAGATCCGGCGCATGCGCCCGGCACCCTCACTGGGCGGGATCACATCGCGCCTGCGTCCCCTCTGCTTCTTTGAGGCCGCTTCAGCCTCTGCGTTCTGCACCTGCGCCGGGCACTTTTCTCAGCAGCGCAGAAGCCGCCCAGCGAAGTGAATATTGATGAGCTGGGCGGCGCTTCAGAACGGCGGTTGGGGGGCGGCTGCCTGGGCAGAAGTAAAGCTGAAACGCCGCCCGTTGGGCAGAAAGACGAGCAATTCTATCAGGTTATAAAACATAATTTTACAGTCTTCATAAGGTGGACAGGGGTTAGACTTATATGTTTTTATTACACAATAGAAGAGCTGTGCATACATATATACAGCCAATTATGCTTATTCGGCCTGTCAGTGTCCCTTTAAGCCAAAATTAGGACCTGTAACTTCTCCTGACATGTCTGATTTAGTAACTACTTGCATCCCCCATGTAATAATAATTCTGGAGCATCCATTCCTTTGTCTCTGTGTCATGCCATTATTTTATTATTCCTCCTATAAGTTATCAATGAATTACCGGTCGAGATGAAAATTTGTTTCAAGTTTGATTCGGCCTGGAAAAGTCTCTCTCTGTCATTCTCTTTATCTGTCTTTCTATCTCTGTCTCTCTCTGTCTTTCTCTCTGTTTTCCTCTCTGTGTGTCTCTCTGTCTTTCTCTGACTCTTTCTCTCTCTTTCTGTCTCTCTTTGTTTTTCTGTGTGTCTCCTTCTCTCTCTGTATCTCTCTCTCTCTCTCTCTCTCTCTCTCTCTCTCTGCTTCTCTCTCTGTCTCTCTGTTTTGCTCTATATCTCTGTCTGTCTTTCTCTCTGTGTCTACCAGTCTGTCTCTGTCTTTATGTGTCTCTCTCTGTATTTCTATCTGTTCTCTCTCTCTCTCTCTCTCTCTCCTTTCTGTCTTATCGTTCTGTCTGCTCTATGTGTCTTACAGTTTGTCTCTGTCTTTCTGTGCTTCTCTCTGTATTTCTATCTGTTTCTGTCTCTTCCTCTCCTCTCTCTCTCTCTCCTCTCTCTCGTCTTTCTGTGTGTCTCTCTGTGTCTACCAGTTTGTCTCTGTCTTTCTGTGTCTCTCTCTGTATTTCTATCTGTTTCTGTCTCTCTCTCTCTCTCTCTCTCTCTCTCTCTCTCTGTCTTTCTGTGTGTCTCTCTGTGTCTACCAGTCTGTCTCTGTCTGTCTGTGTCTCTCTCTGTATTTCTATCTGTTTCTGTCTCTCTCTCTCTCTCTCTCTCTCTGTCTTTCTGTGTGTGTCTCTGTGTCTACCAGTCTGTCTCTGTCTGTCTGTGTCTCTCTCTGTATTTCTATCTGTTTCTGTCTCTCTCTCTCTCTCTCTCTCTCTCTCTCTCTCTCTCTCTCTCTGTCTTTCTGTGTGTCTCTTTGTGTCTCTGTTTCTGTCTCTCTCTCTCTCTGTGTCTCTCTCTGATTTTCTCTCTCTGTGTCTCTCTCTAATTTTTCTCTCTGTGTCTCTCTCTGTCTGTCTTTCACTGGGTCTCTCTTTGTCTTTCTCTCTCTGTGTCTCTGTCTCAGTCTGTGTCTCTCTCTCTCTCTCTCTCTCTTCTCTCTGCTCTCCTTGATTCTCCCAAATCAAATCACACAAAATTCAAATTCAGAAGAAGCAGAATCAGAGATTTTTTTAATTTATTTTTTTTAAAGCCTAATTTCCAAATTTTAGAATCAATTAGCTCCTCTCAAATTGCTAGCAATTTGCAATAAAAGTCCAGATGGGTGTTACCAGCTGGGGGTGTTTCCCTGCACAGTCTGACACTGGCAGGACTGGTTGGATAGAGTCAGCCTCTGCATAGACACCCCCCCCCCCCCCCAACTGGTAACACCCATCTGTACCATTATTGCAGACTGCTAATAATTTGTTCATAACTTCTAGCAGGAATAATAAAGGAATGGCACAACAGTCATAAGAATAGATGCTCCAGAATTGCTATTTAATGGGGAAAGCAAGAAATTACTCAAACAGACATGTCAGCAGAGGTTACGGGTCCTCGTCTACTTTTCAGCCTCTGGGAATATCTAAAGGAACTGCCAAAAAACAGCAAACACTGTACATAATCTATCGTTCTCATGAGAATCAAATAATGAGATTCAAGACCACAGGGAATTTCACCCCCTGCAAATCAATCAGCAGGCTACAGGTTTTCATTAATGGCAACTTATGGCTTTTGCCTGGGTTCCCTACATTGGTTGCAGTGATTGATCCACTTTCTGTGCCTGAAGACTAATAATAAAACGAATAGCCTGTGAAGTAAGTTTAAAACAGAATGACAGTGTCTCTTATGTTGTCGAAAGGATTGCTGGCAGGATACGACTGAAACAAGTGCACCAACCTGACGTAGCGTTCTGGTACAGCTGGATCTCTCCACGCGTGGGAGTTTTCCATCATTTTTTTCAAGCATAAAATCATTTACTGCGCATTATGAAATTAACAAGCTATAAAAAGCAACAGATAAATAGCAAGAAAGGTCATGGGGCCTCTGTTCTGAAGACAGAATTGGACACAGTATAGGCAGAAGACAATCACTCTGCACCAGCCCAGTTATCAGACTGACCCTCCATGTTTAAACATGTTGGCAGTATTCAATTACTCCGGTCACCAAAAATCCTGCTACTGCCTCCAATTGACCCGATTCAATCAAAGGAAATTGAAGAAGGTCCAGAGAAGCTGGACCATTTATTGTAGCTGATGTCATCCTCACAATGTTAGATATGGCATCTAATGGCTTTATTATCAAAGTCCACGTGTCAGAAACCCTGCATTGTCCATCACAAGATAAAAGCTCCACTACTAAGGCATCTGAAGGTCCATAAGGTCAGGAGGTCTCAACTGTATCTTTACATGCATCTGATTTCATATGGAGGCACACCCAAGGTTGCACCTAGCCTTTCTGTTGCCTGAGGAGAACCCCCCATGCCAAATTCTCAGTCCAACCCCTCCCACCAGCCCTACTGTTAAAGACCTATGTTGATGGACATTACATACAAAGCTACAAAACATACAGGGTAATACAGCACTACATACCTCTTACATTTAGTGATGTCTCTTTTGATGTACGGTAGATGTTCTCTTTCCTCGTTTTCTCCAATCCAACCAGACCGCCATGACAACTTCTTTCAGCAGCGTCTCATCTCTGCAGAGTTTGGCACATAGGCATCTTAGGTTCCTCACTACACTATACAGCAGAAATAACAGTGCCATACAGATAGCCCCCACACCATGGTAATAGTACACGCAAACAGCCCTCAATAGTAGTAGTGCCCCCTACAGTACCCCCAATTGCAAGAATGTTCCTCAAGAGTGCCCCCATTAGTAGTAATGCTCTCCATATTGTGCCCAATAATAATAAGGCTACCTTATAGTGCCTCTAGTAGTAACAAGGACCCCTATTGTGTCCACAGTAGTTATAATGCCACCTAAAGTGGTCCCATTCTAAAGCCCCACAGCAGTGCCCATCATAGTTATAATGAGCCCATGAGATGGCAACTCACCACCTCAGGAAAAATGCTCATCTCTCCTCAAGGCAGATGCGGCCCTGGACACACAGAGACTTTTTTTCTGCTAAATTCTGTGGCATGCTCCATCAGACTCCATATATAATACTGATGTATCCATAAGTAGAGTTGAGCGAACACCTGGATGTTCGGGTTCGAGAAGTTCGGCCGAACATCCCGGAAATGTTCGGGTTCGGGATCCGAACCCGATCCGAACTTCGTCCCGAACCCGAACCCCATTGAAGTCAATGGGGACCCGAACTTTTCGGCACTAAAACGGCTGTAAAACAGCCCAGGAAAGGGCTAGAGGGCTGCAAAAGGCAGCAACATGTAGGTAAATCCCCTGCAAACAAATGTGGATAGGGAAATTAATTAAAATAAAAATTAAATAAATAAAAATTAACCAAAATCAATTGGAGAGAGGTTCCATAGCAGAGAATCTGGCTTCCCGTCACCCACCACTGGAACAGTCCATTCTCAGATATTTAGGCCCCGGCACCCAGGCAGAGGAGAGAGGTCCCGTAACAGACAATCTGGCTTCATGTCAGCAGAGAATCAGTCTTCATGTCATAGCAGAGAATCAGGCTTCACGTCACCCACCACTGTAAGAGTCCATTTTCATAAATTTAGGCCCAGCACCCAGGCAGAGGAGAGAGGTCCCGTAACAGAGGATCTGGCTTCATGTCAGCAGAGAATCAGTCTGCATGTCATAGCAGAGAATCAGGCTTCACGTCAGCCACCACTGCAACAGTCCATTGTCATAAATTTAGGCCCAGCACCCAGGCAGAGGAGAGAGGTCCCGTAACAGAGGATCTGGCTTCATGTCAGCAGAGAATCAGTCTGCATGTCATAGCAGAGAATCAGGCTTCACGTCAGCCACCACTGCAACAGTCCATTGGCATATATTTAGGCCTAGCACACAGGCAGAGGAGAGAGGTCCCGTAACAGACAATCTGGCTTCATGTCAGCAGAGAATCAGTCTGCATGTCATAGCAGAGAATGAGGCTTCACGTCACCCACCACTGCAACAGTCCATTGGCATATATTTAGGCCTAGCACACAGGCAGAGCAGAGAGGTCCCGTAACAGACAATCTGGCTTCATGACAGCAGAGAATCAGTCTGCATGTCATAGCAGAGAATGAGGCTTCACGTCACCCACCACTGCAACAGTCCATTGGCATATATTTAGGCCTAGCACACAGGCAGAGCAGAGAGGTCCCGTAACAGACAATCTGGCTTCATGTCAGCAGAGAATCAGTCTGCATGTCATAGCAGAGAATGAGGCTTCACGTCACCCACCACTGCAACAGTCCATTGGCATATATTTAGGCCTAGCACACAGGCAGAGCAGAGAGGTCCCGTAACAGACGATCTGGCTTCATGTCAGCAGAGAATCAGTCTGCATGTCATAGCAGAGAATGAGGCTTCACGTCACCCACCACTGCAACAGTCCATTGGCATATATTTAGGCCCAGCACCCAGGCAGAGGAGAGAGGTCCCGTAACAGAAAATCTGGCTTCATGTCAGCAGAGAATTAGTCTGCATGTCATAGCAGAGAATCAGGCTTCATGTCAGCCACCACTGCAACAGTCCATTGGCATATATTTAGGCCTAGCACACAGGCAGAGGAGAGGTTCATTCAACTTTGGGTAGCCTCGCAATATAATGGTAAAATGAAAATAAAAATAGGATTGAATGAGGAAGTGCCCTGGAGTCCAATAATATATGGTTATGGGGAGGTAGTTAATGTCTAATCTGGACAAGGGACGGACAGGTCCTGTGGGATCCATGCCTGGTTCATTTTTATGAACGTCAGCTTGTCCACATTGGCTGTAGACAGGCGGCTGCGTTTGTCTGTAATGACGCCCCCTGCCGTGCTGAATACACGTTCAGACAAAACGCTGGCTGCCGGGCAGGCCAGCACCTCCAAGGCATAAAAGGCTAGCTCTGGCCACGTGGACAATTTAGAGACCCAGAAGTTGAATGGGGCCGAACCATCAGTCAGTACGTGGAGGGGTGTGCACACGTACTGTTCCACCATGTTAGTGAAATGTTGCCTCCTGCTAACACGTTGCGTATCAGGTGGTGGTGCAGTTAGCTGTGGCGTGTTGACAAAAGTTTTCCACATCTCTGCCATGCTAACCCTGCCCTCAGAGGAGCTGGCCGTGACACAGCTGCCTTGGCGACCTCTTGCTCCTCCTCTGCCTTGGCCTTGGGCTTCCACTTGTTCCCCTGTGACATTTGGGAATGCTCTCAGTAGCGCGTCTACCAACGTGCGCTTGTACTCGCGCATCTTCCTATCACGCTCCAGTGCAGGAAGTAAGGTGGGCACATTGTCTTTGTAGCGTGGATCCAGCAGGGTGGCAACCCAGTAGTCCGCACAGGTTAAAATGTGGGCAACTCTGCTGTCGTTGCGCAGGCACTGCAGCATGTAGTCGCTCATGTGTGCCAGGCTGCCCAGGGGTAAGGACAAGCTGTCCTCTGTGGGAGGCGTATCGTCATCGTCCTGCCTTTCCCCCCAGCCACGCACCAGTGATGGACCCGAGCTGCGTTGGGTGCCACCCCGCTGTGACCATGCTTCATCCTCATCCTCCTCCACCTCCTCCTCATCCTCGTCCTCCTCGTCCTCCAGTAGTGGGCCCTGGCTGGCCACATTTGTACCTGGCCTCTGCTGTTGCCAAAAACCTCCCTCTGAGTCACTTCGAAGAGACTGGCCTGAAAGTGCTAAAAATGACCCCTCTTCCTCCTCCTCCTCCTCCTCCTCCTGGGCCACCTCCTCTTCCATCATCGCCCTAAGTGTTTTCTCAAGGAGACATAGAAGTGGTATTGTAACGCTGATAACGGTGTCATCGCCACTGGCCATGTTGGTGGAGTACTCGAAACAGCGCAACAGGGCACACAGGTCTCGCATGGAGGCCCAGTCATTGGTGGTGAAGTGGTGCTGTTCTGTAGTGCGACTGACCCGTGCGTGCTGCAGCTGAAACTCCACTATGGCCTGCTGCTGCTCGCACAGTCTGTCCAGCATGTGCAAGGTGGAGTTTCCACCTGGTGGGCACGTCGCATATGAGGCGGTGAGCGGGAAGGCCGAAGTTACGCTGTAGCGCAGACAGGCGAGCAGCAGCAGGATGTGAACGCCGGAAGCGCGAACAGACGGCCCGCACTTTATGCAGCAGCTCTGACATGTCGGGGTAGTTGTGAATGAACTTCTGCACCACCAAATTCAGCACATGCGCCAAGCAAGGGATGTGCGTCAAATTGGCTAGTCCCAGAGCTGCAACGAGATTTCGCCCATTATCACACACCACCAGGCCGGGCTTGAGGCTCACCGGCAGCAACCACTCGTCGGTCTGTTGTTCAATACCCCGCCACAACTCCTGTGCGGTGTGGGGCCTGTCCCCCAAACATATGAGTTTCAGAATGGCCTGCTGACGTTTACCCCGGGCTGTGCTGAAGTTGGTGGTGAAGGTGTGTGGCTGACTGGATGAGCAGGTGGAAGAAGAGGAGGAGGAAGCCGAGAAGGAGGAGGTGGCAACAGGAGGCAAAGAATGTTGCCCTGCGATCCTTGGCGGCGGAAGGACGTGCGCCAAACAGCTCTCCGCCTGGGGCCCAGCTGCCACTACATTTACCCAGTGTGCAGTTAGGGAGATATAGCGTCCCTGGCCGTGCTTACTGGTCCACGTATCTGTGGTTAGGTGGACCTTGCTACAGATGGCGTTGCGCAGTGCACACTTGATTTTATCGGATACTTGGTTGTGCAGGGAAGGCACGGCTCTCTTGGAGAAGTAGTGCCGGCTGGGAACAACATACTGTGGGACAGCAAGCGACATGAGCTGTTTGAAGCTGTCTGTGTCCACCAGCCTAAATGACAGCATTTCATAGGCCAGTAGTTTAGAAATGCTGGCATTCAGGGCCAGGGATCGAGGGTGGCTAGGTGGGAATTTACGCTTTCTATCAAATGTTTGTGAGATGGAGAGCTGAACGCTGGCGTGTGACATGGTTGAGACGCTTGGTGACGGAGGTGGTGGTGGTGGTGTTGGTGGTACATCCCCTGTTTGCTGGGCGGCAGGTGTCAACGTTCCTCCAGAGGCGGAGGAAGAGGCCGAGGCGGCAGCAGCAGAATAGGCCGAGGCGGCAGCAGCAGAAGAGGTAGCAGGGGGAGCCTGAGTGACTTCCTTGGTTTTAAGGTGTTTACTCCACTGCAGTTCATGCTTTGCATGCAGGTGCCTGGTCATGCAGGTTGTGCTCAGGTTCAGAACGTTAATGCCTCGCTTCAGGCTCTGATGGCACAGCGTGCAAACCACTCGGGTCTTGTCGTCAGCACATTGTTTGAAGAAGTGCCATGCCAGGGAACTCCTTGAAGCTGCCTTTGGGGTGCTCGGTCCCAGATGGCGGCGGTCAGTAGCAGGCGGAGTATCTTGGCGGCGGGTGTTCTGCTTTTGCCCACTGCTCCCTCTTTTGCTACGCTGTTGGCTCGGTCTCACCACTGCCTCTTCCTCCGAACTGTGAAAGTCAGTGGCACGACCTTCATTCCATGTGGGGTCTAGGACCTCATCGTCCCCTGCATCGTCTTCCACCCAGTCTTGATCCCTGACCTCCTGTTCAGTCTGCACACTGCAGAAAGACGCAGCAGTTGGCACCTGTGTTTCGTCATCATCAGAGACATGCTGAGGTGGTATTCCCATGTCCTCATCATCAGGAAACATAAGTGGTTGTGCGTCAGTGCATTCTATGTCTTTCACCGCTGGGGAAGGGCTAGGTGGATGCCCTTGGGAAACCCTGCCAGCGGAGTCTTCAAACAGCATAAGAGACTGCTGCATAACTTGAGGCTGAGACAGTTTCCCTGGTATGCATGGGGGTGATGTGACAGACTGATGGGGTTGGTTTTCAGGCGCCATCTGTGCGCTTTCTGCAGAAGACTGGGTGGGAGATAATGTGAACGTGCTGGATCCACTGTCGGCCACCCAATTGACTAATGCCTGTACCTGCTCAGGCCTTACCATCCTTAGAACGGCATTGGGCCCCACCATATATCGCTGTAAATTCTGGCGGCTACTGGGACCTGAGGTAGTTGGTACACTAGGACGTGTGGATGTGGCAGAACGGCCACGTCCTCTCCCAGCACCAGAGGGTCCACTAACACCACCACGACCATGTCCACGTCCGCGTCCCTTACTAGATGTTTTTCTCATTGTTATGGTTCACCACAACAACAAATATATTATTTGGCCCAATGTATTGTATTCAAATTCAGCGGGATATAAATTTGAGGCCTAGTATTTAGGCGCTGGGTGACCGGTATGGATTTAGTGACAGAATTAGACTTGGAAATGCACAGAAGCGTGTGTGTGTGTGAAGTTATTCTGAATGACCCAATGTGCACCTTGAATATTATATACCCTTTTAGGGATAGATTTCAAATAGCTCTGATATAGCAGAAACCACTAAATTATGAAATTGTTAAATTGGGAATTGTATTTAAACCCAGAACAAAAAATGTGCTTTGACGGACACTAAATAACTTTCCCAGCCACAACAGGACAGCGTTAACGAGAGATTTAGCAGGATATAAATTTGAGGCCTAGTATTTAGGCGCTGGGTGACAGGTATGGGTTTAGTGACAGAATTAGACTTGGAAATACACAGTAGCGGGTGTGTGTGAAGTTATTCTGAATGACCCAATGTGCACCTTGAATATTATATACCCTTTTAGGGATAGATTTCAAATAGCTCTGATATAGCAGAAACCACTAAATTATGAAATTGCTAAATTGGGAATTGTATTTCAACCCAGAACAAAAAATGTGCTTTGACGGACACTAAATAACTTTCCCAGCCACAACAGGACAGCGTTAACGAGAGATTTAGCAGGATATAAATTTGAGGCCTAGTATTTAGGCGCTGGGTGACAGGTATGGGTTTAGTGACAGAATTAGACTTGGAAATACACAGTAGCGGGTGTGTGTGAAGTTATTCTGAATGACCCAATGTGCACCTTGAATATTATATACCCTTTTAGGGATAGATTTCAAATAGCTCTGATATAGCAGAAACCACTAAATTATGAAATTGTTAAATTGGGAATTGTATTTAAACCCAGAACAAAAAATGTGCTTTGACGGACACTAAATAACTTTCCCAGCCACAACAGGACAGCGTTAACGAGAGATTTAGCAGGATATAAATTTGAGGCCTAGTATTTAGGCGCTGGGTGACAGGTATGGGTTTAGTGACAGAATTAGACTTGGAAATACACAGTAGCGGGTGTGTGTGAAGTTATTCTGAATGACCCAATGTGCACCTTGAATATTATATACCCTTTTAGGGATAGATTTCAAATAGCTCTGATATAGCAGAAACCACTAAATTATGAAATTGTTAAATTGGGAATTGTATTTAAACCCAGAACAAAAAATGTGCTTTGACGGACACTAAATAACTTTCCCAGCCACAACAGGACAGCGTTAACGAGAGATTTAGCAGGATATAAATTTGAGGCCTAGTATTTAGGCGCTGGGTGACAGGTATGGGTTTAGTGACAGAATTAGACTTGGAAATACACAGTAGCGGGTGTGTGTGAAGTTATTCTGAATGACCCAATGTGCACCTTGAATATTATATACCCTTTTAGGGATAGATTTCAAATAGCTCTGATATAGCAGAAACCACTAAATTATGAAATTGCTAAATTGGGAATTGTATTTCAACCCAGAACAAAAAATGTGCTTTGACGGACACTAAATAACTTTCCCAGCCACAACAGGACAGCGGTAACGAGAGATTTAGCAGGATATAAATTTGAGGCCTAGTATTTAGGCGCTGGGTGACAGGTATGGGTTTAGTGACAGAATTAGACTTGGAAATACACAGTAGCGGGTGTGTGTGAAGTTATTCTGAATGACCCAATGTGCACCTTGAATATTATATACCCTTTTAGGGATAGATTTCAAATAGCTCTGATATAGCAGAAACCACTAAATTATGAAATTGCTAAATTGGGAATTGTATTTCAACCCAGAACAAAAAATGTGCTTTGACGGACACTAAATAACTTTCCCAGCCACAACAGGACAGCGGTAACGAGAGATTTAGCAGGATATAAATTTGAGGCCTAGTATTTAGGCGCTGGGTGACAGGTATGGGTTTAGTGACAGAATTAGACTTGGAAATACACAGTAGCGGGTGTGTGTGAAGTTATTCTGAATGACCCAATGTGCACCTTGAATATTATATACCCTTTTAGGGATAGATTTCAAATAGCTCTGATATAGCAGGAACCACTAAATTATGAAATTGCTAAATTGGGAATTGTACTTCAACCCAGAACAAAAAATGTGCTTTGACGGACACTAAATAACTTTCCCAGCCACAACAGGACAGCGGTAACGAGAGATTTAGCGGGATATAAATTTGAGGCCTAGTATTTAGGCGCTGGGTGACCGGTATGGATTTAGTGACAGAATTAGACTGGGATATGGCCAAAAAATAACCACACTATTGCTGGTTAAATGCACTTGGTGACGGGCGCAGCTTGCCCCTGATTTAGTATATGGCCAAAAAATGAACAGACTATTGCTGGTTAAATGCACTTGGTGTCACAGCTTGACGCACCACACTACTGAGGGTTAAATGCACTTGGTGACGGGCGCAGCTTGCCCCTGATGTAGTATATGGCCAAAAAATGAACAGACTATTGCTGGTTAAATGCACTTGGTGTGACAGCTTCACCCTGATGTAGGCTTTAGCCAAAAAACAACCACACCATTGAGGGTTAAATGCACTTGGTGACAGGCGCAGCTTGCCCCTGATTTAGTATATGGCCAAAAAAATGAACAGACTATTGCTGGTTAAATGCACTTGGTGTGACAGCTTCACCCTGATGTAGGCTTTAGCCAAAAAACAACCACACCATTGAGGGTTAAATGCACTTGGTCGCAGCTTGGATGCACTTGGTCGCAGCACCGCACAAGACACAAAATGGCCGCCGATCACCCCAGAAAAAAGTGACTGACAAACGGTCTGGGCAGCCTAAAAACAGTGAGTGAGCATTTGAATTTCAGCAGCTCAATGATGCACAGCTGCAGATCGATCGATTAATCAAGTGAAGTCCTTTGGAGGAGTTAATCTGCCTAATCTCGCCCTACTGTCGCATCCGCAACCTCTCCCTACGCTAATCAGAGCAGAGTGACGGGCGGCGCTATGTGACTCCAGCTTAAATAGAGGCTGGGTCACATGGTGCTCTGGCCAATCACAGCCATGCCAATAGTAGGCATGGCTGTGACGGCCTCTTGGGGCAAGTAGTATGACGCTTGTTGATTGGCTGCTTTGCAGCCTTTCAAAAAGCGCCAAGAAAGCGTCACAAAAGCGCCAAGAAAGCGACGAACACCGAACCCGAACCCGGACTTTTACGAAAATGTCCGGGTTCGGGTCCGTGTCACGGACACCCCAAAATTCGGTACGAACCCGAACTATACAGTTCGAGTTCGCTCATCCCTATCCATAAGGGTCCTTATACACATGAATTAGATTTTTTTTGATGATTTTTACCTAGCCACCTTGTGGTTTGTGGTGTTTCTTTTCTAGTAATTTATTATGACCCCCTATGCCAGAAAGTGCTGATGGAAAGTTGCAAACTACTGGTCTGCAACATTTTGAGCACCAATGCTCCTAAACTGAGGTGCACACAGCGCTTGTACACCGCCCTCGCCACTGGGGAGTGATGGGGGTTGGGTGGCGGGGCTGGGCCATGAGCCCCAGCAAATTCACCATGAATTACCCCAGTTTCCTAACATAACTGACAATTGAAATTTACTCCATCTAGAGGAAGGAGCAGACAGCCAAAGGATACGCTACTAATTTAGGACAAGCCCTAACATTAAGTTCATCCTACAGCGGCACAGAATATAAAGACTGGCGTAAAATCTTTGTTAAATGACCCCTAGTGTGTCTTACCTCGAGCATTTTCTTCATGGCATTTTTCCAGTATAAAGAAGGTGATGTGAAAACACCTAGAAAAAAACGCTTCCATGCTTCTTTTTCCACAAGCTGCTTCCCATTAAGACAAATGGGACGCTGTTTTGAGGGGTTTTTAGAGCTAATTTTGAGGCAGAAACGCTTCAAAATCAGCACCAAAAATCTCTGTGTGAACTGGCCCTGTCCATATCAGAACACTCTTAAGCCCCATGCACACGACCATATTTTTACATCCGCATCCGATCCGCATTTTTTGCTTAGTGGAGGAGGATCAATTTATTTCAATGGGGCTGCAAAAAATGTGGACAGCACATCTTGTGCTGTCCGCACCCATATGTCTGTTCCACCATACAGCAAAACAGATAGAACATGTCCTATTCTTGTCCATTTTGAGGACAAGAATTGACATGTGCAAAGGGAAAATGTGGGATGCACTCGTCCGGTATCCGTGTTTTGCAGATCTGCAGTTTGAAGGCCACAAAATGGATACGGGCTTTAGAATAAGTTCATATGGAGTTTTTCGGAGGTGGTTTTGAGGCAGATTTTCCTGCAGGTCTTTCAGCCAAATCCAAAAGTAGATCCAAAAGGAATCGGAAATACAAAGGAAGGACCTCGACTTCGAGTTCCTGTTGGATCCACTTCTGGCTTTGGCTGAAAAACTTGCAGGAAAATCTGCCTCAAAATCAAAATGTCCTTCAAAAAACAGTGTGAACCTACCCTTAGGGACTCTTTAAATGAAGCACTTTCATCAAGAACTGTCATGTTTCATTGGTCCTAAATTTAATATTAAAGCCAGCAGAGGCACCCTTATTTATACATATAACCAGACAAAACACACAGATTTAAGAACCCTCTAAGATCTCAAAAAGAGCAGAAGGAAAGACCAGGGTATTATCTTACTGAGGAGAATGGCCAAACACTCACTAGGATAGTACCCTGGTCTTACTTCTGCTCTTTCTGTAAAAGAATGATGTGGTCTGCAATAATGAGCACATGTGGACCATACCTAAAGGGGTTCTGCACTTTGTTTTAACTGATGATCTATCCTCTCGATAGATCATCAGCTTCTGATCAGCGGGGGTCCGACACCTGGGACCCCCACCGATCAGCTGTTTGAGAAGGCAGCGGCGCTCCAGTAACTTCTCACTGTTTACCACCGGCCCACTGACGTTACGACTAGTATCAACTAGCGTGGGCGGGGCTAAGCTCTGTTCACTAGTTGATACTAGTCGTGACGTCAGTGGGCCGGCGGTGCTACTGGAGCACCTAGGCCTTCTCAAACAGCTGATTGGCGGGGGTCCCGGGTGTTGGACCCCCACCGATCAGAAGCTGATGATCTATCCAGAGGATAGATCATCAGTTAAAACAAAGTGCAGAATCCATTTAACCTGTAAGGGAGAGTTCACATCTCCATTTCATTTTCTGTTATTCTGATCTGTCAGAAGAGTAGAAAAAAAACAGGATCCTGTAAAAAAAAAAAAATGTCCTGTTTGGCATCCGTTTCCACCTGAGATCCGTTTTTTTAGATCGAAAAAAGTCCTGCATGCAGTACTTTTTTTTCTATCTAAAATAACGGATCTCAGATGGAAATGGCTCAAACGGATGCCAAATGGTACAGGATCTGTTTTTTTTTTCCTGTTTTTTAGACGGATCAGAAGAATGGAAAATGAAACAGAGATGTGAACTCTCCCGTATTGTTTAGACAGGGATAAAAGAGAACAGCCTGCTGAAGGGCTTTCTCTTCCATAGCGTCTGTCACGACATCTGTACTCAGCATAGCTTGCTCCGCCTTATTTCACGAATGATTAATAGTATTACAGGCAAGGGATAGGTTAGATCCCTGCATTAAGTTGAATTAATGGTTATATTAGTGGAACGTTGCCAGGATTGTGCTAACCATGTGGAATGAAGCATTATTTGCTGAAAAAGCTCATTCACAGATGGGTTCACTGCTGTCACAAAGCGATGCACCTGATCAGTAATCATATTCCTATGTCTTGTTCCATGCGAACATTAAATCCGCTCATGTGAAGGGACCAAAATAGCACACCTATCACTCGAGCAGTCAAAGACGGCTCCATTTAATGAATTGCCTTTAAGTACTCAAGTCAAGTATGTTAAATGCGACACAAGAAAGACAGTTATTTGTGCCCTTTTCACCTTTTGTGCAATTTTTAATGTTTTTTTTTATGAAGCCAGGTTTCCACTTGTCACGGTAGGGAGGGATAAGTGCAGCCCTGAAATCCACCTCTATCCCGACCTACTTGCACGGCCCGTCCTAACTGACGGCATACAACTCGGCGACGGTCCCTTTCTTAGATAAGTGCAGGGGCCTAAGGACAAATACAAATACCGTAGACAAGGCAAGGGTCAAGCCAGGAGGACGCGTAAATACCAAAAGGAGCTAGCAAGGTCGAGGTCACAAACAAAGCCGAGGTCAGAAGCCAAACGGTCATGTCAAGTACAAAAGGAGGAAGCGAGGTCGAGGTCACAAACAGAGCCGAGGTCAAAGCACACACGAGATAAACAATCCAAGGGAACGCTGGTGAGGGTAACAAAAGACCAATCATAGGCAACCTGTGGCCAGCAGGCTGCCTGTTTAAATAGCCCTGACTGGTGAGTCACATGACGTAGCCAGCGTCACGTGACTCACATTACACAGCCCAACACAGCCGAGCGCTGATTCATTATTATCGGCGCTCAGCTCCCCTGCTGGTCGTAGTCTAGCATTAAAATTGAAAAACTGTCACGGATGGTGTTGCAGAAAACAAGAAGTAACAAATAAAGACCTGACTGACTTGACCCCAAACTAAGGAACAAATGGGTGAACACTATAAAAGCCCTAGAGCTCTCCCTGACTGCTCAGCCCATGCAAAGATTTTTATGATAGAAAGTTGCATGTCCACGTACCTAGACTGAGTGACACCTGCAAACCCTATAATAGTGAGGGGACACGACCACCGGCTCCCTGCACTAAATACGGAGGGAGTTAGGGTCACCTAGAATCAAGCCAACAGGAAAACACTAATACAGAAATAGACTTATCTGAAAAACCAGCAGTAGTAGCATCTAGCAGTGAACACAATCCAGGAAGTAGTATAAACCACAAAGTGAGGGAGTATGGGAGGGGATATAAAGGGAGGCTATCACTGCTAATAGATGACAGCTGGAAGAGGGAGGAGAGATGTCAAAGCGAAACCAAAACAAAAGAACATCATGCAGGAGGTACTGAAGAATGTCTGTCAGAATTTCTCAGAGATCTGGCGGTGACAAAAACACAGCAGATTTTGACATTGTCAAAATCCACCATGTACCCTAACAGTAGAAATAACCCTTTGAAATTAAGAATATAAATTCCACATATAGCTTTTCCATCTTATCAAACTTTGACTGGAATCAACCCATTTAGAAACATTAAATAATACATCGGGGAATTCAAAGTCCAAGCCCCCATGGCATCCCTATCAACCAACAGTGGTAAGAGTCTGTATTCTGCATCCCACTTACAGAGTCTACTGCTTGTAGTCTATTGGCCTCCCTTTAGAACTCAGCCCTTGCATGGATATTGTATGGAGGCAGACTATTCTTCCTAGAAAATGTATTATATGTACTAAATGTAATATGTTATAGCATTCATCTGTCTTTGCTGTTCTTTGTCAGATCATAAAGTAGAAGTATTGCATAATACTGTTCTGCAAATTCTCATAAAGCTTTCAGTATTCTGTTATGATAAAATATACATGTTTATAACACAGCTGCTAGACATACTTGTAAGCAAGAAAGAATAATGCATAAAAAAGAAAAATGCTCAACAAAGCAGTATATAAAAAATATAATAAAAGTTCTTCTTTGTGCACCCTTCCATATACTCACTATAGAAATGTGTGCTTGTAGTTAGTTAGACAGACAAGCAGGCAGGGAGATAGATAGATAGATGGAAAGATAGATAGATACGGTAGATATATACAATAGATATGCTGCATCCCACTACAGAGAAGCGGTACACTGCAAATGGGTTTAAAAATGTGCTTTTGTCTGTTATACACATTTACAGTGTTAGGTTACATAAACATAACCATATGTATTTTGTAATCCACAAATCGCAGATCTGCAAAATATGGATATCAGCCATTTGCATGCCACAACTTCTTTGTAGACATGCTTATGACATTTTCTATCATTTGTGGAGTGGCCACACGGATGCGGAAAGCACACAGATGTCATCCGTATGCTGTCTGCATCTTTTGTGACCCTATAGAAATGAATTGGTCTGTGTGTGATCCTCAAATAATGCAAATTGAGTATGCCCCGAAAGTACTTCATGAGGCCTTAGTTGCATGCAAGAAATTAATAGGCCATATTTACATCCACAACTAGATGGGGCTAATGTCACCCTCTCTTTATAGAGAGGAGAAACATTCTAGAGAGAGAACTGTTTGACCCAATGTGGTGTGAGTCTCAGAGCAGAAAGGACTGCACTCATGCAGCTGAAGCAAGCCAGTCTGGAAAAGCGCTTGGCTAGAAAAATAACTATCTGTTGAAAAGAAGGACAGATGTAAAGAGGAGTTGTGAAGCAGAAATCTTTAGTAAATTCCTGTCTGAAAAGGACCACTGAGTCTCCACAGCTACATGTCTGGAAGAATTCCTCCGGTGCATGGGCACGCAAAAAAGCAGTTTGATCACCTGTGTAAGTAAAATATCCATATCCTCCAGTAAACATTGTGGACTTGTACCTTTTGGGGTACATCAACCTGTTCAAAAGAAGTGCAGAGCATAGTCTGGCATTAGGGTCCACCCTGGGGTTGCATTGTATAAAGAGAAGTGTTACATCTCGTGCCTGAATGCTTGTACGAGATTCAGCTAGAGAGCTAGAGCTTTAAAGTGTCAACTTGGCCTACTAACTACCTGTGCAGCCATGTAACCTGTAACATCTATCAAAAGTGCATTTGTGTACCAACTGCCAGTCCATGCATGCTCAGAACTGTACTGATGTGCGTCTATCTGAATCTTCAATAAAGAACTACTTGTTGTTAACCTGGCTTCATTTTTTCCTGCACCAACGTTCCCCCTGTTCACCAATGAGACCTGTGTTATTGTTCTCCTTGAAGAAAAGAACAAAGTCTTTTTAGCATGAACTTCATAATTAGGTATCATGCCCACATTAATGGCGTAATATGGACCCATGACCACTTTATGTGCCATCATGTAAATCAGAGGCACACCGTAACTGGCCAGCTAAGACCTGTCCTAGGTTGCTAATATAGCTTATATGTTTATACAGCTAAACCTGACAATAACCTTAATACAGTTCCTATGTTTGTGTGCTAAAGACAAAAGCAGAGTTATTTACAGTGACTTCATGTTTGGATGTCATAAAACCGTTATATATTGTGTTCACAGTAGCAGAAAAGATAATATGCCTTTAAGATTCATTATATAATGTAAGGTAGGCTCAATGACACAGCAAAAACAACAGAAAGCATAGAGTTAAACTGTTATTGCTGGGCAGGAGTCTTGACCAATCACAGCCAGACTCACAAACAGCCTGTGTGGGAAATTCCCCTAGCAGGAGCTGCTAGAATCATTACACCAGAGGAGAGAAGCTGAACAGACATTCACTCCACTAAGAGCTGTGTTTTATAGAAGCAGAGAGTCCAAAATAGTTCCACCAAGTGCAAACCACAAAGTTCACAAGTTCAATTGCAACCATACAATTGCAAATACAATTGCAACCAATCAGCAAATAGTCACTGCTAACTGCATACTGCAAGTGAACTATTAGTTAGACCTCAGATAAACCTCTCAGAGAGATCATACAGTGCTTAAATAACTTAAAGTGAGAGTACAGATACTCAAGAGAGAAATATATCCACCATTTTATGTTGAATGACAAGGTTGAACAGTTGAACCACCATCTTATGCATACCGCCATTTTGTGATATCTTTTCAACACGTGTTTTGTACATGGACTATCTGCTGCGGAGGCGGCACTGTTATATATGAAAAAAAGTTGAAGTTAATAAAGAAGTTATTTGAAGCATTTGGTGTGTTCTTTAAACCTACTGTTTCTATAGAACGGCGCTAGAGGAATTATAGAGTAATAGACAGTCTAGTTAGACTAAAAGTCAGAGATATCAAAATTCTTCTAATGCCACAGCGCAAAAGGCACTTCATAGTGCTGCACCTGCCATACACACAGAGGTACAGCACTGATCTTGTCACAAACAGGTAGGGATAAGTGCGGTCCTAACTTCACCCACACCTCTATCACTGCTTGCTTGCGCGGTCCGTGCTAACCGAAGGGGGCACAACTGGGCGGCAGTCCCTAGCTTACGTACGTGCAGGGGCCTAAGGGAGGGGAGACACAACACAGGGAGGAAACTATGCACAAAGACAGACAACGCGGAAGCAAGAGCTTCCCAGGCCAGCACCAAAATAGCAATAGAATCAATGGAGCTGAGGTCAAGAGCCAGGAGATAACGCAGGCACAAAAGGGAGCCAAGATATCGCGACAGTACAAGGTCGAAGTCAAATACAAGCCGAGGTAAAACAAGCCAAAGTCACACATCCAGGATACGCTAGTGAGGTGATAAGACCAATCACATGCACCCTGTGGCCAGCAGGTTACCTGTTTAAATAGGTCCTCTTCATGGGTCACGTGACGTGGCCAGCATCACATGACCCATGTCTAGCATCTCTGTACAGTGCTGACTCACTAGCACCGGCGCTCAGTTCCCCACCTGCTCGTTGTCTAGGAGATGGAGGGCGCCAGCCACGCTGAGAAAGCATGCGCGCCCTGGTCCTTCCCAACCCTTTGTCACCATGGAGATGAGAACGCCTCACGAGCGGGATGCGGGCAGCGCTGCACAGAGAGAGGACATTGCCGGCTTCCCGTTACAGATCTGCTTCTTTTGTACCTTTGTTATTTTGGATGTTGCTAAAAAACAGCCTTGATGCACCGGCCTACAAGAATGCACATTGTCCTCACACTATCTATCTTCACATTGCTGTGTGAAAGTTAAGTTTTCCGGGAGTTCAATACTGATGGCCTATCCTCAGGATAGGTAATAAATACAGTCAGGTCCATAAATATTAGGACATCGACACAATTCTAACATTTTTGGCTCTATACATCACCATAATGGATTTGAAATGAACCAAATCAGGTGAACGGTGTAGGAATTACAACAGTTTGCATATATGCCTCCCACTTGTTAAGGGACCAAAAGTAATGGGACAGAATAATAATAATCATAAATCAAACTTTCACTTTTTAATACTTGGTTGCAAATCCTTTGCAGTCAATTACAGCCTGAAGTCTGGAACGCATAGACATCACCAGGCGTTGGGTTTCATCCCTGGTGATGCTCTGCCAGGCCTCTACTGCAACTGTCTTCAGTTCCTGCTTGTTCTTAGGGCATTTTCCCTTCAGTTTTGTCTTCAGCAAGTGAAATGCATGCTTAATCGGATTCAGATCAGGTGATTGACTTGGCCATTGCATAACATTCCACTTCTTTCCCTTAAAAAACTCTTTGGTTGCTTTTGCAGTATGCTTTGGGCCATTGTCCATCTGCACTGTGAAGCGCCGTACAAAGAGTTCTGAAGCATTTGGCTGAAAATGAACAGATAACATTGCCAGAAGCACTTCAGAATTCATCCTGCTGCTTTTGTCAGCAGTCACATCATCAATAAATACAAGAGAACCAGTTCCATTGACAGCCATAAATGCCCAGGCCATGACACTACCACCACCATACTTCACTGATGAAGTGGTATGCTTAGGATCATGAGCAGTGCCTTTCCTTCTCCATACTCTTCTCTTCCCATCACTCTGGTACAAGTTGATCTTGGTCTCATCTGTCCATAGGATGTTGTTCCAGAACTGTGAACGCTTTTTTAGATGTCGTTTGGCAAACTCTAATCTGGCCTCCCTGTTTTTGAGGCTTACCAATGGTTTACATCTTGTGGTGAACCCTCTGTATTCACTCTGGTGAAGTATTCTCTTGATTGTTGACCTTGACGCACATACATCTACCTCCTGGAGAGTGTTCTTGATCTGGCCAACTGTTGTGAAGGGTGTTTTCTTCACCAGAGAAAGAATTCTTCGGTCATCCACCACAGTTGTTTTCCGTGGTCTTCCGGGTCTTTTGGTGTTGCTAAGCTCACAAATGCGTTCCTTCTTTTTAAGAATGTTCCAAACAGTTGTTTTGGCCACGCCTAATGTTTTTGCTATCTTTCTGATGGCTTTGTTTTGTTTTTTCAGCCTAATGATAGCTTGCTTCACTGAAGATAGCTCTTTGAATCTCCTCTTGAGAGTTGACAGCAACAGATTCCAAATGCAAATAGCACACTTGAAATGTACTCTGGACCTTTTATCTGCTCATTGTAATTGGGATAATGAGGGCATACCACACACCTGGCCATGGAACAGCTGAGAAGACAATTGTCCCATTACTTTTGGTTCCTTAACAAGTGGGAGGCACATATGCAAACTGTTGTAATTCCTACACCGGTCACCTGATTTGGATGTAAATACCCTCGAATTAAGGCTGACAGTCTGCAGTTAAAGCACATCTTGTTTGTTTCATTTCAAATCCATTCTGGAGGTGTATAGAGCCAAAAATATTAGAATTGTGTCTAAGTCCCAATATTTATGGACCTGACTGTATCTGATGGGTGGGGGTCTGACTGTCTACACCATAGTCAATCAGTTGATTAAAGAGAACGCAATTCTTTGGTTAGCATCGCAGCCTCTCCCTAGGCCAGTGACATCACATTCGTCGATCACATTGCCTGTATGCCTCTCAGTCTCATTGTGCTGTCCGCATTTTTTGCAGACCCATTGAAATGAATGGGTCTGCATCCTATCCACAAAAAAAACGTAACCATGGAAAAAAAATACGTTCTTGTGAATGTAGCCAGGTCTAAAAAAAAGCGTTTTAGATGCCGGTCTTAATTAAATGACCCCCTTAGTGCTGATCTCTGTGATCACCACTGTAAAGAAGAGATGCTGCTATTCACATACAGTATAGTTGCCCTATAGATATAGTCATGGGATGGCCATAGCAGTCTCCCTTCCATATATGTAAATACAGGGAGTGCAGAATTATTAGGCAAGTTGTATTTTTGAGGATTAATTTTATTATTGAACAACAACCATGTTCTCAATGAACCCAAAAAACTCATTAATATCAAAGCTGAATATTTTTGGAAGTAGTTTTTAGTTTTAGCTATTTTAGGGGGATATCTGTGTGTGCAGGTGACTATTACTGTGCATAATTATTAGGCAACTTAACAAAAAACAAATATATACCCATTTCAATTATTTATTTTTACCAGTGAAACCAATATAACATCTCAACATTCACAAATATACATTTCTGACATTCAAAAACAAAACAAAAACAAATCAGTGACCAATATAGCCACCTTTCTTTGCAAGGACACTCAAAAGCCTGCCATCTATGGATTCTGTCAGTGTTTTGATCTGTTCACCATCAACATTGCGTGCAGCAGCAACCACAGCCTCCCAGACACTGTTCAGAGAGGTGTACTGTTTTCCCTCCTTGTAAATCTCACATTTGATGATGGACCACAGGTTCTCAATGGGGTTCAGATCAGGTGAACAAGGAGGCCATGTCATTAGATTTTCTTCTTTTATACCCTTTCTTGCCAACCACGCTGTGGAGTACTTGGACGCGTGTGATGGAGCATTGTCCTGCATGAAAATCATGTTTTTCTTGAAGGATGCAGACTTCTTCCTGTACCACTGCTTGAAGAAGGTGTCTTCCAGAAACTGGCAGTAGGACTGGGAGTTGAGCTTGACTCCATCCTCAACCCGAAAAGGCCCCACAAGCTCATCTTTGATGATACCAGCCCAAACCAGTACTCCACCTCCACCTTGCTGGCGTCTGAGTCGGACTGGAGCTCTCTGCCCTTTACCAATCCAGCCACGGGCCCATCCATCTGGCCCATCAAGACTCACTCTCATTTCATCAGTCCATAAAACCTTAGAAAAATCAGTCTTGAGATATTTCTTGGCCCAGTCTTGACGTTTCAGCTTGTGTGTCTTGTTCAGTGGTGGTCGTCTTTCAGCCTTTCTTACCTTGGCCATGTCTCTGAGTATTGCACACCTTGTGCTTTTGGGCACTCCAGTGATGTTGCAGCTCTGAAATATGGCCAAACTGGTGGCAAGTGGCATCTTGGCAGCTGCACGCTTCACTTTTCTCAGTTCATGGGCAGTTATTTTGCGCCTTGGTTTTTCCACACGCTTCTTGCGACCCTATTGACTATTTTGAATGAAACGCTTGATTGTTCGATGATTACGCTTCAGAAGCTTTGCAATTTTAAGAGTGCTGCATCCCTCTGCAAGATATCTCACTATTTTTGACTTTTCTGAGCCTGTCAAGTCCTTCTTTTGACCCATTTTGCCAAAGGAAAGGAAGTTGCCTAATAATTATGCACACCTGATATAGGGTGTTGATGTCATTAGACCACACCCCTTCTCATTACAGAGATGCACATCACCTAATATGCTTAATTGGTAGTAGGCTTTCGAGCCTATACAGCTTGCAGTAAGACAACATGCATAAAGAGGATGATGTGGTCAAAATACTAATTTGCCTAATAATTCTGCACTCCCTGTACTCACAGACATTGTCCCCCATTTGGAGACTTTGAATGAGTGTATTAGGAAATTAAAACCTCTAGCACGTGAATAGATTCCTGTTTAATGACTTTACTTAATAGTCGTAATTGTTTCTAATTACGAGTCTGCCATTACATCTCCCACAGGTGTTGTCACCCAGCATTTCTGGTAATGCAGTGATGCATCCCCCTCTCCACATTAATGTAAAAGTGTGCCACAAATATAAATTGCTGCATGCTGTATGCTGAACAAAATGCTCACCTAGAAAAGCTTCTAGAGGAAAATGGATACAGAGTCCTGTAGTTCGGTCCAGAGTACAATTATGTCTTGCGCACTGTTTTTGGCGACATAACTTAGTCTTCTTGGTTCAGTCCTGATCAAAAGTTTAAGACCACTTGAAAAATGGCAAAAAAAAAACATATTTTGCATTGCTGGATCTTAACAAGGTTTCAAGTAGAGCTTCAACATGCAACAATAAGAAATGGGAGTGAGACAAAACATTTTTTGAGCATTCAATTTAATGAAAACAACGAATAAACTGAAACAGGCTGTTTTTCAGCTGATCAAAAGTTTAGGACCACACCTCCAAAAAAAATTTAACCCCCCAAAACAGAAATCCAACTTCCAAACATGAACTCAGTAATGAGTAGCTCCGCCGTTATTGTTTATCACTTCAAAAATTTGTTTCGGCATGCTTGATGCAAGCATTTCCATGAGGTGAGTGGGAACATTTCTCCAAGCGGTGAAGACGGCCGCACAAAGGCCATCTACTGTCTGGAACTGTTGTCCATTTTTGTAAACTTCCCTTGCCATCCATCCCCAAAGGTTCTCAATTGGATTTAGATCAGGGGAACACGCAGGATGGGCCAAAAGAGTGATGTTATTCTCCTGGAAGAAGTCCCTTGTCCTGCGGGCATTGTGTACTGTAGCGTTGTCCTGTTGAAAAACCCAGTCATTACCACACAGACGAGGGCCCTCAGTCATGAGGAATGCTCTCTGCAACATCTGGACATAGCCAGCGGCCGTTTTACGCCCCTGCACTTCCTGAAGCTCCATTGTTCCACTGAAGGAAAAAGCACCCCAGACCATTATGGCGCCCCCTTCTCTGTGGCGCATAGAAAACATCTCAGGTGGGATCTGCTTGTCATGCCAATAACGTTGGAAACCATCAGGACCATCACGGTTAAATTTTTTCTCATCAGAGAATAAAACTTTCTTCCACCTTTGAATGTCCCATGTTTGGTGCTCTCTTGCAAAGTTCAAACGAGCAGTTCTGTGGCGTTCAAGGAGACAAAGTCTTTGAAGACGTTTTTTGTTTTTGAAGCCCTTCAGTCTCAGATGCCGTCTGATGCTTATGGGGCTGCAGTCAGCACCAGTAAGGACCTTATTTTGGGTCGAGGATCGTCTAGTGTCTTGACGGACAGCCAATTGGATCCTCCGGCTTAGTGCTGATGACATTTTTTTGGGTCTTCCACTTTACTTTTTTGTTCCATAACCCTCAGAATCATTTAAGAAATTTCAAATGACTGCGTCCCACCTCAGCAGCGATGGCGCGCTGTGAGAGACCCTGCTTATGCAGTTCAACAACCCGACCACGTTCAAAAAGGGAGAGTTTTTTTGCCTTTGCCATTACAACGTGTGACTACCTGACAGAAAATGACAATGAATAACAACTGTACTTTATAGAGAAACCTGATAACAAGAGTTTATTTTTCCTGTTTAATTTCCCTACATCGCCTCTATAGGAGAACGGGAGCATTACACAGTTTCCATTAAAAACAGTGGACTGTCTATGTAATGCATGGACATGCTGGGTCCTCCAGAATGGGAAACATTGTAGTCTTTCTGTTCTGGCTAATAGATGAGAGTGCTAACCAGAACCCCCTAACAGACTCCTCCTTTAATGTTTTAATTTTATGTAAATACATTATAATAGTTATTTGCAAAAGGTTTTTCCAACTATGTCCCATCCTTTGAATGATGTGCTTTAACAATCAAAACACGTAGTTAGAATGAGAAAATGGTTTCTCATCCTCCCTCTTTAGTCAAGTGTTAATCAATAGGATCCTGTGAAGTGTCAAAGGGGTTGTCTGAGAATTTACTATTGATTGCCTATCCTTAGGATAGACCGTCAATATCAGATCAGTAGGACTCTAGCTCCTGCCACCACAACCAATCAGCTGTTTGAAGAGGCCTATTCATTACTATTCTGTATGGTACTTCACCTTACTCACTTGAGTTGGAAAGCAATGCTGAACTGGTACAAAATGCATGGCACTGTGCAGGGTAAATAAGGAAGAGGCTGCAGCATTGGTCCAAGTAGAATAGCTCTTCAAATAGCTCATCTGTGGGAGTCAGACCCAACCAGTCTGATACTGATGGCCTATCATATAAGGGGTTGTCCAGTCCTCTTATATTCATGGCCTATCCTAAGGATATGCCATCAATATCTGACTGGCAGGGTTACAATACCCCACACCCCTGCCGATCAGCTGTTTGGGAGTATCTCTGCTGCCAGAAATAGGCACCAGAACTTCACAACTCCGCTCATTCTGTAGTGGATAGAGCTAGGTTACTGCAGTGGTGCTCTCATTGTAATAAATGGGAGCAGTACTGCAGAGTAACCAGATGCTGAAACCACCCTAATGACTCTGTATGAAAATGAATGCATACAGTGGTTTACTGTACTTTAGTAAGAACCCATAAACTTGTTTGGCCATGTGCATGAGCCCTTAGGGTTTCTGAGAAAAAATGTCATGTGAACACTTCCATACGGTGGTAATAAGTACACAAACATAACAAATCACAAGTGCATGCGCACTGTGGGCACAGCATTGCTAGATATAGTGCACATGTGCCGGCAAACGACGCAAAACCAGTGACTAGGGGACAGACCAGAAGCAAACAGGAGGACTGGAGGTTAGATGAGCCGCGGCAGAAGACTTTATTAACCCATTCACTACCAGCGCTGTACATGTACAGCGCTGAAGCGAAGTGCAAACATGGCGCCGACTTCCACATGTAGAAGGCGTCATGGCCGGCAGGTTGTTTCAAACAGCAGAGGCCCGCGGCTAATAACCATGATCGGCAAAAATACCCTTCTTTCGTCCCTTCTTTCGTGTAACTACTCGTTTACATATGGAGTAAAAATGATTTTTCTCCAGAATGAAGCAACAGATCTCTAAATAAAAGGCAACATTACACTCTAGTCTTACAAGGCACTGTGCCTGGTATAACAATGAACTACCTGGTGACAGACTCCCTTTAATCAATTTACACTTTGACATATGATGCAGCAGGCCCTATACTATAGAACCAGCTGTACTGTCCTGATGGTGGCCAGCTTAAGAGAACAGTCTCCGATTCTGCACAAACTTCCTTATGGGTTCTTATGATGACACAGGCTTTTTTGTTGCCTACATTCTGTTCATCATGACAGTTGGATGGCATTGTCATGAATGATCTGTTCTATTCTCTGTATAGACACTCAATCTGATGGACTCTGCAATTTACACAGAAAACTGGAGCACCATAACCGCCTCTTGGTGTCATGTTCTGGAGACAGCAGGTTAGGACAGTGGTGGGCAAACTTTTTTGTCAACTGAGCCAAATATTGCCAAAACCACGATTGAAATTTCTTTCGAGAGCCACATTTTTAAAACCTAAAATATTGCGTCAACAGTACCAGTGAGGACTATTAGGGCTCATGCACACGACCGTGTGCCCGCCGTTGCATATTGCAGGCCGCATACGGCGGGTCCGCAATACACGGGCACTGGCTGTGTGCAGCCCGCATCAAGGACCCATTCACTTCAATAGGTCCAGGATCCGGGATATGAGAGCTACAGTGTGCTTCCGTGGTGCTTCTGGCTGTGCCTCCGCACCGCAAAAAAGTAGTGCATGCAGTATTTTTTTGCGGTGCGGAGGCACAGCCAGAAGCACCACGGAAGCACACTGTAGCACTCATATCCCGGATCCTGGACCCATTGAAGTGAATGGGTCCATGATGCGGGCTGCACACGGCCGTGTGCAGCCCGCATCATGGACCCATTCCCTTTAGCATGCTCTACTTTTTTGCGGGCAGTCGGATGCGGATCGCGAACCCCTTTCAAGTAAATGGGTCCACGATCCTCATGCAGCTGCCCCATAGTCTGTGTCCGTGCATTGCGGACCGCTATTTGCGGTCCGCAGCACAGGCACGGCGCCCTTACATTCGTGGGCATGAGCCCAAAGTGTGTTTTTACATATTTTTATATGTACTTTCTTTTATTTGGAACTTGATTATTATTTCATTTTATCTTTATAATTTTTTACTTTTATTTAACTTGTCTGCAGATGTGGATGACGCACTTATGGGGGATGTAATGTGGATGACGCACTTATGGGGGATATCTGTGGATGACGCACTTATGGGGGATATCTGTGGATGACGCACTTATAGGGGATATCTGTGGATGACACACTTATGGGGGAAATCTGTGGATGACGCACTTATGGGGGATATCTGTGGATGACACATATATAGCATAAGATGCTATATATGTGTCATCCACAGATATCCCCCATAAGTGCCCTCCACAGATATCCCCCATAAGTGCGTCATCCACAGATATCCCCTATAAGTGCGTCATCCACAGATATCCCCCATAAGTGCGTCATCCACAGATATCCCCCATAAGTGCCTTCTAGTAAGTAAAGTAATGTATTAGTGGGGGGAAGGGAGGAGGCAGGGACACTTGCGGCGGGGCCGGTGCAGTGCCCGGCGCTGTGCACACACCGGGGGCAGCTCCTACCTTTCTGCTGCAGGACATTTCGCTCCAAGTCTCCTGAGCGGCGGCCTCTTCACCACTCCACCACTCCTCACATGGCCGGCAGTGGGCCGCTGCCCGCCCTTCTGCTGCTGTGCGCAGCGTGACATCTCACCCTCCGTCATGCGCCTCCTGTCCCGCCTGCCTGCTTCATTCATAAAGTGGAAGGAACAGACAGACGGGGCAGAAGGCGCATGACGGACATTTTGCAAGCAGCTTGAGCAGGCGCGATATGGCTGCGCGGCCGCCCACCCGCCAGCCCGCACCAAAGAGCCGCATTGAAGGTTCTAAAGAGCCGCTTGTGGCTCGCGAGCCGCACTTTGCCGACCACTGGGTTAGGAGAACATCTGAGATCTGTCTTTGGTAGGACTTAAGGGCTCCTAATTCTAGTTGTTACTTTTCCAGTTTCTGCCTGGAGTTACAGTATACATTACCATCACAGTACAATAACGGAGCAGGGTACATGAGACACAAATTACTGAAAAATCTGACACCATCCATCACAAAAGGATGTGATTTATATAGGAAATCTTCTGGCTTAAGAGAAACCCAAGTCTTGGGTAATGGGAATTCATTTTTGTGAAAGTAATAGTTGTTTTACAGGGTTTATTATTCACTTTTATCTGGATCAATACTGAGGAAATCCTGGAAATGCTGAACGTGATGGATTTAGGTGACGTTCTTACTGTTACTGGAGCACTAATGCGTACTAAAATCTACTGATAACCCAAGGATGTCATGTATTAATAATTCAAATGCATGTACTAGACGGCTGGCAGTTCATTTCTACTTGCTGGTTAGCACATCCTTTTAACACATTTATTTCAGCAGACATTGAATTGAAAATGTTATGTAAGGAGGTGGAGCTGCCCCTTTAAGTTGTTTCATAGATGTGTAACAAGCCCCTGAGGAGCTGGTGCAGTGGAAAGGAGTGGTAGTGGCCCTGATGAGATGTTGTGTCATAGTATACTCCCTCAGGCCATCACTACTTGGGGTTTAGTGCAGTGAATGTGTATATTAAAGAATCAGGTCAGAAGTAAACATATAAAAGTCTCTCTCTTGTGGCACATTCAGCAGTATTAATTACAAAGTGCAGTTTCTGGCACCAGATGAGGAAGTATTGTGGCTGGTTGGATGGCAATAAGTTGGCTCTAGCAAGCACTTGTGGATATAGGTGTCCACTGTAATATAGACTTAATGTTAGTCTGGCCCAATGATGGTTTAGGTAGGTGGTGGTGTCTGAGCTGTTGTTCCTAACCTTGCAGCAGTGTTTGTAACACTGTATCTTGAGGGGATTAAGTTGTTCTCACAGGAGAAGAATACCTGGTTCCTGCATTTTCCTCTAGAGTGTTGGTCTCACAGGGGAATTAGATACGGTTCTTGAGAGTGGGAGCTCTGACATGTGCTTCCTCATTTACCCCAGGAACTCCTCTCTTCTCTCACTAGACTGAAACTCCCCCTCCTGGCAGGGAGCGGGACCAGCCCACTCCTACCAAGAGGGGAGGAACAGGGTGGTTAGACCTGTTCCTGCCAACCATTGTCAATCATTATCTGCTCTGCTGGAATAAATAGCATAGCATCACTTAATATTACATAACATTGCATATAAAACATTAAACAATTGCAGATACCCCAGGTCTGGTGTACTGCACATGCTTTGAGTGTAAGGGGGAGTATCCCTAATAAGGCAGAGGAATCCCTCCTGTGATGTTTCATGCCTGTCCTCTCTATTTGTCTGCCTTCTTGTGTTTCATGAGTAAAGGGAGTTTGAACGGAAATAAGGACTAGTCAGAGGTGTGTTTTCCAGTGTGCTATGCAGTCACATTCTGTACCTGCACATTAACCAACACTGTTGCACTGGAGAAAGGGGTAGGTATAAGATGATGTTTTATTTAAACTATTGCAGAGCTTCTTGGGGATTTTTAATTACCTCCGACAACCCCTTTAAGCTGCTTGCCCTCATAGAAATACTGTGTAGTTTCCCAGAGTAACCAGAAAGCAAATTGGAATGTAACCACAAAGCAGTTTGCCTGAAAAGTTAAATTGCAAATTCAGCTAAAGTAAAATCCGCAAAGAAAAAAACGTGCGTAATGTGTGCAGGTACCCTAAGCAGCAGATTTCCAGCAAAAGCAGCAACACATTTGCTGTCCTTTGGGGCCTTAGCCTAAGGCCGCATGCACACGACCGTTGTTGTGTTCCGTGTCCGTTGTTCCGTTTTCTGTGATTTTCTGCAGACTCATTGACTTTCAATGGGTCCGTTGAAAACTTGGATAATGCACCGTTTGTCATCCTCGTCCGTGATCCGTGTTTTCAGTCCGTCAAAAAAATATGACCTGTCCTATTTTTTCATGGACAACGGTTCGCGGACCCACTCAAGTCAATAGGTCCTAGAAAAAACACGGAGGCACACAAGATTGTCATCCGCGTCCGTGATCCGCGTCCCATTTTTTTCCTATCATTTGCAAGGCAAACTTGACTTAGATTTTTTTTCAATTTCCTTCATGTCTGGTGATCCTCCGAAAATCAAGGAAGACACACGGAAACAAAAACGGAAACGAATCACGGAACAACGGAACCCCGTTTTGCAGACCGTGAAAAAATACTGTTGTGTGCATGAGGCCTAATACTGATTTTTGCTATCTCTACATATTGACAGGTATAACGTTAAATTTCATAATGTTAAAACATTGAAGTGTACATGTCACATAGTACATTGCATACATAGCACAATGCCTTCAGTTTCAGGCATACATTTTAATTAAAGTATAGAGCAAAATTAGACTGTGCACCTTAAAAACGAACGTGTCTATGTGATCTAACCAGATGGTGCAGATTCCAAGCCAGTCCCCCAGGTTCCAAGCCAGTTTCCTAATAAAGTGTACAGCCAGACTTGTCAAGTGTCAGGCATGTTGCGTGGTTGTCTCAGTGTATGAAATTGCCAAAGCAACGTTGGTGGCTTAGATTTGCCATTTACTATATTATGTATTATATGTTACAGGAATAGTGCAGTGTAAAAGAAAATGAAATATAGCAATTCAACAAACTGATTTTCTAATATATTTAGTCTATTGTGCCCTGTAATCAGCCATCCTACACTGAGGTGTGATATAAGCAGCTGGCTTTACAAGCTTCACCATATAAAATAATAGTCCACTTTTTCTAATCTAAGACAAGACGTAAAGGCTCTAAGGACAGCCATACACATTCAATAGCTGTCGGCCAAACGATCATACAGCCAACACCTATCTCTCCCGATTTCGTCCCAGCTCTCTCACATGACTTGGCCGAACTTGTATGTATATTCAATTGGTAGAGGGAAAAAAGCTCCTGCCAGACACTTCTGGTGGCAGTTTATTTCCAGGGAGAATAAAAGGATAAGACAAAAATATTAGTTGGGAGCTCCCCACTAGAGATGAGCGAATCGAATCCCGTGAAGTGGAATTCGATCCGAATTTTAGGATAAATTTGATTCACCTAGAAGCCAAATTTACTTGTGCCTCGTGTCAGCGAATCGATTTAACCTGAAATAGTATAAAAACAAAAAAATTCTAACTTACCGCCTCCATTTGCTCACGATGGGCCGCCAGCTTCCATTTTGCTTGAAGATCTCGGCTGAAATCCTGTGCGGTGCGAGATTACATCACCACACTGGGCGGCGTGATATATCTTTAAAACCTACCACAGGCAGCTGTATCATGTCATCATCAGGATGCATTAGACACCGGTACTTTATTCCATTTCCTCAGATGCTGATGTAGTTAATCTAACGTTATTGATCAGGTTGTCAAAATCCATCTAAATTCGATCCATGCAAAAAGGAAACACTTACATACGTATTGATGAAATGATAGTTATATATTGTAATATAGGATCAGTCATTTCATTTGGTTAGATTTATAGTTTAGATGTATAGTTACTCACATGCCTAATAAAATATCCATCTAAAAAAAGATTTCCATGTAGACATTTGCAGAGAACAAAATTAGTTGACTATATTAACCTCTTTCTGACCATTGTACATGTACGGCAAAAGGTTGGATTTTAAAAGATGGTTTCTGCTGTTTTAAAAAACAGACACCCGGAGATAATGTCTGCGACCGTTGATAACGCCGATCAAAAACATTTAACCTCTCAGAGGTGGTGGTCAATTGTGATCAATGTATCTGAGGTGGCTTTTCCCAGGAGCACTGCATTCCTGGGGTCCAATTAGAAAGCCCACGTGGAGATTGAAGGAGCCATTAATTTTTTTTTAAATAGCCTGAGTCAATGGTATTACAGTAGTAGTACTTATAGGCGTCTGCAGGTGGTCCAGGTCCACAGGTACATAGTGAATCTGCAATACATTGTAATAATAATAATTCATCGTAATGTAAGACAGAAGTGATTTGAACATCGCATGTTTAGGTCCCTTGGTGGGGCTAAAAAAAGGTAAACAAAAATATAACAATTCAGGTCATTCCCTTTTCCCTATAATAAACATAAAAATAAACAATAACAAAAAAAAACAACATCATAGGCATCGCCACATCCCAAAATGTCCAAAGTATTAAAATATAAACATATGTATCTTGTATGGTGAACAGTATAACGGGGAAAAAACTTATGATCAACATTTTTTGGGTTTCTTCCCCTCCCTCAAAAAATTTAATAAGAGGTGATCAAAAAATCATAAAAGTCAAGGAGGTCTTCATACTAGTCGTTGTTCTGAGACTATACTGTATAGCGACAACAGTGAACTCTATATTCTGATAATTTTTGGTCTTTGTGTGAAGTGATCCCACTGAGAATTAAATTTTTTGCTTACTTTGCCCAGTTAAAATATGCACCATGCTGTAGGGTGTAGTAGTTCAGGTTCCAGAGTGGGATCACCCATATCAGAGAAGATGTCCTGCTCACCCATACACATTTTAAAGTTGATCACTGATCAACAAAATCATTTGTCAGATGAAATTTAACAATGAATTATTATTTTAGCCAACCAATGACTTCATCATTGTATGAAAAGATGTCCGCTGTGTTTGAAATTTTCTTCATTTGTCAGGTGTTCAGAGACTGATTGTTTGTGTAAATAAGATATTTCTCACTTACCTTTTGTCTGGTGTTAATGAACTAGTATGGCAATTTTGACTGTAATGTAATGGCCAGTATGGACTTAAATGTGTATAGTTATGACTGCGAAACGATTGTTCACCAAAATATTGGTTCAGTTGTCGTTCAGCCATCAACCTACTTCTATATAATGTGTATGGTCACCTCTAGTTAGAATAGCCTAGGGCGGTAGAGGACTGGCCAATAACTCTTCCAGCCTGTAGGACGGTGTAAAATATGCTGTCTTTTGGTCTTTTTACTTATAATAATATCTGCTGACTTCCCCATACACCAACACACTCAGCTTTGCCGAGCATGTATTTATTGTCAGTAGGGAGTGAGCAGAAAGCCACTACCAGAAACTTCTTAAACTTTAGTTTCTGTTCAGACTGGTTATGGTGCATTTTCTGTATTCTGAGCTCCTGGTTCCTGCACCAGAATCCCTGACCCCAGTGGGTCAGCTGAGAATCCCTTAACCCAATCGGTCAGCTGCAAACTACACCGGGACTATCCCAGGAGATAGCAGCCCGGTTGCTTTCCTGCAGCGAAGACCAGATCACTGTATAGGGGTTAAAGAGTTAATACCAGGAGAGCGCCTGAATACCACCCTTATGGTTATCCCTACGCTAAACAGGTTAGTTGGCACAGTGGCTCCACACTTGGTAATTCTTAACACCTATCTACTGCTTACAATGGCTATAATCTCACTGCCTCCCGTTATCCATTAATATTCATGAAGTCCAGCCAAGGGGTGCATTCTCTCATATTATATTATGCATTATATTATATAGTGACTGTTCAGACTGCTACTGTGGTTTTCTGTATCCTGATGCCTGCATTGGAGTCGCTCAGTGGGTCAGCTCCCAGGACTATGCCAGGAGGTAGCAGTCCGGTTGCTTCCCTGCAGCAAAGGCCAGATCCTTGTACAGGGGCTAAAGAGTATATTATCTCTTTTTATAGCTTCAATCTTTTTGCCTAGTAAAATAATATTAATTTTATTGATTACTTTTTCCACTCTTAATTCTCCTCCTTTTCAATTTTATGCATTATGAACCTTTCTCAGTCTCTATAGCTGTTACTATGGCCATTATTATAAATTTTATGTAGACTATCACCATTAGGCCTTTTTCACACATCAGTGTTAGGTCAGTGTTTTCCATCAGTGATTGTGAGCCAAAATAAGATGCAGGTCAGAAACACAGGAAAAAATCTTTCCATTATACCTTAACTCTGTGGACGCTCACAATTACTGATGGAAATCACTGACCAAACACTGACTGTGTGAATAAGGCCATGCAGAATAAAAATAAAATAATAAAATAAAAGATCTCAACCATTTTTCAGTTGTTGCTACTTTAAAAAAAAAAAAAAAAGGGATGGGGCTCCATGTCACTTTCCATTCAAACAGTAATATTCATCAGGGGTTTCATCTCAAGACTCTCGGTCATTAGAGATAATGACATTTCATGTAAAAATGTGACAAAGAAGATGTAACCTTAGCCTGGCTTTGTCTCACAGCAATTTGTATAATGCCATCTAGTGATGTATGACTAGTAGCCTTTAAACTCCCTCCCATCTAATGAAGGAAGCCACTGGTCTGTGCCTCTGAGGTTGCACATTATTCTGCTTCACGACGTTAGCAGAACACAAAAAATTCCCTTCATATGTCTCAAACGCACAGAAGATCAGTTATGATTCTTTTCCTATTACTGAGAGCCATATGTTTCTTCTGTTCCTGAAGAAAAAGGAAATTTATTTTATCGGTAAGAGGTTGTTCTCTTCATGCCTGACGGAACAACCATGAAGCGGCTGCTAAGCAGTTGTGACGCTGCTGTAAAGTGCAAAAGGAAGGGCGTGTGGTCAGCAGGCCCGTAACACGAAATCTACTGCCACTAGGAGGCTGTCGTAGAGTTTAGTCTGTCGCACAGCTTGCGGGAGGATGTACCGAATATCGAGACCTGTGCCACAGCATAGCTTTGCCGATTAAAACACCAGTTTTTTATATATCTTTTAGGTTTACACATTGTGCCATATCACAGCAGTACATTTTTTTGCATATGCTGTGAAGATACGAGATGTGCAGCACCTGAAACTACGGATACTGGAAGCCTGTGCTAGCATTTCTCCTGCGGTGTTGCTATCGGTGTGTGAAGAGTGGGAGAAGAGGGTTGCATTGACAATCCAACACAATGGGCAGCACATTGAACACATTTTATAAGTGGTCAGAAACTTGTAAATAACTCATGAAAGAATAAAGTTACATTAAAACCAAGCACACCATTGTTTTTCTTGTGAAATTCACAATAAGTTTGATGTCACATGACCCTCTTCCTATTGAAAAAACAAAAGTTGGATTCAAAATGGCCGACTTCAAAATGGCCGCCATGGTCACCACCCATCTTGAAAAGTTTCCCCCCTCACATATACTAATGTGCCACAAACAGGAAGTTAATACCACCAACCATTCCCATTTTATTAAGGTGTATCCATATAAATGGCCCACCCGGTACTTTAACTGTGTCATCATCTTCTGGGAGGCCCAGTTACACGTAAGAAAACCTGAGCTGGGACCCCTCTCTCAGCCCCACTGGCTGTTTCCATGGTGGTTGCGATTTTGAGTTTCTGATACTATAAACATTTTCAGATGAGATTAATAAAGCTTGGACCATGTATGATCAGTTTTTGAATGACAGAAAGTAGAATAAAACCCTAAAACCATAGTAGTAATAAAAATGAGCCCTACATATAGCAATCCCTATATGCCCCCTTGGTACCTAGGCACCATCATCAGACCACCCCAACCCTCTACCAGAAGATGGCCACCTAGAAATGATGGCACACCCGTGTAAAACACAACCACTGCAGAAATCTGTGACTAGCTGTAATTTCTGTTATTTTCTGTGGAGCCAGACTTGCTGTAATCAAGGGCAGGGAGAGATCTGTAGTGAGTAATTGTGCAACGGGCGCCTCCCCCCAGTAGGGTTGTTGCGGGTATCGAAATTTCGATACCCAATCGATACTTTTGTCCCGGTTTCGATACGAGACTGGGATTTCCATTTTTTCGATACTAGCCTACGCTGCTGCGCTGTCTAGTATCTCTGAACATGAGCGCGTTAGTATGAGCGCGCTCATGTTCCCTCAGCAGCACAGGGGAGAAGGAAGCAGTCTCTCCTTTCCCCCTGTGCCGCTGCCACCAATGGGGAGAGAGGGGCAGAGGAGGGGCGGGCGCACTGCGCCACCAATGATAGGACAACCTTTTTTATGGGTTCGGACTTAGTTAAGTTACCAGGCTACATAGAGTGGCACTCATGCACCTACTATTATTCCTGGGCGCCGCTCTGTTCGCCCGCTGGGCCCCAGTTACAGTCTCCTGCTCCATATGCTAGATACTACTATTAGAGTGATGGGGAGGAGACATCAGCTTCTCTCCTGGGCGTTTTAGGAAGGAAGGCCCAGAAGAGAAGCTGATGTCTCCTTCCCATCAATCCGATAGTAGTAATTAGCATACGGAGCAGGAGACAGTAACTGGGGCACAGCGGGCGAACTGATCGGCGCCCAGGAATAATAGTAGGTGCAGGGAGATCCCGGGGTGCTGCTCTATGTAGCCTGGTAACTTAACTAAGCCCGAACCCACGAAAGTTAGTCTTTAACTTTTAATACAGGAGGCAGGTGCCGGCAGCAGAATCACATAGCCGGCACCCTGCCTCAGATCGCAGGGAACTGCGATCAGCGTCAGTTAACCCCTCAGGTGCCGCTGATTTGCTGCAAGTACCTGCCTCCTGTATTAAAAGGTTAATTATCATTGGTGGCACAGTGTGCCCCCCTCCCCCCCCCCCCAATATTAGAATCATTGGTGGCGCAGTGCACCCCCCCTCAACCCCCCCAGTATTAAAATCATTGGTGACTCAGTGCCCCCTCCCCAACTCAACCCCCCCTGTATTAAAATCATTGGTGGCAGTTGCCACAGGGTCCCCTCCTCTTCATTGGTGGAAGTGGCAGCTTCAGATCGCAGCCCCAGCAGTGTAAGCCTGGGGTTCCGATCAGTTACCATGGCAGCCAGGATGCTACTGAAGCCCTGACTGCCATAGTTAGCTCCCTGCTGCTGTGTGTACTATGCACAGAGCAGCAGGGAGAGTGTAAAGTCCTATTTGCCCTGTGCACATGTGCACATGAGTAATAACACTATTTCTGGCCATTATATGAATTGTATCTGGCATTTTACCTGTTTCCGCTGTGTATGATGTATGTCTAGTTTGTATATTTCCCAGATCCAGTTAGTTCCCTTCCACTGCACACAGAAAGCAGAGGATAATCTGCTTCATAACTATCTCATACTCTCTAAGATGCAGCTGCAGGATCACAGATAGGTACTGACCTGCACAGATGTGGATATAGCACTTTGGCTGAGACAAAAACTGTCTTTTAAGAGTACTTTCACACTAGCATTCCATTCAGTATGCATCAGGATGCATCAGTTCAGTCCCTCTTATGTTTTTTGGCCAGAGAAAATACTGCAGCATGCTGCAATTTTCTCTCCGGCCAAAAATCCTGAACATTGCCGGAATGCTGGATCCGGCATTAATTTCCATTGAAATGCATTAAGGCCGCATCCGGCCCCAAGTGTTTTGGCAAAACGGATCCGGATTTCCGGTCTGAACATGCGCAGACCTTTAAAAATGCAAAAAATTATAAATACCGGATCCGTTTTTCCGGAGATATGGATCTGGTATTTCAATGCATTTGTCAGATGGATCCGCATCCGGGTCCGTCTGAAAAATGCCATCCATTTGTGTCCGGATTGCCGGATCCGGCAGGCAGTTACGGCAACGGAACAGCCTGCCGAAATCCTCTGCCGCAAGTATGAAAGTACCCTTAGCTGTGCAGCCTCTTTGGCAGTATTTGTCTCACTCATTTCCTGCTCACTCCTCCCCCTGCCCTCTCCAAAGACTAGTATGGGATGATGTAATTTGATCCTGCAGTGCTCAGCAGCCAAAGTCATTTTAGAGTAGTGTTGAGCGCGAATATTCGAATTGCGAATTTTTTTCTCGAATATCGCAGCTTCGAGATTTCGAGAATATTTAGAATATAGTTCTATATATTCGCGAAATCGAATTTTTGTTTTGTTTTGTTTTGTTTTGTTTTTTGGAATTGTTATATTTTTTTCTTTCCCACTTCCCTAAAGTTGTTCTTACCTGTCCTTTGGATTCCTGGCTTCCTGGCTGCTCCAGTCAGTGCCCGTTGCCGCTTCTGCCGACTTCCGTGCTCATGGAGCGTCCCCATCACCATGGGAACGTCTCCATATACTATAATGTACTGTCGGATTTGAGAATAACGTTGAAATCGCAATGCGATTATTATAACTTGAATTAATCGAATTGTGATTCCAACTTAACACTGCTATATTCCATATTCGTTAATTCTAGCCTAATATGGACTATAGCAGTGCTAAGTTGAAATCGCAATCCGATGAATTCAAGTTATAATAATCGAATTGCGATTTCAACTTAGCACTGCTATATTCCATATTAGGCTAGAATTAACGAATATGGAATATAGCAGTGTTAAGTTGGAATCGCAATTCGATTAATTCAAGTTATAATAATCGCATTGCGATTTCAACTTTTTACGTATATTTTTAATATTGCTCTAACTTCGTCTTTTAGAATATTCGTAATATTCTAAAAGACGAAGTTAGAGCAATATTACGAATATTCTAAAAGACGAAGTTAGAGCAATATTAAGAATATTCGTAAAATACACATATAGGTTGTAATTTAGCTAATATACTGCTATAGTAATTTTTTTAATAGTGTACATATTTTAAAAAACTTAAGTTCAAAAGAGGCAAAAAAATTAGAGGAAAAAAAAGGAATATAGCACTATATTCGCTAAATTACAATCTATGTGTATTTGACGAAATTTCATAATATTGCTCTAACTTCGTCCTTTAGAATATTCGTAATATTCTAAAAGACGAAGTTAGAGCAATATTACAAAATTTCGTAAAATACACATAGATTGTAATTTAGCTAATATACTGCTATAGTAATTTTTTTAATAGTGTACATATTTTACAAATCTTAAGTTCAGAAGAGGCAAAAAGAATTAGGGGAAAAAAAGGATTATAGCACTATATTAGCTAAATTACAATCTATATGTGTATTTTACGAAATTTCGTAATATTGCTCTAACTTCCTCTTTTAGAATATTCGCAATATTCTAAAAGACGAAGTTAGAGCAATGTTACGAAATTTCGTAAAATACACATATTAGCCTAGCCATAGTCAATTAGTCATAGGAACGTTGCTTTATACTATCAAAAGAAAAATCGCAATACGCGATTAATTAAATCGCATATTATTCACGATAATTAGAATAATTACGAATATTCAATTTCGATGATTATAACACGAATATTCACTCGAATATTAGCGAAATATCGCAAAATCGAATATGGCACCTCCCGCTCATCACTATTTTAGAGTAGTGGGGGAAGAAACAGCTGATAACTCTAAAGCAAGGCATTTTTCTCAGATTAGGTATATTAACGAATTTTCTTATGGCCGCTTTGATTATATACAAAGTTGCGTGAAAAGTTAATGACCATTTAAGCTGTTGTCAGAGGGGTCTAGGAGTGTCTATATCATCTCTCCCTATCAAAATAAACAATGAGGGGTAATAGCTGTCAGCTGAACAAGTGTATTTGCCTGACAGCTACTGGATGTGTATGGCCAGTTTAGGCACAGTATAACCATGGCTAGTTGTAATACACCCTCAGTATGCCATCTCTGATTCTTGGATGAGGGTTTGAACAATGAGGCTGTAATGACCGGTGTCACGCACAGGGAGGAAAACAGGGAAAGCCCTGCCTAAGGGAGAGGGAAAGGTGGTGACCCCTAACTCACCTTGCGGCTGGCACCTGACTGCCCTGACGTCCCTAGACGGGTTCCTCACCCGTGCGGCGATCACATGCCTAAACCCTGGCTTTCCCTGAAATGAGCCCTAGATAGTGAACAGGCCGGTGGGATCGCTAGTCCTCACCACTGCACTAAGAGGGAAACACCAGGGAGAGGACAGACAAACACAGACAAACACAAACACCCAGGTGGACGACAACAACTGTCCACAAAGGTCCAACAGGGATCCGGAGGGTAGCGTTCTGAATCAACAGTCAGAGAACGCAGCAACACAGCTCTAGTGGGTCAGGATAGATGTCCAGGCAGGAAGCTCTATCTCTGGCAACCAGAGAAGTGTGAGAGAGGAATATAAGGAGGTTTGGGAGTGCTGGACAAGGAACAGCTGAGGAGAAGGAGCTACGGATCCCTGAGTGAGCCAAAAGGGTTTGCAAAGCAAACCCAGAAAGCTACCATAAGGAAAACAGCCCTATCTTAAATAGAGCGTGCAGCCAACCGCTGCGACTTCCTGACCCCGGGTATAACGGAGTCAGGCGTGGTTCTCGATACCCTCGTGACAGAGGCATACAGTACTTGTTTCTTTCCATTATATATAACTAGATTATAGATTACAAAGAAATTATACATAGGTTTTGACTTCTGTATTGAAAAGACAAAGAGGAAGAATTTGTCTGTTGAGACTTTTCTAAAAGTTAGTGAGTGTCCTCAAGGGACCTTATGTTCGGGCAGGTATTAATGAGCAGCAAGAACCACTTTCCATACTCTGTGCAGCAGTAGCTAATAAGAGAGCTGGAGAGACTAAGGAATGGATTTATCAAAGCAGCTGGCTTTAACAGGTTTCCTCTTCATGCACAAGTATGGTTACGAAGGGCCAGACCTTACAATCTTTTGATGAATTTTAGAAGTACATTGAGAGAACTGCAATAGAAAAAAGAGCCATAGGAGCTGATCTACACGTATAAGAAAAATACTTTTTGAGGTAATTATGCTGTCTCTTTTCATACTATAATGTTGGCCATGTGGTTGCTTGGTGGACAACGGGTTTAATTCCAACACTGGTGAGATACCCAGGGGGCAATCACAGGATTTGTAAAGGGAAGTCTCCAAATTTGTTGGTGTCCAACCGCTGAAAACAGACAACAGAAGTCTTATCCATTATCCTCCACTAGGGATTATGCTTACTTACTAATATCTCTGGTAGTCTACAATGAGAAAGCAATGGAAATTTAGAACAGAAACAAAGCCTAAAGGCCCCCATACACATTAGACTATTGTGGGCCGAACCCGACATTTTCATGGGAACTGGCCAACAATCTATAGTGCATCGGTAGCTTTCAACTCTCAACAGATGATTCAGTGGGTGGGTGCTTTGAATGTTAACACCTAATCCTTTTGTACTTCCAGGAGATAAGTTACTGCCAGCAGATTTCTTCTCTCTCCCCATTCACAATACATTCAGATTTGGCCAAACCGAGCATGTATGTGTATGGGGGAGTTGGGGGATATGGTTCGCTCGTTTGGCCAACAGCTATTGAAGGTGTGTGGGCATCTTTAACTAACGCATAACTGGGGAAGGAGTCTAGCAGATTCTAGCTCAGATTTTCTTGACAAATGCAAGAACATTTTGACATATATCCCTAGAAATATATATCACCAGATATCTGAAATCATCTGACCAACTCAATATTTTAAATCCAGTTTCTTTTAAGGTGATATTCAGAATTAAGGGCAATAGTCCTAAAAATGGCAGTCTATAGCAATAGTTTGCATGGTAATTTTTTTTTAGGGCGAGGTCCGGGCTCCTGGCTTCCTGTGGATGAGCGTGGCATTTTCCAGTGTTGCTCCATCATTTTTTTTATGTTATCTAAACAAATACATAAATCGAGATTGTGCCCCTTCACCCTTACATGGTGTCTAGAGATTGAAGATGTGTCTTGTAAATAGTGCAAGATGAGACCTCTTTCCAACAACCTCACTTTTTAGAACATGCTGTGAGGTGAGTACATAAAAAATAACACAATATCAGGCCATTATATACCACCTTTTTGCACTCTGTGAGACACACCTGACCATAAGATACATGTAGGTTTTAGAGGAGGAAAATATTTTTTTACCTCAGATCAGACCCCCAATCTTCATCAGACCTCAGATCAGACATAAAATAAACAAAAGAACGTATCGGTCCTGTTCCGGATGGTGCCACCACTCAGGAGGTCCAGCTATCTCTTCCTGCAGCACTGCACTGTGACCTGATGGCACAGCATCAGGTCACTTACGCTCATTATGTCCTGATACTGTACGCAGTCAGGACATAGCACACCATGCTAGCAGAACCCCATGGAGCGGTGAGTATAGCCAGCACCAGGAGCACTATATTCACCGCTCCCCTGTGTTACTGTACTAATGAGCACCTCCATAATGGAAGCACTCATTCGTATTTGCTTCATAAAACACATTTCCATTTCCCTCCTACTTTTGGGGGAAAAAATTGTGTCTTATGGAGCAAAAAATATAGTAACTTGTATATGGCATTTCACCAGTTTCCCCTCTGAAGGCTCCATCTTTGCTAGTGGGTCACAATTCCATCAGTCCCATAATGTTGAATAGAGAGGTGGCCGTGATCCCTCAGCTATTTTTGGAACTCCCATAGCAGCAAATAGAGAGCAGTGTACACTCCTCCACTTTGGGGCCCCCGTTAAGGCAGTGATGGCCTATCTTTTTTTTATCAAATAATTTTTATTATCAATGATGGCCTATCTTAGACATACCATCTATGTCTGATATGGGCAAATCCCTTTAAGTTTAATATGAATTACTTCACTCTAACCGCATGTTTGAGCGCCAAAAGGCTGAATTATTGCTTTTTTCGTAAGCCAAGTTTTGGACTTTTTCATTTTACTGATCCTGGTGTAATTACACTTGCCACTTAAACCTGATCACAATACATTACAGTCAATGCAAAATGGATGGGAAATCAAACTGTCAAAAGCTGGAAATGTATAGATATTTTATAAAGATTGATAGATGTTTGCAGAGAGCATCAATACATCTATGTTACAGCACAAAACCAGCTCAGCGGTAATAGAGTTCTTGCCTAAGGGAGCAGATACCCCTAAAGACAAGCAGACTGAAGGTGCACAGTTGATCCTTACGTCTTCTTTTCAGTCGAGTTGTCACAGGAAATAATGGTTATTGTTCTGTCCCAGGAAAGATAAATGGCTTCTGGCTAAAACCAGAGTTAATGGAGTCCCAGGGAGAGAACTCTTCATGTTTATGTGAGAGAAGTCATCTCTTCTTTCATACTCTGATACTGGCAGAGATAATCAGTGCCAGTATATCCATCCCTTGAGAGAAAGTATACTTGGTGCTACACCTCTAATGGGTATTATAATATGGCTTACTATCCTCACAAATGTTACAGGAGGGCTGTATTTACCGCCATGCATTGGGTGCACATACAAAAATGACGCAAAATTAATGCTTAATAGGCAGCCGCATACATACTCCCATTTAGAGTACATTCACACATGACAGTGTCCATGAAGGGTCTGTGTTTGGTCCATATACAATATTTTACGCCATCCGTGTTTTGTCACTGGTTTTCACTGACCCATAGACATCAAATGGTGTAATGCATGTCTCCGTTGATTCTCCACCACATGACTAAAGTAAGTTAACGGATTCATGTGCTGTCCATGGAGAACACATCACACGTTTGTGATTTGATGACATGTGAATAAGGTCTTAGCTGGCATCTCAGTAAGTGCATGTGCAGCATCCCCCTGCTAAGGGAGTGGTACACTGAAAAAGGGTTAAAAATATAATTTTATGTGGTATATGCATTCACTGTATTTATGAAAAAAGTTGATAGGCTGTATGATCCATTTCTAGGTGGAACATTCCAGTGTAGAGAGGAGGTGCATGTAGAAGCTCTGTGGAGATAAACTGCTGAAAGAGAAGCATATATATAGTAGTGGAAACCTGTAGTACCATTAACTGTGAGTACGGCAACCTGTCAAAAAGGAAGAACGTAGTCTGACATCGGGGGCCACTCTGTGGTTGAATAGTGAGAAAGATGTATTGCACCCCAACTTCTGGATGCTTATGCAAAAGAGAAAAAAACAGTGAGGAAAACTGCTTTAAAGAAACATCTTGGCCTATTTATTACCTTTGCAGCTGTGCAACCTGTGAGAGTTGTGGAAATTGCACTTGTGTAAGAACTGCAGGTCCATACATGCTGAGAATTGTGCCTAATGTACCTGAACTTGATTCTTCAGTATAAAAAAATGTTCTGCTATTTCCATTATTGCCTGCACCAACATAATGCACCTCCATACCACCATTCGCAATTCATCAATTGCACCTGAAACCACCAACAGGCAGGAGAAACCCCAGAAACAAGATATGCCCCAAAGGGAAGAAAGGTGTGCCCTTCTCATCACTGTACGGCCCAGGAGAGCGTCAGAGTGAGTATCAACTACAACCAACACTCTTGATACTATCACTCCTCACCTCTCCTGGGCTCGCTGCACATCTATGATGAATTCCACATTAGAAAACATTTATCATATGCAATTTTATGCATAGATAATAACAGTGCTATAATACAGATTTCTATACAACATATATTATCATGCATGAAATGTAATAAGTTAGTATAAGTTAACATGCACACTTTCTGAATAGTCCCTCCAATAAAGAGCAGAGCACAAAAATTGCCTAAGTACTCGGACATGAGCACCTGGACCCCTGTTATTTTATATTGACTCTACTGATAAAAGCTATGGGCTGTTTTTGGCGAAGTTGGCCAACAATCTTATGTGTATAGGAAGCTTCTGACTCTCCCCCAACAGATAATGTTGTGGGGGATAAGGACAGGACGTGTTGAATTTCAGTTTCACCGGTTCATGAGTATATACATAATTTGCTTTGTATTTAGCCAGGCACTGTAACTTCACCTTATACAGAGAGGTCCTGTCCATGTCAATCATACATTTCATTAATGTTCAACCACAGGCAGTATTCACTGCAGCTCATTGCAGTAGCAGTAGATGCTTGCCTGGGAGGGAGAAATATACCTTTTGTCCCCTCATTATGGGTAGAACAAATAAATCATAGTTAAAATGATGCTGAGAGAACCCCTTCAAATACCTTGAATTGTGTTATATAGGGCTAGAAAGCACAGCTAATGCACAGCCTGTATTTAAACAAGCGGGGGTACCAACTAGGACAAAAAGAATCAGTTCATAGACGAAATTCAATACAAAACACCCTCTCGTGGCTCTAACCCCACTCAAGTAGTATGAAGCTGAAATCAATGGTCATTGTCGCGAAGAATTCACACTTGTAGGGAAAATGAATCATATACTTAGCTGGATTGGCTTCACATACTCCTCTTTGTAGGGCTGGTACCAATACTAGCTAAAGGAATACAATAAGCACCATAGTGTAGACCACACATATTTATTGTAATCAAGGTCGATTAAAAAATATAGAGGGGCAGTTTTTACAGTATGTTATTTACACCACAATAGTGCCTAAAAAATGCAGATTTTGTTGCCCACCATATTTGTGCCAAAATCTGTTCCTTTTTCCTCGTCACACCACTTTCAGAAGTGGCAAGAAAAGGGGGCATGGCGAGGGTAGGGAGGGGGTGTCGCAGCAGGTTTGCCATATATATCTTTATTCACACTAGTTTTCTGGCATGAATAAAGACATAAATCTTATTTTAGACTGTTGCATGGCTAGAGGGAGGATGTGCCAAATCTATGAAAGGCAAGCGCTTCTACATAAATTTGGAGCATCCTCCGGAGGCGGAGGGGGAATCAAGACCAGCTAAGAAAACATCTATTTTGATAACTGTCCCCCATAGTTCCTTACACACAATAAAACCATTGCACTTGGGTCTCTGTCTTAGGTTTTGAATCAATTAGACTTTATCAATGATATAGGGGTTGGACACCAACATTAATTTCCTCAGGTGGACCCAAGGGACCCCAGTCCAACGTTGGTTCCTTCATTTGTACCTTTAGGCAGATAATTTGCATCTCACAATCCAAAATACCAGTATTCCACCTATATACAGTCTTAGGACGGTATTATACCAATAGATTATCTGACCAATATCTTTCCAAACATACCAATAGTTGGTGTGTATTACAAAAGATCTGTGTGCATAATTGGCCATCTAACCAATCATTGGTCAGAAAATCTGTGAAATAATCTGTTGGTGTATTTCAGCCCTAAAGCTTCTAAAACTGGTAGGTTTCTCATATTTAAATTACACATCCCCAAAACACATACTATAAACAGCAAGCCTCAATTCTGAATTTATATTACTATGTCTAGCATTGCCATAGATCTGGAATGTAAACCTAAATATCTTGACACATTTTTATAGCTTAGTCTTCTAAAAACGTGACATAACCAGACCAGTCAGCTCTTCCCCATCAGTGCAAGGCATCATCGTTGTTATCAGACCCTTGTCTAGAAACCTAAAACATGTTACTGGTTTATTCACAGACACAATATATGATTATAAATAAACTAGCAATATGTAATAGCTTTCTAAGATTTATAAAAAACAAAACATTATTCTCAATATGATATGGATATAGACTTTTATTACGGGTTAAATGAGGGAGAAAAAAAATATCTGAAGAAAAAAAAATATAAAAGTTTTCCCCAAGATTCAAACCTGGGATCACTACATGTATGACTGAGCACTTACTACTAAGCTATAGCATTACCACATCGTAAAGACTGTTTTTCTATGCTCAAAAACACATATTACTGGTGTCTTTATAATGATATATTGTGCCTGTGAATATAGCAGTAATGTGTATATTAGCTTTCTAAGTATATATCAATGTGGTAATGCTACAGTAAGCAGTGTATGATATGTACATGCTAGGACACTGTTCTTCCCTAAGCATGCTGATGCTTAGCTCTATCAATCAAGGGGAGGGGGACTGTCGGGGTGTTAGAAAGCAGTGCTCCAAGGATTCAGTTCCGCCTCTTGGTGCTCCTACTTACTCATTTGCATATGGATAAAAACACAGCTATCTCCGTAGCTATTTAGCATACAAAAAAAAGTATAGTTTTAATCAGCATGATGAGCCCTACCAGGCAGTATGCCTGGTATAATGGGGTTGATCATGCTGCCAGGGCCTCTTTAAAACAAATAAGTGAACAATAGTACAGAAGTTATATTATAACCAGATTCAATATAATGTGATATTACGACAAAAGTGACCCCAAACTTTACCTTAAACTCTTCAATTTTAAAAGTCTATGTTTAAATCAGTATGGGGTTTTGTTTTCAGATAAAAAAATAAAATAAAAAACTCTCTCTGGTACAACTTTTTGCTGACATCCTCCTCCCTGCCACAACCGCATGATAATCTGTGTCCCCCAAATGTTTATACTAATAGGATCCTAGTTATTTAATTGTTCATAGAGACACTATTCTTAATATTTTTATGCTCATTCTGTATCCCTTTTTTTAATTTTCACCCTATTAACCCCCCACATACATTAGCCCACTTCACTCATAAATAACTCCCCCTTAGTATAACAGGTTATATATTGCTAAATTTTATGTTTGAACCCATTATTGGTACCCAAAAAAGAATAGCTTACCTCTTTTTATTTAAAGAGCTACTTCAGTCAGTCTTACATTATCCATAATTTCAAAAAGCCAATTCTTTTCCACAATTCTTTGTATTTCATTTTGAATCCATTGAATAGGAAGTAATGAAGGGAGCCACTAAATCATTACTGTTTTCAAAAAAATCTTTTCATCACTGCAACTTTTGTTTATCCTTTTCAGTTGCCTTTTTTTCAGGATGTTTTCAGTCTATGGCGACAGCTGCAAATCTAAAACATGTATTTTTTTTGTTCCCCAACTTTATGGATGAATTTTAGTTGGTATTCATTTTGATGAATGCAAGCAACGAATATATCAAATTTCTTTTTTTGTCTTCTTCCAAAAGATGAAATAATCATTGATATATTTGTTGTATCACAGGAGATTTTCAGCAAATTACACTTCCCTCCTACTCTTCCATATACAAATTAGCAAAACTAGGGCTGAAGTTAGCCCCCATCGCTGTCCTCGATTATAATATCATTCCATAGACCCAGAAATAACTTTCTTTAAACAGAATTTTATACTCTCTGTAATAAACTCCTGTTGGGATTATAATTTATTAATGAAAATATGAAATTCAGTTTAAACCCAGTACCAGAACCTAGTACCCTCTTTCCTACAGTATATACCGACAGTATTATATCCAATCTCTCTATTGTATGGTATTTGTGGCAAGAATGTTATTTTCTTTAGTTACAAGTTGATTATTATTTCTACTATAATATCTTGTATTATTTTGTATACCGTATATTAATTGGTGTATCACTGGCCATACATTATTCCATTCGCTTGAAAGGATGGAGGGGGATTGAGTGGGGGATGGAATGTATCATGGTTCAAGTCCTCAAATGATAATTAGCAGCACTTTGTACTTTTTAAGAGTTTTTATAAATCTGTCTGTGTTTGGAATAAACACTATTATTATAATAGATATTTATGTTAATATACATACCAAAATGAACCAGTCATTGTTTTGTCATTTTTCAAATGTCAATTTTTTGAAAAATGCAAATTTCCATTTAAAATAAACATTTTTTTTTCTCTTCCTCTTACCCCAGAATACCTTGCACAGATATGAAGGCCTCAATCAAGCAATGACACACTTCTGGTTACAAAAACATCCTTGCCCTAGACATATCTTTAGTTATTTTGACATGTCAAGGTGATATTTGACAGAAGTGCATATTACTCCATTTTGGAGAGGGACTTGGGGTGGATCCTGCCTGCTTCTCCCTTCATCCATTTAATTCAACAAGAGTGACATCATGCAGAAGCTCTCATGAAGAGGACACCACTGAGCTGAGATGGTTTTGCACACTACCCCCTTCCCCAGTAGCTTCCTGTCATTCCTCAACTCCCTGTCTTGGGCACTAATTTTTCCTTGCTTCTGGCTTGGAGACCGTCTCCTAGCCTCTTTCCTGCCAACCACCTATGAGAAACGTCAGCGGTCTGATGATCCCTGTTACTTCCAGGCACTTTGTATTATCATCACTACCCCAATATACCTGGCCTTGCTCGTCTCCTCTCTCCCCTTTGCTTTTATTGGATTCCTGGTATGGTCACCTATCCAAGCTGTTCGTAGACCCTATATCTACTCTCGTCTACAAGACAAGGCCAGGGCCAGTGGAGAAAAGCTGCTAACGGAATGGAGAGCCACAAGCAGCGCTAAGAGCTTTTGCTTTGGTTCTGCCAATGTGTGCCTGCTGCCGGACTCACTGGCCAGGTTTAATAACCTCTTCAATTCTCAGGCACGGGCCAAAGAAATTGGGAGGAGAATACGCAATGGCGCTAGCAGGCCTCAGATCAAGATTTATATAGACTCTCCAACCAACACATCTATCAGTGCTGCAAGCTTTAGCAGTCTAGTTTCCCCACAGGGAACAGATGTCACCCACCGAGCAGTCAACATGGGTATGAAGAGAACTACATCCATGGAATACAAAGTAGAAAATTCTGGGGAGAACAGTGCTGAAGAGGGAAGGGATGGGAAGAATGGTGGGGATATGGGTGAAGGGGAAGATGCATGTATTATTCGAATCGGTGGTGAGGACAGTGGTAACATATGCGACACGGATCCTGATCCTATGGGTGGACATGTCAATGTGGCCTGCTTGGCTGAAACAGAACCAGACTTTCAAAAAAGCCCAACCTCTAACCATAAGCACAGGGAAGGGGATGGTGGAAGTCTGGACAGCTGCACCACTTCCCGTGAATCCCTAGTCAAGGGCAGAGTGGTAGATGGAGCTACTGACCAAAGCAGCATAAATAACAAACTTCTGTACAAGGCGTCAATCATTAAAAAAGCTGCAGCCCGCAAAAAAAAGCATACGGACGATATCCTTGACCATGAAATCTCTGCCTTCTTCCCAGCCAACCTGGACTTCCTCTGCCTTCAGGAAGTATTCGACAAACGGGCTGCAGAGAAGTTGAAAGAACAGTTACACTATTATTTTGAGTATATTCTGTATGACGTGGGGGCCTACAGTTGTCACGGCTGCTGCGGATTTAAGTGTCTGAACAGTGGGCTCATGTTTGCTAGCCGCTACCCCATACTGGATGCTACCTATCACTGTTATCCCAACGGGAGAGGAATAGATGCGCTGGCCTCCAAGGGAGCTCTGTTTATTAAGGTGAGTCACTGACGTGCATTCTATGTGGATGGCACAGTAATATTTATATGCTGTCACTACTCTGCATATCGCTTGCAGTGAGCAGACTTCTGGACGCCATTTGATAGGGTTTTAGTAGAATAGACAGATACAAACTCATGCCCAGATTGATGTATGTAACACTTAATGAAATCTGAATACATTTATTATTGAATTTATGAAGGTTGAGGTTAAAATGTCCATGTTTCACATTTTTCCATAAATAATGTTATAAGCTGGTAAACATCATTGATCATCTTATTTCCAGCTTCTGCTGTCTGGTGCAATATATAGCATTCTATGCATGTCACCATAAGTAGGCATTTTCTGGTGCAGCGTGTTCACAGAGCTTTGGAAACATTTATTTTGTTGTCGAGATGGTCAGTCGTTATCTAGGATTGGATCAGTCATGCATTGCACTGTTTACAATGTTTCTGTTAAAAACCCAATTTTTGCTCACAAGGAAGAATTGTTTGCTGTTAAAAATCTTTAGGTTGCGGGTACATGGTGACTTTTACCGTAGCTAGTGTTAGGGTGGCCACTAGCTTCACCTAAGAAAGCGGGACCTCACCGGCCATGCCTGAAGCCACGGCCACCTCGTGAAGCCACACCCTCGAATCCGTGAAGCCAGGGAGATGAGCTGGGGGCAGCCGGGGTGCTTCTCTTCTCTTAGTCAGCCACAGTGAGCCATATCTGCGGCACTAGTGACTGGCTGGGGGTGAGAGAAGCCTCAGTCAGTTGCTGCAGCTCACGCTCACACAGCACAAAGCTACTGAAAGGGTGGACATCCCTGTGTCCGTCCAGGCACTGCGCCAGACGGAGAACAGGAAGCCTGAAAACCGGGCTGTCCAGCCGGGCCTAAAACGGGACATCTGGCCACTTTAGCTATTGTTGAGCGACCAAAGATCGCTGTGTAGCACTGCAGCCTCACAAAATAATAAAAGAGAATGGGATCACAATACAACTTGCAGGTAGCACAAAAAATCCAGCAGTGTGATGGCAAATTGCAGGTCATGGTCAAAGTCAACATGTAGCCCTGGACAGCTCAGGTGTAATAAAGAATAGATCCAGTGCCACCACTCTGGTTCTCCTGCCATGGCTCTGTTTTCCGGCACCAGCAGTAGTGATCAGTGATGAGAGGCAGGGGCAATATTCTAATTCGCAATATTTCGCTAATATTTGGCAGAATATTCGTCATATATTCGCGAATTCGAGAATTCATGATCTCCAGTCATTATTTTCTTGATTGCGAAAATCGACATTGGAAAATTCGCGATAAAAATTCGCTATACGAAAATTCGCGATCAACACTACTCCTAAAGTCAAAGATAGTGCAGCCTTCTCATTGGCCCACAAGCAAGAATATTCGCGATTACGAAGATATAGCACTATATTCTAGATATTCGCGAATTCTTGAAGTGCCAATATTCGCGATAAAAATTTACAATTAGAATATTCGCGATCAACACTAGTGGTGATATCATGTCCACAACACATGACCTCTGAAGCCAATCAATGGCCTCGTCACTGTACCTCTAAAGGCCAGTAATTGGCTGTAGCAGTCATGCGTGGTAGACATGATGTCACCACTGCAGCCAGAAAAACAGAGCTCTGCCAAGACAGGACAGGTCAGGTAAGTAATCATCTCTTTATTACAGCACCAGGCGGCAGAACAGACAAAGGGAGCTGCTCATAGCGTAAGTATATTCAGGCATAAAATATTAAAATTACAGCGATACTGATTATGCTCAACTTATTGTGTTCTGCTAGATTAGACACAACACCAATGGAGAGCCTTCAATAAAGAGTGGTTGATGCAGCCTATCTTCTAAGGGTCCTCTCAGTATTAGGGGGACAACCTTCCAGGGGAGAACAGCAAGGGGAAGAAAAATGGGCAGAACAATTTCTTGTCTACCTTTGTGTGGACATCACTTGATGCAGCCATGGCCGCAATTGTCAAACCAGAAACTTCTTTAATTCATACCTGTATAAAGCTACGTGTTTCGGAGTGTGGATACTCCTTTTTCAAGTCTCAGCAGCTTCACTAGTGACTACACGCTCCCTTTTTTACCTCTCACAACTGTAACCTCTGTAGTCCTGAGAGGGGAAAAAAGGATTGATGCTGCTGAGACTTAATAAAAGGAGTATCCATGTTCCAAAACGTGTTGTTTTATAGAGGTATGAATAAAATAAGTTTCTGGTTTGACAATTGTGGCCATATTTGCGCCAAATGATGTCCACACGCAGTTAGACAAGAAATAGTTCTGCCCACTATTTTATACTACAGGTCGATCCCCTGAGTTGTCCTGTTTTCTTTTTAAACTGGACACCTCCTTTAACTTTAAAGCTGACCTACCAGAAGAAAATAAGAAAGTGACAACCAATATTTAATATCTCGCAGACATATAAAGCCTAAGGCTGCACTATTGAGAGATTTAGATGACAACCAGTCCCAGGTTTTGTCAGCTTCACTGTTGTCATGAAGACCACGCAAGGACTTTTCAGCTCTTTTTCATATTTTGGTTTCTGACAACTACAGGAAAGTTACATGTACACACGATGGCTGCAGAACAATGCCTTTTGCTGTTTTGGAACAATCTCTGCGCTGTCATTGGTCCCAGTATGTTTCTAGCCTCAGGAGTCTATGTAGAGCCTACCTGCAATTTAAAATTAATAGGATTCTGCATATTTGTAATGGTCATCATCTGAGGATCTAAAGTTAGTGACTACCAGGTCCAGATACTCCCCATGTCCCCATGTAAAATAAGTTTTTTTTATTTTTTATATTGGAGTCTATGGGTGACAGACGCCACTGTACGGTCGATATTTGTTTAGAGGGTGTGGTATATATTCATTTTTGGGTTTGCAGAATAGGGCCACAGTGGTGCACTATTGCCTTGCAGTGTCAGGGTCCTGGGTTCAAATCTGAGCAATGGTAAAACCTGCATGGTTTATGTATTACTTTTGTGTGTGGATTTCCTCCAGGTAATCTGGTTTTCTTCCACACTGAAATTAGAGGGTTTGTGCAGCACTACAATATTGATGGCCTATCCTCAGGATAGGTAATGACGCTCTTGCGAGTACTGCTTACGCTTCAAAATTACCTGTGCGTCGTATCGCTTGCAGAGGAGCCGTACTGTAATTACAACTGCTCGTCCATTCACTTCAATAGGATAAGCAGTTGCAATTACCGTACTCTGTGCCAATCCACCACTTGATTAAACAGGGTTTGATTGCAGCCTGTAACCACAGAGACACATACTTTTGCACAGGAACTGTAAACACAAAATGATAGGATAGTTTTAATTAAGGCAAAGACCTTCGGAAAGCAAAGAGATCCTACAACTTGATCTGTAAGGCTAAGTTCACATCAGCGTTCTGGCTTTCTTTTCTCCTCCATTATAGGAGCAGGAGAGCGGAAAGGAAGGATTCTGCACATAACTGAGCCAAACGGAGCCTACTGGCCCCATAGACTATAATGGGGTCCATTAGGTTTTCGCTGCTGCAGCTATAGTTTGTTAGTAATCAAGTAATCTATTGATTAATCCAACAATGAATCGAGTACTCTAATAAGAAAAAACTAATGCAAAAGAACGTTTTCCTTTATAAAATGTCATCAGAACCCCAGTGCCATTATCAGACCCCCAGTGCCATCAGTCCTTTGTGCCACCAATCCTCTGAGCCATCAGCTCCCTATGTCATCAGTTCTCCGTGCCATCAGTCCCCCAGTGCCATCAGCTGCCTCATGCCATCAGCCCCCCCTTAGTGCCATCAGCTCCCCCCAGTGCCATCACCCCCTAGTGCCATAAGCTCCCCCCATACCATCAGTCCTCTGTGCGATCAGTCCCCCAGTGCCTTTAGCTCCCCCCAGTTCCATCACCCCCCATGCCATCAATCTTCTGTGCCAGTCCTCCAGTGCCATCAGCTCCCCCCGTGCCATCAGGCCTCTGTGCCATCAGTCCCCCAGTGCCATCAGCATCCCCCAGTGCCATCAGCTTCCCCTAGTGCCATCACCCCCCCATGTCATCAATCCTCTGTGCCATCAACTCTATGTGCCATCAGTCCTCTGTGCCATCAGTCCCCAATGCCATCAGTCCTCTGTGCCATCATCTCCTCAGATGCCAGCGTGCCCTCAGCTCCCCCAGTGCCACCATCTCCGCTCCTAGTCTCCAGCAACCCTTTAATACTTACCTCTCCTGTAGGGGCGCCGCTCCACAACTCCTCTGTCTTCTTCTCCACGCGCTGCACTGTCGTCCTGACGTCACGCAGCGTCAGGTCATAGTGCACGCATACGTGCACTATGTCTCCTGATGATGTGTCAGGAGGATAGTGCAGTGCGAGCCGGCGGGCCGGCAAGCGGTTCACTCCTGCTTTGTGGTCACATGACACAAACGAATCCTCGATGCAAAAAATTTGCATCAACTATTTTTTTGTGTCGAATTACTCGATTCAATCGAGTAATCGTTTTAGCCCTATCGCTCAGAAGAAGATTTTTGAAGCAGAGACAAAAGTAGTGCATGCAAGACTTTTGTCTCTGATTCAAAAATCTTCCTCTGAGCAGAAACCCAACAGACCCCATTATAGTCTATGGGGTCCGTAGGCTCCGTTATGTGCAGAATCCGTCCCTTCCAGTCTTCTGCTCCTATAACAGAACAGGAGAACAGAAAGGCTGAACACTAATGTGAACTCAGCCTAATGCCTCGTTCACACGTCAGTGTTTTGGTCAGTGATTTCCATCAGTGATTGTGAGCCATAACCAGGATTGGAGCCTCCACAGACATAAGGTATAATGAAAAGATCTGCATCTGTTCTGTGTTTAGAGCCGCACCTGGTTTTGGCTCACAATCACTGATGGAAATCACTGACCAAACACTGATGTGTGAATGAGGCATAAGGAATAATGTATTGCAAGTGTGGATGCCAAATTGAGAATTCTGCACTTTTTCTGGCCCTGATCAAAGTCACCTGTAACATAACATAATCTCCACCAATTCAGATTACAGACCATGAAATGTAGTTGTAGCGTACAATTGCAACACTGGGCAATATTTAAGTAGCCCATGTTCAGCATGAAACTGTAGATGGTGGTATAAAAATGGCAACAGGATATATTATAAAAAGAAAAACAAAAGACACATTATTCACATGTTAATTCCCCCACTGATTCACCGCCCATGCTCACCCCTGTTGGTCTTTGTTTATATCCCAGCCATGGTGCAGTGATGTGACCACTGCAACCAACCACTGGCTGCAACAGTGATGACAGTAAGCTTGGTACTTGACTGTTGCTGGCATGTAATCAAAGAAAGACTGGGGACCCAGAAGAATTGGCTCTGGATCGGCAGGGATATAACAGGTGAATAATGTTTTTTTAGGTTTTTTTTTTGACACCTACTGGCAGATTTAGGCACTGACCGGGTGGTCACACTTTCCATGACAGCCGTAACCTTCTGTCTGACGGATCCAGACTCTCCTGCCAGGCAATGTAAATCCAGCACCTCCAGCTGTATGGGAGCGGGTAGATATTCCAGCTCACGTGGTAAGGGAACTTGGATAGCCCTCTCTCTTGCTGCTGCTACTTTCCACTGTAGTTGATAGACACCTTTTGGGCTGTAGTAAAAAGTGGAGGTGGACACACAGCCCATTTGACAAACAGGTGGCTCCGGCAATCCTGGAATGAGTGGCTCTGGTTGATTTCGTTCTCGGAAGCGTAGCACACCATCTGCCGACCGCTGCAGACATCGCACCCCCCCCAACAGCAGTTGGGTCCTTCTGCCGTCTCCAGTGCCGTCAGGGGTACTACGGTTTTCTCCATGAGGATCACAGCTACGGCAAAGGGCCCCTGGAGGGACTCCATAGGGGTATACTCCACTCTATCCCCTTGTTAAAGACTGTGCCTTGCCTGGGGCAGATAATAACGTTTCACGGAGTGCCTTCCCACAAAGAGCTCCCATCCAGTTTTCTCATCCATGAGGAAACCACTGCCTCATTGGACTGAGAACCAGACTACTGACACGGTTCTCCACTCCAGGAGAGGATCTCAAGGCTGCGGTCGGTCCCATACAAGTATGGCCTAGTCCTCTATTGCTCGCTTGTATTCCCACATATTGGCAGCGTGGACTGTCACCTCCTTGGGCACCATCGGGTTGAGGCCTTGAAAGGTGCCTCTCTTCCTGGGTGGCGGAGTGGTAACTCCTGCCACCTCCGCCGCACCAGCTAGCACAGGGAAAGCTCCGGACCACGGCTTCGGTCTCCGGACTACCTGTGACGCTGCTATCTTGGGCGCAGTACTGCGCGATTCCGGCAGTTCATCGCCGTAGCACATATTGCTCCAGTCTGGCTTCAGAGGATGTGCCATGTTGCTTCCTTGATAAGCAATACCAACTGGTGAAGGAGAAGGAGCTTTAGGGGTGGAGTCTCCACTTCCTCTCTCTGCACTAAGATGTCGCTCCCTGTAGGCAGGGCTGGATTCTCCTGCTCCAAATGGAGGTGTTCCTCTATTTTCCCGCTTCTGGGCTGGTAGAAGAAGCTGCGCCATCATCATTAAATATGGCTAATTAACCCTTCAGATGCAGGCGAGCACAGTTTTGCACCTACTGCTCAGCAATAAATTCAGTAAAGTCATTTTGAAAGGGTATTTCGTCAATTCTATAGGCAGTATTATCCAAGGGCACACAGATTTATCTTGTTCGTATCCTGTTCTATAGGCTTTGTGGTACAAGGACACACACGTAAATCCTGTTTGTGATGTCAAAATTGCAACAGCGCCTCCCCCAGGGCCCTTTAAGAGGAAAAAGTACTTGTTTTCTTGAATCCATTTGCAGTGAAGCAACAAGGGCACAGAGCCCCTTTCAGTGATATAGTGGATGGTACCCAAATGTAGGAATGCCAGAGTGGTGTAGGGTAGCCTATAATGTCCCTTAATGTTGGTGCACGTGTCCTGGTGCTCCTACCTGTATACGGGGGACCCCAGGCGTTGGCTCCAAAGCCATGAAAATGGGGGTTGTTGATGAAGGGGATGATGAACTAAATTGAGTCCAGACCTTGTAATGAAGTTGATAACAGCTTTACTTGAATAAAAGTTTCTCCAACAGTTTACAGACTTTGTCTTGGTTCTAGCAGGCGTTAGCATTAACTGTGGCAGGCAAACTCCTCTCTGCTGTGGCAGGCAAACTCCTCTCTAGCTTTCTCTAGATGCTGCAACTTCTCTCTGTAGTCTGATTGTAAACTGGTCCAGGGAACTCCTGGCTTTAGAGGCTTCCAGCTGTGGACTCTACATCCAGCAGAACTGGAGGTGCTCTAGCTGGCTTAGAGGGGTGTATAACCAACGGAAAGGAGGAAAGGGGACATTTAGAATGGGCTTGGAGCATTTGATTTAAAGCGGGGAAAGAGTTGTTACCACGTTCAAAGATATCCTTGTTCAGCTTGGGCCCCCCAACCTCATGTGCGTGGGGCGTTTTTTTTTTTTTTTGTGCAGCTTCGCATTTTTGGAATGGTGTATACAGAAGCTTGAAGCTTTAATATCTGGATAATCTTGGACATTAATACCACCCCTCCCCCCCCCCCCCCCCCCCCAGTTATATTTGTAAGCCTGCTAATAGATCATGGCCCCCAAAATCAGTAGAAAATCTGGTGAATTGTCCTCTCCAAAATGCTGCTCAGGGAGTAGACCAGAAGGGGGATCATCCAAGATTGATAAATATGTAAAATCACCACCGGCTAAAACAAGGATGGCCTCTAGAAATATGCAGGGAGACAGTACTAAAGAAAATAATCATGACCAGCTTGTTGAAGAAAAAGCCCAGGAATTGGGTCAGTTGGGGATACCTATCTCCACTAATCCGTCAGAAATAAATAATCAAGATGTGCATATCTTGGGCAAAATCCTCGTCCATGTTAAGAGATCTAATGAGGCTTTAGAGAATTTAACAACACAAATAGGATCTGTAAAAACTGATATATCGCTTATTAGACATGACTTAAATAAAGTACGATCTAAACTCCAAGAACTAGACGCTGTTACCTCAGACTTGAAACGAGACATTTTGCTTCTAAAGGAGGAAAGGGGGGTCCTAAAAGCAAAACTTACTGGATATAGTTGGAACTGCTGGAGCTGGTGTTTTTTTTTTTTTTTTTTTTTTTTTTTTTAACACAGTATGTCGGTTAAGATATTATCGTGGAATGTACGAGGTATGGGGGATAAAGTTAAAAGATATGCCATTTTTTATTTGATTCATAAACATCTTCCAGGTACAGTTGGTCTAATGGAAACACATTTGACTAAGGATACCATTCAATGTATTAAAAAGAACTGGATGAGTTCTTGTTACCATTCAGTCTACTGTATACTAGTTATTCAAGGGGTGTTTCCATATTGATACATAGAAGGGTTAACTTCAAGTGCATTTCTATATCTAGTGACGGGGAAGGGAGATATATTTTTCTTTATGGGATATTAAATGGCACAAAATGTATCCTTCCATTCGTCTACATTCCTTCACCATACTCTCCGTATATACTGGGTCAATTGTTAATAGTTATGGAACAGAGAGAAAATTGTGCAACCATTTTAATTCTGTAATGGATATAGAACTGGATAGGATCAGCAGTAGTAGGGGGGGAAATGCACCTTGTAGATTTACTTCTCCATTGGCAAAATTCTGCAAAGAAACAGGTTTTGTTGATATTTGGAGGTTTAGAAATGGCTCTACCAAGGCCTTCTCTTGTAGTAGAACAAGTGGTTCCATGTCTCGTATTGACATGGCGTTAATCAACCATGGGCACGCGGGCAGTGTGGTTAAAATATGTTATGAGCCAAGGGCGGTCTCTGATTACTGTCCTTTGTTGCTGGAAATCGATCTTGGCTGGAGTAGGAGGAGTGTAAATTGTTGGAGGGTTAATCCGCATTGGCTGAGTCTCATTGTAGAACACCGATCTATCCAGGAGGAGAGTTCTGCTATTTGGAATATCAATAATAGCTCTACGAAAATGTATTATGTTTGGGATGCTATGAAAGCTTTTATCAGGGGAATCTTAATGAGAAAGATAGCATCCATGAGGAGGGATTTTGCGTCAAGAGAAAAGGAGCTTAAAGAAGAGGTAAATAGAAAACAGCAAGTATATTATGAAAATCAGACAGATGCTAAGAGAGAAGAAATGATAAATGCTCAGCGAAAGTATGGTGATTTTATGTATGAAAAAGCACAACTTAAGATTTTCTTTTCTGGTTATAACACCTTTAGGCTGGTAGGCTTGGTAGGCTGTTATCTGCCATTGTTAAGAATCAGGGCAGTCCCCCCTCTACACTTGCAATAAGGTCATTACAATGTAATATTCTTCATAGTCAGGAAGAAATCAGAGACGCCTTTTATTGTTATTTTGCAGGCTTGTATAGAACTGAAAGTAAGGAACTGAACAGGAGATAGAAGAGTACTTAAATCACATTAAATTTCCAAGGCTGATGAGCAGAGATCTGCTCTGGATCTGCTCGATCTCTGTGATCGAGCTACAGAGTGCCTTGAAATCAATTCAAGGTAATACTTCTCTGGCTTCAGATGGGTTACCATTTGAGGTCTATAGGAGGTATTGGGAAGTGCTGCTCCCCTCCTGGGGGAGCCCGGGAGGTGGGTTTCCCAAGATCTATGATGGAGGCTATTATTGTGTTAATAGGCAAAAAGTGAAAAGACCTGTTGGAGGTCGATGCATACAGACCAATATCTCTGCTTAATACAGATATTAAAATTATCGCCAAGGTATTATCTATTACACTTTTTTGCCTTCCTCTGGATCAACTTGCAGGATGACAGGCCGAACTGGATGGACAAATGTCTTTTTTCGGACTTATGTACTATGTTACTATGTTACTCAGAAAAGTTATAGAGTCGATTATACATCCTGTTAAATGTGGCTTCATTCCGAGAAAGAGCACTCATTATAACATAAGGCGTCTTTTTTCTAGTATGTGCAATGAGCAGGACACTGGTACAGTGGGTCAGCTATGCAGTGGGTCAGTATATATGTGTAGTAGTTCATGACGCCAATTGCAGCTTGCGCAGGTACTGTAGCAAGGCCCTTTAAGATGTTATAACTCACGTACCAGGTGAGGAATGCCAGAGGGGGGTAATATCTCTGTGTAGCAGATATGGTAGTGTCAACGGTGTCTCCTACCTTGGTACGGCTGGACTCCTGGATCCTGGCTCACTTGCAATAAAATTGAGTGTGGTCAGTAGGAGTAATGGTGGAATAATTGAGATCCAGACAGGAGATATAATCCAACTTGTCTTTACTTAATAGCAACAGATATCCATACGAGTTACAGCAATAGTCTCTTGGGTCCCAGCAGGTATTGGCAATATGTGGCAGGAATTTATATCTATTCTGCTTCTTATCATATGCCTAGTGAATCTGGCAGGTATTTATCTTCTGCTCTGTCTGTATTCTGCTTAGTAATGGGCCTGACTAGCTGAGGAGGAATTTGGCTTCTCCTGGACTCTGGATATGTACTCACAGGACTGCTCGCAGGGAATGATGTCGTCCTAGAGATCTGAAGTTCTGGAGGTTGTTGCTTGCTTGTCACCAGCTGAGGTAAATGACTCAGGCTGGGAAGGTGGATCCTCGCCTCAGCCGAGGCGGGATCCAGGGTTGGGATCTCTGGTTCTGGGAGCTCCTACCAACACAGCCTGCCCGTGGCAGGGGTGGCTGGTACACTAACTAAACTTCCTCTCCTCCTCATGAGACAGGACATGGGAACATCCCACTTCTGCTCACACTGGGGAGGCTAACTTGGAATGGACTATTCCAGGCTAGATATACTAAACTGGCTATGGACTGCTAAACATATTGCTGAAACCTGCTGGTGAGCATGAAAATTACAGCAAATTTATGAAACAGGCATAGAAAATGCACATAATGGAGAATGCAATGTTAGATTACACCAGACGACTATACCCATATACACCTGACATGTTGTAGCAGGGGAAACATAGTTTAGTGACATACTCTGGGATGTTACATACCCGCTTACTTTAAGTTAAGCCGTCCTCGGCGTATGCCAAGAGGGTGGAGGAATCAGCTCTGGGTACCCAATAAATACAAAGTGCTGCGTGAATTACATATAATGACAGACATAGACAAAACATATAACGGCTTTCTCGAGGTTCCTGCCCGCTACAGTAAGGTGTCAAACACACAGTTTCCTTCTCTTGGTATAACCAGGTAACCTAAACACTTCACAAAGCAAAACCTTTACTGACTGACTTTGTATGGGGGTGTCTTTACTCTGTAATCCCACCATTATGTAAGGGAATGCCCGCAAATAGAAGGGTGGCTTTATCCTGTATTCCCTTCCCTGCACCATAGCCTGAAGAAATTTGGCTTGTAGCACGATCACTATGATGACTAAGAGGAAGCTAAAGTAGGCCTCTAAGCTTTGAGGTACCATACCTTAGGCAAAAGAAGCTCAGAAGGGGAGGTATTTATAGTCTCTGTGTCTTCTGGCAAGTCACAGGAGGAGGGCCTTTAATCCCGTGCGCTCCTGGAAGTGAGACACCTCAGGATGGGAACAATCCTGAACATAAAACAAGCGGGAAGGAGCAGCCTAGGGCGTCTAAGGATTCCCGAAGCAGCAGGGGTACCTGTGAAGTAACTGGATCTGCCTGGACTTACCACTTGGTCCTAACCGGGTGTAGGCCATTAGTATACAACGTCCCTATGATGACAGTCCGTATAAGGGGGAAGAGAACAAGAGCTGTAAAAAGGTACACTTTAAGTAAGTTGCTACAATTCTGTTAAGTGCAATGGTTAAGTGCAATCATTAGAAACAGTGCATAAAATCACATTGCTGCACCTAGAAGGAGAATACACACAATGGGCAGGTTATCTTGAACGTTGCATAATTTGTAAACAGGTACAATAGTGCAAAATTGTTACAATATAAGATCACAAAGAGCTCAGGTATTACGTTTGAGTCCTTTCTTTGGGTGCAAACTTTTACGTTGCAATAAAACATTTTTGCAAAATAGTGCAAATTTTAATACGAGGATAGGCTCAACAATAACTTGAGTCCTGTTTCCTGGAAGTGCTTTAAGTTGTAGAATCCTCTGGAAACTGATAAAAGTCAATTTGTAATCCACAGGGTAAAAGTTAATTGTAATCCACAGGGTTAAAAGGTAAAGGAGCAGCAAACAGGCTATCAAGTAACCGGAGAAAGGGGATAAAACACTGAACTTGGACATGAGGGGTTAAGTGCTGGGGGAGTCCTAACTGACATGACCATCTGGATGAGGACTAAAACAGGCAACCTGTAACAAAACGTTAAAAGCACACAAAAGCCAACAAGTCCTCACCCGTCAGATATCAGTCCATGGAGTGGCTCCCAAATGTCACTGTTATTTATTTATTTTTCTTTTTTAGGGGACACCTTTTACAGAAAGGTATCCAGCTCCTCCTCGCTTCTGGAGCTGCTGAAATGCATAAGAGGTTGTTCCTGCCTCTGGTGGTAGCTCATTGGAGCTGCCGTAGTGGTACGCCAATGCCCTCTGCTGGTGGCTGCAGGTACTGGCTGTGCTGACAGCCTGGAAAACGCGGCAGTAACACGCAGTAGCCCGGAATCTCCAGCCGGCACAGAGGGGGATAGGACCTCTGGCTGAAGGGGCTCAGGAAGGGTTAGGAGCGGCTGCCTGGGGCTGTTTCCAGGGCAGGACGTATGGTGGCTTGGCATATGACTGTACCTTAGGGTTAAACGTAAGGACCAAATTGTTTATCTGTCCTACCGTCAGGGTTGGTGGTGCAGCCAAACCTGGTATAAGAGGTGCCGGCTCAGGTTGGGGTTTCTCCTTAAATTGCATACGGCCATCAGGGGTTTCCTGGAGGCACTGCACTTTGGGATTGAAAGTCAGGACAGAATTATTTATTTGCCCCACCTGTAGAGTTGGAGCCACAGGGATTTCAGGGCTCACTATGGGGACCTCAGGATTGAGGCGTCCCGCTCTGGCAGTAGTAGCACTGGGCGGCGGAGTAGAAGTTCCGTCCGCCTCCGCCGCACCAGTAAGTGTCCTTGACGGAGCAGGCCTAGGCCTGTTTGGGGTATCGGGACCCTCAGGGAGCACGGCAGCTCCTACCTGTAGTTGCGGCCGGGCAGCCGGTTCTGGTGCCTCCTGGATGTCATCATGGACTTCTGGCGCCATCTGGTTCGCTGGCTCGTCCACGGCGTGAGTAGCTGCGTCAGCGGCGTCCTCTGCGGGTGCTGGCTTGACGTTGACCTCATTTCTCACAGGCGCGTCGGCTTCCGCGGGGGTGCTTCCACGGCCTCCGGGAACTCCATCACGTCCGGGCTCTTTGCTGCAGGAACCGGGACTTCAGCGGCGGCCTTTTCCAAAACCTCCGGGATGCTGGATAAGGTAGGCGGCTTGGCTTTGTGTTGCAGGGAGGGATCCACGGCCTCCGGCATGATAGCGAATACAGAGGGCCCACTTTTCTTTAGGACCTGGGAGACATGGATCTCCGGTGATCGTTCTTCGTAGACAGGTTCGCCACCAAACGCCATCTGGTTCCACCGTGGCTGGGGAAATGCCATCTTTTCCGCCTCTTCAATCCACCAGACTGCTAGTTCCAAGGGTGCGGCCCAGAGGGTGGAGTCTTTATCACCTCTGCTTGCACTAGAAAGTTCACTGGGGGCAGTCTCTATTTTTCCCCCTCCCAGAGGGGCGTATTCAATATCTTTGCACCTTTGAGGGGGAGTTACTATATTTTCCCGCGTATACGGCAATTTCGCGCTCTTGAGAGGGCGTTCCTTTCTTTCCACGCTTCTGGGCATGAAGATGAAGTGCCATTTTAACAAATATGGCGAATTCAACAATAGCGAATTAACTCTTTGAATGCTGGAGTGCACGTCTAGCGCTTTCTGGACCAGCAATTCAGCAATAAAGTCACTTCTCAAGGTATTTACACAAGCGGCAGCACTTGCAATACTGTAGAACATGCGGTCGGATACGTTTCATCACACAATTGGATCCGGTTCTGTTATCAGGGATAGCACACAATTCAATCCGATCCTGTTCGTGATGCCACTTATGCAATGAGCAGGACACTGGTACAGTGGGTCAGCTATGCAGTGGGTCAGTATATATGTGTAGTAGTTCGTGACACCAATTTCAGCTTGCGCAGGTACTGTAGCAAGGCCCTTTAAGATGTTATAACCCACGTACCAGGTGAGGAATGCCAGAGGGGAATAATGTCTCTGTATAGCAGATATGGTAGTGTCAACGGTGTCTCCTACCTTGGTATGGCTGGACTCCTGGATCCTGGCTCACTTGCAATAAAATTGAGTGTGGTCAGTAGGAGTAATGGTGGAATAATTGAGATCCAGACAGGAGATATAATCCAACTTGTCTTTACTTAATAGCAACAGATATCCATATGAGTTACAGCAATAGTCTCTTGGGTCCCAGCAGGTATTGGCAATATGTGGCAGGAATTTATATCTATTCTGCTTCTTGTCATATGCCTAGTGAATCTGGCAGGTATTTATCTTCTGCTCTGTCTGTCTTCTGCTTAGTAATGGGCCTGACTAGCTGAGGAGGAATTTGGCTTCTCCTGGACTCTGGATATGAACTCACAGGACTGCTCGCAGGGAATGATGTCGTCCTGGAGATCTGAAGTTCTGGAGGTTGTTGCTTGCTTGTCACCAGCTGAGGTAAATGACTCAGGCTGGGAAGATGGATCCTCGCCTCATCCGAGGCGGGATCCAGGGTTGGGATCCCTGATTCTGGGAGCTCCTACCAACACAGCCTGCCCCTGGCAGGGGTGGCTGGTACACTAACTAAACTTCCTCTCCTCCTCATGAGACAGGACATGGGAACGTCCCACTTCTGCTCACACAGGGGAGGCTAACTTGGAATGGACTATTCCAGGCTAGATATACTAAACTGGCTATGGACTGCTAAACATATTGCTGCCACCTGCCTGCTGGTGAGCATGAAAATTACAGCAAATTTATAAAACAGGCATAGAAAATGCACATAATGGAGAATGCAATGTTAGATCACACCAGATGACAATACCCATATACACCTGACATGTTGTAGCAGGGGAAACAGAGTTTAGTGACATACTTTGGGATGTTACATATGCAAGTGACGGGGGGGGGATGTGCCTCCGCTCCATCCTGAACTGGATGCCACTAAGGCCTTTGACAGGGTGGAGTGTGGCTTCCTCTGGACAACCAATGAGGAATTTTGGAATAGGAGACTATTTTATTTACTTGATAAAAATATTATATACAAACCCGACGGCTCGAATTGGTGTTAACGGTTTGTTAACTCTATCTGTTCTATTATCGAAAAGTATGCGTCAGGGATGCCCCCTATCTCCTCTCCCATTTATTTATTCTGTTCTTAGAACCCCTGGCATTACAGATCAGGCAAGATGGTTCAATAAGAGGTTTTGGAGAGGTTGGGAGTGTAGGAAAAGTGTCTTTATATGCTGATGATATTCTATTTTGTTTGGGTGACACCCCAAATACTTTACCGAATATTATTTATAGTGTGGAGGAGTTCGGGGGTACGTCGGAGGTAGGAGATTATCTCAAACAAGACCATTTTGGAGGGCATGATGTTGGATAACATAGGGGGAGTGAGGATATTGGGCAGTACCTGGGTATAAGAGTCTCCTCCTCTATAGATGGTTTTGTCCCACTTAAGATCAACCCGTTAATTAAAAAAAATAAAAGCCAAGATTGCGATATGGTCTAAATTGCCACTATCAATGGCTGACAGAATTTCACTTATCAAAATGATGATCCTCCCTCAATTTTTGTATCAGTTTATGGCTGCACCAGTTTGGATTGATAATAGCACAGGAGGATTGGGCATACCTTTTTTTTTTAGAGGTTACCACCTTTCAGCCCAGCTACAAAAGATAGGGGAATGGCAGCTTGACCCCGTGTTAAAAGACTTGGTCTATAACTCACATAAGATACAATAATCACCGAATGGCACTGCATCTGAAGTTAGCATGGTGGTGCATGTGTCCAGGGGCTGGCGTCCCAAACAACAATAACGAAGAAAGGACTGGAACTCACAAATTGTTGTAGAAACAATTTGTGAGTGCCGGTCCTTTCTTCATTATTGGTCTATAACTCAGGATATAAAAGTATATTTGTGTTGCTGGAATTTGGACAATTGAAGCAAAGGAGGGGACCTACATGTCGTGCCATGGTGAATCTCCTTATAAAAGTGTGAGATTATATGAGAAAGCTGTTAGAAGTTACTGCTGCACTAGACTTCACGCCACTTTGTAATAGGGGTGAAAATAATTGATAGTATTCATTAGAATATCCGTCAGGGCCGGGAGATTTATTCGGTTTTAGAGATTTGATCGTAGCATCTACTTCGGAAGCAGATATTGGGCAATTGAGCTCTGCAATTTGCTCAAGATTTAGAGAGGGGAGATTGACTTTTTGAAGAAAAGAAGCAATTTTCTCTAAGGACGGCTGGGGTGTAGAGGAGTCTCTATTAAGGTTGTATAACTTAGAATAGTATTAATTAAAGGCTTCTGCTATCTCGTTTGGGTGCGTAATTCTAGACATTCTGTCGGGAGCTAACATGTAGGGGATATTTACCTTTTGGGTTAATGGCTTAATTTTCCTCGCCATTAACCTACTCGGTTTATTGTAGGATTGATAGTATGAAAGTCGCATGGTGGTCATGGTGGTCATCTGACGGGACTTCACACCACTTTGGGGAAAGGTTCACTTGGGTGAATTTTTTAATATGTCACAAGATAAGTTTTTGTGTTCTTGTGTTCAGTGTGCTGTCCGCATCCGCACTTCCATTCCGCGACCCCACAAAAAAATAAAACATGTCCTATTCTTGTCCGCAGACACAGACAAGAAAAGGCATTTCTATTATAGTGCAGGCCATGTGCGGTCTGCAAAATGCGGAACACACATGGCCGGTGTCCGTGTTTTACGGATCCGCAATTTGCGGACAGCAAAACATTTGTGGACGTGTGAATGGACCCTTATAAGTGGTGTACAGCCCAGAAGGAACCTGTACTAAGACTACCAGTATGCCAGACAAAAAAATCCAGCAGCATGTCTATAAAATGTTCACCTTTATTGGATCCAATTAAAAGCATAAAATCCAGCGTGGTGCGGGATACACATGCTATCCTTAGTCATGGCATGACAGTCTGCAAGAAGCCTATTCGGACAATGTTTTAAGGACAGATGAGACTAAAATGAAACATTTTGGTTTAAATGTAAGGCATTATGTTTGGAGAAGGGAAAACACTGCATTCCAGCATAAAAAAACCTCATCCCATCTGTGAAACACGGTAGTGGCAGTGTCATGGTTTGAGCCTATTTTGTTGTATCTGGGCCACGACAGCTTACCATCATTGATGAAACAATTAATTACACCAGCAAATTCTATAGGAAACTGTCAGGACAGCTTTCCATGACCTAAATGTCAAAAGAACGTGGTTCATGCGCCAAGACAACGACCCTAAGCGGACAAGTTATTCTACCAAAGAATGGTTAAAGAAGAATAAAGTTAGGAATCGCCAAGTCAAAGTCTTGACCTTTATCCAATCGAAATGTTGTGGAAGGACCTCAAGCAAGTATTTCATGGGAGAAAACCCACCAACATAAGCAGGTGTCGGGTGTATGATAAGGGGTCCCTAAAGGTACATGTTTTTCGTAACGCCAGTTGCAGTGAAGCAACAAGGGCACGGCGCCCCTTTTAGTAATATAGTGGATGGTACCCAGGTGTAGGAATGCCAGAGTGGTGAAGAGTGGCCTACATGTCCCTTAATGTTTTGTGCATGTGTCACAGTGCTCCTACCTGGATACGCTGGACCCCAGGCGTTGCCCTCCGAAAGCAGAAAAAGGGGTAGTTGAATTAGGGGATGAAGAATAAATTGAGTGCAGACCTTGTGATGAAGTTCAACAACAGCTTTACTTTCAATAAACGTTTCTCCAACAGTTTCAGGCTTTGTCTTGGTTCCAGCAGGTGCTAGCATTAACTGTGGCAGGAAAACTCCTCTTTGCTACATCTGTTGCTCTCTGGCTCTACTGTGCTGACAGGCTTAAATAGAGTCTCTGCTTCTGCAGGATGCTGCAACTTATCTCTTTGTAGTCTGACTCTAGCTTAATCCAGGGAACTTTTCCTCCTGGCTTCAGAGGCTTCAAGCTGTGGCCTCCACATCCAGCAGAGCTGAAGGTTCTCTAGCTGGCCTAGACAGGGCTCGTACAACAGGGATGTGCACCTGCTGCACACCTAACCCTTAGGAGGGGATAGGTTGAACTGACTTTAACTGAACCCCACCCTTCCTGCAGGAAGTGGGACTGCCCATTCCTCCACAGAGGGGGGTGTTAGAATGGAATGGAAAGCTCCATTCTACCTAACTGTAGCTCTGCCGTGTTTGCTGCCACCTTCTGGTGAACCAGGAGAATTACACTTTAACATAACAGTTACCAACATTAGAAATGCACAGTGTTTGGACCTGAAATAAATACATAGGATGACATGAGATTAGCCCATTAGCGATAGTAGCAGGGTGCAGAAGTATACACTGGGGCGTTACACATACAGTAGCATAGTTGAGACGCTTACGCATTTTGGATGAAGTAGAGCCATCCAGACCGGATGTTTCTACTTCATCCAAAATGTGTAAACATCTCTACTAACTATCCACAATGTTTTAAGGATGCAAATATAAGATCTATTGTGTTTTAAATACGTGCTGAAGACTTTGGATTTAATAGAATTTTTTGCATCCTACCTGTGACCAACTCAGGAATTTGTTTCCTCCCTGCACCACGCTCAACGGTGGTCTTTGAGTTTCAACTGTCTGGTGAGCTGATTACTACACTTGTCTCCTTTATTTATTGACAGTGATAAGAGGTGAACTTGTTTTGGATGGAGGAATGAGCTAAATTGCCTCCTAGCGGATGTGTAGGACTAATCAACTATTACTGGAAACAGGGGGTCACACTGGAAACTGAAAAGAAAGGTTCACATACTTTTGCCACTCACAGACATGTGATATTGGATCATTTTTCTCAATAAATAAATGGCCAGGTCTATGATTTTTGACTCATTTGTTTGATTTGGTTTATTTTTAAGACCGTTTCACACTAAATAAATAAGTGAATTATTCGGGTTATTATGGTCGTGTGCATACCTAATATATGTAGTTTTTGTTTAGTTTTTTTATTTAAAGAATGTATTTTTTGCAGATATTTTTTTCATTTTTTTATTACATTGTTTAAAGCATTTTTTTAAATCCCATTTTAGGATTATTGTGTTATGATTTTATTTTAAACCTATACCGTATTTTAGTTCTCCCATTAAACCTGTCCTGCGAAAAACCTGGGAAAGGCATTTACCCTTTCATCACCACTGCCCCCTCAGAATGCTCTAGACCCGGGGCACTAGCCTACAGTATGTGCTCCATTGCCTGACAATTCAGTAGGATAGCAAGAAATGAAAGAAAATATGATTGCATGACATACAATATCTTTAAAATCACTGCGGCGCAAACAAGTCCTTCATATTATTACATTATTCCTAAGTCACAGCATTACTAATTACAAGCTTACGATAAAGTATTCCAAGGGAAGAACCAAGTTGTATGGGGTGAGCTCTGTTCTGTGGCCACAACCCACAACTATTTGTATCACCCCAGAGAGACACTGTTGAGGTTGCAGTTGTATTTCATGTTGAGGCCCTCTAATTCTACAGGCTGATGACCTGCTGTGGGTGGCATGTGATGCCCACCTGCTCCGGAATTGATTTTATCTTTCTGAATGTGAGGAGATGTGATTGAACTGGGAATTTAGAGGAAGTATGAGCTCTAGGTGTTCAGTCAGTGACATATGGCAATGAGGACAATAGATGGTGACAAACATGAAAAAAGCTTATACTATTTTATATATGGGACACAAGAAAAAGCAAGAGAGTCAGCATAACATAACCATTGCAAATTCAAAATTAATAGAATTGAGATCCTAGTTAAGCTCTTAAAATTAAATGGGTTTGTGCAGGATCCTAAAAAATTTCATTTATTGTGTAAACCTTGTCTAGTCTTCTACAGAGCATAATAGTGTACGTGTCAACTTTTCCTGAGTCTTCACAATCTCCATGCTCCCGCTGCCCTCCATTGTTTACAACCTAAACTTCCAGGTTGTGGGTGCAGATGAGCAGCAGCCACAACATTTCCCATAATGCTGTGTGCTGCAAGATCAGCCAGAAATGTACACGCCTACTGCACCCTTCCCTGGAGCAAAACTCTGCCCACTACACCCTCCACCATCCCCTTGTTGTTTCCTCCCACATAGCTTCGATGTGACAAGCGGTGGACTCCGCTTACCCTGCTTGCGGATTGAAAGCGTCAACCAGCCCTTTCCAAGATCTCACGTCATGACCATTCAGGTGGGAAATTTGATAGAGGGGATCATGGGAGGCCTGGTTTTCGATGTCAGTGGAAATTCAGTCTCCACAGAGGGCGCAGCCACGAGACCACTCTCCCAACAGAAAAAGTAGCAAGTGCATAAGTTAGTTGCAGGGCCTGGCAGGGGAAAACAGGGATAGGGAAAAATGTATACCCAGATAACCAATTTAATTTAGACCCCAACCAGACCTATTCAGACCCCAGATCAGACCCCAAAATTAATTTAGACTTTAGACCAGACACAGAAATTAATTCAGACCACAGACCACAAAAAGAATACAGACAGCAAATTGCTCTATTTACTTAAAGGGAATCTGTCCCCAGAAAATTCATTGTTACACCAGGCACGATGCCTTGTAGGGCTAGTTCAGCTGAATGTAATGATGCCATTCACTTAGGGATCTATTGCTTCATTCTCGAGAAAAAGTACTTTTAATTCATGTGCAAATGAACAATTAAGTGCACCAAGAGTAGACCCTAGCCACCCTGTGCACTGTTCTTCCTCCTGCTTCCTCTGCCAGCCCCTACTGTACCTGTCCTTCTTGATTGATGGGGCCAGGCAAAATAACTATTCAGGAACCTGGCCCTGTTCACTTCTAACAGTGCAGAGCTTGTTGAGGATGTCACCGTTTGTGAAACGCTTGGTAACAGTGACCATGATATACGGTAATTAGATTCCCCCTGAACTGTAAAAAAAACTGTCTCTGGCTGAGAGGACAAAAACATTTATTTTTAAAAAGGCCAATTTCCCCAGATTTGAGGGCTGCACTTCAACACATGGGAGACTGGGAGCAACTATTGCCAGATAATAGCACAGGTCATAAATGGGAGAGCTTTAAATCTACTCTGGGTAATTATACTGCATAATGTATCCCTTTAGGTAATACGTATAAAATGACTTCAATTAAACTCTACATGGCATACTGTTAAAAGAGCAATAAACAACAAAAAAAGCACTTCAAAAATACAAATCGGAGGGGTCAGCTGTAGCCTTTTAAAATTAAAAGACGCTTAATAAAAGGAAATAAAAATCATCTAAAATACAAAATGAAAGGCAAGTGGCAAAAGAGCACAAAACAAATCTCCAATAAATTCTATAAATATATAAATGCAAAAAAACCAAGGTCAGAGTCCCCACTAAATAATGGTAACTGAGAGATTGTCACGGGAATCAGGAAAAGGCAGAAAGAGCTGCTAAATGGGTTTTTCAGCTATGTACAGTATATAAAAAGAAGATCTGATATAATTGGTACCAGGGCTGTTACTATATCAAAGTAATAAACAAAATTGTCTGAATATAGACATGGTCCAAGCTAAGCTAAATAAAGTAAATGAGATCAAGGTTCTGGGTCCACATGGATTACAACCAAAGGTTCTTAAAGAACTCAGTTCAGATTTTGTGCCCCTGTTCATATTTTCTTAGAGATTTTCTAGGGATTGGTACAATGCAAATGTGGTGCTCAAACTCAAAAAGGGTTCTAGGTCTTCAACAAGTAAATACAGACCTGTAAGTTTTAAGAGGTTGTCTCAGTTCAGCAAATAGCATTTGTAGATACAAGGCACTTACTACTGTATTGTTATTACCAATGTTGCCTCCTTTGCTGGCTTGATCCATTTTTTCCTCACATTATACACTGCTCGTTTCCAGGAGCTGCAGTGGTGGTGGCTGGGACTGAAGCTAAAACTTTTCAGCAGTTTTTGTGATACGTGTGGTCAAAAATCTATTTGCAGACTATCCCTCCTGGGTTCAGTCAGCTGATGGCTCATGTGAAGCTTCATCTCTGATCTCCTAACCTCATAAACATTCATTTAAGTCATATTCTTATCAGTTTGATAAGAGCTTAGCTGCAATGCCTGTTTATGAGGTCAGGAAATCAGAGATAGCATCTGTACATGAGCCATCAGCTTAGGGAACTCTTGAGGGATAGTCTGCAAATAGACTGATTTTTAACCACATGTATCACAAAAACTGCTAAATTTTTTAATTAAGACCAATAAAAAAAAATGATATTTAGCCCCAAATTAGTAAAAGTCAATCATAAAAAGATGCCCCGAAGGTATCCATAGCCTATAAGGACTGTGGAACTAAGCCATGCTTAAGCACATCACCACCACTTTTTTCACACTATAATTTTGCTGCATGAGACCAGGATAAAATAAACACTAAAAAAAGAATCCATGTGTCATACTCAGGTCGAACATTAGGCAATTAGGCGTAACATGGCCATGTGCATAAAGCCTAGAAGACAGAGAAATAAGTCTACTGTCACGAATACAGGGGAGGGGAGGGACACAGAACTAGGCCTCAAGGCTAAGGAGAGGAAAAAGGTCACCTCCTAGGAAGCCCCTAAACCTGGCCCTGACTCCTGGTGGGAAAATACATACCCTGGAACCTAGACCCTAGGAGCCCTGAAATTCCCTAGGTAGTGGCAGAGAATGAGACTACTGGTTTCTTCCCAGGCACCTCCCTGAGGCCTAGTAACAACAAGCACAGGGGAAACAACCAAATACAAAGAGCAGTACAACTTATCTTATAGAAAATGGATGAGCAGGAACACATGTAAGGTCCACACAGCAACTCTTCCAAATCCAAGAGAATATCAACCACATGGTATGAAGTGTGAGACCAAACTAAGTAGGGAATGCAGTAATGACAACGGGCTGCACCTGACAAGAGGTGTGGCCATTACCAAACCACAACACTGAGAATCAAGAGACTGTCAGTTAACCTCGCGTGCAGTCAGTCTCTTTGATCTTCTAACCTCTGTGACAGAAGGTACCATGACATCTACATGCTTTGAGCTTAAAATCTGTTTGCTAAGGATGTCTTGCCTGACAATTACATAAAAATGGCTGTACTTATTAAAAATACATTTTGTAGAGAGAAATTTATTGGAGGGCCTTATAAAATTGCATTGTCATCGGACCATGGTACTCTGGTACTTCCACAAGAATGTGAATATGTACATAACCTATAAGATTATCAGACTATTTGACCACACATCTAGTCTAAGGCTCCACATAGATTTTGTTGCTTGACTTCCCTATCCATAGGAACACATTGAGCCACTTCTAAACGTAGAAAGCCACCTTCAAAATCAGTTTCAGATAGAGCATGCCGCCATGTAAGGGTAGGTGCCCTCAAACATTGCCATATCTTTTTTATGAAAACCTGGTCCTCTAATCCTGAGAAATACATCTTTAACTTTGTATATATGGTTTTTGGTGCACCATGTGTGGGGCTGTTCCATTTGGTGCACCATGTGTGGGGCTGCTCCATTTGGTGCACCATTGCTCTGCCAGTGACACCGCCCAGCTCCTTCCTCTCTTGTTTGATTAGCAGTCCCTGAAATTTCAGAGCCGGTAGCAATAATGCAGGTGAGGCCAGGTGCTACAGAGTGGCCCCACCCACAGTGCACTAAAAATCTTATTTGAATAAAAATAAAAAGTTGCATTTCTCAAGATTAAGCCACATGTATATGACCATAAATTCGGGCCGCGTCTGATACACATTTTTTGCAGATCAAACGCAGACCCATTCATTTCTATGGGTTCTCAAAAAATGCGGACAGCCCATGAATGTCATCTGTGTGCTGTCCAGATCCATTTGTCAGTATGTCTGTCCCCCGAAAAAGATAGAACACATACTATTGTTGTCTGTTTGGCAGACAGAATAGACATTTTTTTACAATAGTGCAGGATGGGAAAGTGTGGGATGCACACGACTGGTATCCATGTTTTAAAGGGTTTATCCAATTCTAAAAATTCCCCCCACAATGACGGTGACATCACCCGTCGTGCAAGGGGGTTGGTCATCATCATCACGGCCTGCTATTTGCTGTACCCCTCTTTGCTGGATGTTTTGATCCGATAGGGAGAAGCAGTGGCAACTGTGCAGGGATCCAGAGTGACACAGGTGCTGGGGAGCAGGGTAATTGTCAGGGGCATTTTTAGAATTGGATAACCCCCAGAGGCATAGCTATAGGATTTGCAGAGGTAGCTGTGGCTACTTGGCCCAGGAGCCTGAGGGGGCCCCAAAGACCCTTGTGCAGCATAAGAAGACACCGGGTATTATAGAAAGTGCATGTTCGTCAAGTTACACCTCTAGCTAGAGGGAAGGGGTTAGGTCAAGAATTTGTCATGGAGGGGTGCCGTTTCAATTTTTGCCTCAGGCAGCATGAAGGCTATGTGCTTCCCTGCCCACAAAGCAGAGGGAAGGGGGGCCCAAGCTGAACTCTAACAATGTTATAAGGGAAAATAATACAGTGAATAGACTTTAATGGGGTCCGGGGTTGCTCATCCCTATCATCTCCTAGCAACCATGCGTGAAAATCGCACTGCATCCGCACTTGTTTGCGGATGCTTGCGATTTTCACGCAGCCCCCATCATTTCTATAGGGCTTGCGTTGCGTGAAAAACACAGAATATAGAACATGCTGTGATTTTCACGCAACGCACAAGTGATGCGTGAAAATGACCGCTCATCTGCACAACCCCATTGAAGTGAATTAGTCCAAAATCACCTCTAAACCAGTTTCAATGTATGTATATCACCTGGTAGGGTAGGTGCCCAGAAAAATACCCAGATCTTTCTTGTAAGAATCTGATCCCCTAAGGCACCTTTCACACGGGCGAGAATTCCGCGCGGGTGCAATGCGGCATGAGGTGAACGCATTGCACCCACGCAGAATTCTCACCCGTGTGAAAGGGGCCTTAGCGGATCAGATTCTTACAAGAAAGATCTGGGTATTTTTCTGGGCACCTACCCTACTCGGTGATATACATACATTGAAACTGGTTTGGAGGTGATTTTGGACTTACTTTAAATTGTGAGTCTACAGAAACTTCATAAGTCATTTGTTACTGCTTCATAGAATAACATAACATTCACTTGTAAATCACAAGTAAGGCTGTGTTCATATGTGTGTTGGAGGCTCCATCACAGATTCCATAAAAATACTAGTAAAAATAACACAGCATGCTGCATAATCTTTTCTGGTGAAATGATGGACACCATGATGGAAACTGTTTATGTCCCTCGTGTGATTGATCGATTACTGCCATCATTTTTATTTTTCTGTTCCTGTGTTGGCACAAAATAATGGAAATGCAAGCGTAGATGTGAACACAGCCTTAAGGTGATTACATTGACTTTGACATTTAAAAAGCCAAGAAACTCAATGGGGAGAATTTGTAAACCTTTAAAAAAGGCAAAAAAAAAAGTTCAAAATTATGGCATGTGTCATGTTTGCTTAATAATTTGCAACTTTTCTCGGTTCTTACCACTTTTTTTGTGTGGCTGTCGTGGCCCATAACAGGTAGGAACTAGTGTTAGGGACCACTCATGGAGGCGACCTTGACGTGGTAAGTGGCTTATTACGCTTTGGCCAAAATGTACACCAATGCCTTATTCAACATCCAGCATAAAGGCAGGGCAGAGTGCTGGTTTGCAGAGTGTGATTGCATTTGTGTTTTTGCGTTTGTATCTGTATCTCGCCATAGCAATGTGCACCTGCATACAAGGTTGTGCGGACTGAACCCCCCACATTTTTTTCTTTGTAGTATATATTGGAGGCGTGGCGATCTCCATGCAGTCATGCACACCTGACCAGTTAGTCTGCCCCGGAGGCTGGTTTTAAAGTCAGTATAAAACTGTCACGGCCATTGCCACGACCGTGACTCCTCAACCGCATGCGGTTGCCTGCGGTTTGGTTTAGTGTTCAATCACAGGTGAGGGCCGCTGGTGTGTGGCCTCACTTGTGGTTGCCGCGGACAACCTGTCGTATGTGTTGGTTTCAGCAGAGCAGCCTGAGCGTTGCTGGGCAGCTTGCTGCATGGCATGCGGTTGCACCTAACAACCTTTCTGTTAGGTGTGTTTGTATGTATGCACTGTTGTTTGTCTGTGTGCACTCTTTGTATTGTGTGGTGTGCACTGACACCTTTCCTGCACTGTGGTTGCCCGTGGCAACGTTTGGTTGTATAGTGTACATGTGGTGGCAGTGTCCCGGCCTTCGGGATGACTCCCAGGACACGGTTGCCACCCATGTCGTTGCCTGCGGCAACAACCACAGTGTGTTTGTTGTGTTGGACACTTTTCCTTTAAGTTGGTGTTTCCCTTCCCTGGTGCTGGAAGGGTTAACTCCCTTCCCAGTGTGTATGAGTCACTGGGTGTGTCTGACCGTTGGGTGTGGCCTCTTAGGCCTATAAAGCCTCTCACTTTGGCATGGCTCAGTAGGTTGCTTCAGTCATGCATTGCTGTAGCAGCCTCCTGTGATTCCATCTTCTTGTAAGGGCCACCCTTCCGGTCATAAGTTCTATTACCGTGATGTGTTGTTGATGTCCTATGTCTTTGCTTTTTAGTGCGGCTATGGATGTCCTGGTTCCTGAGTGTTCGTATGTGTGTGCTGTTTCTCTTATGTTGTGTGGACAGCGTTTTCTGAGCACGGGTTCCAGTCAGCAAGGCTGAGACAGGTTTGTGTGGAACTGTTTGGTTCACCTGTCTTATCCATAGTCCTGTTTATGTTCCCCATCTTCATGCTGCTTGGCCAATGAGACTCCTGCTCCTCCGTGCCTAGGAGGAGTGGGTTGTCTCACTCTGTTCTCTAGTTCAGGGCTGACTTGAGGGCTTGTAGGGACTATAAGGTTCCAGCGTATGAGCCCTCCTACCACCAAGGTCGGCTCATACATACAGGAGACAGGGTCAGCGTTAGGGACGCAATAGGAGGTGACCTACTCCCTAATCCTGTAGTCCTGGTCAAGCAGCGACCATCTTCCACCATCACACGGCTGAGGGTTTCCCCCATCCTCAGCCGTGACAAAAACTGAGTCTGCTTATATAGCACCTACCAGTAGCCATTTGGCTCCAGGAGAAGTATATAGTGGGCTCAGCATGCATGTTGGTACTTGCATCCCTGGATCCGATGAAAGCTGTAATGGCACTAGACGGGGTTAAAAGCAGAGTGTGTTTTGAAAAGTGGCAAAAAAGTAGGTTGGATTAACCGGCAGGGGCCAGAGCCAAAAACTATCCAACAGATTTATCACCACTAAAGACAGAAAATGGCAGAAATTGTAGTGCAAATCTATTCTAGGACAGTCCAAGCTGTACCAAATATGTTAAAAGGCAGGGACCTCAATAAATCTCCTGTATTTTAAAAGGTTTTCGAAGATTTGTGAACTAATGACCTAGCCTCTGATACTGATCGGTCCTCAGTATCTGACCAGTGGGGGGCCAACACTAGAGACCCCCGCCGATCAGCTGTTTGAGAAGGCACCAGTGCTTGTGACATCACCAGCTCTGATGGACGGAAGCCTCCGCCTAGCTTTCCCCATAGAGAGTCCGGTACGTCTATGGATCTCCAGAAAATGCCTTTGTTCTGCGCTATTCAGTGCAGGGCAAATGAGAGCACTGGAGCACAAAAAGCTCCAATGCTCATATCAGGGAGGCTGCCTGGGTGAAAATGAGGATATATCTGCTCTGAACCCGGACAATCCCTTTAATCCTGTAAATCTTCCCAATGTCTGTTAGCAGCTCCAGCCTTAGAAAGTTCAGTGATTTTAGTGCAGCTCTGAAAGAAAGAAGCCATCAAAGCACCGATGCCTCCAAAAAAATTGGTTTGATATTCCAATATCTTATGGATATCTCTGACCAGTGCTAAGATTCTGTTGTTTCACTGGGCTATTGTTCCTCCTTTCTCCTTGTTAGTAGTTTTGTTTTACTGTGCTACAGTATGTACAGTATATGTCTGTAGGAGTAATGACCCTTTAAATTGGCACTGTATTTTCAACAACCCTTGCATAAATCAAAGGTACAGGTGAATATAAGACACTTTGTGATATATGTTATTAGAGTAAAATGCCTCTTATGAGCCACTTCTTTCCCCACCCCCTTCACCCTGAACTGATCATTCACCCTCAATTCACAGCTATAGTCCTTTAAGACCAAACTGACTTATCAGCTCTGAAAGCCTAGGTGGAGGAGGAGTGGCAGTTGGATGGAGACAGAGTCACAGACACACAGAGGTGCTGCTGAAGGCTCTAATAAGTCATCTGTCTCATTCCAGTGCTGGATATACAGCTACACTGCTCAGCACTGCTGTATAATACCCTACATCAGGGATCAGCAATCTTCTACACTCCAACTGCTGTGAAACTACAAACCGGATTCCAAAAAAGTTGGGACACTAAACAAATTGTGAATAAAAACTGAATGCAATGATGTGGAGATGGCAAATGTCAATATTTTATTTGTAATAGAACGTAGATGACAGATCAAACGTTTAATCCGAGTAAATGTATCATTTTAAAGGAAAAATACATTGATTCACATTTTCACTGTGTCAACAAATCCCCAAAAAGTTGGGACAAGTAGCAAAAAGAGACTGGAAAAAGTAAATTTGAGCATAACGAAGAGCTGGAAGACCAATTAACACTAATTAGGTCAATTGGCAACATGATTGGGTATAAAAAGAGCTTCTCAGAGTGGCAGTGTCTCTCAGAAGCCAAGATGGGTAGCGGATCACCAATTCCCACAATGTTGCGCAGAAAGATAGTGGAGCAATATCAGAAAGGTGTTACCCAGCGAAAAATTGCAAAGACTTTGCATCTATCATCATCAACTGTGCATAACATCATCCGAAGATTCAGAGAATCTGGAACAATCTCTGTGCGTAAGGGTCAAGGCGGTAAAACCATACTGGATGCCCGTGATCTCCGGGCCCTTAAACGACACTGCACCACAAACAGGAATGCTACTGTAAAGGAAATCACAGAATGGGCTCAGGAATACTTCCAGAAACCATTGTCAGTGAACACAATCCACCGTGCCATCCACCGTTGCCAACTGAAACTCTACAGTGCAAAGAAGAAGCCATTTCTAAGCAAGATCCACAAGCTCAGGCGTTTTCACTGGGCCAGGGATCATTTAAAATGGAGTGTGGCAAAATGGAAGACTGTTCTGTGGTCAGACGAGTCCCGATTCGAAGTTCTTTTTGGAAATCTGGGACGCTATGTCATCCGGACCAAAGAGGACAAGGACAACTCAAGTTGTTATCAACGCTCAGTTCAGAAGCCTGCATCTCTGATGGTATGGGGTTGCATGAGTGCGTGTGGCATGGGCAGCTTGCATGTCTGGAAAGGCACCATCAATGCAGAAAAATATATTCAGGTTCTAGAACATATGCTCCCATCCAGACGTCATCTCTTTCAGGGAAGACCCTGCATTTTTCAACAAGATAATGCCAGACCACATTCTGCATCAATCACAACATCATGGCTGCGTAGGAGAAGGATCCGGGTACTGAAATGGACAGTCTGCAGTCCAGATCTTTCACCTATAGAGAACATTTGGCGCATCATAAAGAGGAAGGTGCAACAAAGAAGGCCCAAGACGATTGAACAGTTAGAGGCCTGTATTAGACAAGAATGGGAGAGCATTCCTATTTCTAAACTTGAGAAACTGGTCTCCTCGGTCCCCAGACATCTGTTGAGTGTTGTAAGAAGAAGGGGGGGATGCCACACAGTGGTGAAAATGGCCATGTCCCAACTTTTTGGGGATTTATTGACACCATGAAATTCTGATTCAACATATTTTTACCTTAAAATGGTACATTTTCTCAGTTTAAACTTTTGTTCCGTGATTTATGTTCTATTCTGAATAAAATATTAGAAGTTGGCACCTCCACATCATTGCATTCAGTTTTTATTCACGATTTGTATAGTGTCCCAACTTTTTGGGAATCCGGTTTGTACAACTCCCAGCATGCAAACAATGCAAACATGCTCGGCTGTTCTCACAACTCCCATAGAAGTGAATGGAGCATTCTGGGTGTTGTCGTTTCAGAACATCTGGAGTGCCGGAGGTTGCTGATCCCTGTCCTACATGCTGCTGTTGCTTCTGGGTGTGCTGTGTAGGGGAGACATCATTGCAGCTAGTCTCCACCTGGTATGTCAGGGATAACTGACAATTAGAGGTGAAACCTGCAGAGGGGAAAAATGCAACACACAAGTCATATAATGGTCACATAGTGTTACTCCTCATCCACACACATCTTTTTTTGAAAAGTCACCTTATTTTGAAAACTGGTACCCTGTAAAGGGTCGCTACATCTTCAGAAAACGTTTGATATGTTATAGATATATTAAAAGTCTTGATCGGTGGAGTTCTGAGGCTGCTACCGATCACTAGAACGAGTACAGAGAAGTGCTCATTCTCTACTCGCTGCAGGAGAGGAAGTGCGATGGACTCAATAGTCAGCCAATAGGCCCATCTTGCTTCCGTCCCCTGCAGTGAGGAGAGAGAGTGTGTCCTATGCAATCGCTTTTTTCTCCTCTTTCTAGCAATTGGTGGGGGTCTCAGCACTCCACCCAATGATCAAAACCTTTGATATGTCACTATGACATAACAAAAGGTTTCCGAAACGCTGTGACCCTTTAAAGTAAATATGGCCAGGAACATTAAATTGTAATGGCATAAGGTAGGTGTAATAGAACACTAAAAGTTGTGCCCTGTGTTCTGTTCTTTAGGTGCAGGTGGGGACCACTCCTCAGGACCAAAGAATTGTGGGATATATCTCCTGCACTCACCTGCATGCCCTGGCAGGTAAGTTGGTTGTCTGTGTGTTTTTAAAGAATTGTGCTAATGTGTCCAAGGCATATACTTTAGATCAGTAGATACACAAAGGGGTTGAATAATTACTGAAGACTTAAAGGGCTTTTCCAGGAACACTATACTACATATGCTCATGTACATCTTAGGCTGGGTTCACATCAAGTTTTTGCCAGTCATTTAACGTGTACAAAAAACGTATTCGTTAACGGATGCCTCAGACAGATGCCATATAGTGCCATCCATTTACCATAGAGTTTCATTATAAAAATGTTTTTTCCATTATAAAAATGTACACCTTTTTTGTCCAGGACACAAAAGCGTGGTGTGCTACTCTTTTTTGTTTCTTTTTTTTCCAACGTATATGTTAAATGGATGGCAAAAATGTGATGTGAACCCAGCCTAAGATGTACATGAGCATATATAGTATAGTGTTCCTGGAAAAGCCCTTTAAGTCTTCAGTAATTATTCAACCCCTTTGTGTATCTACTGATCTAAAGTATATGCCTTACCCATGCTTTTCTTCAAATTAGACTCTCCCCACCTGTTCAGACCATGTAAACCAATCACTTCATTGTCCGAGTCAATCTGATGGTCTGCAATATATGCATAAGCTAAGCAAGTTTTAGGGGAAAAAAATTATATTTCCTCATTTCCATAGTTCTGTTCTGGCCCTTTGTTGACATGCAGTTGCAGAGCTGTGGGGGCGTGTAACGACAATCTCTAAGGTTTTCCTCATTAATATTTGCCTGCCTGCAGTCTGACTGCTGGGATACTCATGTTGTATGTGTGGGACTATAAGTCCCAGCTGTACAATGACATTGCTGATACACACAGGATCTACCTCCCCTACCTGTTCTTGTGCAATGCTCTGCAGACACGTCCTCACAGCCAGCAGAAGAGTACAGAGGAGCGAACTCCTCCAGTCTCTGTCAGCTCTGTGTCTGCAGAGTTAGGAGGGAGGGAAGATCCTATGCACATGATTTATCTCCCTGCAGCTGCACAGTACCTGAGGCAGAGCCTCCAGCCCTGAGCCTGTGCTGCTGATGGTAGAATTGAGTGGGAGGAGAGACACAGGACAGACAGCTTAGCCAGCAGATCAGGCAGTGCAGGGGGCGTTCCCAGCAGACCGTCAGTTCAGGGGGCGGGGGTTGTCACCAGTGGCGTAGCGTGGGGTTGCCAGCACCCGGGGCAAGCCATGTATTGCGCCCCCCCCACAACCTGTGGACAGACCCCATTTTACAGATAATGTAGCAGTCCTATGTAACACCACAGATAATGCAGTGATAATTCTTTAAATACAGATAATGTAGTAGATGGGTGTGAAGCCCCAGAATTCAGAACACGCACAGTGTGACCTGAAGTCTGGGTCCAGGATGTGGAAGGGTGGGCCATATTCTCAATCCACCCCCCAACCCTACTGTGAAACAAGTATGTGTTTGGACATTACATACATCACTACAAAATATACAGTATAATACAGCACCACATACCTCATCCATCCAGTGACATCTCCTGTCATGTAGACTTTCCTCAACGTCTTCATTTGGAGATAAGACCGCCATGACCCCTTCTTTCAGCCGCGTCTCGTCTCTGCAGAGTTTTATTATTATTACTTTTGGTAACAACACTTGTTATACACCGGCGCTTGCACTTATTTAAAGCTGACGCTGGGCAAGCTCTGTACCAAACAAAAGCTAATAGGGTCCTTCCTCTCATACTTCCCTTCATCCCGGACGGCACAAAAGAAAAAACTAGAAAGACGCAGGAGGAGTAGCTTAAACAGATGAACACCCAGGATCAGGTATTTACCAATCTGTGGGTTTCTGTAATACTGCATACAGCGGACTCTTGAGTGCCGACAGGCAGGGTAAGTAGAGGGGGAACACGTCGCGCAGTACCTAATAGATATTTTATTATTATTAGTTATTATTATTATATATAATGACCCCTCTGTAATATTAGGATATATAATGGGCCATTATATATCCTAATAATACGGAGGGGGCCATTATATATTATAATAATACTGGGGGGTCATTATATATAATAATTATACAGAGGGGCCATTATAGATATGTGATAATAATACAAAGGGGGCAATTATATATTATAATTATACAGGGGGGGTCATTATAGATAATAATTATACAGAGGGGACATTATATATAATAATTATACAGAATTATACATAGGGGCCATTATAAATATGTAATAATAATACAGAGGGGGCCATTATATATAATAATTATAAAGAGGGCCATTATATATCATAATTATACAGGGGGCCGTTATATATAATAATAATAATGCAGGGGGCCATTATATATTATACAGAGGTGCCATTATCTCTAATAATTATACAAGGGAGCCATTATATATTATACAGAGGGGCTATTATATATAATAATTATACAGAGGGCCATTATATATTATAATTATACAGAGGGCCATTATATATTAAAATTATACAGGGGGCCATTATATATTATAATTATACAGGGGGCCATTATATATTATACAAAGGGGCCATTATATATAATAATTATACAGGGGGGCCATTATATATTATACAGGGGGGGCATTATATATAATATTTATACAGGGGGACCATTATATATTATACAGGGGGGGGGCATTATATATAATATTTATACAGGGGGACCATTATATAATAATTATACAGGTGGACCATTATATATTATACAGAGGGGCCATTATTAATGGGCCCTCTGTATAATTATAATATATAATGTCCCTCCTGTATAAATATTATATGGCCCTCCTGTATAATTATTATATATAATGGCTCCTCTTTATAATATGTAATGGCCCCTCTGTATAATATATATTGGCCCCTCTGTATAATATATATTGGCCCCTCTGTATAATATGTGATGGCCTCTCTTTATAATATATATTGGCCCCTCTGTATAATATGTAATGGCCCCCATTCTTTCCCCCACCTCCATAGTGCCCCCAGTACTTACATTTAAAAAAAAATTATACTCACCTCTCTTCATCACCTCTTGTAACCTTTGCTCGGGCATCCCGGCGCAGGGGGTCAGGAACACATCACCGTGCCCTCCTGCACTGCGTCATCACGTAATCTCGTGAGACCCGGCGCAGGAGGTCACGGTGATGTAATCGCGATCTCCTGCGCTATTCTACTGCTTCATGGCCTGAAGCTTATGAGGCAGAACGGAGGGGATGGGAGCCATAGGCTTCCATCACCCTCATTATACTGCCTGCTGCCTGGCGCCCCCTACAATTTGGCGCCCGGGTCAACGGCCCCCTTGCTTCCCCCCCCCCCCCCTTCCCGCTATGCCACTGCTTGTCGCTCCAACCAGCACAGCCTTCACAGTGATGCTCCGTGCACAGAGGCAGACCTGCGCCTCCTGCTCCTCAGGCTTGTGCACGGAACGTCATCAGAGCAGGGAGAGAAGCTGACATCACAGGTCATGTGACCCTCAGCTAACTAGGAGAACAGGGCCACTGAAGATAATGTAAGTGAACTGAAAACCCCTTACATTTGCTAAGTTAAAAACATACAAAGAACAAAAAATGTACTTGGACAACCAACCACTTGAAATACTGTAGCACTTCCTGTTGCTTTATCCAACCAAACCCATGATGCACTTCTCCTTTCTCTGCCACACCTCCAGCACAATGCCAAACTATTTTACAGCTCCTCCCAGCCAGCTACTTACCTAGGCACTACCCTATCACTGCCAGGCCCATGGGCATAACATCACAGGAAATAAGAAAGAGGTACATGGACATGGTCATGTGACCACAGCTCAGAACGGAAGATAGGAGCAGTAAAAAAAAATACATTACAAAATTACAGCTAATCTGAAAACCCCTTTAAAGGGGTTATGCCATGATTGACGTAAAAAATGAAAATCAGACATCATATAGTACATGACATAACCTTTCTAAGGGTGTATTCACACGACCGTAAGTGTTTTGCGGACCGCACATGGCCAGCGCTATATAGAGAATGCCTATTCTTGTCCGCAAGAACCGCGGACAGGAATAGGACATGCTCCATATTTTTTGCGGGCCCGCGGAATGGAACAACGGATGCGGACAGCTGTCCGCATCTTTTGCAGCCCCATTGAAATGAATGGCTCCACACCCGTTCCACAAAATTGCGGAACGGATGAGGATCCATTTATACGGTCGTGTGAATGCACCCTTACAAAGCTAGAACCAGCCCTGTACCTCACATGGATCCAGAGATCTCCATTTTCACTGCTCCAATTGCTCTGCTAGATTATCTTCAGCCTGGCAGCTCATGGGGCGTGTCCTTTCTGCTGCAGCTCTATCCCTGTAACTGTCACAGCTTCAGAACAGAACATATGGCTGGTGGCAGTTGAAAATTCCAACTGAGCATGTTCTACCAGCTCAGTGAGACAGACAAAAATAAGGAAAAGAACAAACAGCAGGTGGCGCTATAGACGCACATTTTATTGAATAGCTGAGTCAGTGGCTATGCTACATTTTTTATTACATTACATGCCATTAAAAAAGTATTCAAATCCAGGTGCTGGTTTGAAATGTAGAATATGTTTCATGACACAACCCCTTTAAGGAGACTAGATAGTTATATCCACTGGTGATTTATGTGACTTTAATTATCCAGAATCAAGTGTCACGCAACGTCGCTTGTGACTTCTTATCCAAAAGAAAGAACTAAAATGTCAGCATGCTTGTGATTTTACTGCAACGTATGGTCTATAAGGTGTTGCCCCCTTGGCCACCGGCTGTTAGGCATTCTCTCTGTATGATGAGTAAGATGGGGTAGTCTGACGGTAGAGCCACTGGCACTGATATATAAATGTAAGGAACCTATACAGAACATCTTCTCCACTTTCTTTTTATCCACTACCGGTTGCTTTTTCTTGAAGGATCAACTCTTCGAGCAGTTTTTGCGGTCTGTCCATTGGTGGTGGCAGTTTCCCGTATAGCCGTCATCTGCAGCCCAGGCAGACATCCGGCCAGCTCCAGGGCGCACTGTTTGGATAGTGTTGGATTAATGCAGACATGTATTTACATTGCTGGCACAACTCCCTGACATTGTTTGAGTTCCCAATTTAAAATATGACGAGTGAATGTTACAAAGCACTGACATTAACCAAAGCTCTGTGCCCGGTTTTGGATCTGTGTGTGGTCTCAATGAGACATTATCAGCAAGTAGCCTGAGCTGTATAGACAGTAGCAGTGCCAGTAATATAGTAGAGCCAGGGCCGTCTTTAACGCGGGGCAAAAGGGGCAGCTGCCCCGGGCCCAGTTGCTCCTGGGGGGCCCAAGGCAGCTGCCCCTTGAGCCCCGTTTACCACTGGTGACGTGGGGGGTGGCAGCAGGGCACAGGGAAATGAGCGCATCCATTGTGAAAGTGCTCATCTCCATAGTCATCTGTATCGCCGTCCTCAGGACAGCGATACAGGTGGAAGTGCTGCCGCAGGGCAGGGGAGGGAGAGGCGTCTCCATTCCCCGTTCCTCTGATAGGCTGCAGGCACTAGGCCTGCAGCCTATCAGAGGCCAGTGCAGGTGGCACGACGACATCATTGCGTCGCCTGAGCCGTACAGCGCAGGACACAGGCCGGAAGAGGCCTGCATCACATCGCTGCCAGCCAGATGGAGGTACGTATAAGTGTTTATTTTTTTTATATGGTACTACTACTACTGGCACATGATTGGGGGGCATGTATGGGGGCACCTTTTACTGGCACATGATGGTCGGGCATCTATTGGGGCACCTGTTATTGGCACATGATTGGGGGGCATCTATGGGGGCACTTGTTACTGCCACATGATTGGGGGGCATCTATGGATGCACTTGTTATTGGCACATGATTGGTGGGCATCTATGGGGGTACTTGTTACTGGCACATGATTGGGGGGCATCTATTGGGGCACTTGTTACTGACACATGATTGGCAGGCATGTATGGGGGCACTTATTACTGGCACATGATTAGGGGGCATTTATGGGGTACTTGTTACTGGCACATGATTGGGGGGCATCTATGGGGGTACTTGTTACTGGCACATGATTGGGGGGCATCTATGGGGGCACTTGTTACTGGCACATGATTGGGGGAATCTATGGGAGCACTTGTTACTGGCACATGATTGGGGGCATCTATGGGGGCACTTGTTATTAGCACATGATTGGGGGGCATCTATGGGGGTACTTGTTACTGGCACATGTTTGGGGGGCATCTATGGGGGTACTTGTTACTGGCACATGATTGGTGGGCATCTATGGGGGTACTTGTTACTGGCACATGATTGGGGGGCATCTATGGGGGCGCTTGTTACTGGTACATTATTGGGGGGCATCTATGGGGGCACATCTTACTGGCACATTATTGGGGGGCACTGTGGTGGCATCTACTGAGGCCACAAAGAAGGGGTATTTTATGAGGGGCTCTGTATAGGGGTATTTTATACTGGGGCACATTATGTTGGATACTATGGGGAAGGGGAGAGAGGATTACTATGGGCTCATTAATGGGGGGCACTAAGAAGAGAATTTTATACTTGCAAAATATGGGGGACACTGAGGGCATCTACTGGGGCACTTTATGTGGGGCATTTTATACTGGTACATTATGGGGGGCACTAGGAAGAAGGGTGGAGAGGAGCACTATGGGGCATTTACTGGGGGCACTATATATGGGTATTTTATACTGGCACATTATGGGGCACTATGGGGACATTAGCTCAACTGGGGGCATTAAAAGAGGGTATTTTTTTCACTGGCACATTAAAAGGAGAATTATTACTACTGGGGGCATTATGATGGGCTTTATTACTACTGGGCGTCTATGGGGAACATAATTACTAGTATGGGTACTATGAGAGTATTATTACTTCTGGGGCACAGTGGGGACATGTTGGGGGTACTGGGCCCTGTAGGAGCACTATTACTACCATGTGTGCTCTAGCAGAGAATTATTGCTATTGGTGGGACTTTTGGGAGCACTATTACTGTGGGGGCACCTTGGCCCAGTATCAGCTTACCACAATTATTTTGGGGGGACATTATGTTTACACTATTAGTGTCAGGGGCACTATTTGCTGGGCGCAGTTATTTTAGGGCACTGTGTGCCAGTAATTATTGAAGGGCACTATCTGCATGGTACTACTATTATCAGGGGGTTTATCTGTTTCTGCAGTGTAGTATTGGGGAACACAGTGGCACAGTATTGGGGGTGGTAGGATGATTTGTCCAGAATATGGGAGGATGATGGAAAAGTAGTAAACACAGATTTTGTTTGTCAAACTGCAGAGATGAGAAATGGCTGAAAAATGGTGGTCTGGTCTGAAGGTCTGAAAGGAGAAGATGAGGAAAGAGAACATCTACATCAAAGAGACATCACTGGATGTAAGAGGTATGTGGCGCTGTATTACCCTGTATGTAGGGGTGGATGGAGGGGTTAGTAGTACAGTACTATCTGCACATTGTAAAAAAAATAAAAAAGTATTTAGCAAAATACTATATATTTGTGTCAGAAATTCAGCTTTTAAAATTTTTTGAAAAATGATACAGCCATTTTATTTGATACTTTTGTGCTGATTCTTTTTTTCTCTATATTAAGGGACACTATATTCACCAGAACCACAACAGCTAAAAGTAGTAGTTCTGGTGTCTATAGCTTGTCTCTGCAAGCTTTTTAATGTAAGCACTGACTTTTCAGAAAAAAAGGCAGTATTTACATTACTGCCAAGGAACACCTCTAGTGCCACTCATCATTATTAAAGTTTACTACTCTACGAGGTGTGTGGATTTTATTTTGTGTGTGTGTGTGTGTTGTGGTGGAGGGCGTGATTGCGTGCTATGGTGTGGAAAGGCGGGATCCAGGGGGCCCAAGTCAATTCTTGCCCAGGGTCCAATCAATATCAAAGACGGCCCTAAGTGGAGCGGCTGTTGTAGGCATGTGTAAGCGCTGGACTCGAAGACGGCTTGACATCGGCAGTGCTCCTCTGAGCTAGCAGCTTATTCAGTCTTCCTTTTATATCAATATTCATATATGCAACTGATTCTCCTTATGGATTCATTTGTTGGACGTCTGAATAGTTGGTAGATTTTAACTAATTACTTGTTCTTTAGTCGTAGGTAGAGATGAGCAAAGTTATGAAAAATTTGATTTGTTGATTTGCCGAATTTCACAAAGAAATTTGATTCGTGATTTTGTAACGAAGTGCATTTCTTTGTATGTGGAGGGCAAAATAATGGGGAACGGCAATCGAGCCGCCCCGTGTCATTGAACCTCTCAGCTGCAGCGTTCATTGCTGATCGTGGCATCTGAGGCTACCATTGAGGCCTTTCAAGGGTTAATCAGGGTAAAAATAAGAAATAAAAAAAAAATACTCACCCTATCCATTTGCTCGTGTAGAGGGCATTGCTGCCATCTTAATTGAAGACTCCGGGCATAATCTCATGTGGTGACTGGTGACATGATGACGTCATCATGCTGGCCGGGTGCGATGATGTCATCACTGATGACGCCATTGTGCCCAGCCAGCGGGCCGGTGTGCTGATGTCATACGTCACCCCGTGCAAGATTTTGCGTGCTATTTTCAATCAAGTAGGCCGTGACAGCCGCTTTGCGCACAAATGGATGAGGTTGGTATGTTTCTTTTTTTACTGTTATCTCAGGGAAAATTTATTCGTCATCTCGAATGGATTTTCTGCGACTGTTGCGTCGCAGTCGTGTAGACGTAGCCTTAATGTCCAGGCCTGCAAATGTATAGATGGCAGGTACATTGTGTTTCAATAAAGGAGGCTATTTTATGGGAGCGTTGCCTGAGTGGGACAAGAGTGACTACAATAATATAGAAAATGGACCTGACGATAAAATAAACATACATTAGGAAGTACAACATACACATCCTTCAGTCAATGTGGAAAACAGCTGACAACACATATAATAGCCGCAATATCCTTTCTGAAAACCTTAGGGAGTAGTAACAGATAACTAGAAGATGTGTAAACAGCAGCATCGGAGGATAAAATAATAACTTACTTAACAATACTCTACATTGCTTGGAAGCTGAAATAACTACAGGCACAGATGACTAGAGAGCCAATAATTACACTTGGGCAAAAAACCACCTTCCATTGTTTAAAGCGGGCCTGTCATCTTTCTGTCTATTTTAGTAAGTACATGTGCAGTGACCCAGCGGATCACTGCTAAAAGTTAATTGTTGTGATGTAATGCTAAAAACACTTATTTGTTATGCACTGTGTATCCCAAATAGATGTGTATGGACAACAAACAGTTAACACTAGCAGGGTCAGCCCAGTTTCCAGAGTGATGGCCTGGTCCCACCTCCTAACTAGTGGAGAGTATTAGCTGAGCAGAGCTAGATGCAAGACCTATACAGGTCCTTCTAACAAAAATTAGCATATTGTGATAAAGTTCATTATTTTCTGTAATGTACTGATAAACATTAGACTTTCATATATTTTAGATTCATTACACACAACTGAAGAAGTTCAAGCCTTTTATTGTTTTAATATTGATGATTTTGGCATACAGCTCATGAAAACCCTAAATTCCTATCTCAAAAAATTAGCATATCATGAAAAGGTTCTCTAAACCAGCTATTAACCTAATCATCTGAATCAACTAATTAACTCTAAACAACTGCAAAAGATTCCTGAGGCTTTTAAAAACTCCCAGCCTGGTTCATTACTCAAAACCGCAATCATGGGTAAGACTGCCGACCTGACTGCTGTCCAGAAGGCCATCATTGACACCCTCAAGCAAGAGGGTAAGACACAGAAAGACATTTCTGAACGAATAGGCTGTTCCCAGAGTGCTGTATCAAGGCACCTCAGTGGGAAGTCTGTGGGAAGGAAAAGGTGTGGCAGAAAACGCTGCACAACGAGAAGAGGTGACCGGACCCCAGGGGAGGACTGGCAGCCTTAGTCCTGGGGGGCAAATCTAGTCAAGTGGCCCATTTTTAGCCCCGCCCATCATTAAAAGCCCCTCCTACATATAATAGGCCACTCCCAACACACACTTTACAGCTGACATTCTATAGTTGCGGCCTGTCTCTACACATCATATGGAGAGGGGAGGCCGTCCTGGCTGCACTGCCTGCTTATATAACAAGCTACAGCCAGGAAGCTCCTCCGCTCTCCTCCCTACCCTGATCCTGCTCAAGGCCTGTGGTTCCCCCCACCATCTGCCACCTGCCCGTGGCCTGCTGCCCCCTTTCGTCATCCTCACCCAGTTCTGAATCCTCCTTCTGCAGATGTCAGGTGGAGGAGCCGGAGCATCTCTTCTCCTACATAGCGCCACATACCTCTTACATCCAGTGATGTCACCTTTGTTGTAGACGTTCTCTTTCCTCATCTTCTCCATTCAGACCAGACCGCCATGATGATTTTTCTGCCATCTCCCTTCTCTGCAGAGATTGAGAAACAGACATTAGTTTCCTGCCACCCCCAATACTATACTGCAGAAACAGTCCCCCTGGAAATACTACTACCACACAGATAGTGCCCCCAATACTGTACTCGCTATGCCCCCAATACTATACTGCAGAAACAGTCCGCCTGGAAATACTACTACCACACAGATAGTGCCCCCTTAAACAATTATTGGCACACAGTGCTCTAAAAAATAACTGCGCCCAGACACTAATAGTATAAAGATAATGTCCCCCAAAAATAATTGTGCTAAGCTGATACTATGCCAGGGTGCCCCCAAAGTAACAGTGCTCCTCAAAATCCCACCAATAGAAATAATTCTCTGCCAGAGCACACTTAGTAGTAATAATGCCCCTATAGTGCCCTAGTAATCATGTTCTTCATAGCCCCTAGTAGTAGTAAAGCTCCCCATAATACCCCCTAGTAGTACTAATTTTCCCTATAATATGACAGTACATGAAATACCCCCGCTTAGTGCCCGCAGTTGAGCTAATGTCCCCAAAATGTATGCCAGTATAAAATACCCCTATATAGTGCCCTAGTAAATGCCCTCATACTGCTCTTCTCCCCCTTCCCCATAGTGTCCCCATAATATGCCAGTAAAAAAATGCCCCTTAGTGCCCCCAGCAGATGCCCCTATAGTGCTCCTCTCCCCGACAATGTACCAGTAAAAAATGCCCCCTTAGTGCCACCAAATGCCATAGTGCCCCCCATAATGTTCCAATACAAAAGGCCCCTTTAGAGACCCCAGTTACCCCCATAGTGCTCCTCTCCCCCATGGTGCCCCCCCATAATGTGCCAGTAAGAAATGCCCCCACAGTGCCAGCTCCTCCAATAGTGCCAGCCCTCCCCCCATAGTGCCAGCCCTCCCCCATAGTGCCAGCTCCCCCTATAGTGCCAGCCCCCCCTATAGTCCCCCCATAGTGCCAGCTCCCCCTATAGTGCCCCCCCATAGTGCCAGCTCCCCCTATAGTCCCCCCCATAGTGCCAGCTCCCCCTATAGTCCCCCCCATAGTGCCAGCTCCCCCTATAGTCCCCCACATAGTGCCAGCTCCCCCTATAGTCCCCCCATAGTGCCAGCTCCCCCTATAGTGCCCCCCCATAGTGCCAGCTCCCCCTATAGTGCCCCCCCCATAGTGCCAGCTCCCCCTATAGTGCCCCCCATAGTGCCAGCTCCCCCTATAGTGCCCCCCCATAGTGCCAGCTCCCCCTATAGTGCCCCCCATAGTGCCAGCTCCCCCTATAGTGCCCCCCATAGTGCCAGCTCCCCCTATAGTGCCCCCATAGTGCCAGCTCCCCCTATAGTGCCCCCCATAGTGCCAGCTCCCCCTATAGTGCCCCCCATAGTGCCAGCTCCCCCTATAGTGCCCCCCATAGTGCCAGCTCCCCCTATAGTGCCCCCCATAGTGCCAGCTCCCCCTATAGTGCCCCCCATAGTGCCAGCTCCCCCTATAGTGCCCCCCATAGTGCCAGCTCCCCCTATAGTGCCCCCCATAGTGCCAGCTCCCCCTATAGTGCCCCCCATAGTGCCAGCTCCCCCTATAGTGCCCCCCATAGTGCCAGCTCCCCCTATAGTGCCCCCCATAGTGCCAGCTCCCCCTATAGTGCCCCCCATAGTGCCAGCTCCCCCTATAGTGCCCCCCATAGTGCCAGATTTCCTCCTCATAGTGCCATATCTCCCCCCCTCATAGTGCCATATCTCCCCCCCATAGTGCCAGATCCCCCCCCCCCATAGTGCCAGATCTCCCCCCCCCCATAGTGCCAGATCTCCCCCCCCCCATAGTGCCAGCCCCCCGCAAAGAAGAAAAAAAAAAAATACTTACCTCCATCAGCAGCGATGCCGGCCTGTGTCCCTGCTGTGTGTGTGTGCTGCCAGCTCAGGCGTCGCGATGATAATGACGTCATCGCGCTGCCTGAGCCGGCCTCTGATAGGCTGCAGGCATTAGTGCCTGCAGCCTATCAGAAGAACAGGGGAGGGACACGCCTCTCCCTCCCCTGCCCCACAGCACGGCCGTAATGACATCCAGGGCCGCGCCGCCTGTGGTGATCGGCCGTGCGGCCCTGAAGAATAAAAATTTTTTTTATTTTTTTTAGACCGGCGGCCCAGCGGCCGTTTATTTAGGGCGGCCTGGGGGGCAATTGCCTCCCTGCCCCCCGGCCCAGCCCGCCCCTGCCGGACCCTGAGGAAGATTGTGGAGAAAGACCGATTCCAGACCTTGGGGGACCTGCGGAAGCAGTGGACTGAGTCTGGAGTAGAAACATCCAGAGCCACCGTTTACAGACGTGTGCAGGAAATGGGCTACAGGTGCCGCATTCCCCAGGTCAAGCCACTTTTGAACCAGAAACAGCGGCAGAAGCGCCTGACCTGGGCTACAGAGAAGCAGCACTGGACTGTTGCATGTCATTCGGAAATCAAGGTGCCAGAGTCTGGAGGAAGACTGGGGAGAGGGAAATGCCAAAATGCCTGAAGTCCAGTGTCAAGTACCCACAGTCAGTGATGGTCTGGGGTGCCATGTCAGCTGCTGGTGTTGGTCCACTGTGTTTTATCAAGGGCAGGGTCAATGCAGCTAGCTATCAGGAGATTTTGGAGCACTTCATGCTTCCATCTGCTGAAAAGCTTTATGGAGATGAAGATTGCATTTTTCAGCACGACCTGGCACCTGCTCACAGTGCCAAAACCACTGGTAAATGGTTTACTGACCATGGTATTACTGGGCTCAATTGGCCTGCCAACTCTCCTGACCTGAACCCCATAGAGAATCTGTGGGATATTGGGAAGAGAAAGTTGAGAGAGGCAAGACCCAACACTCTGGATGAGCTTAAGGCCGCTATCGAAGCATCCTGGGCCTCCATAACACCTCAGCAGTGCCACAGGCTGATTGCCTCCATGCCACGCCGCATTGAAGCCGTCATTTCTGCAAAAGGATTCCTGACCAAGTATTGAGAGCATAACTGAACATAATTATTTGAAGGTTGACTTTTTTTGTATTAAAAACACATTTTTTTTTATTGGTCGGATGAAATATGCTAATTTTTTTAGATAGGAAATTTGGGTTTTCATGAGCTGTATGCCAAAATCATCAATATTAAAACAATAAAAGGCTTGAACTACTTCAGTTGGTGTGTAATGAATCTAAAATATATGAAAGTCTAATGTTTATCAGTACATTACAGAAAATAATGAACTTTATCACAATATGCTAATTTTTTTAGAAGGACCTGTATATGAGAGCTCCTGACAAGTAATCCCAAAGAGAAGCCTTAGGGCTGTTTCACACGAGCGGATGCCGTGCGTGACATCCGCTCCGTGAATGACAGCCAAGACCCGATGCGGACAGCAGAAGCACGGAGCATTAACATGATTGATAATGCTCCATGCCTCTCTGTGATCTCTTTACTACGAAATCACAGTGAGATAAAGGTGTCACTGTGATTTCGTAGTAAAGAGATCACAGAGAGGCACGGAGCATTATCAATCATGTTAATGCTCCGTGCTTCTGCAGTTCGCATCGGGTCTTGGCTGTCATTCACGGAGCGGATGTCACGCACGGCATCCGCTCATGTGAAACAGCCCTTAGGCTACTTTCACACTAGCGGCAGGACGGATCCGACAGGCTGTTCACCCTGTCGGATCCGTCCTGCCGCTATTTCTCTGGACCGCCGCTCCGTCCCCATTGACTATAATGGGGACAGGGGCGGAGCTCTGGCGCAGCACAGCAGTTCGCGGTGAGAGGCCACCGAACTAAAAAGTCGGACATGCAGTACTTTTAGTCTGGCGGCCTTTCGCCTTGCACTGCTGTGCTGCGCTGGAGCTCCGCCCCCGTCCCCATTATAGTCAATGGGGATGGAGCGGCGGCACGGCGAAATAGCGGCAGGATGGATCCGACAGGGTGAACAGCCTGTCGGATCCGTCCTGCCACTAGTGTGAAAGTAGCCTTAACCAGGAAACACCATTTCTGAGACTGAAAAGCTACCAGAGAACAACTTAATGCACATGAACGTATTTTCTTTCCGTATCCATTCCATTTTACTTGCAGACAGTATGCAGAACCATTCATTTCAATGCGTGCGCAAAATAACCTAAAGTTACTCTGTGTGGATTCCATTTCCATATGTCCGCGTGTCCATTACGCAAAAAAATAGAACATGTGCTATTATTGTCCGCATAACGGACGAGGATAGTACTGTTCCATTAGTGGCGCGCTGTTCCTTTTCACAAAATACGGAATGCACACAGATATTTTGAGGATCAGTGTTTTACGGACTGCAAAATAAATACGGTCGTGTGCATAAGCCCTAACTTAGAGACTACCACTGAGGGGAAAAGAACAGACATTCATAAAAGGTCATAAAACCATCCCAGCTGTGCTGGATGCAGACAGTAAGGTACTGCACGTTTATGGCAATAAGACTTTATTGCTTTGAAAAGGGTATATTGCTTTGGCACCCATCACACTTTGAGATAGACTGGCCATTCGGGTCTAAGGTCTGCACCCAGCAACTAGGACATGCAGAAAGAGTTAATGAGGACAGAATTACATGCCTGTGGTTATTTGAGAAGATTGCAAAGTGAACTTAGAGTGAGACTCAGAGAGGATAACTACCATCATTCCTACTTCCTATACACAACTATCGGATAAAGCCTACTCTGTAACATTTTCCAGAACTGTGTCTATTGCTGCTGTTTGAACTACTACTCCCAGTATCAATTCAGTAAAGAGAGACTTTATTTATTGCAAACAACAGGCCATCCATCCGACGGTCCCTAAATTTGCCCTCCTGCCTTGCACCCAACTACCTAACATCAAGGGCATCTCCTCTAACACCAGACAGGAGCCCCCAAAAGGTCCAGGATGTGCCCTGAGGAAAGATTCACTGCCTGGCCCAGGAAGCATTGGAGTGAGGATAGTCACGGTAAACAACTCTTATTAGTGCCACAACTACTATTCCACTCCTCTCGGCTCTCGCCCTGCGGGATCGCTGCACTTGCGTTCCCCATGAAATAACAATTCTTGAGCATCTTACATATAACACTCAAATTGATAAGAATTTAGCTTAAATTTGTGCTTAGGAGCCGTCAGGAGTTTAGAGATAAGAGCTAAAGATCCAGGCATCACCACAGTTCTCTGACCGATTCATTGAAAAAAAGAAAGCAAGATCGTCTGCAGATATACTTAGAGTCAAAGCTGTAGAAGACAAAAATTTAAAAAAAGACCAACTGAAAAACTGATTTTTAGCCCAAAATAAGCAGAATGCAATAATAAAAAAAAATGCTTCCGAAAGTGTCCTTAACCTTTAAGTTTGTGATATACAATATAAGATAAGGTTTATGTGGCCCTTTCATGAAGTAAAATCTCACATTGTGGCCCCTGGGCCAAGAAAACGTTGTGCAGCGATTCGTATAGACTAGACAAAACTGTGAAAATCTACCTCCAGCAAACGGCATGTGGCAATTCTTCTTCTATTGGACACTTCTCTAACATGAGGTCAGTGATTCACTGACATGGTGAATTGTCACAGTAACAACTATTGACTTCAGTTTTCTAGGGTTTCTGTAAATGGAATTGCGCCATACACGTCACAAAGCCCCTGAAAGATTTGCAAAAATAAAAAATGTTTGTTCTCTTCTTAGGCGACGCAATGATCCGATGTGAGCAGCTTGACTCGCTCCTGGAGTGGATGTCAGAATTCCGAAAATCTACCTCCTCCTCTAGTGCCGCAAACCCGGAGGAGCTGGTGGCCTTTGATGTAATCTGTGGGGACCTTAACTTTGACAACTGCTCATCAGGTAGGAGTTCAGAATTAAAACTTAAAACTACATAGAAAAACACTGGGCCCCAAAATAGTAGTCCTTATGTATCAATGTGTCAAAAGCTAAAAACTTGGCACCAGAACTGACATTTGTGAGACAGCTACAGGTATATTTACATGGCATGAAACAGTAACATTAACAAATTCAATTCAATTAAATCTAATTCATCACCGCTTTCATGTCAATAGAAAAAAACTTTTCTATTGCACATGGTTAGTCATTGACACATATTGACTAACATCTAGATTTTGGTGTAAATTGTGCCAAGATAGCACTTCGAGGTTGAGAGAAATGATTTGAGCCTAGCCTGACAAGGGGCATGGTTAACGGGAATGAGGAGTGGCTTAGTAGGCAATAGTGATGGACAAACATCGTCCGGGACGGTTCGCGAACGCGCATTTGCAATCAAATGTTTGTGAACCGCGCGTTCACGGCGGGCCCCATCGACTTTAATGGCAGGCAAACCTGAAAAACCTTTGTCATATTTGCAGCCACCAAATACTTACTAGAAGTGCACAAATAGTCCCACAACATGAACAGTGACATACCAGAGGGGGATCATTGGCAACAATTCCCACAAAAAATATGTATTTTAATCAGGGGCCATTTTTATGTGTCTTAAAGGAAAATTCTCAAAAAAGTGCCCTGTTGGAGCCTAGGAAATTTTTTTTTTTAGGCCACTGGAGTACAGGCCCCAAAAATAAGGCATTCACCTGACAGAAAAGAATTTGTGATTATGTGGCTGGAGGTACATTAGGCGGTCACTGGCTAAACATTTTACTGTAGGCCAGTACAGGCCCCAAAAATTAGGCATTCACCTGACAGAAAAGAACTTGTGATGATGTGGCTGGAGGCACATTAGGCGGTCACTGGATAACATTTTTACTGTAGGCCACTGGAGTACAGGCTCCAAAAATTAGGCATTCACCTGACAGAAAAGGCCTTTTATGCCGCTGTATATACATAAGACAAGGACCATTCTTTGTTCTGGGTGGTGGCGGATATTTGTAGGCTGGCATGAGTAAATTCAATTACGCGTGGTCGTCACAGGTGTTGAATTCCTCAGAGATCCGTGCCTCATTTGTTTTTAGAAATGTGAGGTAGTCCACACTGTCGTGAGCTAGGCGAGTGCGCTTATCGGTCACGATTCCCCCTGCTGCGCTGAACGTCCTTTCGGACAGGACACTCGACGAGGGGCAAGCCAAGAGTTCCATGGCAAATTGTACCAGCTCTGGCCACAGGTCAAGCCTGCACACCCAATAGTCCAGGGGTTCCTCGCTTGTCAGAGAGTCCACATCGACCATTAACCTGATGTAGTCGGACACTTGTTGGTCTAGGCTTTCCCTGAGGTTGGATCCAGAGGGCGGCTGTCGATGGGTTGGCTGCAAGAATGATTTCATATCCAAAGTGACCAACACATCTTCAAACCGCCCTCTTCTTGCAGGCGCAGTAGGATTGGTACCCGCACCTGTTTCTCTGTGGGTGGAAAATCCTCTGCCAGCACCAACAGCAGAATGCAGCATCTCTCGCAGCAAGGCCTGGAAATGCTGCATTCTGACAGCCCTCTGATGTCTGCCATTTTGTGTTTGTACTGGAGGTCTAAGTACGTTGCTACCCAGTACTGGTCCTTGCCCTTTATGCTTTTTATACGGGGGTCCCTCTTAAAACACTGGAGCATGAAGGCACCCATTTGCAGTAAATTGGAAGCGTCCTGGCTCCTGCTCATCGCCTAGGAAAAAGTCGTCCTCGGTCTCCTCCCCCCAGCCACGGACAACACCAGGGATCCTCGGAAAGTTTAGAGTCCTTCTTGAAACCTGCTCTTCTTGCTCCTCCTACTCCCCCCAGCCACCATCCTCCTCTGAATCCCCTTCAGACTCCTGCTGACTTGTCTCAGATGTATTAGCCCTCCCTGGGAATTCATTCAGCATTGCGACTTCCTCATCTTCCAGCTCCTGCTCCTTGATGGCTTGATCAATGACAAGACGCAATGCACGCTCCAGAAAGAAGGCGTAAGGTACGATGTCACTGATGGCGCCCTGGCTGCGACTGACCAGTTTGGTGATCTCATCAAATGGCCACAGAAGTCTGCATGTGTCGCTCATGAGCAGCCACTGGCGCGATGAAAAGAAACCAAGCTCGCAGAACCTGTCCTGCTGCAGAGTTCGTACAGGTAGTCGTTAACGGCACGTTGCTGCTGGAGCAGCCTATCAAGCATATACAAGGTGGAGTTCCAGCGTGTCGGGCAGTCACAAATCAGACGTTTGATGGGCAAGTAGTGTCGCCGCTGAACGTCAGCAGGCGAGCCATGGCCAGAGATTTTCCTGGACGCCCTGGACCCCGGGGTATTTAGCAACGAATCGCTGCATGACTAAGTTCAGGACGTGTGCCATTTTTTGCCCTGTTTCAGCGCGCTAAGCAGATTGGCACTGTTGTCGCACACCACTTTACCAACTGTCAAATTGAGCGGGGTTATGCCACTGATCGGCCTGTGACCACAGAGCAGGACCGGTGTGGCTCTTGGCTTCCAGGCACAACAGCCGCAGCACAGCATGGCAACGTCTCACCTGGGACATCAAATAGGTTCTGGGGAGCCTGTGGGGCGCAGCGATAGAGGCGGTAGCAGTGGAAAAGAAGGAGTCAGCCAAGGGGGAGACGGAGGATGGAGTTGGAGCAGGAGAAGAAGAGGCAGGCCTGCATGCATTCCTTGGCGGTAACACCAAATCCACACAGGAGCCACGGGTTACATGCTTGACGGCTGTCAGAAGGTTCACCCAGTGGTCAGTAAAAGTTATGTACCTTCCCTGCCCGTGTTTTCTAGACCACATGTCTGTGTGCCAGAAATACATTCACTTGCCACTAAACAAGGCAATATAGCTCTGGGATGCCCTTCTGGGAGAAATATTTCCATTGCAGTGTGCCAATGGCCTCACATTTTTCTAAAGGCCTCCGAGTCCACCAGTTTATATGGCAGTAGTTGGCGGGCTAGCAGTTCCGACAAGCCAGCGGTCAGTCATTGGGCAAGAGGGTTATCCGGCGTTATCAAATTTTTACGCTCTAACATTTGGCCCATGGAAGCCTGCCTCCTGCCAGATGAACGCGACAGCGGCACAGTGGAAGGTGAAGTGGAGGACAAAAGGGAGGAAAAAGGAGAAGAGGCAGGACGTGGAGCGCCGGGAGTGTGGCTTTGTGGGTTCTGTTGGCGTTGCTCCCACAGGGCTCGGTTATGGGAGGCCAGGTGCCTTCTTAAGGCGGTCGTATCTAGGTGAGTGTTGGGCTTAACGCGACTTATGCGTTGACAGCACAGGCTGCAGATGGCAACACTATTGTCTGCAGCTGACACGTTAAAAAAAGCCCACACTGCGGAGCCATGTGTCGGCGTCCTGGGAGCGCCAGAAGTGACCGTGCATGGTGGAATGGCTTGCTCCAGATACATTTGCAGTCTGATTTTTGCCTCCTGTGCCCTGCGAGCTCTGCCTGCTTCTCCTTCTTCTCCTCCCTCTCTGTTGCTCCATCTCTCCCTCTGAACTCCCCTCTTCCTCTCTTGTGGGCACCCACGTAATCATCGTCACCTTCACCATCACTGATATTTGAGATCTCAAAGTAGGCAGCAACAGCGGGGACGTCCATCCTTGGGCTGATCTGGGTACTGTCGTCAGACCGCTGGGTGGCGGCCGTTGCTACCTCCGCTTCCTCATCCAATGTCAAGAATGGCTGCGCATCGGTAAGGTCTGGGAATCGATGGGCAAATAATTCCTCTGACTCGAGTGGAGGGGCTATGGTGGTGGTGGTGGTGGTGTCTTTGGGGGTGCACACAGCAGAGAGTGAGGAGGGTGCAGAAGCAGAAGGCTGAGTAAGCCACTTAACCAACTCTGGTGCGTCCTTTGACGTAATCGCACGCACCTGCTCCAACTTCACACTTAGGCTCCGGCCTGGTCCACCTGCCTGACCCCTACCACCCCTGTGAAATGGCCTGCCTCTTTCTCTGCCTATCATTTTTTTAAATGACCCTGTGAAAAAGTCCCTATAGAAGAGCAGTATTAGTGGAAGCGGGCTAGCGGTTCCGACAAGCCAGCGGTCAGCCGTTGGGCAAGAGGGTTATCCGGCATCATCAACTTTATACATTCGAACATTTGGGCCACGGAAACCTGCCTTTTGCCATATAAACGCGACGACGGCACGGTGGAACGTGGAGTGGAGGACAATTGGGAGGAGAAATCAATATTTGGTGGAAGCCGGTATATGAATCCACTCTATCAGTATTTTGTGGAAACAGGTATATAGAACCGCCTTTTGAGTATTTGCTGGAAGCTGGTATGTCAAACCCCTAAATATTTGGAAGCTGGTGTACTTTCTGTGTTAGAAGGTATATTATAGGTATATTAAACCCCTCAATCAGTTTTCTTTTGGGGGGAACAGGTATATAACATCAGTTGCAATTAGTTATTCCAATAGCGTTTGTCACTCTGTGTAGCTGCAGTATCACAGCAGAACCGCACGCAACTGCTGCACAATACAATTGCACTAGAATATACTTTCTATGTTAGAAAGTATATTATAAGTATTTCACACCCTCAGTATATCACACCTATTAATAGCACACCTATCCTAGTCCTTAAAAGGACTTTTGTGGCCCTATTAGCTAGCGTTTGGTGTCCCTAACAGTCTGTCCCTGCTCCACACAGCATCCTCTCCCTACACTGGCAAAATACAGAATGTAAAATGGCAGCCAGATTGGGTTTATTTATAAGGTAGGGGGTGTAACCATGTGCTGAAACGTCTCAGTTGGCTGTCCTGTCCCACCTGATGAATGTGTCATGGGTCAAAATGCGGCACAATGCAAAAGAATATGGTGCCGGTGGACATTGCCATATGTTCGCTTGTTCGGAGAACCGCGAACGAGCAAAGTTCACCGCAAAACGACCGCCGGGCGAACCGCAAGGCCATCTCTAGGAGCAGGTATATCAAACCTCTTAATTAGTATTTTGTGGAAGCAGGTATATCGCAGGCCTGAATCAATATTTGGTGGAAGCAGGTATATCACACCCCTCAATTATTTTTTTGCCTCAACAGTTATATTAAACCACCCTGTTTATTTGGGGTGCCAGGAATATCACAGCCCTCAATCAGTATTTTGTGGAAGAAGGTATATCACACCCCTCAATCAGTTTTTTGGGGGGCAACAGGTATATCAGACCCGTTGCAATTATTTGTTCCAATAGCATTTGTACCTCTATCTAGCTGCGGTATCGCAGAAGAACCGCACACGATTGCTGCACAATACAAATGCACTATAATTCTTTCTATGTTAGAAAGTATATTATGAGTATATCACACCCTCAGTATATCACTCCTATTGATAGGACACCTATACCAGTCCTTAAAAGGACTTTTGTCGCCCTATTAGCTAGCGTTTGGTGTCCCTAACAGCCTGTCCCTGCTCCACAAAGCAACCTCTCCCTACACTGGCAAAACACAGAATGTAAAATGGCTGCCAGATCAGGTTCTTTTATAGGGTGGGGGTGTAACCATGTGCTGAAAAATCTCAATTGGCTGTCCTGTCCCACCTGATGGATGTGTCATGGGTCAAAGTTCGGTGCAATGCAAAAGAATATGGCGCCGGTGGACATCGCCATATGTTTGCATGTTTGGCGAATCACAAATGCGCAAAGTTCGCCACAAAACGACTGCGGGGGCGAACCACAAGGCCATCTCTAGTAGACAACATTTTGCATTAGAGTTGCACCATAATTCAAGCATAAAATTCTGTTGCAAATGAAGCCAACCAATAGGCAGTATACACTACGTGCAGAATTATTAGGCAAATGAGTATTTTGACCACATCATCCTCTTTATGCATGTTGTCTTACTCCAAGCTGTATAGGCTCGAAAGCCTACTACCAATTAAGCATATTAGGTGATGTGCATCTCTGTAATGAGAAGGGGTGTGGTCTAATGACATCAACACCCTATATCAGGTGTGCATAATTATTAGGCAACTTCCTTTCCTTTGGCAAAATGGGTCAAAAGAAGGACTTGACAGGCTCAGAAAAGTCAAAAATAGTGAGATATCTTGCAGAGGGATGCAGCACTCTTAAAATTGCAAAGCTTCTGAAGCGTGATCATCGAACAATCAAGCGTTTCATTCAAAATAGTCAACAGGGTCGCAAGAAGCGTGTGGAAAAACCAAGGCGCAAAATAACTGCCCATGAACTGAGAAAAGTCAAGCGTGCAGCTGCCAAGATGCCACTTGCCACCAGTTTGGCCATATTTCAGAGCTGCAACATCACTGGAGTGCCCAAAAGCACAAGGTGTGCAATACTCAGAGACATGGCCAAGGTAAGAAAGGCTGAAAGACGACCACCACTGAACAAGACACACAAGCTGAACGTCAAGACTGGGCCAAGAAATATCTCAAGACTGATTTTTCTAAGGTTTTATGGACTGATGAAATTAGAGTGAGTTTTGATGGGCCAGATGGATGGGCCCGTGGCTGGATTGGTAAAGGGCAGAGAGCTCCAGTCCGACTCAGACGCCAGCAAGGTGGAGGTGGAGTACTGGTTTGGGCTTGTATCATCAAAGATGAGCTTGTGGGGCCTTTTTGGGTTGAGGATGGAGTCAAGCTCAACTCCCAGTCCTACTGCCAGTTTCTGGAAGACACCTTCTTCAAGCAGTGGTACAGGAAGAAGTCTGCAAGGTAAGAAAAACATGATTTTCATGCAGGACAATGCTCCATCACACGCGTCCAAGTACTCCACAACGTGGTTGGCAAGAAAGGGTATAAAAGAAGAAAATCTAATGACATGGCCTCCTTGTTCACCTGATCTGAACCCCATTGAGAACCTGTGGTCCATCATCAAATGTGAGATTTACAAGGAGGGAAAACAGTACACCTCTCTGAACAGTGTCTGGGAGGCTGTGGTTGCTGCTGCACGCAATGTTGATGGTGAACAGATCAAAACACTGACAGAATCCATGGATGGCAGGCTTTTGAGTGTCCTTGCAAAGAAAGGTGGCTATATTGGTCACTGATTTGTTTTTGTTTTGTTTTTGAATGTCAGAAATGTATATTTGTGAATGTTGAGATGTTATATTAGTTTCACTGGTAAAAATAAATAATTGAAATGGGTATATATTTGTTTTTTGTTAAGTTGCCTAATAATTATGTACAGTAATAGTCACCTGCACACACAGATATCCCCCTAAAATAGCTAAAACTAAAAACAAACTAAAAACTACTTCCAAAAATATTCAGATTTGATATTAATGAGTTTTTTGGGTTCATTGAGAACATGGTTGTTGTTCAATAATAAAATTAATCCTCAAAAATACAACTTGCCTAATAATTCTGCACTCCCTGTAGAGTTAGACAACCGTATCTAGCCATTCACCAAATTAGATGGAAAAAAGTACTGCATGCAGGGCAGAAATGGCTAAAACGGATGCCAAATGTGCAACAGGATCAGTTTTTTTTTGTTCTGTTCTTCCAACGGATCAGAAGAACGGAAAGTGAAACGGAAATGTGAAGTCTCCCTAATGCCTCATTCACACGTCAGTGTTTTGGTGAGTGATTTCCTTCTGTGATTTTGAGCCAAAACCAGGTGCGGCTCTAAACACAGAACAGGTGCAGATCTTTCCCTATAGCTTATCTCTGTGGAGGCTCCAATCCTGGTTTTGGCTCCCAATCACTGATGGAAATCACTGACCAAAACACTGACGTGTGAATGAGGCATAAGGCTTGGGATACGCGGCAGCAAACAAGGTTGTAATAATGTACAACCTATACTAATGTTGTGCAACATTTTTTTGAATGATAGTCAATAGTGTCGCACTGCAACATGCTGCAGCGCGACAGTCTCATAAAAATACAACTTGGATGGATTTTTTGCGACTGTCGCGTCGCAGCATGTGACATGTCGCAGTGCGACACCATTGACTATCACTATAAAAAATGTTGTGTGACTTTTCTGTGACACATGTCGCCGTGTAGCCCAAGCCTAAGGCTGCCATACACAATGTGGCCAGCAGCAGGATCTGCATGCGGGTGGCCACTAGTTGCCAGGCTGCACCTGTACGTGCCACTACGTGTACATGCTATCGTTTCCATTGTACAGGTATGGCTCAGCAATTAGTGATGATCTGCGTGCGGATCCTGATGCCGGCCGCATTGTGCACAGGCTGCTGCAAACTCGATTTGTATATCTATCATACATGTATTACGCCATTGTGAGATGTGATCACACAATGCATTAGTTAACCGCAGTGTGAAAAAAGTAATGCAAAAAAGAGAGAAATAAAAAATAAATATAACTTGGATGGGATGTGGACAGCAATAGACACAATCACTGCCTCTAACCAACTTATGTCTTATCCTGCAGAAGATAAGCTGGAGCAGCAGCATACCCTGTTTACACATTATAAGGATCCATGCAGGCTAGGCCCTGGAGAAGAGAAGCCCTGGGCAATAGGTGAGCTGTGCATGTGTGTTGGCTCAAAGAAATGCTAAGTATTTTCCACCAGTGCCCCCTGCAGGAAACTCTAAACACTGCAAGTAACGATGAAGAGCAACAGATGTATGGGAGGTGGATGCTTGGGAAACGGGGAATTATTAACAATATGGTTAAGGTCCTAACCGTGAGCTCATGCCCTTAATGGCGTGGTCATGTCATGGTTTGATGCGCGAGACAGACATTGGGGCAGAATTATGATACTGTCTAATAGAAAACCCGTCTCTGTTACCCACAGTAACCAATCACATAACAGTCATTCATTTTTCAAAAGCAGAATACAAAATGAAAGCTGTACTGTGGATGGACTACAAAGACAAATTTTCTACAGTATCAAGAAGATAGATGACCAGACGATTGCACCACCAGGAGTGAGTTACGGCATGCACCATTCCCACCGCTCATTGCTGCCAACTCTTCTTCTCCCACAAAAAAAATGCATGCCACCCCATCTATATAAAAGTATTCACTACTGGCGGCAAGAGCAGTTCATTTATTGGAGATTTCAAAGTGGTGGGGGTTGACCATAAGGAACAAAGGACAAAGCCCAAGACAAAAAAAATACCAAGATTCAGTTGCCGAGTTTAAGAATCTCCTATCAAAATTATGTATCTTTACTGCTCCCAAAAAGGTTTTCAATTAACGCACTGAAAAGTAATTAATGGGGTATCCGGAATTTGGACAGAAAAATAATGTCCGTATATCTTCTTGTCTAGAGCAGTGAATGGGGTTATTGTCAGTTTTTCTGGTGGTCTATGGGAGTGAAGGTATCCCAGTATCCCTGGTAGTCTAGAGTAGAGAGCTGGTAAATGTTAAAGGTGTTGTGCAGGTTTTTTTATATTGACGACCTATCCTCAGGATAGGTTATCCATATCGGATTGGCAGGGGTCACCCCCCCCCCCCCTACCCCTTGGCGAGGTGGGGCTGCTTCCTGTTCATTACACTGCCCGTCATCTTGGAAGTGGGGTGTAATTACAAGGACTCACTCCATTCACTTGAATGGAGCAAGTACTTGTAATTACACTACGCCACCACTGCAAAGGAGACAACGCGTAGTGGAGCGCCGCCTCCTCTTCATACAGCTAATCGGCTAGTGTGCCAGAGCTATCCTGAGGATAGATCATAAATATAAAACCCCATGCACAACTCCTTTATCAGCCCTGTTGTGAGGCAGGGGACGGGCTAATGCCGCATACCTGGTTTCCAGTGGTTACTCACCTTTCCCTTCCCTATCATTTCAGGGAGGGGATAGAGAGGACTGTGCATCTATAACTGAATGGCTGCAGAGTTCTCTCTATGATTGAGCAGAGCGCTCCTGAATTGCCAGTCACAACTGCAATCTTTACAGTTACACGTCACTGCATGGAGGTGCAGTATGGGACCAGAGCAAGTACGGGAATATGGGTATCGTATTATAGATCCATAAACATTTATGCATGAGGCCTAATTTCCATGTAAAATTTTCGTTCTGAAGTGGGAGGGGAGGAACGCTTCAGCTATTTTGACCTTTCTAAAGTACAATAATATGTTATAATATGTTTATAAGTTCAATTATTCACTCATTCCTCATTGTAAGTGCTGTAAAGAATGCTATGGTTATGCAGGAGGTCACCCCAGGCTAGTACAATATTGAATTCTGCTGTTATAACATATGATTTTCTGCTTTCACAGGAACATTGCTGGATCCTGAAGGTCTCTATGATGAGGAGGTGTGCACTCCTGACAATTTACAGAAGTGAGTAACTAATCAGCTACGTTATTTGGTTAACTTGGACAGGCTTAGCAAAAAATGAATGTGGAGCACCCCAGCAGTACGATAGCAAATTCAGAAATGTACAGTAAAGGTTTGTATGTTGCCCCTTGTGTTTCATTCAGTGCGGTCAGCTTCACAAGGCTGGTACCAAAGTCTACAAAAAATCATACAAATCCTCTTTCACTTCTTCTCTTCCTCCTCCTTCTTGCTCTGAATCACTCACTCTCAATTCACTGATAAAATCCGAATTTGTTAGCAGATCACTTAGAGATCAGGTTACAGGGGCCGATGGCACTGCGCCTGACATGTCCCCACCCCTGCCACTACCCAATGGCGAAGACAGAGTAGCGATGCCACGTGCGCCTAAATGGTATTCAAAAAATTGCAAACCAAGCTGTGCAACCTCTGTAACATCGGCTATTACTTTTCAAACCCCTGTCTCACCTTTATGGAGTGAAACATAGGGTACTGATGCGTCTGTCCTCATGATAATCCAATTCATCAGGGAACAGAAGGCCTAGTATCAGTTATTTGTTCAGTTATTTCCATCAGTTATTGTGAGCCCAAACCAGGTACAGAACAGGTATACATCGTTTCATTCCACCTGGTTTCTGTGGAGGCTTCACTACTGGTTTTGGCTCACAATAACTGACCAAATAACTGAAGAGCGAATTGGGCCTTGGATTTTCTGCACTTCATGTGTTAGTTATTTAACAACCTGATTATATGACTAATGTAACCATGCAAAATAAATAAATATGGCACCAGAACCAAGACCAGTACAGAAATAAAGTACCAGAACATAACTCTGGAAATACAGTAAGAAAACGAAGATCAATACAGAAGTATGGTTTAAGAACAAAGGGGCACATTTATTAAGACCGGTCTTAATAAAGCCCTTTACTGGTGGTTATGGCGCCGGACCACCGCCGCTTCTAAATGTAAGACAGCTTCCAAGCTGTCTTACATTTAGACCATTTTCTACATTTGCCGTTGAAGTCTATGGGCGCAAACGCGCGACAATACGCCCCAAAGAAGCTCCTGTACTTCTTTGGGCGTAGGGCGTTTTACAGCCCGTTCGTACGCGCTGTAAAACACGCAGGTGAGAACTATGCCCATAGGGAAACATGGGTCTTCACCTGTTGAGCGTTTTACAGCGCGTAGGAACGCGCTGTAAAACGCTCAGGTGTGAACCAGGCGTAGAAAATGGTAAATGAGACGAGCCCGCCCACGCCACACCCACCTTTTTAGACCTGTCATGAGTGGGGAAAAGTCGCAGATTGCGGTGAAAAGGACCTCTGCGCCAGAAATATGTCTAATTTAGCCATATTTCTATTTAATAAATGACCCCCAAAGTTCATTACATAAATAAGGTAATAGAACTAAGCACAGTAAATAAATACAGCTCTGGAACCAAGCGAAGTTAAGAAATAAGACACCAAAGGTAAGATGGTAGAGAGATCAAACTCCCACAGCTCCCAGTATGAATTGAAGAATAACAAGAATATGCAGGGAGTCGTTTGTACCGCTTCTCGTTCAGCAGCACACCATATAAGCAAAAACAATCTGACACAGAGAAAAAATGAACACTCAATTCCATTGACTCCCATGTGACACTTTTTCTGACTGCAGTTGCTCTCTTTTCTTTTTGTTCTCCACCCAGTCGGTCAACGATGACCTCCCCCACCTTTTACAGCTCATCTCCAGTCTTTCTAACAACAAAACTCCTCAGGCCTCATGCACATGAATGTGCCGGGCCCGCAGACTGTAGGACCGCCGCATGTGGACGTGGACCTATTCACTTGAATGGGGTCAGCGAGCCACATCCGACGGTCTGAACCGCAAAAAATTAGTGCATGGGGTTCCGCACCTCCGTTCCGCACCGACCTTCAGGATTGCGGACCCATTCAAGTGAATGGGTCAGCATCCATGATGCGGGGTGCACACGGCCAGTGCCCATGTATTGCAGACCCGCTGTTTGCAGGCCGTAATACGGCCACGGCCATGCAACGGCCGTGAGCATGAGGTCTAACGCTGTATTGCTGTAGTGTCTACACAAATAGTAGTGCCGTATGTAGTGCCCACAAAAATACTACCACACAGTGTTGTGCCCCTGAAAGTATTGTCATAGTTCTAGTGCCCCAAACACGACCATTTATTTCTAAACCTCCTTGTCCTTGTTTGCTTGATGCGTCCACTTGTGTTGTCTGGGAATGACGCAGACAGGAACGATGACGTATGTCATCTTTTCACCCACTATCAGAGGCCTCTGCTACGGGTCTGAATAAGGGCTCATGCGCACAAACGTCAAGTTGAATGGGTCTGGATCCATCTGTGGAATCCGCATGGATGTTCCCCGTGCATTGGGGACCACAAATTGCGGTCCCCAATACACGGAACGGCCGACCAACGGCCATATGCATGTTGAAATGTGGTGCTGCCTGATCCAGCAGTCAGGGAACAGGTACTCACCTCGCTCATGTCGGTGCAGACCTGGTTGCAATCTTTGTCCCCAGTGCTGCTATGTTGAAAAAAGGCCTATAGGTAACAGGAGACTTCTTTTTATGTTCTAGAGTCCTAGAAAATGAAGAAGGCAGGAAGGAATATCTGGTATATCCCACCAGCAAGAACCATTGTCCCAACCATAAAGCAAGAAAGGTTCCACTGAAGGGGAGTGGGCGCAGAATTGATTATATGCTATATGCTGAAGAGGGACTCAATATGGAATGGAAAGTGGTAAGTGCCTAAATGTGTCTGTTGCTGCTATTGCTATTATTACTCGGCTCATGGAGCTCAGATCCATATTCTAAGGTCCAAACTGCACCACTGCAGGCCCCAGTTTTTACACAGAGCCACACCAAGGTTTTTGGTAGCACGGGGAAAATATAGTACCCCACATAGTGGAACATGTAATGCTGTGGATCTCTAGTAGCGTTTCTCAACCATTTCACTCCAAGTACCCCTAGTAACAAGAAGTTTCAAACAAGTACCCCCAAGGAAGTGATCAGTGATAAATGTTAACCAAATAAGGCTATTCTAACACCATTGTTTCAAGCATGGCCTTCAGATTTGACATAAAGAACAAAAACTAATCTTACTGCCAAGATGACAGATACCACATTTGGGTCCATGATGAATGGGTATTACTTTTTAAATTACATTCAGTGCTGCAAACGTACAGGAGAATCCAGCATTACATACCTATGACATCCAGTGACATCTCCTCGGATTGTAGACATTCTCTTTCCTCTTCATCTACATTCACCCCAGATTTCGTCCAGTCTCATCACTGCAAAGTTTGTCACACAAACATCTTAGGTTATTAACTTTTACATTATCTTCCCTAACATCTCAACACAAAATCCAAAACCTGGGGCCCTCACAGTGTCACCATGCTGCTTACCCCAAGACTGTGCCTTGTTGTACTCCCCAATACCCCCAAATATTTTATGCAGAAACAGATAATTTCCCTGAAAGTACTGATTGTGCCCCCTTTAATATTTATTGCCACACAAATAGCAAATAGCCACCCTGCCAGTAGTGGTGCCCCAAACATAGTGCCCCCCCTCCCAAAAAAAAATGGTGCCAAGCTAATATTGTGCTAAGGTTCACTCCCGTAGTAATACTGTTTCCAAAAGTCCCACCTATTGTAATAATTATCTCCCAGGGTGCCCACATTAGTAATAGTGTCCCCTACAGTACTCCCAATAGTAATAATGCTCCCCAGAGTGCCCCATTAGTAGTAAAGCCCTCCATAGTGTCCCCAGTATTAATAATGCTTCCATATTGCCATAGTAGTAATAATATTCAGCCTATAGTAACTTCAGCCAAGGCACCAAGGAGGGCTTGGGCAGCCCCCTATGCACCAGCCCACCGGGAAATTTCTCAGTAGGTACTATGGCCAGTTGACCCCTGATAGTGCCTCTCAGTAGTAATAAAGCTTCCATAGTGTGCCAAGTAGTAATAATGCCCCATATGGTGCTCCCAATAGTAATAATGTTACTTTCCCCAGTCGTATGGTCCCCCAAAGTGGCAAAGGAAAAAATACACCTATATCATATTATGTACAGTACATCATTTACTATTATTACGATGACTGATTTACTTTTGGCTTGCATAGAAAGTTATCTTGCTTACAATGCTATATAGAGGTCTACAGAAAATTAACACTTTCCTCTTATTTTAGGACATTGAAGAATACAGTTTTATTACACAACTAGCTGGACTTACAGACCATGTGCCAGTAGCAATGCGAGTGACTGTTTCTACCGGGGAAGAGGAGTCTTAAGCGGGACTGTGGACTCTGCCAGTATTAGTGGGGCAAGTACATACAGTATGGCCTAGGGGGTTCCTCCAAGTCCCAGAATCTGGAGCAGGGAGATTTCTCCAGCATCCTAATTGGAGCCACTGGAGTCCTCCACCATTTGGACTGCGTGAAGGAAGTGGACAGGAAGGGAGTTCAGAGGCTTCCTCACTGGTGCTACTGGGTACCAGAGCAGATCCTGCAGCCGGCCAGCCACACTCTCTGGTTATCAGAATGAGAAGAACTAGAACAGATCCAGTGCCATTCTTACCAAGATGTTTTTTTACCACTATATAGCACAATTTAGTTTGTAAAAGTGATATGCTGTTCAATGTTTCTTTTACTTTCTTTTTTTTTTTTTTTGGGCATAATCTTTGTATATCTAAAGAAAAATGAGGACCATTTACCTTTTTACTTTTAGGCTCTTGTTGTAGTTCTGAACAGCACCACTAGCATGCGCTATAATTGCATGAGGCTCTGCATAAAAAATAAAAAAACAAAAAAACTAAATATATTTAAAAAAATATATAAAAACAGCCAATTTCATCTGGACGATTTTAAAGGGATATATCCAAGAACATGAACTGCAAATTATGAAACCTGTTTCCAAGACTGGCTAATACTTTTTTAATGGCTTTGTTAGAATTTCTTTACTTTTTTCCAATGGTTATAGAAACACAATAAAATATCACCCTGCTTTTCTCAATACAGATTCGATTGACACGTTTAAAAAAAAAAGCTGGCAGTGGTCTAAGGTCTACATCAGTGGTCTAAAACCTGTGGCTCATTGTCTATTGCGAAACTAAGGGTACAGCCAATGGTCAGGCTACTGCATGAAGTTTTGTAAGCCAATATCAGCGGTGGATCATAAAAGGAGAGAAAGTATAAAGGGCAGATATAACGTCTCCTCTTTTTTGAATTCCCTCCTGGTTTTGGCTTCCAAAGCTGCACCAGAAAACCTGATGTGTGGCTGTACCCTAAAACCCAGCATGGCCAGAGTCTGCGGTTTGTCAACAACTGGAGAGGTTTGGGATGGAGACCATTTCTATACTTAATGACTCTAGAGTAGCAAGTCGAAGTAACAATGGTTTCATTGACTTGTACCAAAGGAGAGAGTGTAGAAACATGAATCAACTAAAATTTGTATCTATTATTTTAGAGTGATATCTCTAAATGTAAAATTCTCTTTAATACCTTTAACACTTAAAATACTACAGCTACTGACTGTTCAAGGTTTCCAAGACAGAGTTCTCCTAAAGCCACCGCTGGCTGCACAGAATGGGGCTCCTATTGTTTTCAATCGGGAACCGCGGTTTACAGCTGTGACCACGCCAAGAAAGGACATGTTTAATGGCGCGGTCTTGGTTATAAACAGTGGCCACATGGATGGCAGCACAGCCTCCCACTGAAAACAATTGTATGTGGATTCTGTGCGGCCACTGGTGGCATTTTGGTGTGGAATATGCAACAAGTTTCTGCTTTCAATAGGCATTGTGTGAATATACTTGCATTTTGCGAGCTGCCTGCAAGGATGAGGCGGCAGAGAGACTGCACTAAAGAGAGTGACTATGGCCTTTCTGATGTGACAATGATCATTTAAGACCTGGCAAAATTACTTCACGATATCTGAAAATCCAGTACATTAAAACAATGGGTTAGGTTTGGGTCTTCTCCTTATTATGGCTTTCTAGAACTGAGGAACTGAAATTTAGAAAAAGGTCTTGGATTTCTGTTGTCACTTAAAATCTTGTGCCTAGTCCTTCAAGTCTTCATGCAGTACAATCTTTTCAAATGTTCCATATTGTGGAAGCAAAGGCCCCCGGGTTTTCAGTAACAGCATATTGATGGCTATGTTGGTTTGCCCCTGTCACTTGCCACCAGTTTGATGACCTTATGTTCACTGGATAGTATTTCACTGACATACAGTCAGGTCCATAAATATTGGGACATCAACACAATCCTAACATTTTTGGCACAAACAAACAAAAGTGCTTTAACTGCAGACTGTCAGCTTTAATTTGAGGGTATTTACATGCAAATCAAGTGAACGGTGTAGGAATTACAGCAGTTTGCATATGTGCCTCCCACTTGTTAAGGGACCAAAAGTAATTGCACAGAATAATAATCATAAATCAAACTTTCACTTTTTAATACTTGGTTCCAAATCCTTTGCAGTCAATTACAGCCTGAAGTCTGGAATGCATAGACATCACCAGACGCTGAGTTTCATCCCTAGTGATGCTCTGCCAGGCCTCTACTTCCTGCTTTTTTTTTTGGGGGGGGGCATTTTCCCTTCAGTTTTGACTTCAGCAAGTGAAATGCATGCTCAATCGGAATCAGGTCAGGCGATTGATTTGGCCATTGCATAACATTCCACTTCTTTCCCTTAAAAAACTCTTTGGTTGCTTTTGCGGTATGCTTTGGGTCATTGTCCATCTGCACTGTGAAGCGCCGTCCAATGAGTTCTGAAGCATTTGGCTGAATATGAGCTGATAATATTGCCCGAAACACTTCAGAATTCATCCTGCTGCTTTTGTCAGCAGTCACATCATCAATAAATACAAGAGAATCAGTTCCATTGGCAGCCATACATGCCCATGCCACGACACTACCACCACCATGCTTCACTGATGAGGTGGTATGCCTAGGATCATGAGCAGTTCCTTTCCTTCGCCATACTCTTCTCTTCCGATCACTCTGATACAAGTTGATCTTGGTCTCATCTGTCCATAGGATGTTGTTCCAGAACTGTGAAGGTCGTTTGGCAAACTCTAATCTGGTCTTCCTGTTTTTGAGGCTCACCAATGGTTTACATCCTTGTGATGAACCCTCTGTATTCACTCTGGTGAAGTCTTCTCTTGATTGTTGCCTTTGACACACATACACCTACCTCCTGGAGAGTGTTCTTGATCTGGCCAACTGTTGTGAAGGGTGTTTTCTTCACCAGAGAAAGAATTCTTCGGTCATCCACCACAGTTGTTTTCTGTAGTCTTCTGGGTATTTTGGTGTTGCTGAGCTCACTGGTACCGTTCCTTCTTTTTAATAATGTTCCAAACTGTTGTTTTGGCCACACCTAATGTTTTTGCTATCTCTCTGATAGATTTGTTTTGTTTTTTCAGCCTAATGATGGCTTGCTTCACTGATAGTGACAGCTCTTTGGATCTCATCTTGAGAGTTGACAGCAACAGATTATTGGGATAATGAGGGAATAACAGACACCTGGCCATGGAACAGCTGAGAAGCCAATTGTCCCATTACTTTTGGTTCCTTAACAAGTGGGAGGCACATATGCAAACTGTTGTAATTCCTACACCGTTCACCTGATTTGGATGTAAATACCCACAAATTAAAGCTGACAGTCTGCAGTTAAAGCACATCTTGTTTGTTTCATTTCAAATCCATTATGGTGGTGTATAGAGCCAAAAATGTTAGAATTGTGTCGATGTCTCAATATTTATGGACCTGACTGGATGCCCGGGCGTGGTAGCTTAGGGTTTTGATTTATTTTATTTGCCAAATTTGCTGGACTCAGGAAGCCTCCTGCTTCAGAAAACAGGTCATTTTGAAGCAGTGATGTGCAAATGTCCTTCTTAAACTTCTGATTCAAGGGTTTGAGGTTAAAATTTCACCCAAAACCGTAAATAGGATATAAATTATGTTTATCTAAAAAAAAATCCTTAAAAAAAATCAATCAAGAATCATGTGTCCAGATCCCGAGTAGCCAAAAGGTTTGAAGAAAGAGACAAGCCAAGATTTATGGCACGAAAACGTAGATGGCTGACAAAACGGCAGCACTCTTTTGGGGAAGAATATGGATAAGGTTAAAACAAACATAATTCTCTTTGAATAGATGGTGATGCGTCACCGTAATAGAACATTCACTAAATATTTCTTGCGTGTTCTTATTTTCCAGCCTGATGTGCATGGTTATAAATCTGGCCTCTGGGAAAGATCTTGGGTTAAATTAATGCAAACAGATGGTATCGGTGGGTGCGATGCTACATGAGGAAAACAACATGAATATGTTAATATTACACAGAAGAAATCTTATCAGATACTTGTAATAAGATAGGATTAAATCTGGTTCCCTGTGATACTGAAACCTATGTATCCCCTTCTCTGTCAGGAGATTAAATAGACAAATTGATGTTCCTCGATTGTATCTCGTTCCAGGAAAGCTGGGTACAGGTTGCTATGTGAGCTGTAATGAATGCTAAATTGGCCTTCACTCAGCTTGTCATAGCTTAATAGAAAAATTCCTGGGAGTCTGTAATGTCCCGCCAGCCTTCTTGCTGATAAATAATGTGATAAAGAACATCCAAAAATATTATAAAAGATCAGTCTTCAACAGTCTAGACAATTAAAAAGGTGCCAGCAATTACACACAATGCTGAAAAACTCATGTTGATAGACAGGTCAATTTTATCTCTCCGGAGTTTTTTACTCTGAACATTGCACATGCTTCAATAGCTATGAGCAAAGGCAGGACAAGCACTCTGTGGGGTAGATTTATCAAACTGGTGTAAAGCATAACTGGCTTACTTGCCCATAGCAACCAATTTGATTCCACCTTTCATTTTCCAAAGAAGCTCTGAAAAATGGAAGGTTGAATCTGATTAGTTTCTATGGACAACTAAGGCAGTTCTACTTAAAACCAGTTTTGCGTCTAAGCAGAGGTTTTAGAATACACCCCTTCAGTCCAATTTAATAATGTGTCTGCACCTAGAATCTGTCTGAAAAGTGGTTCAATTGACAAAATTAGGGTTTCCACACTGTTTTCCGACTTGCTCAAAAAGAGGCAGAGCTTAGCAGGATGGGACAGAGCTTTGCAACAATAGGTCATGGTCTAATGGGCAATGTTTTATGCCAAAAATGCACCACAATTCCAGTGGGAAAATCTGTCTCAATGTAAGCCAACCAAGAGTTGGTAAATAGTTAGACAATGGGGGAGATTTATGAAGACTGGTGTGATGATATCACCACACTTAAAGGGAATCTGTCACCATGAAAATGCAAAATAAGTCACATGAAGCATGTTATAGAGCAGGAGGAGCTGAGCAGATTGACATATAGTTTTATGGGAAAATATTCAGGATAACTTGTATTATATACAGTACGTTTAATTTCCTGGTCTTTCTGGGCTTTGAAGTCCAGGAGCTGGTCCTATCAGTGATTGACAGCTATCTCTGTATACACAGTCATAGAGGAAAGTCTGTCAATCACTGATAGGACCACCTCCTGGATTTCAAAGCCCAGAATGAGCAGAGATTTAAATGTATAACATACAAGTAATACTGAATAATTTCCCATAAAACTGTATATTAATCTGCTCAGCTCCTCCTGCTCTATAACACACTGCTTGCAGCTTAGACACCATATTCAACGTGACAGGTTCCCTTTAAGTTATGATGAGGCAAGCAGTCCATTCGCCTGATTGAAATCGGCGTAGATTTCAGTCATCCTTTAAACGCGAAAAATTGTGTAAATGATGATAAATATCCTGGGGCAGATAGCCTTACCCACATCCAGCCCATCCCAGTCGACTTGTCCCCCATGTAGGGGACACAGCAAACATGTGGAAGAAGGTGCTCCGGTCAGATGAGACCAAAGTTGAACTTTTTGGCCTGCGTGCAAAACGCTATGATTGGCGGAAAACTAACACTGCACATCAATCTAAACACACCATCCTCGCCGTGAAGCGTGGTGGTAGCAGCATCATTCTGTGAGGATGCATTTCTTTAGCAGGGACAGGGAAGATGTTGATGGGAAGATGGATGGTGCTAAATGCGGGGCAATCCTGGAGGAAAACCCAGTGGAGGCTGCAAAAGATTTGAGACTGGGGCGGAGGTTCACCTTCCAGCAGGACAACGACCCTCAACATCCAGCTAGAGCTACAATAGAATGGTCTAGATCAAAGCATATTCAAGTGTTATAATGGCCCAGTCAAAGTCCAGACTTAAATCCCATTGAGAATCTGTGGCAAGACCTGAGAATTGCTATTAACAGAAGCTCTCCATACAATCTGACTGAGCTTGAATTATTTTACAAAGAAGAATGGGCAAAGATTTCCGCTTCTAAATGTGCCAAGTTGGTAGAGACGTACCCAAAAAGACTTGTAGCTGTAATTGCAGGTAAAGGTGGTCCTACAAAGTATTAGGGGGGCTGAATACAAATGCACACCACACTTTCCAGATTTGTATTTATAAAAAAACTTAAAGACCATGTATGACTTTTTTTCACTTCACACATACTTGTTACTTTGTGTTGCTCTATCACATAAAATCCCAATAAAATATATTTAGGTTTGTAGGAGTAACGTGAAAAAATGTAGAAATGTTCAAGGGGGATGAATACCTTTTCAAGGTACTGCATGTAGAACAAACCCTATTGTTAATGTTCTTGTAGACATTCAGTGTATTCTGGCGACATAATTTTAATTAAAAATTGGTTCAGCGTAAAGTAAAATACTAAGCAGTTAGTACTTACCTTACCGATCTCCTGCTTCTACTGTTTGGTCACTGCTACAGTCCCAGCTCCCACTTTTTCTTCTTGGGCTTGACACGCCATAAATGGCTGGACTACCCTCTCAGCCGGTCACTGTTATTATACATCCATATTATTTGTGTGGGTCATGGCTCAACTGAAGACCTAATAGACCTACCATCAGACTGGCCAACCAGAGGATCCTGCAGTGGGTGCAGGTTCTGATACCATAGTGGGCCCAAAGGTCAAAATAAAAACAATTTGGACCTACCTTTGTAAACAATAAATTGCAACTAGGGTCTATTTCTTTAAATAGTTGGGCTCTGGGAATCATTTTCTCTGGTGGGCCAAAGGAATCCTAGTCTGACTCTATAAAGACCCCAACTAACAGCTTCATAAATCCCTATGATGCTGTGAGATCGGGTCAGTTAAACCCACAGTTGGGCCACAACACACGAGTAACATGGAAAATGTTCATGTGAATAACTCCTTAGTCTGCAGAGACATCCGTGAGTGAATTTCTTCCAGTAGAGTGACATGATTGGATACCAATGGCCAGACGTTAATTTATCCATCAGGAATGCATCAGTGTAGTTTAATAAAGACATTAGCAGAGAAGGACTCAAATTCACCTAAATCAATCTAGCTGACATCCTGGGACACTACTGCATGAAAAAGGTAGTCTTCTTGTTTACCCTGACATACGCACACTGACAAAAAGGTGGCAGCACTCTGCAAGCGCCAGGACACACATAAGTACTAAATACATGAATTACTTCAGATTGCTTTACTGATACAGTATCTACCATAGTTGAGGGTCTTAGGGCTGTATTACACTGGCCGATAAGATTTAACACGATAATCTGTAATGAGTGTTCGCATTAACGCTGGTTAACATTCATTTTGCAGTGTAATACTGCAACCGATTGCCCAATGAACGAGCAAGCACTTCCCTCCTGACAATCGCTTGCTGATCTTCATGTCTAATATAGGCTTTAGTGCACATTTGGATCATATTGTGTGAGCCCACCTGCAACAACAAGGTAACCTCCTAAAGATGGGTCACTATACTAAACAGACTAACAACTTCTGGGCCTAAGCCTAAAAAATGAACTCAAATTGCAGTAATGCAATTTGAAGTAATTAGTGTATTCCAGGTTTGCGTGTGTCTTGGCAGAAGCAGAGTTACTGCAGATTCCATGTTTGCTTTTACAATACAGTTCTAGCAGATGTGCCATCAACAGCCACTTCAGCTGTATATTACCTGATATTCTGCTGCAACAGCCGGGATCAGAGCACAGAGGGAGCCCTGTAATGCACCATGTAAGTGGTTGACAGAGGGATTGGGCTCCTTCTATGTTTCAGCAAGCTGAATCCCCACCCATGCGGTGAAATCACTGGGTGCCGTCATGTTGCCGTCATGTTGCTATCAATATCAATACTAAATAAAATGCTGCATAGTCTCTCTGCCCAAATGAATAGGGTGTCCTACAACAGTTTCCCTCTCAGTTATAACCAGAGAACCAATAGGTGTGCACTAAGCAATCATTGCAAACTAACTTTGGAACATTGTGGCCATGAATACCAAAGAAAGCGCAGGGGTGACTTCACTCCATCGACCCACCACCATGCAATGAAATGCCCGCAGATAGAAGGGTAGCATTATCGGGGGGTCCCTTCTGGCAACAAGGTCTAATTATGCTTTACGCTATGTCACCTTGATGATTAGAAACAGGTAGCAAATATCTTTCCTAAGCCTGGTGCACTAGGCCTTAGGATATGGAGGATTGGTTAAACCTAAAACACTCCAATAATTCAGTACTTTAGGAGGAAGAACATTTTCTCCTACAACTCCTGAGTAGGGTTGAGCAAACCCGAACTGTAAAGTTTGGGTTCATACCGAAGTTTAGGATTTCTTGACCCCAGACCCGAACATTTCAGTAAAAGTTCGGGTTCGGTGTTCAGAGTTTTAATGGCGCTTTTTGAAAGGCTGCAGAGCAGCCAATCAACAAGCGCTTAACTCGTGTGCCCTTAGAAGCCGTCACAGCTATGCCTACTAATAGCTGGGGCACCTCAAAAGACAGGGTTAGCATGGCCAAAATGTGGAGAAGCTTTGTCAGCACGCCACAACAACCAGCACCACCAGCTGATATGGGACGTCTTAGCAGGAGGCAGCATTTCACCAACATGGTGGAGCAGTATGTGTGCACACGCCTACACGTACTGAATGACGGGTCTGCCCCCTTCAACTTCTGGGTCTCCAAATTGGACACATGGCCTCAGCTTGCCCTTTACGCCTTGGAGGTGCTGGCCTGCCCTGCAGCCAGTGTATTGTCTGAACGTGTGTTTAGCACGGCAGGGGGCGTTATCACAGACAAGCGCAGCCGCATGTCCACAGCCAATGTGGACAAGCTCACGTTCATTAAAATGAACCAGACATGGATCCCACAGGACTTGTCCGTACCTTGTGTAGAATAGACTTGTATACCGGCCTCACCCAGCCATTGTTATGCTCCAGCGCACTTTCTCGTTGTTTTATTTTTTCGATTTCCAAAGTTCGAGTCCCCACTGACTTCAATGGATTTCGTCCAAACCCGTCGAGTTGTGAAGTTTCGGCTGAACACGTCGAACCCGAACATCCAGGTGTCCGCTCAACTCTACTCCTGAGATAACAGCAGCTGATCACCCTTAATGGTGCTAAGTTTGCTTGGAACATAACCACTTGGTCTATAACCATTAGTTCTACATGTACTAGCTTAAAGGAGTTCTGCAGTTTGTTTAAACTGATGATCTATCCTCTATACTCCAGGAGTGCAGCGGCCTTCTCACTGTTTACCACAGGCCCAGTGACGTCACAACTAGTATCAACTGGTCTGGGCGCGGCTAAGCTCTGTTCACTGGCCCAGGCCAGTTGATACTAGTCGTGACGTCACTGGGCTTGCGGTAAACAGTGAGAAGGCCGTAGAGCTCCTGGTACGCCGCTGCCTTCTCAAACAGCTGATCGGCGGGGGTCTCAGGGGTCGAACCGCCGCCGATCAGATGCTGATAATCTATCCAGAGGATAGATCATCAGTTTAAACAAAGTGCAGAACCCCTTTAACCCCTTAGTGACCACACACTTTTTTTGAAATTGCATTCTAAGATCTATAACTTTTTTTTTCATCAATGTACCTGTATGAGGTGTTATTTTTTGCAGGACAAGTTATAGTTTTTAATGCACCATTTTGGGTACATGTAATGATTGATTAAAGCCATACTAGCTAAAACCCCCTGTCTTTTACGTCAGTAAAAAGGCGTATTAGTGGTCGTTAAGGGGTTAACTTAGCACAATACCACTTGGTTTAGAACCATTAGTTCAAATTGTACTCAGAGGCAAACATTATTGAGCAATAAAATATAGGACGTGCTTGGAACATACCAGATGCACTCAGTCCATTGTGAGCAATAAAGTAAGGTGCTGACCACATGGCTAAAGATGGTGAGATCTATAAATTGTATAATAAGTGCATAATAAAACATATTGCGGCACCTGTAAAAGAATGCATACAATAGGCACATTTCTTGAACGTTGCTGAAGTGCAAATATAAAAGGTACATTTTTAATAATGCAATAAGGCAATAACTGAATAGTGCAATAAAGTAGTGCAAATAAATCATTTGAGAGTCTCTTTCTTCCTTTCTTGAAGACAAAGTGCATTACTGTCACGGCCTATGGTGTGTTTTATGACACTTTCCTTCACTTGGTTGACCGTGGCAACGTGTGCTGTTGTGTGCATGTGGTGGCAGTGTCTCAGCCCTATGGCTGATCCCCAGGACATGGTTGCCACGCATGCCGTTGCCCGCGGCAACAGGTGAAGTGTGTGTTTAAGTGTGTACTTCCCCTTTAAGTGGCCGTCTTCCCTTGCCTTGTGTTGGAAGGGTTAACTCCCTTCTGTGTGTGTGATCACTGGGTGTGTCTGAGTGTGGGTGTGGCTACTTTGGGCTATAAAGCCTCTGCTGTTTTGAGTTAGCGGAGGGGTTCTTCAGCCATGGTTGCTGGAGACATCCTCCTGTTATACCATCTGCCAGTGGGGGCCACCCTTGTGGTCATAAGCTTTATGTATGGTGTTTAGTAGATGTCTCTTTGGTCTTTTTTTATTGCAGCATATGGTTTCCTGGTTTCCCGTGTGATGTCTGGTGTGTTCTGTGTCTCTTGTGTTGTTGTGGACAGCAGCACTTATACATGGGTTCCAGGCTCTGTGTCGGTGGCAGGTAGGTGTGGTACTAGTCTCACTTACCTGCCATTGCCATATGTCTGTTTCTGTTTCCCCTGTCTTTATAGTTTGGCCAGTGAGACTCCTGTTCGTCCGTATCTAGGAGGAACATGTAGTCTTACCCAGCTCCTAGTCCAGGGCCACCCTGAGGGCTAGCAGGAATATCAGGTTCCGGAGTATGAGCCCTCCTACCATCAGGGTCGGCTCATACAGGCTAGGAGACAGGGTCAGAATTAGGGATTGTTAGGAGGTGACCTGCTCCCCAATTCCTGTCCTGGCCATGCTCTGACCATCCATCTGCTGATACCGCACGGCTGAGGGTTTTCCCCATCCTCAGCTGTGACAATTACACTGTCACTGTGAGTGCATCAAAAGTTTTTTTGAATCCAAGGGAAACAATTGTAATCCATGGGAACAATGTCATTAGTTGTAATCCACATGGTACATAGTCATTTGTAATCCACATGGGTAATGGTGTAGCAGCACAGGTCATGAGAACCGTTAGCAACAGGCTCCCAAATAACCTGAAAAGGGGGGAAAAAGGAAACAAAGGTAGGTAGTGCTGTTGAGCACAACTTGGGGGTATTTATAGTTGGGCAGAGTCCTTACTGCACATGTCCAGACAAGCGAGGCAAGAAAATGGCAACCTATAAAAACAGCAAGAGAACATGGCCAACAGGCTTTCACCGTGCCGGATGAGTCCATGTCGTGGCTCCCAAAGTCCATTTTGTATGGAACTGATGAGATGGTTCAGCTCTTCAGTTGTACGGATCGGGCGACGAGGGCAAGTCCGTATCTAGGGGACTTCCTAAATCCCATGACTAAGTCTCAGACAGGCCAGCGGGTCTTCCTCCTGCCGATTTTGACCTTGGGGCACTAGGATCCGATTCACCAGCAGCGATCTTCAGCTTTTCCAGCTGTTGCCGGATAGCCTCACGACGCCGCGCCTCCATTTAATTCTCCCAGGCCTTGAATCCTGGCGTTGGGGTCAGCCAATCCATCCATGGGCATCCAGCACTCTGGGGCGGCTCTTCATTATGAACGGTGGTGGTCTGCCAGACCACAACCGGTCCCTGGAAGCGGCTTGTGGACTGATGTTCCACCCAGGCTGCAGAGGATACGGGCCTACGGACGCCTCTTCCCTCAGTTTGAGGCCTGCTGGGTGTGGTCTGCCGGGCTCTGCTGGCCGAAGCCTCCTGCCAGTATGCCGGAGGTAGCAAACAGGGCTTTACATCGATGCAGTAAGGGCCGCGGGGGTGAACTCTACCTCCTCCCCTCAGTAATGGCAGTTCTGGCCTGCTTACAGGCAGGGTCCTTCAACGGCGTACGAAGCAGTCCCTCCCGGACTTGGCGTCCCGGATAAAGCTGAAGCCCCGTTCCGCGGAGAAGGAGAGAACGTTCCGGTGGGAGTGCTCTGGTAGCCGTGAGGGATGTCCAGCCTTGTTATCACCCGGCTGCGCCATCATTTCTTCAGTGCGGGAGTAGACAGGACATGAAGGAGGGGCTTTAGGAGTGGAGTTTTTTTTACTTCCTCCCTCCATAATGAAAGGTAGTTCCCTGTTAGGCAGGGCTTGGTTTTCGTGCTTCTAGTTCCTGTAGTTTCGCACCTCTGGGTATGGAGAAGATGCTGTGCCATAGACTGTAAAAATGGTGATTTAACTCTTTGGATGCCGGCCCGCAACATTTTGCGCCGGTCGCTCCGCAACAAAGTCATTAAAGTCACTTTCAACTGCAGATTTGTAAATCCAACAGGCAAATAAAGTTGGTAGGCACACAATTTTGTTGTTTGACTCCTGTTCTTTAGTATAACAGTATGCAGCACACAGTATGGTTTTGTCAGAATCGTGTTCTTTAGTGTAATGGTATGTGGCACACAGTATGGGCTTGTCAGAATCCTGTTTGTGATGCCACTGATGCAACGGGCCCACGGGTTCAGCGTCTGGGGTATCCCTTGCCCCTTGGGAAGTTTCTACGAAATATGTCCCTCTTATAGAGCAAGTAAACCAGACGCCAGCTGTGGTTAACCAGCGTAAGCTCAAGGCTCCCTTTGTAGATGGTTATGTTGGTACCCAGAGGTAGGATTGCCAGAGTGGTGCAGGGTGGTCTACAGTCTCTGTAGATGTTATGTACACGTGTCATGGTGTTCCTACCTGGATATCTGTGGATCCCAGACGTGATGTGGTCCGAAGCAGTGCAAAAGGGTAGTTAACTTGGATAGTGTAGAAATAAAGTTGAGTCCAGACTTTGTAGTAAGGTTGAACAGTTGCTTTTACTTGCATAAATTGGTAATTCAAACAGCTTCTAAACGATATCTTGGTCATCAGCAGGTATTGGCTTAACTTTTGGCAGGCAAATACTTCTCTGCAACAATCTCAGCTATGCTATGTGGTAGCTCTCTCAGCTCTGTTTGGCTGGATGAATAGAAAGCTCTTCCTCTTCTGCTGGAACTTAAGTTAGCTGTAGTCTGTATTTTACTTATAATCCTAGGAACTTCTTGTCCTGGCTTTAGAGTACCTCAAGCTTTGGCTCAGCTTGGAAGGAGGCAATAAAAGCCCAGGAGGGGACAAGCAACCATGTAGACTTCAGAGGCTGGGCCTCTGAGCCTAGCAGAGCAGTAAGAGCTCTGCTAGCCAACACACAACCTTTCCCTAGGAGGTAGAAGGCTAGACTGACTCACTCACTAACTAAAACTCCTCCCTCTAGCTACAGAGGGCTGAAAGGAACCAAAAAATTCCTCTCCAGGGAAGCTAATACTGCCAATGTTGCTGCCGCCATCTGCTGGTGGACCAGGTTATTACACTTGAACATAACAGTTTCGGGAATAAATATGTACATTATAGAAAATACATTAGGTGATATAAATTAGCACCTAGGAAATGGTAGCAAGGTGCCAAAAGAAGTAGTAATGGCACTCCGGGTCATTATACATCTACATAAGCATGTTGGTATAAGACTGACAGGTACAGTACTGTGCAAACGTTGGAAAAATGGGGTCAGGTCTGGAAAAATACTGCAAAGTAGGAATGTTTTCAAAAACAGAAGTGTTAACAGTTTATTTGTATCAATTAACAAAATGCAAAGTGAATGAAATAAGAGAAATTTAAATCAAATCAATATTTGGTGTGATCACTCTGCCTTCAAACCATCATCAGTTCTTCTAGGTACACTTGCACACAACTTTTGAAGAACTGGGGAGGGAGGTTGTTCCAGACATCTTGGAGAACTAACCACAGATCTTTTGATTGGCCATTTTTTTTTCTGTGTCGCTGTTATATGGGATAAATATTTTTATATTTTAATAGTATGGCTGTTTTTGCGCACGGCAATGCCCATGATTGTTTTTTTTTTTTTTTGTTTATGTATTTTGATTTTGGGGAAAGGGGGCTGATTTGAACTTTTTAATTTTTTTATATTTTTTAACACTTTTTTTTTTTAGGTGACTATTACTAGCAGTCATTTGATTGCCATTTGTGTTCTGTGATGAGTATATATCCATCACAGAACAGGCCATTCACTGTATTCCAATACAGTGCTGCCACCTGCTGGCCTGTATTGGAATATTCCAGTGATGGGTATTGGAGCCTGCTTGTGGCTGCAAGACATCACAGGAATATTACAGCTTCCCCAATCTCAGTCGGGAAACACTGTTATGGGCAATTGGCCTTATGTCTGATCGCATACATTCATCCTGGGCCTCTGCTGTTCGAAACAGCAGAACCTCAGCGGCTATGGCGCCTGCTGTAATTGTGAGCGGTCTCCATCTTTAAAGTGATGACTTTTGCCGTATATGTACGGCGGATGTCAGCAAGGGGTTAATACACAAAGAGGCAAGAAGTTCTGTATGGGTACATCAAGGCCTATATTTAAAGGTTTCCGTATATGAAGAAGTAGAAGCACATACATGTATAGACACGCATACATCCATGCTATATTTGACTGACAGGGACAGACAAGGGGGGTTCTTACTCTCTCTCTTTTTGGGGGGTTACTGTTGGAAGAACACGTACAAGATACACAAGGCCTGACAAGGGGTCTCTGCCGTTCAGCATGATATGTTCAGAAAATTTATATTCACACATGGACAATAAACTGTAAGACACTTTTCTATATTATTCCTGTAATCAATCAGCTTTTATGAAGAGTGAAAATAAATCCTGCTCCTGCTATTCCTCACTCCAAATAATGCATATACTATATTTGGAGAGGATAGCTATATTTAGATATTTACAACATTATATACAGTGAGCTCATATCCTGTTTCCTGCAGTCCTTTCCTGTTTGTCAAACATTCATCACAGATCTGGACAGAGGATTTTCCTTCGACCTCTATCATCATTTATCAAAGTACACTCAATAAATTACCTAATGACATATCCACTGCATCTAGCTCACTAAAATTCCACATTAAACTGGTGTAACTAGGGGAATGATTATAGCGAGTTCACTATCTTCCATTGCTTGTATTGCCACTCGCACTCATCAGAGACTTCTCTCACGTACATCAGTGGCAGAGTAAACACTGCAGTATAGGGTAGAATGCTGTTCTGTATCCTTCTCAGTCTCTAGTATAGCAATTGTGGCAGAAAGGGGAGAGGCGCTTATAGGGTAATAGTTTTTCGGGTAAATAATTGATAACAAATATAAGGTGCTCACCTTTTTGGGGTTGTGCAAGCATAGGCACAACACTAGTGTAGGCGTGTGGTTATACAGTGGTCGGTGCTGCCAGTATCGTTTGCTTCAAGTTTTTTTTTTATATTAAATCACCTACTGGTCGGCTTAGGGCCCTTTCACACTTGCGTTGTCCGGATCCGGCATAGAGTTCCGTCGTCGGGGCTCTATGCCGGAAGAATCCTGATCAGGATTATCCTAATGCATTCTGAATGGAGTGAAATCCGTTCAGGATGCATCAGGATGTCTTCAGTTCCGGAACGGAACGTTTTTTGGCCGAAGAAAATACTGCAGCATGCTGCGCTTTTTGCTCCGGCCCAAAATCCTGTACACTTGCCGCAAGGCCGGATCCGGAATTAATGCCCATTGAAAGGCATTGATCTGGATCCGGCCTTAAGCTAAACGTCGCTTCGGCGCATTACCGGATCCGACGTTTAGCTTTTTCTGAATGGTTACCATGGCTGCAAGGACGCTAAAGTCCTGGCAGCCATGGTAAAGTGTAGCGGGGAGCGGGGGAGCAGCATACTTACCATCCGTGCGGCTCCCGGGGCGCTCCAGAGTGACGTCAGGGCGCCCCAAGTGCATGGATCACGTGATCACATGGAACACGTCATCCATGCGCACGGGGCGCTCTGACGTCATTCTGGAGCGCCCCGGGAGCCACACGGACTGGTAAGTATACCGCTCCCCGCTCCTACTATGGCAACCAGGACTTTAATAGCGTCCTGGATGCCATAGTAACACTGAAAGCATTTTGAAGACGGCTCAGTCTTCAAATGCTTTCAGTACACTTGCGTTTTTCCGGATCCGGCGTGTAATTCCGGCAAGTGGAGTACACGCCGGATCCGGACAACGCAAGTGTGAAAGGGCCCTTACTTTGCTCCAAAATGCAATTTAGGTGCACCTTGTCGTGTTTAAAGCCATTCCCTTCTCTTCTTCACCACACCTCATTGTCTAGTGAGATGTACAGTGTCTATAACACGTGGTGCACAGCATTTACGCCAGTTTTTGGTGCAAATTGAGGAGAATTCCGTCATTTTGCTTAGAAACTCTCACCTAATGTTCCTAGAACACACTCACACTGCCATCTGCACATACGTTTTCAGTTGCATTTTTTCTTTTTTAGGTGAACTGGAACAAAAGCCACAATTCTGAGAGGAAGTCACTTGCAAAATATTTTTATATGGATGTTAAAATTAGACGAGACACAATGTAGCATGAAAACATGAACATATGGCTGAAGCGTAAGTCAGTGCTCCTGCGTGAAGACATGTCTTAGGTTACAGGGATTACTACTGGATTCCCAGACAATGATACCATAGGTGTACAGTTCATTAATCTCTAAAATATGGAAACCTTTGCATATGTATCTGTGTTTTTGCACAGGATTCTACAGTAAGAGATTTTGTAATTTAGATACTTGGATAAATTCCTCCTGCGAGCGGCCATCTGGACCCCATACTATCAATAACAAGACAGGAGAACGGACGGATTTTAATATTCAACACTTGTCACCCACACAGCCCATCTGTTTGACAACATTCCGGGAGCTGGAGGTTTGACACACAGGAGATCTCCAGAACAGTAGGAAAACAAGGCTGAGATTAGCTAAATCATCTGTTATCAGAGTCGTGGGATTTAACACCTGCACAACCGCGAGATCTTCCACAATAAAACATGCGGATGATGGTGGCTGAATCCAGTCCTTCAGAACTGCTCCCACCACTTAAGTATATTGGCTCGTGATGTGCATGTGCACCAAACTGTTGAAAAAGTTGCATGGAGCGAAAGTATTGCATTGGGGGAGGGTCGGTAAAAACAATAATATTGCCCATAGCAACTAATTAGGTTCCTATGGCAGACATGGCCTAGCATGTATTACTACATACTACAGGGTGGGCCATTTATATGGATACACCTTAATAAAATGGGAATGGTTGGTGATATTAACTTCCTGTTTGTGGCACATTAGTATATGTGAGGGGGGAAACTTTTCAAGATGGGTGGTGACCATGGCGGCCATTTTGAATCCAACTTTTGTTTTTTCAATAGGAAGAGGGTCATGTGACACATCAAACTTATCGGGAATTTCACAAGAAAAACAATAATGTTCTTGGTTTTAACGTAACTTTATTACTTTCATGAGTAATTTACAAGTTTCTGACCACTTATAAAATGTGTTCAATGTGCTGCCCATTGTGTTGGATTGTCAATGCAACCCTCTTCTCCCACTCTTCACACACTGATAGCAACACCGCAGGAGAAATGCTAGCACAGGCTTCCAGTATCCATAGTTTCAGGTGCTGCACATCTCGTATCTTCACAGCATATGCTGTGAAGTATATGCTGTGAACTACAGATACTGGAAGGGAAAGGGGTGACCCTAGGGGCATCGGACAACAAGGGGTACAGAAAAGTCCGGGGGGGCCTGTGCTCCCCCAATGATATACCCAAGATGCTACCCCCAAAGAAAATGACTCGGCCAAAGCTCCCGAGCATAAATCCGATTAAAGGAGGAATGGAGCTCAAAAAGCCAAAGTAATAAATGTTGTGAATACTTTATTATATCATAAAAAAGACATCAATAATTACATACACACAGATGCAATAGGACAGGGAAACAAAAGAAACAGGGAAAGAAACAACAGCGCCACCCTGGGTGGAGAACTCTGGTCATAAGTCATAGAAGGTGTAATCAGCAGGATAAATACATAATGGTTTTTTGAGCTCCATTCCTCCTTTTACAGATACTGGAAGCCTGTGCTAGCATTTCTCCTGCGGTGTTGCTATCAGTGTGTGAAGAGTGGGAGAAGAGGGTTGCATTGACAATCCAACACAATGGGCAACACATTGAACACATTTTATAAGTGGTCAGAAACTTGTAAATAACTCATGAAAGAATAAAGTTATGTTAAAACCAAGTACACCATTGTTTTTCTTGTGAAATTCATGACCCTCTTCCTATTGAAAAAACAAAAGTTGGATTCAAAATGTCCGACTTCAAAATGGCCGCCATGGTCACCACCCATCTTGAAAAGTTTCCCCCCTCACATATACTAATGTGCCACAAACAGGAAGTTAATATCACCAACCATTCCCATTTTATTAAGGTGTATCCATATAAATGGCCCACCCTGTACAATCCCTTAATCATTGGTTGCATACACAGTGGGACAGATTTACCATTGAAAGTGCACCAGTTTTGGTGCAATTTGCGCAAAAAAGCTGATGTACATGCTTTGCACTACATTTATCAACCGTTTTAGACACTTTTCTAACATGTTTATACCTCGTCCAATAAGTGGGCTTGGCGGAAAGGGGCGTGACTTAAATGGGCCTCCATGTAACAAAAATTAGCATTTCTGTAGTGGGCTTGGCATATGTAAAAAAAAGCATCTCTAGTAAGGCCCCTTTCACACAAGCGAGCTTTCCACGCAGGCGCAATGCGTGACGTGAACGCATAGCACCCGCACTGAATCCTGACCCATTCATTTTAATAGGGCTGTGCACATGAGCGTTTTTTTTTCACACATCAGTTCTGCATTGCACGAAAAACGCAGCATGTTCTATATTCAGCGTTTTTCACGCAGCCCTGGCCCCATAGAAGAAAATGGGGCTTCAGTGAAAAAAGCATTGCGATGCGGTTTTCACTGATGGTTGCTAAGAGATGTTGTTTGTAAACCTTCAGTTTTTTTATCACACTCGTGAAAAACGTATCAAAACGCTTTGCACCGGGGCGGAAAGAACTGAACAGCTGAACGCAATCGCAGACAAAACTGACTGAACTTGCTTGCAAAATGGTGCGAGTTTCACTGAACGCATCCGGAGTCAATCCGTCACGCTCGTGTGAAAAAGGCCTAAGGCCTCTTTCACACGGGCGAGTTTTCCACGCGGGTGCAATGCGTGAGGTGAACGCATTGCTCCCGCACTGAATCCGGACCCATTCATTTCTATGGGGCTGTGCACATGAGCAGTGATTTTCACGCATCACTTGTGCGTTGCGTGAAAATCGCAGCATGCTCTATATTGTGTGTTTTTCACGCAACTCAGGCCACATAGAAGTGAATGGGGCTGCGTTAAAATCGCAAACATTCGCAAGCAAGTGCGGATGCGGTACAATTTTCACGCATGGTTGCTAGGAGACGATCGGGATGGGGACCCGATCATTATTATTTTCCCTTATAACATGGTTATAAGGGAAAATAATAGCATTCTTAATAACGAATGCTTAGTAAAATAGGGATGGAGGGGTTAAAAATAAATAAATTCAACTCGCCTCATGCACTTGTTCGCACAGCCCAGCTTCTCTTCTTTCTTCTTCTTTAATGACCTGGGAGAAAAGGACCTTTGGTGATGGAACTGCGCTCATCACATGGTCCATCACATGATCCATCACGATGGTGAAGGACCATGTGATGAGTGCAGTGACGTCACCAAAGGTCCTTTTCCTCCCAGGTCACGAAAGAAGAAGAAAGAAGAGAAGTCGGCCTGCGCGAACAAGTGGACGAGGTGAGTTAAAAAAAAAATAATAATTAACCCCTCCATCCCTAATTTACTTAGCATTCTGTATTAAGAATGCTATTATTTTCCCTTATAATCATGTTATAAGGGAAAATACTAAAATTGACAACAGCGATCCCAAACCCGAACTTCTGTGAAGAAGTCCGGGTTCGGGTCTGGGTACCAAACATGCGGATTTTTCTCAATGCTTTGCATTCGCGCGGAAAAAAAAATCGCATTTTCCCGCAACGCACCCGCATCTTTTCCCGCACGTCATCCACAACGCCCGTGTGAAAGAGGCCTTTACTGAGAGAGTAGTGGATGCATGGAATAGCCTTCCTGCAGAAGTGGTAGCTGCAAATACAGTGACGGAGTTTAAGCATGCATGGGATAGGCATAAGGCCATCCTTCATATAAGATAGGGCCAGGGGCTATCCATAGTATTCAGTATACTGGGCAGACTAGATGGGCCAAATGGGTCTCATCTGCCGACACATTCTATGTTTCTATGTAATACAATTTTATCATTCTTCAGTGATGGCTAGTTTTGAGATCTGCCCTATCAGGATACATCTATGATTACTGACTCTAGCTTAGGTGTAGTGCCTAGGTGTGTGAAGTCGGGCTATCGTCCATCTCCTATTGCTGCTCTCTGCCACTGCAACTCTGTTGTATGTCCACTTAGATGCCTTTTCTCAAATATTCAGTGAGATAGAATCATACAGTATAAATATAGAATCTGTGATAGAGGATTTCTCACTATTTAAGTTTAGATTCCACTACCACGGACCATAACGGAATTTAGAATCCATAACGGGATACTTCGATAACCTGAACTCGAACTTTAGACACCGAACTTAAAACACAAGTTCGCTCATCACTAGCTGTGGATTGACAGTTATTCCAGGTAAAGGGTGGAGATTTAGGCTTCTTCACCCATACTGTGTCTGGAGTGAAATAAGTATTAACCCATTTCTGACTGCATCATGTAAATACGCAGAAGTTTGCCGAGGGCCAATTTGCATAACTGACGTATATTTACTGTCCCCCTTCCCCCAATGATTGCAGGGTTTCTGCTTGGGAAGGTGGGGAGACTCTGGTAGGACTAACTTTTAGACATTGGTCCAGGTACCAGGAATGCAGATCAGTGGATCCTATTAACCCCTTCCAAACCACACCATGAAGCTTAATAGGCTACTGGAATGGCCCTTGCAGAACATTATTTTACATGGTGAGTTTGATGGCACTGTGTTCTCCTGCACACAGTACCATCAGCAGGAATGCCCGATCTTGTACTGTGACAGAGAACTAAAACAGTTCTATGTCACAGAAAACCCCTAAAAATATTGCTTATGTTGAGCGCTATTTTACAGAATGTAAGAGATGACATCACAGGGAAGCATTCAGAGAAGATGTGATCTGCGCCTTCTCGGCAGGTATATGTCTACAGATCACCGTTCTGTATATGGGGACAGCAGGGCCAACCTGGGCCTCCATAGTAAAATAAATAAACTAATTAAGTTAAATATAAATAAATAAATAAGAATGTTCAAAAAATAAAAGGCCCCCCGCCCCCCCAAAAAAGAAGTCTACACTCCCCTACAAAAAAAAAATTCGTACCTGGATGATTACTATCCATGTACAGAAGCTGCATCTAAAGCAAAGGTGCAAACAGCCACGTAAAAAAGGTCTCGTTTTTGGCACTACAGCGATGTCATGCACTACACGACTGCACGCATATCTGACATCTCTATATAGACGGGAGAATTAGAGGATTATCTTTTGGGGTAAATAGTATTTTATTGAACAAACTATGTTAAAGGGAGTCTTTCACCTATACTGACCGTTATAGAACACTAACACCATTCTCAGCATTATAGTCCCCATGTGTGAATGCTACTTACTGTAGCTGGCCGTCGCTTATTTTCTTAAGAAACACTTTTATTTAATATGCAAATTAGGTCTGAAGGTGCCCAGGGGCGGCGTTCAAGCGGCCGGTGCCCAGGTCCCTCGTCGCTATTCATCTGAAAGCCCTCCCCTTTCACCACTCTTGCCCGCCCTAGGTTCTTCTGATTACCTCCTCTCTTCAGTGTAAAATGCCGTGCATCCGAAACACCGCACTTGCGCACAGCATTACCTATTATGGGCATTGGCATCCGAGCGTTTATTGCGCATGCGCCGGCCCCAACATCCCGATTTAGCCGGCGGAAGTAGCCTTATTCTGTCGGCACATTGGGCAGTCCATCAAATGAACAAATTAATTCACTCATCCCTGACATCAGAAGCTGATAAGATGATGGTCCCGTACGTCTTTATACACATTTCATCAACAACAATTTAAAGCGTTTCAGAATGAGACAAATGAAATTAATGTTCAGAATTATACACAATACCCTAAAAGACGATTCACATATATAAAGCACAAGCAGAACAATAGGTAAAAGGAGCCGTAACCCAGCAGTAATCCCCCCCTCTCTCCGCTGGGGCTGACTGTGTAAAGCCTCATTCACACGTCGGTGTTTTGGTCAGCGATTTCCTTCAGTGATTTTGAGCCAAAACCAGGATTTGAGCCTCCACAGACATGAGGTTTAAGGGAAAGATCTGCATCTGTTCTGTGTTTAGAGCCGCCCCTGGTTTTGGCTGAAAATCACTGATGGAAAACACTGACCGAACACTGACGTGTGAATGAAGCATAATTTGGTAATCGAGTCTGTCTCCATCCAACTTCACAATGGAGGCCTTGGACTCGTTCCAGTTGTCTAAAATGTTCTCAGCTTCTTTTACAGAAACCAGAATATCTGATTCTGTACAGCAGGTTGTTATACGGGAGTATCACGGGTGAGTCCGGTGATCAATATAACATTGAGGAAACCTCCCGCTGTCCTCTCTGCTTCACTTCACAGATTTAGAAATCACACACAATGTGATGAATGCATGCCATCCTGGTACATGTCGTCCTATGCATGCCATCCTGGTACATGTCGTCCTATGCATGCCATCCTGGTACATGTCGTCCTATGCATGCCATCCTGGTACATGTCGTCCTATGCATGCCATCCTGTTACATGTCGTCCTATGCATGCCATCCTGGTACATGTCGTCCTATGCATGCCATCCTGGTACATGTCGTCCTATGCATGCCATCCTGGTACATGTCGTCCTATGCATGCCATCCTGGTACATGTCGTCCTATGCATGCCATCCTGGTACATGTCGTCCTATGCATGCCATCCTGGTACATGTCGTCCTATGCATGCCATCCTGGTACATGTCGTCCTATGCATGCCATCCTGGTACATGTCGTCCTATGCATGCCATCCTGGTACACTGTCGTCCTATGCATGCCATCCGGTACATGTCGTCCTATGCATGCCATCCTGGTACATGTCGTCCTATGCATGCCATCCTGGTACATGTCGTCCTATGCATGCCATCCCGGTACATGTCGTCCTATGCATGCCATCCCGTTACATGTCGTCCTATGCATGCCATCCCGGTACATGTCGTCCTATGCATGCCATCCCGGTACATGTCGTCCTATGCATGCCATCCCGGTACATGTCGTCCTATGCATGCCATCCTGGTACATGTCGTCCTATGCATGCCATCCTGGTACATGTCGTCCTATGCATGCCATCCTGGTACATATCGTCCTATGCATGCCATCCTGGTACATGTCGTCCTATGCATGCCATCCTGGTACATGTCGTCCTATGCATGCCATCCTGGTACATGTCGTCCTATGCATGCCATCCTGGTACATGTCGTCCTATGCATGCCATCCTGGTACATGTCGTCCTATGCATGCCATCCTGGTACATGTCGTCCTATGCATGCCATCCTGGTACATGTCGTCCTATGCATGCCATCCTGGTACATGTCGTCCTATGCATGCCATCCTGGTACATATCGTCCTATGCATGTCTACGATTTCAATGAATGATGTCCTGTTCTAGGTAATGTACGTTATTTTTGTTCAGTTTCTTTATAGCAAATATTGGGGATTTTTAAAGGACATTCCCACTTTAAATATGTATGACATGTACAGATGTAGTAGAGTTAACACTCGTGCTTTAGGAGACATGTTATCTAAACTAAATGCGTTAAGCAAACACCTTCAATTGCTTTTCAATGGCTTTTGTTTCAAGATAACGCGATGAGTTAAGAAATTGGAGTTAAGAGTTTGTGTGTTAACCCTGCTACATCTGTAGGCTATGCCATGTGTAATAGATGTGGGTCACCTCTCCCTTCATTCCACTCCTGCATGTGACAGCTGCCTCACCAGAAAAACCCATCAGCACCCTGCGACCAGGTCATGCGGGCACCGATGGAGCTTCTTAGGTGCAGCCAGTATTACAGACATCTACTACAGACGGCACCCACAAGTAACGGCATGGGCGCAGCTCCTAGGCTCACGGCCATCAATGATCTGAAATAATACAGAGGTTCACAGGTACGACTAGCAAGGTGATATCACACCCCAAGGTGGGAAGGGGTTTTCTTCTATATTTTCAGAACTCTAGGGGTTCAGGATTCCCATCTATTAGGCCAGAGTGGAGAGTGGTTACAAAGAGCGTTTCTCACTCTGGACTATGCAGCATATAGTGAAGTACAGAGACAGTCCACTGAGATCAATGGACATCGGGAATGCTTCATTTTCCCATTGTGGCTCTGTGGGTAATTAAAGACCATCTAGGGAATTCAACAGATTACAGCTGATCACTGATGGTCCCTTTACACGGGACGAGGATCTAGCAGGAAGCGTTTTTTCCCAGCAATCTGCTAATGCCATCGCTCTTCCCCATATAGGCTCGTTGTTTCCCGGCAGGAGATAGTGTTCACACAGCACTATCTGTCACTGGCAAACGGTGGTCTTTTGTGCTGCACGGCGGAGCATTTACATCACAAGATCATCGATAACGAGCGAAATTGTCGGCCCGTGTAAAGGGCCCATAAGACTCTCAGCAGCCTGATGTGATCATAATCTTGGAAATCATCCTAACAAAAAAGGGACTGTCCAAACGGTAACATTAAACAGTTCTCGCTGAAATTAGGGGTCTGACCATATAATGCACAGATGTGCCACATCCTTCAGAGCTGCTTCCTGCCCGGATGAATAGAACAGTATACTGAATGGGGACCCCCTGCTCATTTACTTTATTGGCAAGATATTTGAAAATGGGCTATAGGGCTCATTTACGCGACCGTATGAATGGGTCCGCAAAAGATGCGGACAGCACACCGTGTTGTTCCACTCCGCGGCCCTGCAAAAAATATAGAGCATGTCCTATTCTTGCCGACAAGAATAGGCATTTTCTATATAGTGCCGACCCTGTAAAATGCGGAACGCACACGGCCAGTATCCATGTTTTGCGGATAAGCAATCTGCGGACCGCAAAACATGCCACAGTCGTGTAAATGCACCCTAAAAGGAACCTGTCAGAAGATTGGCCATGTAAAACTGCACTAGGTAGGACAAATATACCTTTTGTGGAGCTTTTATTATCAGGAATAGTGTGACTATGACGTTTTATTCTGCCAGGAACTGCTCCAGGGCAAGGATTCACTGTGACGTGGTCTCTGTATTGAGCTGCTTCACAGTTCTCCCGTCTGCTCTGAGTGACTGCTGTGTTGCCCACTTTAGCAGAGGGGGAGTGGCTGTAAATAAGTTCAATGCAGAAGGCACTACCTCTTGGAAGAATAAAAGTTCATATTCACACTACTCCTGATAATAAAAGCTTCACAAAAGATACGATTGCTCTGCTCTCCCTGCCCCTCACCTAGACTACCAGCAAATCCGCATGGTCACAACTGCTAAGAGCCTCCCACTAATAAACCAGTAAGCACCACAGAAGGACCCAATAATGTCCACAATATACATACACTAAAACATATATTCATGGCTCAGTCTACAATGATTATACCCATAAGACAATTACTTGACAGACAGTGTCCTAAGGTCAGATTTGTGAAGCTAGAGCCACAATCAGGCCAGTATAAGGAGAAACGGACCGTCAATAATTTTACTTTTTGGGAGACATATTCAAATATTTTACAAGAATAATTAAAAGCCACAGGTCTGGCAGGATATATGGAAATCCAGGAGAGCACAGCAGGATATTCTGAGACTCTGAATGCTAAGATGTAGGGATGAAACTCATTTGTATGTCTCCCATTTGTGGCTTAAACGTCAAATGGTAAGTGACCGCACTGTGGCTGTCCGCTGTGGATGGTCCCGGGTTCCAGAGAGAGCTGAAAAAGTAAACTCCTTGCTTGCGGTGTGGATACCACTGACAGTCGCCCTGCAATACAGACAGGAGTAAGATGAGAATTCTTCATTAATATTTCTTTCTTGAGTAAGTCTTGCACATTAAAAGAGAAATCCCAAATCAAATCCTTTTCATATAACAGTGACAGCTCAAATCCGTTGGAGTCCACAAAACAGCATCCTGGACATTTCCATAAGTGCATGGCACACTACAGTCAGCACTCTGCAGGGATATAATCAGGGCTGTATTACAGGGGACCTCTGGGTGTTCAGAGAAGTAAAGCTGCATTTACACGGCCTGATGTTCGGGGCAATTATCTGGAATGGTTAAAGCAGGCATCCTCAAACTGCGGCCCTCCAGCTGTTGCAAAACTACAACTCCCAGCATGCCCGAACAGCCTACAGGTATCAGCCTACAGCAGGGCATTGTGGGAGTTGTCGTTTTACAACAGCTGGAGGGCCGCAGTTTGAGGATGCCTGGGTTAAAGTAACCATAACTGCAGTCCAGAGTACCAGGCCCACAAGTCACATCCCCTCCAATAAGATGTACCACGTCATATAACCACAGGTGGGATACGACTACTAATCAGGAGCTCCCATATGGTCCTCACTATAAACTTCCTAGAGGGGACATCCCAATGATAGTGTCCAACCAGGCTGCAAAGTAAAGACTATATAACAATATAAATATATCCTACATGTAAAACCCAAAAAGAGACATGATTGGATCATGATTAGTATTATTATTTAGTTTTTTTTTGTATCCCACTGTGATTATAGGAAATGTGGTACATCTTATTGGAGGGGTTCTATGCGACTTGTGGGTTGGGTACTCGGGACTACAATTATGGTTACTTTAACCATCGTCTGATGGTTTTTTCTGCCTTTACTATGCTTTTCTAATCATGTTTGTTTGATTTTATTTACTAAAACTTTATATTCTAGTATATGCTGTTTCTAGGTATCATTATTTGTTCCTTTGGGGACAATTTTGTAGGTGTTATTGATATACGGAGATGCCCTTATTACTGTTTGAGGATTGTGTGCTTTTGTGATTATCTGGAATGGCCCGAACATCCGCATGTGTAAAACTGGCGCATGCCACCCGATGAACAAGTGAAACGTTTGTGAAATGATCGTAGGTGCGGACAACTCAATCATAGTTCCTGGGCAGCAGGAATAATGTTTTTGTATGAGGACGAGCATAGCAGCAGTGCTCGTTCTCATACTGTGGAGGTGATCTCTGCATGTAAATGCAGCGCTTCGCCTCCACTTGACAAGCAGACGTTTGTCGGGAAGGAAGGCTTCCTTCCCGACAAACGGCTGCTCCTCAGAGTAACTAATAGCAACTTAAAGGGAATCTGTCTGCTCTAAGACAACGCCCAAACTAAAGGTGCGCATAGTGTAAATGGAGCAGAGTCCAATTGTGTCATTTTATCTTCATAGTTGAATTCCGATGATGTGCTCCGACAAACTAGCAGTAAAATGCACTGATAGGACTCCTCCTTGAACCCTCTCCATTATGTGCATGAGCTCAGGAGTCCTCTTAATGCATTTTAGTTTCGGGGCTGACAGATTCCCTTTAACACTTCAGTTAGGGAATTGGTGGAGGTCTGACCAAGCATGCTCAGTTATTTCTGCGATTCTCATAGCAGAGAATAGAGAGGATGCCACACATGTGCGGTAGGCTCTTCTTCACTTTGGGGGCCCTGTTCTGGGGATAGGAACAAGTCCCAGAGGTGGGACCTGCACCTATAGGAAATTTGTGGCATATCCTAGTGATACGCCAAAAATGTCCAAATGGGAAAACCCCTTTAAAGGGAATCTGACACCAGGAAATTCACGGTTAAGGCAGGTACAATGTCTTGTAGGGCTAGCTAAGCTGAATGTAGAAAAGCCGCTGCTTCAATCTGGAGAAAAAAGTACTTTGAATCCATAATCAAATGAGCAATAAAGCGTGCCAAAGCTGGACCCAAGCGAGATGACTATGCGGGAAGCAAGTCCTGTCCTTTAACAAGAAGAGGGAGATGCTGGCAGAGGACGCTGGAGGAGTAAGGGCGCACGAAGCGACTTGGGCCCTCTCTCTATGCACGTAACAGCGGATGGCTGATGTCACAGCAGTGACATTTAATCGACTTTAAATATTGTGAAAATGTATCAAATACTGTCATTATATACACACCAAGAGGCTCCAGACAGGGATAGTTTGTCTTTCACACTCACCGTCTCATCGGTCACCTGCAGCAGTCCCGTGCTGATAGCAATATCCTCTGTGAGCTGGTATTCCATCCAGAGCACTACTCCATGACACAGACCTGACCTGGTAAATGGATTTTTAAAAAGTTGACCATTTGGTGAAGGCACACATTAGAGGCGGCCATGCCATCACTTTAATATTTAATAAAATGTCCACCTAAACGCCCCAACAGATGATATACAGTACAGACCAAAAGTTTGGACACACCTTCCCATTCAAAGAGTTTTCTTTATTTTCATGACTATGAAGGCATCAAAACTATGAATTAACACATATGGAATTATATACATAACAAACAAGTGTGAAACAACTGAGAATATGTCATATTCTAGGTTTTTCAAAGTAGCCACCTTTTGCTTTGATTACTGCTTTGCACACTCTTGGCATTCTCTTGATGAGCTTCAAGAGGTAGTCCCCTGAAATGGTCTTCCAACAGTCTTGAAGGAGTTTCCAGAGATGCTTAGCACTTGTCGGCCCTTTTGCCTTCACTCTGCGGTCCAGCTCACCCCAAACCATCTCGATTGGGCTCAGGTCCGGTGACTGTGGAGGCCAGGTCATCTGGCGCAGCACCCCATCACTCTCCTTCATGGTCAAATAGCCCTTACTTTCAAAGTTTTCCCAATTTTTCGACTGACTGACCTTCATTTCTTAAAGTAATGATTGCCACTCGTTTTTCTTCACTTAGCTGCTTTTTTCTTGCCATAATACAAATTCTAACAATCTATTCAGTAGGACTATCAGCTGTGTATCCACCTGACTTCTCCTCAATGCCACTGATGGTCCCAACCCCATTTATAAGGCAAGAAATCCCACTTATTAAACCTGACAGGGCACACCTGTGAAGTGAAAACCATTTCAGGGGACTACCTCTTGAAGCTCATCAAGAGAATGCCAAGAGTATGCAAAGCAGTAATCAAAGCAAAAGGTGGCTACTTTGAAGAACCTAGAATATGACATATTTTCAGTTGTTTCACACTTGTTTGTTATGTATATAATTCCACATGTGTTAATTCATAGTTTTGATGCCTTCAGTGTGAATCTACAATTTTCATAGTCATGAAAATAAAGAAAACTCTTTGAATGAGAAGGTGTGTCCAAACTTTTGGTCTGTACTGTAGGTGTGGATAAGAGAACTGGGGCCAAACACATATCCCAAAATGAAGGAGGCACTGCGGTTTGGGCAGTCAAGTGCCTCTTCGTTTTGGGAATCCAAGCTCCAGCGGACTAGGGGCCCGGCCGCTATAAACCGTGCATATGATGTAAGCATTGTCTTCTCTTCCACTTTCCCTGGATAAGGGGGCATTCACACGACCGTATCTGCTTTGTGGTCCGCAAAACAGCCCATTCCACAAAACATGGACACTGGCTGTAGGCCCTATTGTAGAACTGCCTAATCTTGTCTGCCAAATGGACAAGATTAGGACATGTTCTATAATCTGCGAAATGGCTGCACAGATGACATCTGTGTGCTGTCCGCATTTTTTTACGGCCTCATAGAAGCTAATGGGTCTGCGTGTGATTGGCAAAAAATGATGATCAGATGCGGACCAAAAATACGGTCATGTAAATGCTCCCTAAGACAAAGCAACAAATAAAGAAACGATGATGGCTGATCTGCAGCTGCTGTACGTGAATACTATAAAAGTCACTTCCCAGGCACTACATATAACTACTTGTCCATTTTGTCCTTCGTTTTATGATTAACGGAAATTGCTTTTTTCTATCTTTTCCCAGCAAAGGTATTTTATGTGAGCTAATCTCTGACTAAGCTGCAAGTCAGATGAGCTGATACTCTCTGAGGATTTCTTGTCACTTGTCCACCTCTATCAACGCTTTACCATTACTACAGTTCTACACAAGCTGAATAATACCGCATGCCGTCCTCTCCAGTTATGTACATAGCCGTGTTCATTCTGCCCAGTGTATTTGGGACCCATCATTGTTGCACAGCTCCTCTGTATAGAGAGAGGACAGGGATAGCTATACCCTCTCCTAACTGCATCCTACAGAGTTTTATGACCACGCAACATAGGACTTTTTACAGTGAATGCACCTTAAAGGGGTTGTCTGGCCCAGGAGCCAACAATCCTACTGGTCAGAAGGTGTGCCCCATTTAAAAAAAAAAAAAAAAAAAAACACTCCTCTATCCACAGTTCTGCTGTTCCAGCACCAGTGTCCCATTCCTGGCAGGACCAGAAGTGGCTTGGTTCCATGACTGCTGTGGCCAATGACTGGCCTCAGCGGTCACATGTGCTTGAATGGCATGTCACTGTTAGTGATGTGACAGTGACGTGTAGGGACAAGAACAAGCCACTTCCGGTCCAGGTGGGAAGGGATGAGTACTGTGGACTGGCAAGTGGATTTGTTTGCAAGTGGGTTGTCTGCTCCTAGATCGGACAACCCCTTTAAAGGGGTTATCCAAGTTTGAATAACCCCCTCTAGGATGCTTCCTACACATACTTACCTGGTCCACGATGCTGGTTTCTTGTAGAGTTTCTCCACAGTGGCTGCATGTCCCCTGCCGGCTGAAATCAACATCCATCGACGGGGGGGTGAGCAGCCAATAGCAGGCCGCGATGGTGATCAGCCCCCTTGGAGGTAAGTCACCATTGCGGCCTGCTTTTGGATGCAACCCCCTGGCATCGGGGACCAGGTAAGTATGTGCAGGGTCGGGGCTGGGCATCCTAGGGAGGTTTATTCAAACTTAGATAACCCCTTTAAGTGCTGATAGTCCTGACACACAGTGAACTAGTTAACAGACGTGGCTAAAAGTTGTCGATACACAGTGATGTTCCACACGCCTTGTCACCCTCCTCACCTCACAAGGTTCAGAGAACCTTCCGCTTTCATTTCTTCAGTTGGGACTTTCTCTCGGAAATCAAATGTTATAACTTTAGTGGGATCAGAAAGAGCCCTGCAGGGGTACTCCCAAAGAGGATGGGGCTCAGCCTCCCGAGACTCGCGAAAATCTAAAGATTTCTGAAGAGCATATAAATAAATACATAAAACATGACTGTGAACAGTGTATTCGAGAACCGGATACAAATATCTGACAAGAGCCCACTGATTTCAACACCTCGATTATGGCTTAAAATGTTTAGAATCTAAATCACAGCATAATTATAAAAAAGTTATATATCCCAATGACTATCACATGAATCTGTACAAGATCCTCAAGATTCAGAAACACCACAGATACATCTATTGTTTATGACCAGTGCCCTGTTTTTAGTGACGTCTTAAACAGGACACTTCTGTCAGAAAGGAGTATTTTTTTAAACATAATATTCATAGAAAACTATTTTTTAAGAATTTTTGGCCATTTTTCTTTTTCATTTCAGCACAGAAGGATAAAAGTCCTATACAGATAGGGAACTCTTTGTTGTTTTATTGCTGGGGAAAGATGTTATCTGTGAGTATAATAGTAGATTGTAGAATCTGAATAATATATGGCAGCTCTATTGTTACGTTGACAGAACAGTGTGTGGTGATTGAATCTCTACAGGGGGCTCTAACTAGTCGCAGAGATGATCTGACTGAGGATGCTACGTCCACATCTGTGTTCCTAATTCTGGTATTCTCTTCCGGCATAGGAACAGAATAATGGGATTGTTGTATCCGAAATTTGAATGCAGGGGTATTTCGTGCAGTAGAATACCGGTGCTCATGCAGGAAACCCTGTGGACCCCATTATAGTGAATGTTATCCATTGGGCGCCGGTGGTGTAAATGCCAGATACGGCAATTCAAACAAACATTCTGTTCCTATGTTGGAACAGAATACCAGAATTAGGATACAGCCTAAGGCCCCGTTGCCGTATTGCGGACCGCATTTGCGGACCCGCAATACACGGGGGCCGTTCCGTGGGCATTCCACATCACGGATGCGGACCCATTCACTTGTATGGGTCCGCAAATCCGGAAATGTGGAATGGTGCGAAACGGAAGCACAGAACGGAACCCTATGCAAGCACTATGGAGTGCTTCCATGGGGTTTCGTCCCGTACTTCCGTTCCGCAAAAAGATAGGACATGTCCTATCTTTTTGCGGAACGGCCGGATCGCAGACCCATTCAAGTGAATGGGTCCGCGATCTGCTGTGGCTGCCCCACGGACTGTGTTGGTGCATTGCGGCCTGCATTTTGCAGCACGACCACGGGGCGCACACATTCGTGTGCAGGGGGCCTAAGCGAGACTGTTTGCTGTACTAAAGGTCCAAACAAAGAGGAGATCAAAGATCCAGGGCAATAGAATACATGGAGTGACTGAAAAACTAAATTATATCCTGAACATCATACACACACTTTCTTCTATAAAAAACAAACAAAAAAAAACTAATGTCACGTTCGTTCATCACATGGCCTAGATGCAGCTCGGTCCTAATCACATGAATATGGCTGAGCTGCAATACCAAGTACAGCTGCTATCCAATGGTGCTGTGCTTGGTAAGCTGTGCGGAGGCCATAGCACTCAGTGAATTGTCTCGGCCTCTTCAAACAGCTGATCGGCGGGGTTGGGATGCTAAGTGTTGACCTCCTCCGACCAGGTATCGATGACCTATCCTGAAGACAGGTCCTCAATAATAAACACCGTTAAATCTGAATAATTCAGTAAAGAAAATGTCCAACCTTTATCATTTCATCCATAATACTGACATCAAACCCTTCACAATTTCCACATGGACTTCTGATCCTCCAAAGGTCCTAAAGCAGCAGCAATTAGGGGACAGAAAATGAAAAGATGATAAAATACTAAAACAATCTTTACCCCATCCCCATGCAATCTATTAAAGGGCATCTGACAGCAGATCTGTCCCTATGACACTGGCTGACCTGTTCCATGTGCACTTGGCAGCTGAAGACATCTGTATTGGTCCCATGTTCATATGTGCCCGCATTGCTGAGAAAAATTATGTTTTGATATATGTAAATGAGCCACTAGGAGCAACGGGGGCGTTGTCATTACACCTAGAGGCTCTGCTCACTCTGCAACTGCTGTGTCCTCTCCACTTTGATTGACTGGGCCAGACAGTGTAAATGCCATCACGCCCGGCCCTGTCAATCATAGTGGAGATGGCTCGGCAGTTGCAGAGAGAGCAGAGCCTCTAGGTGTAATGGCAACGCCCCCATTGCTCTTAGAGGCTCATTTGCATATAATAAAGCATCATTTTTCTCAGCAATGCGGACACATATGAACATGGGACCAACACAGATGCCTTCAGCTGCCAAGCGCACATGTAACAGGTCAGCCAGTGTCATAGGGAGAGATCTTCTGACAGATGCCCTTTAAGCAGCCGGCTCTTCAGTCGGATTACTGATGAGAAGTCGAGAACAATGTCGACCACATGATCATTACTTTATCTCGTATATCTCCACTTCAGAACCTTTCTTGTGTAAAAGATATTAGCGGCTCAGTTAACAAGATTTTTACAGGTTTTCTACTTTGCGTTGAGTGCTCTTTATCTGGCACTAAGCCATTCATACTGTCAGAGCTTTATAAAAAGAACTGCTAATGGTCAGTAGTATGTCTATGTAGCTGTAGGTAGTGTGGGGTTTCGCTCTGGTAGATAGGGTAAGCGGGCGCAGTACAGAGGCAAAATACAAGTTCTTAACTCAAACGTCAGTGTTTATTCACACTTGCGGCAGTTGCATAAAACAACACTTCACTTTGCAGTCTTGGTGTTAATTCACACATAATGGAAAGTTCATATTGCACAAGTCAACTTGCTGGTAGTTCTGCCTCCAGTAGTCCACAGCAGGCTTTAGGGGGCCTGTTCCTCCTTGCACATGGGTCTCAGCCCACCAGTCCGGCACAAAACCTTAGATCCCAACACAGAGACTCAGCTGCTGAGCCCAGCTGCCTATTTAAGGACAGCCAGGTGCTGCCAAAACCCGGTCCGGCACTTAAACTCCGGGCCGGTATTTGACCTCACCTGGCTGGAAACCAGCCCAGGCGCACATGTTGGGAGGAAAATACCTGCCTTCCCAAAAAAAAAACCTCCCTGTGTCACAGTTGTCAGATTTGGATAACAAGCTTTTTTCCAACCCAGAAATGTCTGATAACTGGGGACAAAAGATTGTATTTCACTGCACAGAAAAAATAGCATTTAGGTTCAAATTCCTCTTCAAATAGCTTAAAACATGACGTGAAAAGAAAATCAGTGAAGGAAATCCATTAAGAAATAGCATACTTGCCCATGGGTTGTGTCTGTTACCGCAGCTCTGTGTGGCGCAGTTTTTTTTTTAAAGACAGCAGCCATGTTTTTTAATCCTGGACAACAAATGTACCATATAAGCGCCAATAGACGTCTTTGCGTGAAAGATCCATTTGAGCTCTAGATCTAATCTGAAGGGTTTTAGAAGCATCTATTCCCCATTTCAGTGTTCCACATGCTGAATTCTAACTTCTCCCTGAAGAGTGATCACCATCAATAACTGACAGTGATTTCCCCGTCGCCAGGGAATCTGAACGTACAAGCAACCATGCAGGCCGCCCAGGTAATGAGTGGGGATAGAGTCTATTGAAGGCATCTGATGCGTGACTCCAATACATGGGGACGGAGTCATGAAAGGACAAGATAAAACTGTGCGTTTTAAAGAACTCAAGATACTGGGAGCAGACGCTCTATACGGCACAACTGGTCACATCTTCTTTTAAATTGAGAACAAAGACACAATCAATTCTCTCTGATGTCAGCAGAATAAAACGACCAGTGTTATATCTGCTGAGGTGCACGGCAGGGACAAGAAGCATTTACTACAAGCAGTTAATTATACTACTGTTTATCTCTAAAGGCTCTTTTACACGGGCCAATGACCAGGGCAATTATTACGAGGAGCGCTCCTTCCCGATAATGCCCTGTGTAAAGGTGCTGCTCATTCACTAGGTGAAAAGACCGCTGGAGCGTGCACCTAAACCATGATTTCTGGGCAGCAGTATTACAGTGGTGTGTTCAGTGGTGATTGCCGATGACTGCCTGCAAAGTTGGCCTGTGTAAAGGGGCCTTTACAAAGCAAGTACATGGGATCATATAAGGGGAACAACATCAACATATGAAAGGCGATTTATTGTATGTTAAATAACTACCTCTAGGTGACACAGAACATGGCTGCCTGTCTCTAGGTGACACAGAACATGGCTGCCTGTCTCTAGGTGACACAGAACATGGCTGCCTGTCTCTAGGTGACACAGAACATGGCTGCCTGTCTCTAGGTGACACAGAACATGGCTGCCTGTCTCTAGGTGACACAGAACATGGCTGCCTGTCTGTAGGGGACACAGAACATGGCTGCCTGTCTCTAGGTGACACAGAACATGGCTGCCTGTCTGTAGGGGACACAGAACATGGCTGCCTGTCTCTAGGTGACACAGAACATGGCTGCCTGTCTCTAGGTGACAAAGAACATGCTGCCTGTCTCTAGGTGACACAGAACATGGCTGCCTTTTCAGCGGCCCCATAGAAATGAATGGAGGGCGGCTGAGCACAACCTTCAGGGATCTGTTCTCGATGTAGGTGCAGGTCCCAGAGGTGGGATCCGCACCTATCAGACAATGGGGGCATATTCTAGCGATTTGTCCCCATTGTCTGAGATGGGAATACCCCTTTAACCACCTCAGGACCGCCGTACGCAGGATTGCGTCCTGCCGGCGGTCCTGCTCTTCTGGGTGGACGCATATACGCGTCCTCCCGCGAGAGCCGAGATTTCCTGTGAACGCGCGCGCTCACAGGAACGGAAGGTAAGCGAGTGGATCTCCAGCCTGCCAGCGGCGATCGCTCGCTGGCAGGCTGGAGATCCGAATTTTTTAACCCCTAACAGGTATATTAGACGCTGTTTTCATAACAGCGTCTAATATACCTCCTACCTGGTCCTCTGGTGGTCCCTTTTGTTAGGATCGACCACCAGAGGACTCAGGTAGGTAAGTACAGTAGCACCAAACACCACACTACACTACACCCCCTCCCCCCCCCGTCACTTATTAACCCCTTATAAACCCCTGATCACCCATGATCACCCCATATAAACTTCCTGATCACCCCCCTGTCATTGATCACCGCCCTGTCATTGATCACCCCCCTGTCAGGCTCCGTTCAGACGTCCGTATGATTTTTACGGATCCACGGATACATGGATCGGATCCGCAAAAAGCATACGGACGTCTGAATGGAGCCTTACAGGGGGGTGATCAATGACAGGCGGGTGATCACCCATATACACTCCCTGATCACCCCCTGTCATTGATCACCCCCCTGTCATTGATCACTCCCCTGTAAGGCTCCATTCAGACGTCCGCATGATTTTTACGGATCCATGGATACATGGATCGGATCCGCAAAACACATGCGGACGTCTGAATGGAGCCTTACAGGGGGTGATCAATGACAGGCGGGTGATCACCCATATACACTCCCTGATCACCCCCCTGTCATTGATAACCCCCCTGTAAGGCTCCATTCAGACGTCCGCATGCGTTTTGTGGATCCGATCCATGTATCCATGGATCCGTAAAAAATCATGCGGATGTCTGAATGGAGCCTTATAGGGGGGGTGATCAGTGACAGGGGGGTGATCACCCTGATTACCCTGATCACCCCCTGTCATTGATAACCCCCCTGTAAGGCTCCATTCAGACGTCCGCATGCGTTCTGTGGATCCGATCCATGTATCCATGGATCCGTAAAAAATCATGCGGATGTCTGAATGGAGCCTTACAGGGGGGGTGATCAGTGACAGGGGGGTGATCACCCTGATCACCCCCTGTCATTGATAACCCCCCTGTAAGGCTCCATTCAGACGTCCGCATGCGTTCTGTGGATCCGATCCATGTATCCATGGATCCGTAAAAAATCATGCGGATGTCTGAATGGAGCCTTACAGGGGGGGTGATCAGTGACAGGGGGGTGATCACCCTGATTACCCTGATCACCCCCTGTCATTGATAACCCCCCTGTAAGGCTCCATTCAGACGTCCGCATGCGTTCTGTGGATCCGATCCATGTATCCATGGATCCGTAAAAAATCATGCGGATGTCTGAATGGAGCCTTACATGGGGGGTGATCAGTGACAGGGGGGTGATTACCCTGATCACCCCCTGTCATTGATAACCCCCCTGTAAGGCTCCATTCAGACGTCCGCATGCGTTTTGTGGATCCGATCCATGTATCCATGGATCCGTAAAAAATCATGTGGATGTCTGAATGGAGCCTTACAGGGGGGGTGATCAGTGACAGGGGGGTGATCACCCTGATTACCCTGATCACCCCCTGTCATCGATAACCCCCCTGTAAGGCTCCATTCAGACGTCCGCATGCGTTTTGTGGATCCGATCCATGTATCCATGGATCCGTAAAAAATCATGCGGATGTCTGAATGGAGCCTTACAGGGGGGGGGTGATCAATGACAGGGGGGTGATCAGGGAGTCTATATGGGTGATCACCCCCCTGTCATTGATCACCCCCCTGTCATTGATCACCCCCCCCCCCCCCCCCTGGTAAGGCTCCATTTAGACATTTTTTTTGGCACAAGTTAGCGGAAATTTTTTGTTTGTTTTTGTTTTTGTTTTTTCTTACTAAGTCTCATATTCTACTAACTTGTGTCAAAAAATAAAATCTCCCATGAACTCACCATACCCCTCACGGAATCCAAATGCGTAAACATTTTTAGACATTTATATTCCAGACTTCTTCTCACGCTTTAGGGCCCCTAAAAAGCCAGGGCAGTATAAATACCCCACATGTGACCCCATTTCGGAAAGAAGACACCCCAAGGTATTCCGTGAGGGGCATATTGAGTCCATGAAAGATTGAAATTTTTGTCCTAAGTTAGCGGAAAGTGAGACTTTGTGAGAAAAAAACAAAAAAAAATCTATATCCGCTAACTTATGCAAAAAAAAAAAAATTCTAGGAACTCGCCATGCCCCTCATTGAATACCTTGGGGTGTCTTCTTTCCAAAGTGGGGTCACATGTGGGGTATTTATACTGCCCTGGCTTTTTAGGGGCCCGAAAGTGTGAGAAGAAGTCTGGGATCCAAATGTCTAAAAATGCCCTCCTAAAAGGAATTTGGGCCCCTTTGCGCATCTAGGCTGCAAAAAAGTGTGACACATCTGGTATCGCCGTACTCAGGAGAAGTTGGGCAATGTGTTTTGGGGTGTCATTTTACATATACCCATGCTGGGTGAGAAAAATATCTTGGTCAAATGCCAACTTTGTATAAAAAAATGGGAAAAGTTGTCTTTTGCCAAGATATTTCTCTCACCCAGCATGGGTATATGTAAAATGACACCCCAAAACACATTCCCCAACTTCTCCTGAGTACGGCGATACCAGATGTGTGACACTTTTTTGATGCCAAGGTGGGCAAAGGGGCACATATTCCAAAGTGCACCTTTCGGATTTCACCGGTCATTTTTTACACATTTTGATTGCAAAGTTCTTCTCACACATTTGGGCCCCTAAATTGCCAGGGCAGTATAACTACGCCACAAGTGACCCCATTTTGGAAAGAAGACACCCCAAGGTATTCCGTGAGGGGCATGGCGAGTTCCTCAAATTTTTTATTTTTTGTCGCAAGTTAGTGGAATATGAGACTTTGTAAGGAAAAAAGAGAAAAAAAAAAAAATCATCATTTTCCGCTAACTTGTGACAAAAAATAAAAAATTCTAGGAACTCGCCATGCCCCTCACGGAATACCTTGGGGTGTCTTCTTTCCAAAATGGGGTCACTTGTGGCGTAGTTATACTGCCCTGGCAATTTAGGGGCCCAAATGTGTGAGAAGTACCTTGCAATCAAAATGTGTAAAAAATGGCCTGCAAAATCTGAAAGGTGCACTTTGGAATATGTGCCCCTTTGCCCACCTTGGCTGCAAAAAAGTGTCACACATGTGGTATCGCCGTACTCAGGAGAAGTTGGGGAATGTGTTTTGGGGTGTCATTTTACATATACCCATGCTGGATGAGAGAAATATCTTGGCAAAAGACAACTTTTCCCATTTTTTTATACAAAGTTGGCATTTGACCAAGATATTTTTCTCACCCAGCATGGGTATATGTAAAATGACACCCCAAAACACATTCCCCAACTTCTCCTGAGTACGGCGATACCAGATGTGTGACACTTTTTTGCTGCCAAGGTGGGCAAAGGGGCACATATTCCAAAGTGCACCTTTCGGATTTCACCGGTCATTTTTTACACATTTTGATTGCAAAGTTCTTCTCACACATATGGGCCCCTAAATTGCCAGGGCAGTATAACTACCCCACAAGTGACCCCATTTTGGAAAGAAGACACCCCAAGGTATTCCGTGAGGGGCATGGCGAGTTCCTAGAATTTTTTATTTTTTGTCGCAAGTTAGTGGAATATGAGACTTTGTAAGAAAAAAAATAAATAAATAAAATCATCATCATTTTCCGCTAACTTGTGACAAAAAATAAAAAGTTCTATGAACTCACTATGCCCATCAGCGAATACCTTAGGGTGTCTACTTTCCGAAATGGGGTCATTTGTGGGGGTTTTCTACTGTTTGGGCATTGTAGAACCTCAGGAAACATGACAGGTGCTCAGAAAGTCAGAGCTGTTTCAAAAAGCGGAAATTCACATTTTTGTACCATAGTTTGTAAATGCTATAACTTTTACCCAAACCATTTTTTTTTTTTGCCCAAACATTTTTTTTTTATCAAAGACATGTAGAACAATAAATTTGGCGAAAAATTTATATATGGATGTCGTTTTTTTTGCAAAATTTTACATCTGAAAGTGAAAAATGTCATTTTTTTGCAAAAAAAATCGTTACATTTTGATTAATAACAAAAAAAGTAAAAATGTCAGCAGCAATAAAATACCACCAAATGAAAGCTCCATTAGTGAGAAGAAAAGGAGGTAAAATTCATTTGGGTGGTAAGTTGCATGACCGAGCGATAAACGGTGAAAGGAGTGTAGTGCCGAAGTGTAAAAAGTGCTCTGGTCATGAAGGGGGTTTCACCTAGCGGGGCTGAAGTGGTTAAGAGCTCAATTGCATCCTTTTCTTTTTAAAATGTTTTTTTAGTGTTGATCTTTAAGAATTGGTTCCAGAACCCATTATAAAGTTGGGAGATGGTTAAGTTATGTGAGCGTTTCTCAACTCCAGTCCTCAGGACCCACCTTCCGGTCATAATTCCGGTAAGAATATCCCACAGAATGAACACCTGTGGCAAGTCCTGATGCATGGACACTAATTATATAACCTGCTCAATACTAAGGAAATCCTGAAAACATGACAGGCAGGTTGGCCCTGAGGACTGGAGTTGAGGATGATCTAAAGAATGCGTGTTTGCTTCTTGAGTAATACCTATAGTTCTGGATTTACAGAATCCATGTATTTGGAGAATATAAGAATCATCTTCTTATTCTTTATTATTTCTGTCTAGTTCAAGGTATGGAAGGGGTGACCACCTCTTTAAGAGGGCGTAATCATGTGTGCAAAATGTTTTATCGTGAATTATTCTTGATGTTTTTCCCTCAATAGTGGCTTTCCCGTAGGACTGTATATACGATCCTATTCTCTATTAATGTAGGAGACCAAATATTTCAAGGATGACTTTTTCTTACCTATGTATTTATTTGTGCACATAGGGGAGATTTATTATCTCCCTGCGCTAGAAAAGTGGCCTTAAACAATCACAAACACGTGTTTGCGACTTCTTATATGTGAATTTTTACAAAACCAATTCACAAAGGGCAGTTTTATAACGTCCTCACCACTTTTCATAAAGGGGGTGTGACAAGGGCAGGAAGCGGTCTGACAAGAACAGGAAGGGGTGTGACAAGAACAGGAAGGGGTGTGACAAGAACAGGAAGGGGTGTAACAAGAACTGGAAGGGGTGTGACAAGAACTGGAAGGGGTGTGACCGGCCACCACTACAACTTTATCTTCATTTACACAAGTTTTTTGGCACAAATGAATTCAGAAATCTACGGCAGCTCTGAGCTGCTGAAGATTTCTGCTTAGGCGCATGGACTGCCGGAGGATGCGCCTAATTTATGACGAGGCCTGCATCTATCCTGAGGATAGATCATCAATATTAAAAGCCCGGAGAAGCCCTTTAAAAGAGGATCTATAGCAGCTGGGGCAATGTATCATAAGATCTGAGACTTTATATGGTCACATAACTGCAATGTAACATTCTTATATGTTAAGGTCACTTTACATTGGTTGATTTATCAGACAATTGTCGGGAAGGAAGAGTTGCTTGCGGACAATCGCCTGCTCCTCTGTGGAGGAGGCCGATGTATTTACATGCAGCGATCTCCTCCACAGTATGGGGTGGAGTGATTGCTAATGTCATCACTCGTCCCCATACAGCAGAGTGTGTTTAGACGGCACAATCTGCTTCTGGCAAACAATGATTTTGGTGACTGCGCAAAAGATGATATTACCTGATAAACCAGTGTTTCGTAGTCGGCGGCACCTTTACACAGAAGATAATCGCTGTCTTCTGTAAGCGATTACCTGGCCAATTGTAGACCCGTGTAAAGATTCCCCAGTGCTACAGCAACTGAATGGAGCAGTTCTATTCTGTTTCCAGAATCCGTAACACGTGGCTTCTCTGCACCTAAAGCTAGATATGTGCAATACTTGTCACGTCATCTACAGTGACCCAGCACCCACATCTGCTAGACGGAAAAAAGGGAAGATACCTTCTTTAACTTGGAAGTCTACACTTACCTTAAATTCAACAGCCAACACATATAAAGAAGCAGACATGGGGAGGACGGCGCAGTCCTCAGCCAAGTTGTCAGACAGAGCCGTACGGGAGTACCAGAAACACAGGTTGTGCCATGGTAGGAGGCTGGTGGTGAAAAAGGGCTCCCCAATCAGAGCAGTTAGCTAAAAAGCAAGGTCAAAAAGGTTATATCACGTATACACAGATGTCAACAAGGCTATGTTCACACTAGCATCACACTTTCAGTTTTAACAGCTCAGAAAATAGGAATCTTCCATTATCATCTGTTCAGCTTTAGGACTCCTTGCTACAACTTTTCTAGGGAGCACATTGATAATATACAAAAAGAATGTCACAGGTCCCCATAGCTGGAAATCTCCAGTGTGTCAGTGACAAAATGCCACATTGCCTTCATTCTAGGAAGAGGCTAGGGACCCAGTACACAGGCCTCATCAACGTCATCGTAGAACACGTCCATAATATGCAAAAAATTCAAGAAATCTGACATCTCCAAAACGCCCCCCAAACTACAGTAAGCGGTGTATAGTGTAAGTGACGCCAAGTCCGGGAATGTCATTTTTATCGTCATACTGTATTTTGATGCTGCGCTCCCACAGACCAGCAGTAAAACGCATTGAGAGGACTCCTGGGCTGAACACATAATTAGTGTTGAGCGAACTTGTGTTTTTAGTTCGGCGTCTAAAGTTCGGGTTCGGGTTATCAAAGAATCACGTTATGGATTCCGCTACTACGGACCATAACGGAATTTAGAATCCATAACGCGATTCTTCGATAATCCAAACCCGAACTTTAGACGCCGAACTTAAAACACAAGTTCGCTCAACACTACACATAATGAGTCCTCTCAATACATGTTACTTCAGTTTTGTTGGCACACAATGTCGTAATGCAAGTGAGTATGAAGATAAGAATTATCTTACACTATACACCGCTCTAGTTTGGAGGGCATTTTGGAGCTGATGATTTAATTCCATCAAGCTAATGTAGTATCGCAGAAGTCTGGTACAATGTATCATGTCCAGGAGAGGGGAGACAATGTACTTATCTCAGGATTGGCTGCACTGATACACTGTAACAGACTGGACGGGTTTTCTCTGAATGTATGCAGCTAGTACTTCCATTGATGACAGCAAGCGGAGATCATGAGGACGGTAAAACAAAGTATATTGAAATGTTTTTGTTGAGTTTTCTTTACATAACACTTGACAACCCTTCAACGGCTGTCCTCTCAGTTAACCACTTAAAAGGGGTTAGTTCGACACTAGCAAATGCTCCATCATATGCCGGGCCCCTCACACTGATTCTACTTACCTGGCTCACCGTGCCGCTAGGGAGGCTCATCCCCGTCACCGCCTGCCCCCCCCCCCCCCCCCCAGATGTTTTCATCGCAGTGGCCGTGCGGTGACCAGGAGCAGCGAAGTGAGCGAGGAGCCCGGTAAGTACAATCAGTGTGAGGGGCCCGGGCATATGGGGCAGCATTTGTTAGTGTTGTGTCACCTCTCCTGACATGTCTGTTTTAGTAACTACTTGCATTCCCCATGTAATAATTCTGGAGCACCTTTTCTTATAACTTTATATAAATTCTGCGTTATTCCTCTCTTACTCCTGCTACACGTTTATGAATAAAGGTACAGGTTGGGGGGGATGTCCCTGCACAGTCTGACCATGGCAGCACTGAATGCATAGTGTCCGACTGTGCAGGGCCTCACACCCAGTTGTACCTTTCTTCATAAACTTCTATCAGGAACAACAGAGGAATAGCACAACATAGAGTCAAAAGAAGACATGCTCCAGAATTGCCATTTCATGTGGAATACAATTATGTCAGGAGAGGTGAATGGTCCTCTTTAAGGTCCACTGACCACATTTTATTTATTTTTTTGTCTTCTGTTTTAGTTCGCGTATCTGTATATTTCAATACATTACTACAAGTGTATGTAAAATGCACAGGTCCTTTTAGGGAATTCCTAAGGTACATGTATGCCCTAGCAAGTAATACTGCTGACACTACTGGGCGTCTTGCTTAGGCTTCAGCTGTTTGAGGAGGCAGCAGTGCTCCCGTGAGCACCGCAGCTTCCTCGCAGCTAACCCATCACAGCGCAGTATATTGTATAATGGCTGTGCATGGTATTGCAGCCCTGGCCTATTCACTTGAATGGGACTGAGCTGCACCTAAGCAATGTAATGAACTGGCCTAGGAAGAGGCCCTATGCACTCAGAGTGCTGCTGCCTCTTTGTGCAGCTGATCGGTGGAGGTCCCAGGAGGTGGACCTCCACTGATCTCATATTGGTGACCTATTCTAAGGACAGGTCAACCATATGTAAATCCCAGAGAACCCCCTTTAAGACTTGGTGGAGGACTAAATAAGTGGTGTAAGAAATGTAAGGGACATTTATTCCAGTAACGTGTTCTGTGTTTAAGGGGTTTCCTCGCAATCATTTATCACCTTTCCACAAGACAGATGTCCGATTGCTGGGGTCCACACCACCTACTAGAACGTCCACTCCTCCTCCCTGCATGACCACAGTGAATAGGAGTTTGAATGTCCATTCAATGTCTAGGTGGCTAATGGAAACAGCAGAGTGCTGAACGGAGTCGTCTCCATCAATCCTATCCCTGGGTTCACACCTGAGCGTTTCTGAAACGCGCGTTTTACTCGCGTATTTGTCACGCGTTTTTTGAAATAGTAAACGCGCGTTTGTGTGATTGACTGCAGTGTTGTCCAATGAGTCTATGGCCAAAACGCGCGACAAACGCCCCAAAAAAAGCTCAAGAACTTGTTTATGCGTTGGGCGTTTTACAGCGCGTTCAAACGCGCTGTAAAACGCTCAAGTGTGAACCAGGGCCATAGGGAAGCATTGGTTTTTATGTGTTGAGCGTTTTACAGCGCGTTTGAACGCGCTGTAAAACGCCCAACGCATAAACTTAGGGTATAAGATTTTGAAAGGAGCAGCAGGGCACACGTAGTCGTGCAGTAAAGAGGACCGGAGACCTTATTTTAGTGATTGGTGGAGGACCCAAGTGGTCAGACATTTATGACTGATCCTATAGAAACATAATAAATGTTCATTGTTGGGTAGCCCCTTTAAACTTCCATATGCTCAAAACACGTGTGGTCCTTTGCAGGAACGTGATATAGGCATAATATGGGCACATATAATTTCCTAAAAGGGACAAGACAGATAAACCAATTATTTGACAGCAAAGTGGCCGGTAGGTTGGTTTCCGATCTGATTATATGCCACATAGACAATTGACTCTGTTACCTTCCTTTCCCCAAGATCAGCCGCAGTAAGTTTATCTGGAGATTTCTGTAAGATGTGAATTGAGTCTTTGAGGTGGTTGATTTGCAAAATCTGTACGAAGAAAGAGTAAAGAGCCAAATTAGACAATGATTCCAACAAATCTATTAGGGAATTCTGGGTTGCTCGATGGGGACCTTCATCTATTCGCCAGGAGGATTTCCTAAACCCCCAATGTATTATATAGACAGCCCAATTAGTCCTGTATTTCCCCTGTGGTAGAGCAGCAGGGGAATTGCTTCCAGGTTCCCCTGCAGATTACGGCTTATAGCTCGGAGGTCCCAGCAGCAGGATATCTTGTGAACAACTTACTCTCACAATAATTAGCTGTAAAAAGCGGATAACTCCTTAAACCTTTCAGGAAAACCCAAGTCCATATGGCTTAATAGGGCTTATAGCCATTACAAGAGCCTCCGCTCCCCTCCCTGCAGTAATCCTGGGAGAGGAGGTCTCTGCGTGACCATATATTACGTAAGCTGTAGGGGAAAATGTGCCGACACTGCTGTGTCCCCGAACGATAGTAGCTGATTCAGCACGCAGACCCCTGGTGATCAGCTCATCATCATCATTGTCCTAATGAGACAATTATATTAATGAAAGCTGTCTGGCCTAGAAAATCCATTTTCAAATTCCTTATTAAGGTATTCTGATTTAATAGGCGGATGTCTCCAATTCGAGACCTCCAACAATTAGCTAGAAGAGAGGGGCAACAAAGAGAGTCTCCCCGCGGGCAAGTCTGTGGCGACACGCTGATTTCAATAGGCGCCGCGTTACGCTTAATGTACCTGCAGGGAAAATGAACACTTGCTACCTCGTACATTGCAGACCAAAGCTGGATGCAGTAGGACAACCTATCGTCAGCTTATTTTGGGGTACTTTTCCAACAAAAAGCTTGTAAGATGCCAACAACCTCCTAACTTTATTAAAGTAAGATTCAGATATAACGGAGACATAAAACAGTGTCACGGTAGAATTTTTGTATGATCCTTAAACAAAGGACCTGACCATGTTGTCTGCAATGAAGACACGACTCATGTTTGTACTTGAGTGTTCCTCTTCTGACCCCAAACAGCAGAAGACCCCCCCTTTTATTAGCAAAAAGCTGGGTGTCACCCTTACAACCTAAAAATACAAATGAACCAATAGGATTGTGACGTGTCTTTTAAAAAAAGAGCGACGTCTATATCCTCATAGAATGCATCTGGACGCAATTGGGATACTCTAGGTGGGAACACCAAGACAAAGGAATTCGCCTCTGTAGCCATCTAGCTTTTATACCAACTATTGCAACCAAGGTATATATTTAATTATGTTTAATTAATCCTACTATATCAACAGCTTAGAAGTGATATGTGAAGCGGTGCCATGACTCCCTCTAGTGTCAGGAAGTATGCTTTACACCTGTGCAAAATGAAAAACATGACCACTACAGCAGGGGCGTAGCTATAGGGGAAGCAGAGGATGTGGCTGCTTTGTGGCCCGATCTCACAAGGGGCCCACCTAGGAGATGGACTAAAAGATTTTATTGTACATTATGCAATGAGATTATATACAGCGACTCTATAGGAAACGGACAGAGCGGCTGCCGGGCCTCGTCTCAGAGCGCGATCTTGACTAGACTCAGTGGGGGTTGCACAAGAGTCAGGAGATGCGAAGAAGTTGCTGGGAGAGGACCCGTTCAAATATTTGCTGTGGGGCCCGGTCATTTCTAGTTATGTCACTGCACTACAGAAGCATGTACAGTGGATGCAAAAGTCTACACTGTTAAAATGTAAGGTTTCTGTGATGTAAAAAAATGAGACAACGATAAATTATTTCAGAACTTTTTCCACCTTTAATGTGACCTATAAACTGTACCACTCAATTGAAAAGCAAACTGAGGGAAGAAAAAATATAAAAATAAAATAATATGGTTGCATAAGTGTGCACACCCTTAAACTAATACTTTGTTGAAGCACCTTTTGATTTTATTGCAGCACTCAGTCTTTTTGGGTATGAGTCTATCATCATGGCACATTTTGACTTGGCAAGATTTGCCCGCTCTTCTTTTCAAAAACACTCCAAATCTGTCAGATTGCAAGGGCATCTCCTGTGCACAGCCCTCTTCAGATCACTCCACAGATTTTCAAATCGGATTCAGGTCTGGGCTCTGGCTGGGCCATTCCAAAACTTTGATCTTCTTCTGGTGAAGCCATTCCTTTGTTGATTTGGATGTATGCTTTGGGTCGTTGCCATGTTGAAAGATGAAGTTCCTCTTCATGTTCAGCTTTCTAGCAGAAGCCTGAAGGTTTTGTGCCAATATTGACTGGTATTTGGAACTGTTCATAATTCCCTCGAGCTTAACTAAGGCCCCAGTTCCAACTGAAAAAAAAAGCCCCTTGGCATGATGCTGCCACCACCATGCTCCACTGTGGGTATGGTGTTCTTTTGGTGATGTGCAGTGTTGTTTTTGCGCCAAACATATCTTTTGGAATTATGGCCAAAAAGTTTAACCTTGGTTTTATCAGACAAGAACACCTTTTTCCACATGCTTTTGGGAGACTTCAGATGTGTTTTTGCAAAATGTAGCCTGGCTTGGATGTTTTTCTTGGTAAGAAAAGGCTTTCGTCTTGCCACTCTACCCCATTGCCCAGACATATGAAGAATACGGGAGATTGTTGTCACATGTACCACACAACCAGTACTTGCCAGGTATTCCTGCAGCTTCTTTATTGTTGCTGTAGGCCTCTTGGTCGCCTCCCAGACCAGTTTTCTTCTCATCTTTTCATCAATTATGGAGGGACGTCCAGTTCTTGGTAATGTCACTGTTGTGCCATATTTTCTCCACTTGATGACTGTCTTCACTGTGCTCCATGGTATAGCTAAGGCCTCTTTCACACGGGCGTCATGTTTTTTGCCCGGATAAGAGGCGGCTGCGTTGCGGGAAAATGCAGATTTTTCTCACCCAAGTGTAAAACATTGTAATGCGTTTTGAGAAAAATCGACATGTTTGGTACCCATACCCGAACTTCTTCACAGAAGTTCGGGATTGGGTTAGGTCCTGGGTAGATTGTATTATTTTCCCTTATAACAGGGTTATAAGGGAAAATAATAGCATTCTGAATACAGAATGCATAGTACAATAGCGCTGGAGGGGTTAATTTTTTTATTTTATTTTTTTAACTCACCTTAATCCACTTGCTCCCGCAGCCCGGCTTCTCTTCTGTCTTTTTCTTTGCTGTGTGCAGGAAAAGGACCTGTGGTGAGGTCACTCCGGTCATCACATGATCCATCACCATGGTAAAAGATTATGTGATGGATCATGTGATGACCGGAGTGACGTCACCACAGGTCCTTTTCCTGCACACAGCAAAAAAGAAGACAGAAGAGAAGCCGGGCTGCGGGAGCAAGTGGATTAAGGCGAGTTAATTTTTTTTAATCCTTTCAGCGCTATTGTACTATGCATTCTGTAATAGGAATGCTATTATTTTCCCTTATTACCATGTTATAAGGGAAAATAATAATGATCGGGTCCCCATCCAGATCGTCTCCTAGTAACCGTGCGTGAAAATCGCACCGCATCCGCACTTGCTTGTGGATGCTTGCGATTTTCACGCAGCCCTTATCACTTCTATGGGGCCTGCGTTGCGTGATAAACGCACAATAAAGAGCATGCTGCGATTTTTACGCAACGCATAAGTGATGCGTTAAAATCACTGCTCATGTGCACAGCCCGATAGAAATGAATGGGTCCGGATTCAGTGCGGGTGCAATGCGTTCGCCCGTGTGAAAGGGGAATAATGCCTTGGAATTTCTTTTGTACCCTTCTCCTGACTGATACCTTTTAACAATGAGATCCCTCTGATGCTTTGAAGCTCTCTGTGGAGCATGGCTTTTGCTGTGGGATGCGACTAAGAAAATTTCAGGAAAGGCCAACTAGAGCAGCTGAACTTTATTTGGGGTTAAGCAGGCACTTTAAATGATGTCAGGTGTATGGTGACTCCTATTTAACATGATTTTGAATGTGATTGCTTAATTCTGAACACAGCTACATCCCCAGTTATAGGGTGTGCACACTTATGCAACCACATTATTTTAGTTTTTCTTCCCTCCACCTAAAAGATTTCAGTTTGTTTTTCAATTGAGTTGTACAGTTTATAGGTCACATTAAAGGTGGAAAAAGTTCTGAAATGATTTATCTTTGTTTCATTTTTTTTTACAGCACAGCACCCTGACATTTTAACAGGGGTGTGTAAACTTTTTATATCCACTGTATAATACTAAAGTCCATTGACAATGTGGCCTGTGACTACATGTATGTGATGTCAAAATGACCAATCAATGAAGTATAAGGGAAATCCTAGAGCGAATATATTGGTGAGTGACCCTTTTTTATGCTATAGCAACCCATCAGATTCCAGGCGTTCATACGGCCTCTGCAAAAAGAGAGATGGAATTTGGTTTATCCCCCCACTACTCATATGAAAGCCTCAGGCCAGGAACATCAGCTCACGCGCCAACAATCTTCTTGATATGATAACCTTGTGTGAGGAATATGGATTAATATTTACTGTCAGCCATGTCCTCACACCCCCCATTTGCTGACAGGATTTCCCTGCTTCAAAGCCCCCAGCCCTGATTGTAATTTTATGCACCTCTTGGCATGACTCAGTTGGCCAGGAAGACACCCCTCAGGGGGTCCAAGCTTCAAGGAGAAGTTCACACCTCTGTGCAGCAGTTGGGAGCCACCTGAATCTGCAGGAAAACCCCCAGCAGGGGGTATCTGCTTTGGCCTGGATCAATGAGATTTCCTAGACATATTGGCACCTACCTCTCATAAGGAATTATGAATCACCTGGCCACCGCAGACGCAAACCGGATACATATTTGTGTCCCGGTGGCCACGAGGTACGGTCCCATGGTCTTTGTTTACTCGTACCCAGTCGGGGTAGGGAGATACCCATATCTCCCCATAGAAGCCACCTACCGGTACCAGGTTTGGGCTCTAATTGTAGCCTGAACCCAGGCAGGTCCATTAGTCCCAGAACCATCTCCCTGTGACCCTCTGGTCTGGAGCTATGACCCCTAAAGTGTTTTGTGGGTCATTCACTGTCAGCCCAGAAGAGGGGGAGTTGACCCCTCCCTGAGGCAGGGAGGGGACGGACCAGCTGCAGGTTAAAAGCCTGGTGCCAGCAAGTAGGGGGCGTCTTTTTCTGAAGAGGGGTCGCATGCTACACATGTGTTTAGAGGGACCCAGGAAATAGCAGGAGAACACAGCCCCTCGGGTGGCCTCCTGCTCAGGACATCGCCAAGGAACTCTCATCATACTTGGTAACTTACTTTCACACTGCTTAATCCTATTGTAACCATATACCCTGTAATCTGTAACCTCAGACCACCGTATATATATTGTCTGTGTATAGTGTGTTATATCTAGTGTGCTCTTATAGCGATTAAATCTATAATTTAATCTTGTGCTATCTTGTATCTCGATCACGAATCCCCACGTCCGTGTTTTGGCCTAGTTATAAGCTACCGCGGGTTGGTTTCTGACCCTATATAATCCCGTTAGCGGACCGGGCTTATATCAAACGAGAAACTGGTGGCAGTTACCCGGGCTGAGTGTGGGCTGTTTTCACTGCGGCAGTGAAAAGGCCCTTCCAGCTTGTTGCCTCTCTGTGCCCGCGTGGACAGGAGGTGTGTGTGTAAACTATACCAGCCTGACCTTACGTGCTCCTCTGGAGGGCGTAACTTCACGTTTTTGGTAAACCCCGTGATCATACCAGGTCTCGTGAGCTCGACGTGGTTGACGTCAGCGGACACGAGGGGTGGTATTCATCACATATTGGTGGCAGCAAAGTGGGATCGAGATACTAGTGTGTGTGAGTGTGAGACCCATACTCCCAGACACTAAAGACGACCAGCAGTAGCTCTTGCTGCTGGAGTCTTAAGATCAGTTCGACACTAGACTGTCTGAGGGCAGATACAATAAGGTGTGTGTGCATCAGGTTGCAGTGGTGTCAGTGACCACCCGTTGCAATGACGGCCAGTATCACAAGGAGCAAATCGAAGGAGATGGCCGATGCTTTAAATGGGGGCGGAGAGGAGGTGGAAGGCGAGGGGGAGCACAACCAAAGCTCCCCAAGGAGCCAGTCGCCAGAGGTGAGGTCCGCGGCGGGCCTCGCTCCACCTGCCCCTCCCCCCAGCCAAGCTGGCTCAGCTGCTCTCCTACAAGCTGCCATGGACCGTCTCCAGGCTGGAGACCAGGCAGCCTCTGAGCTCCTACTGGCGGCTGCAGAGCGTCGCGAGCAAGCAGAGGCTGCAGAGCGTCGCGAGCGAGCAGAGGCTGCAGAGCGTCGCGAGCGGGCCGAGCGTGAGCACCAGCTACAGATGCTCCAGCTAAAGCTCCAATTCCAGCAGCCATCCCCAGCCCAATGTGAGTCTCCAGAGGTCCGGATTCCCAAACTGCGGGCGGAGGACTTTCCCCTACTGGACAAAGATGGGGACCTGGACACCTTTTTGTTGGCATTTGAGACAGCCTGCCATCAATACCAGCTGCCAGAGGACCAGTGGGTCAGATTCCTCACGCCACGGCTCAGGGGAAAAGCCCTTGAAATCTTCGGGTACCTGCCCAGCGAGACCATCCTGAGCTATGAGGACATCAAACAGGCTCTGGTCAGGCAGTATAACTTAACCCCTGAGTCGTACCGGAAAAGGCTCAGGAATTTGCACCGGGGTTCTACCCAGAGCTGGGCCGATCACATGCGGGCCTTGCTGAGAGCGGTCGACCAATGGACCACAGGATTGGAGCTCTCCACCGTCCAGCAGCTGAAGGAGCTCATCGCCACAGAACAGTTCTTGTGGAACTGCCCAGAGGATCTCCAGCAGTACCTCCGTGACCGGAAGCCAAAGGGGGCCTCCGCAACCGCAGCCCTGGCCGATGAATACACCAACAACAGGACTTCAGAGGCCCGGAAACCTGTCGGCTGGAGAGGGGGTAAGACGCACGCTGCACCTGCTACCCCTGCCCCTAGGCCCAAGTGGGCACCGGCCCCTGCTGCACTTTCCACGTCGGTGGGGGAACCCCGACTTTGTCACCTGTGTAAGCAGCCAGGACACTTCAAAGCCATGTGTCCCCAGCGCCCGAGGGATCCGTCCCAGTCATCAACCCGGAAACCGTCCACGGTGTTGTGTGTGGGTGGGGGTGGTGGGAGGTCCCTTGACAATGTTCAACCGGTCACCGTGGGCCAGGCCGTGGCCATGGGACTTAGAGACACCGGCGCTGAAATGACACTGGTACGGCCTGAACTGGTGACACCCTATGATTTACTGCCCGGGAGATCCCTCACTGTCTCCGGGATTGGAGGAGTGGAACCGGCGCTGCCCGTCGCCAAGGTCTATCTGGACTGGGGCGCCGGTCGAGGGGTAAGGGAGGTGGGGGTATCCGCAAATATCCCCGCCAGTGTTTTGCTGGGGACGGACCTGGGGCGGCTTGTGTCTAAGTACGTGGCCGCTGACACCCCAAGGTCCGATTCCCCAGAATGTGATGTGATGTCCCCCCCTGATAATACTGTGAATGTACCTATTATGCATGTTGATGGGGATGTGGGGGATGTAATGTGTGCCTCTCCCCTCAGTGGGGAGGGGGTCATTCCTGTCAGCTGGGCGGAAGCCCCAGGGTGTAGCCAGCAAGCCTGCTGGACCCTGTTGTCCTCCAGTGTGGTGACTGGGGGGACAAGCAGGGGGCAGACAGCTGCAGGGGGGGAGGATGCAAATGAGGTCAGGGCTGTCCCAGGAGAAGTAGGACTGCCAGGTGAACTCTCAGTGCAGTGTTCCTCCCCCACTGGGATGTCAGAGGGCCAGGTTAGTCCGTCTGGACTGGCGACTTGGTCAGGAGCCGAGGGAAAGCAGGCACTACCAGCAGTGGCAGCGGCCATAGCTGCTGTCACGCGCAGTGTGAGTGCTGGGGCCCTAGGGGCCCCTCAGGGGTCTGATGGCTTTCCCCCTTCCGACCAAGTGGCTGCCGAGTCAGAGGGAGGCCAGGAGACAGGTCCCAGGGACCTGACAGGGGACGTGGCAGTCTCGTCTATTCTGGCCATGTCCAGTCAGGAGTTTCAGGCAGCGTTAGCGGCTGACGCCAGCCTGAACGCTCTCAAGGAGCAAGCGGAACAGCCCCCCTCGGACTCAGACCTCGAGCGGATGGTCTGGGACCAAGGACGGCTGTACCGGGTCACGGTCCAGCCGGGCTCACAGGAGGCGTGGCCTAGGGACCAACAGCTAGTGGTACCCTATCAGTTCAGGAAGGAGTTGTTGCAGGTGGCGCATGAGATTCCGATGGCTGGACACCTAGGGATCGCTAAGACAAGGGCCAGATTAGCCCAGCATTTCTACTGGCCAAAGATGGGGGCTGATGTGGTTGCCTACTGCCGTTCATGTGACACCTGCCAGCGGGTGGGGAAGGCGGGGAGACGCCCCAAAGCCCCACTGGTAACGCTGCCCATAATTGAAGAGCCTTTCAGGAGGGTGGCTGTGGATCTAATTGGACCGCTGTCCATTCCCAGCAGCTCCGGGAAACGCTTCATATTGACGGTAGTAGACTATGCCACCCGGTACCCGGAGGCGGTAGCCTTGTCATCCATTCGGGCCGACAAGGTGGCTACTGCTTTGCTGGAGATTTTCTCCAGAGTGGGCTTTCCCCAGGAAATGCTCACCGACCGGGGGACCCAGTTCATGTCGCAATTGATGGAGTCCCTCTGTAAGCAAACACAGGTGCAACATCTGGTGACCAGCCCGTACCACCCACAGACAAACGGCCTGTGTGAACGATTTAATGGCACCTTAAAGCAGATGCTTAGGATGTTGGTCGACTCCCACGGGCGTGACTGGGAGCGGTACCTCCCACATCTGCTGTTTGCTTACCGAGAGGTCCCACAGGCCTCCACGGGGTTCTCCCCCTTCGAGCTCCTGTACGGGCGACGTGTGCGGGGGCCCCTGGCTCTGGTGAAAGAGGCCTGGGAGGGAGAGGTAGTCACCCCTGGAGTGTCGGTCGTCGAATATGTCATGCGCTTCCGGAACAAGATGCAGGCCTTGTCGCAGCTGGTGCACGATAATATGGAGCGGGCCCAGGCCGACCAGAAGCGATGGTATGACCAGAACGCTTGTGAGAGGACCTACCAGGTGGGTCAGAAGGTATGGGTACTGGTCCCCGTACCTCAGGACAAGCTTCAGGCGGCCTGGGAAGGCCCGTACCTCGTGCATCAGCGCCTCAATGCCGTGACGTACCTGGTCACCCTGGACCACGCCCGAGGAAGGCGTAAGGCCTTCCACGTGAACATGATGAAGGCCCATCATGAGAGGGGGGAATGTGCCCTCCCTGTCTGCAACCTCCCCGAGGAGGGGGAAGAGGAAACCCTCCTGGACATGCTCACCCAGGTGAAGGCGGGTGGGTCCATCGAGGACGTGGAGGTGGGCCAACAGCTCTTGACGGACCAACGGTCCCAGCTGTGGGCCACCCTTCACCCCTTCCGGGAATTGTTCAGCAGCAAGCCCGGAAGGACAGAGTTGGCTGTCCATCACGTGGACACTAGGGATCACCCCCCAATCCGGCGTTCAGCATATCGGGTTTCCTTGGAGGTGCAGCAGCACATGCGCCAGGAGATTGACGAGATGCTGAAGCTGGGGGTCATCCAGGCATCCAACAGCGCTTGGGCCTCGCCTGTGGTCCTCGTCCCAAAGAAGGACCGGACCACCCGGTTCTGTGTGGACTACAGGGGACTCAACGCTGTCTCGGTCACCGATGCGTACCCTATGCCACGCATCGATGACCTGCTCGATCAGTTGGCCGGGGCCCAGTACCTGACCATCATGGATCTGAGCCGGGGGTACTGGCAGATTCCCCTGACCCCGGAGGCGCGGGAACGCTCTGCCTTCATCACCCCCTTTGGATTGTACGAATCCACAGTGATGCCGTTCGGCATGAAGAATGCCCCTGCCACTTTTCAGCGGATGGTCAACACGCTGCTTAAGGGACTCGAAAGGTACGCGGCCGCGTACCTGGATGACATTGCCGTCTTCAGTCCCACCTGGGAGGATCACCTGCAGCACCTGATGCAGGTGCTGGGGCGGATCCACCAGGCAGGCTTGACCATCAAGCCGGAAAAGTGCCAGCTGGGCATGAGCGAGGTCCACTACCTGGGGCACCGGGTAGGCGGGGGGACCCTTAAGCCAGAGCCCGGGAAAGTGGATGCTATCGCATCCTGGCCCACCCCCAGGACCAAGAAACAGGTGATGTCCTTCCTGGGCACCGCAGGGTACTATAGGAGGTTCGTTCCCCACTATAGTAGCCTGGCGAAGCCCTTGACGGATCTCACCAAGAAGAAGCTGCCCTCCGCAGTCGATTGGACGAACGACTGCGAGACGGCCTTCCGAGCGCTGAAGGCCGCCCTATCGAGCTTCCCTGTACTCCAGGCGGCCGACTTTACGCTGCCGTTTATAGTGCAGACTGACGCCAGTGATTTCGGCCTCGGTGCCGTACTCAGCCAGGTTGACACTACGGGCCAGGAACACCCTGTTCTGTACCTGAGTCGGAAGCTCCTGCCGAGGGAGGTGGCGTACTCCACAATGGAGAAGGAGTGCCTGGCAATTGTCTGGGCACTGCAACGGTTGCAGCCGTATTTATACGGGCGCCGCTTCACGGTGGAGACCGACCACAACCCCCTCAGTTGGTTAAACACCGTATCCGGGACGAATGGGAGGCTGCTACGCTGGAGCCTAGCTCTCCAGCAGTATCACTTGACCATTCGCCACAAAAGGGGCCGTGACCACGGGAACGCCGATGGGCTATCCCGACAAGGAGAGGGGGCGGATGGGCGCACGGGGGAGCACAGGAATGTGCTGCCCCCTGGCGCCCTCTAAAAGGGGGAGGTGTGAGGAATATGGATTAATATTTACTGTCAGCCATGTCCTCACACCCCCCATTTGCTGACAGGATTTCCCTGCTTCAAAGCCCCCAGCCCTGATTGTAATTTTATGCACCTCTTGGCATGACTCAGTTGGCCAGGAAGACACCCCTCAGGGGGTCCAAGCTTCAAGGAGAAGTTCACACCTCTGTGCAGCAGTTGGGAGCCACCTGAATCTGCAGGAAAACCCCCAGCAGGGGGTATCTGCTTTGGCCTGGATCAATGAGATTTCCTAGACATATTGGCACCTACCTCTCATAAGGAATTATGAATCACCTGGCCACCGCAGACGCAAACCGGATACATATTTGTGTCCCGGTGGCCACGAGGTACGGTCCCATGGTCTTTGTTTACTCGTACCCAGTCGGGGTAGGGAGATACCCATATCTCCCCATAGAAGCCACCTACCGGTACCAGGTTTGGGCTCTAATTGTAGCCTGAACCCAGGCAGGTCCATTAGTCCCAGAACCATCTCCCTGTGACCCTCTGGTCTGGAGCTATGACCCCTAAAGTGTTTTGTGGGTCATTCACTGTCAGCCCAGAAGAGGGGGAGTTGACCCCTCCCTGAGGCAGGGAGGGGACGGACCAGCTGCAGGTTAAAAGCCTGGTGCCAGCAAGTAGGGGGCGTCTTTTTCTGAAGAGGGGTCGCATGCTACACATGTGTTTAGAGGGACCCAGGAAATAGCAGGAGAACACAGCCCCTCGGGTGGCCTCCTGCTCAGGACATCGCCAAGGAACTCTCATCATACTTGGTAACTTACTTTCACACTGCTTAATCCTATTGTAACCATATACCCTGTAATCTGTAACCTCAGACCACCGTATATATATTGTCTGTGTATAGTGTGTTATATCTAGTGTGCTCTTATAGCGATTAAATCTATAATTTAATCTTGTGCTATCTTGTATCTCGATCACGAATCCCCACGTCCGTGTTTTGGCCTAGTTATAAGCTACCGCGGGTTGGTTTCTGACCCTATATAATCCCGTTAGCGGACCGGGCTTATATCAAACGAGAAACTGGTGGCAGTTACCCGGGCTGAGTGTGGGCTGTTTTCACTGCGGCAGTGAAAAGGCCCTTCCAGCTTGTTGCCTCTCTGTGCCCGCGTGGACAGGAGGTGTGTGTGTAAACTATACCAGCCTGACCTTACGTGCTCCTCTGGAGGGCGTAACTTCACGTTTTTGGTAAACCCCGTGATCATACCAGGTCTCGTGAGCTCGACGTGGTTGACGTCAGCGGACACGAGGGGTGGTATTCATCACACCTTGCATCAAGAATTATGGAGCATTTCTCCAACCACCAGTCTCCACACAAGTTTCATGAGATCAGAGAAACTTTTCTGCTTACTTCCAGAAACAGCGCCCCACTAGGCCATGGGCTGCGTCTAGTATTCAAGTTAATGGAGCTGAATTACATAGACAGGGGTAGCGCTGTTTCTAAAGCAATGCAGCCAAAATTCCTTAATCTCACACAATCCTTTTTTTTTTCCAATAAAATTTTAATGTGTTTGCCGATATACCAACCTTGTCCATAAGCTGCTGAGCCATGGCAGAAGACTCTAAGGTGAATACCTGAAAAGGATAAAATGGAAATGCTAGGCAGTAATGCAAAACGTTCTGCTTGTACAAAGGCAAACATTATGTATTGCTTGCTAAACTTCAGGTTTAATTTAATAATAAATTGCAGTTCGAGGGTTGCTCCAAACTGCACAGTCAGACTGCTGTAATAGCAGAATGCAGACTACACAGCCAGACCTCTGTTATACAAGGATAGTCCACCATACTATACATCCAGGCTGCTGTTATAGGGGGCGCACCATACTATACATCCAGACTTCTGTTATAGGGGGCGCACCATACTATACATCCAGACTTCTGTTATAGGGGGCGCACCATACTATACATCCAGACTTCTGTTATAGGGGGCGCAGCATACTATACATCCAGGCTGCTGTTATAAGGGGCGCACCATACTATACATCCAGGCTGCTGTTATAAGGGGCGCACCATACTATACATCCAGACTGCTGTTATAGGGGGCGCAGCATACTATACATCCAGGCTGCTGTTATAAGGGGCGCACCATACTATACATCCAGGCTGCTGTTATAAGGGGCGCACCATACTATACATCCAGGCTGCTGTTATAAGGGGCGCACCATACTATACATCCAGGCTGCTGTTATAGGGGGCGCACCATACTATACTTCCAGACTGCTGTTATAAGGGGCGCACCATACTATACATCCAGGCTGCTGTTATAAGGGGCGCACCATACTATACATCCAGGCTGCTGTTATAGGGGGCGCACCATACTATACATCCAGACTGCTGTTATAAGGGGCGCACCATACTATACATCCAGGCTGCTGTTATAAGGGGCGCACCATACTATACATCCAGGCTGCTGTTATAAGGGGCGCACCATACTATACATCCAGACTGCTGTTATAGGGGGCGCACCATACTATACATCCAGGCTGCTGTTATAGGGGGCGCACCATACTATACATCCAGACTGCTATATAAGGGTAGCCAAGACCACTTACCAGATCAGACAGCTCTTACAGGAGCCAGTCTACACTAATGAGAAGCATTAAGGGGCATCTGTCAGCAGTTTTGTACCTATGACACAAGCAGACCTGTTACATGTGTTTTTGGCAGCTGAAGACATCTGTGTTGGTCCCATGTTCATATGTGTCCGCTGAGAAAAATAATGTTTTTATATATTCAAATAAACCTCTAGGAGCAACGGGGGCGCTGCCGTTACTCCTAGAGGCTCTGTTCTTTCTGTAACTGCTGCGCTCTCTCTACTTTGATTGACAGGGTCAGGCGTGATGACGTTTTCACTGTCTGGCCCTATTAAACTGCAGAGAGTGTGGAAGTTGCAGAGAGAGCAGAGCCTCTAGGAGGCTCATTTTCATACACTAAAACTAGACTTTTGTACTAGATTTTGACCATAAAATCTGTTTCTCTTCTGTTCATTGGGGGACACAAGCTTGACTATGGGTATAGCTGCTGCCACTAGGAGGTGGACACTAAGCACAAAACTGTGAGCTCCTCCCTTCAGCTATACCCTTCCTACAGGGACTAAGTTAAAATAGTTAGTGAAAAAGCAGTAGGAGAAGCAAGAGAAAAACAGGAAAACCAAACAATGTACAAACCCAGAACCACGCAGGCCACAAATAGGCCTGTGAAAAGAGAGAGTGGGTGGGAGCCGTGTCCCCCAATGAACGGAAGAGAAACAGAATTCACGGTAAGTACAAAAATCCAAACAGATGAAGATAGCCTGTCATGCAGAGGAGGTCTTGGGGTTATAGGACTTGGAGCCCTTTTGACGGGGAAGCCAGGAAGGGCGAGGTTTGAAGGAAGGCTTGCGCTTCTGATCCGGGACAGACTTGTCGGTTGGCCGCTTGGGGCTGGAAAAACTCAGAAAGGGGCGAAAAATAGACTTATGCTTTTTGGACTCGTTGAAACGAACCCTGTTCTGTGGTAAATGAGTGCTCTTACTGCCTGTAGCATCAGAAATGATCTAATCCAGGCGCTTGCCAAAAAGTCTGCCCTCAAAATAGAGCCGGTCCCCGGCGAAAATGTGGGGAAGCACAGGCCCGACCCTTTCTGCTGTCCCTGCTCCGCAACCCCCCCCCCCCTCACGGGATAGCGGAGCTGCCGCTAGAGCTCCAGCCGAATGGAGATGCCGGCCGGGAGAGAAGAACCCGCGGGGAGCCGATGCGGGAGTACGCCGCAGAGAAGCCAGGCCCTAATTAGCAGCTACGCCGGCAGAGCACAGGCCCGGGACCGCCGAGAAGGAGGAAGGGCCCCGTTGAGACGGGGCATTGCGCACCGGAGGCTTCTCCAGCTCCAGAAGAAAAGAAAGAAAGAAAAATCAAAAAAGGAAAAAATTTGCAGACCTGCATAGCAGGGAGGTCTGCCTCCTACAGACATTAAGCTAGAACTGATTTAGCTTAGTCCCTGTAGGAAGGGTATAACTGAAGGAAGGAGCTCACACTTTTGTGCTTAGTGTCCCATGGTCAAGCATGTGTCCCCCAATTATATGGATGAGAAAACATGTTTCTCAGCAACGTAGGCACATATGAACACGGGACCAACACAGATGCCTTCAGCTGCCAGGAGCACATGCAACATGTCAGCCATTTTTTCAGATATATAGGACTGCAGATATATTAGTAAGCTGAACGATAAAGGATGAAAACCAGTAAGGATGCATATCTACAATACAGAATGTTTATTAGAAAATTAGGAATGAGTAATTAGCATATTCATCTAATCAGCAGATATATTACCTGTGAAGCCCCAACCGAATGTGCCAGCATGGGCAGTAGGCTGCCATCACTCACACACAAACACAATGAGCTTGGCGTCAGGATCTGTAGAGGAATTTCATTCAAAAATATGAAAACAAGTTTAACGTATGCATTTATTAAATTAGATTACCATATTTTTTCGCCCCATAAGATGCACTCCCCCCCCCCCCCCAAAAAAATGGGGGGAAAATGGCTCTGCGTCTTATGGGGTGAATACTAATGAGCGTTTTTATTATGGAAGCGCTAATTAGTACCGGAGGACCGGGAAGCGGTGAGGTCTCTGTACTCACTGCTTCCTGGTCCTCGGCTGTGAAGTGGCTGTGCACAGCGCAGGGCGCTCTGTGACCTTACGCTGTGCGCTGAAAAAGACAGAGCGCCGGAGGTGAGGAGTGGCGGCGTCCGGAGCAGGAGAGGTAAGTGTTTTTTTTTTTTTTTTTATGTGCTCTGTGGCAGTGGGGCTGATATGAGGCAATGGGGGCTAAAATATGGCAATGGGGGCTCATCTGAGGTCTAAAAGGTGGGTCTTATTAACATCGGGGGTCTGATTGGGGCTGTGAGCTGAGGTCTGATTACTGGTCTGATCTGGGGTCTAATTTAAAAAATTAGCTTTTTTTTTTGTGCTTACCTGTAAAATCCTTTTCTCGCTGAGTTCATTGGGGGACACAGAAGAGCATGGGTATAGCTGCTGCCACTAGGAGGCGACACTAAGCAAAAAAGTGTTAGCTCCTCCTCTCAGCTATATCCCTCCTGCAGACACTGAGCTAATCAGTTTGTACGAAAGCAGTAGGAGCAGCCAGGAGAAGCCAACAGAAAACAATAAAAAGTAAGAAAACCGGAGATGAGTCATCATCAAGAACCAGAAGGACCAATCTAGGAGAACCAGCAATGTACATACAGGGTGGGAGCTGTGTCTCCCAATGAACTCAGCAAGAAAAGCATTTTACAGGTAAGCACAAAAAAATCCTATTTTCTTGCTCGTATCATTGGGGGACACAGAAGACCATGGGACATTAAAGAGCAGTACCATGGGGAGGGAACAAGAACAGAACCAATCCAAGGCCGGTCATAAGGAAAGACACACCAGGAATCTTGAAAAGGGACAGGAAGACCCATTCCCCGGAAGGCCAACCAAAGAGCGGCTGGGCAGAAGAAAGAACAGCCTAGGGAATATAAGTCACGGCTTAGGAGACTTCAGAAGAAGTGGAGAGCACAAAGAATATCCACAAGGTGGACAAGAATGAAGACAGGACAGTCACCAAAAGCAAAGGAGCGATTGTGAAAGATACAGGAGGTAAATACAAAGCCTGGATTCAGAGGAAGAAGACGAACTGAAAATGGCATCTGGATATCAAGGGCCAAAGAAGTGCAGATGTGACAAAACTTGCCCCCCATGGGGGAAAAAGTAGGGATGCCCCAAGGCAAAGACCCCACACACCAAACTGGACTGCCAGAAGAGAAGAACACTCCAGTGGGACCATGACCAACAAGTCAGGGCTAGAGAACCTGGAAATCAGGCATGAGAATGCTCCACAAGAAAAAATTCCAGAACAAGAGAGGAGAGAAGCCATCTGATACTCCATGGAAGGCTGCCTGAACTGGTAGACCTAATCGGAAACTGCAGACAGGAACCAGAGATAAGAAAAATACTGCGTCAGGAAGGGAGTGTGGACCCCGAATGCCACAAAGTCCCAGAAACACACTGGTAACAGAACCAACACCACCCGCGCAGGCACCCCACAGCAGAAAGGGGGCATACGAGAACCCAATGGCTACGAACACTGGCCGAGCAGGCAGTAACAGTATGTGGTAGAGCGCAACTACTCGCCCTGCGGAAGCGGAGAAGTAAAAGCAGCCGATGCGGCTTAGAAGAAAACTAGCACATAGGGGTGGTAATAAGGGCAATACAACCGCTCGACCCAGTGAGGGGAGCCATGCAGACAACTCACATATGCAAACTGAATAAGTGCATACCCAAACTCCACACGGAGGGAACGCTGATGCTGTCACCGTAGTAGATTGTAGAGGCAATGCGGTACATGTAAAGGGTACAGGGCGCTAAGCCAGCGCTATAGAAATCGGTAGGTTATACCAGGTACAGAAAACGTACTAATGCCCAGCAGAAGTGAGCAAACCCCTCAGCCGCAGCGTGTCATGGCAGAACATAAGCAAAGTGCCCCCTGTGGAAGAAGGAAAAGGTAGACACAGAGGGAATGCTGTGTAGATACGGCTGGAATGCCAGGTCCGATACTCCACATGGAGGAAGTTGATGAGGAGAAAACCATAAATGTAGTGTCTACAGCCGATGCATCATGTAAGCCGCAGTTGAAGGATGAACGCAAAAATTCCCCCTGGGAAGGACTCGCAGTAGTAGCCATGGAACCGGAGTAGCCAGAATATCTATGGGCAGCGCAAAGACTGCCGCACAGGGGGGAGGCGATAGCAACCACTATGGCCTCTAGGGTCAGAGGAGAGACTCCACCTGAAAATGAGGACAACAGCAATAGCCACCAAGAATTGGTGCTAGCGCAACAATCCACCTGAGAAGGAAGACAACTGGCAATCAGAGCAGACGTTCCACCTACGGAAGGAGTGTGGATGCTGGGCGTGCCAATGACAATCAACCAAATGAGATTGCCCCTCACAGGGACTCAAGGCACAAGAAAAGGTATACCAATGGCCTGTTAGAGCTACAGGCCGACCTGGAAGACCAAGGCTGCCACATAGGCGCCAGACACCAACCCAAACTAAGACTACCTGAGGAAGGTGGTAGTGTGAAGCAGTCACAGTATCCAGCAGTAGTGCCAAAATACCACCTATGACGGGGGATAAGGCGATTGTAGGATAAGGCCACCCATGGAATGGGATGGCATGCAACAAGGAACAAATGAGAGTAGTCGCGGTAGACAATGTTGAAGCAATTACTCTACCCAAGAAAGACGGATAATGTAATAGGAGGAACAGTTTTGTAGTGGAATTACTCCGCTGAGGGAAAGAGGGGAACCGAATAGATGTACAGGGTCCCCTGGTAGTGCAAGCACTACTGGTTGTGCAACTACTCCTTCGATGGGGGGAGGGTAATGCTACAGGATCTCTAACATGCAATTGTGGTGCAACTAATCCCCCAATAGAAGGGGGAAAGCCGACAGGAGAGATGAATACTAGTAAGAGAGTAATTACTCCGCCTGAAGAGGGGTTAATGCAACCGGACGTATGGTATCCGGTGGAAGTGCAATACTCCGCCTAAGGAAGGAGGGTAAAGCGACAGTCTGTCCAGGATCCAGTGATAGTGCAATTACTCTATAGGAGGATAATGCTACAGGATCTACAGTATGCGACTGCGGTGCAGCTAAACCACCTATATAAGGGGGAAAACCGACAGGACAGATGACATCCAGCATTAATGCAATAACTCCGCCTGCGTAGGGAGCAATGCAACAGGACGCATAGTATCCAGTGGACGTGCAATTACTCCGTCTAAGGAAGAAGGGTAATGCGATAGTCTATACAGTACCCAGTGGAAGTGCAATTACTCCTCCTACGGAAGGAGAGCAATGCTACAGGCTGTACAGAACCCAGTGGGGGGTGCAATTACTCCTCCTACGGAAGAAGGGCAATGCCACAGGCTGTACAGTATCCAGTGGTAGAGCAAGTACACCGCCTATGGAAGGAGGGTAATGCTACAGGCTGTACAGTATCCTGCGCAAGGGCAATTACTCCGCCTGTGGAAGGAGGGTAATGCTACAGAACGTACAGGGACCAGTGGTGAGCGCACATATTCCGCCTAAGGGGGGATGGGAATGTGACAGGACTCACGGAATTCAGTGGTAGTGTAACTACTCCGCCTATAGAAGGAGGGGAAGCTACAGGGAGTGCGGTATCCAGCGGTAGTGCCAGGATTACGCTTACGCTACAGGACGTATGTATCCAGCATTAGGGTAAAGAAATTCTGCCTACAGAATGGCATGGGAACTAGGTTCAGAAGGACCAGATAGCTCCAAGGGTTAATAATATATAAATATATAGTTCTAAGTATATAATTCTAACAAAACAGAGCTAGGGGAACTGCACCCACATCCGTCTGTACTAATAACCAGCACTGTAAGCCTCAACAGAGAGCCCAGTAAGCTCTTTACTCAGCACAGTAGTACTGAGGCAAAGAAGGGGTTAAGCAGAAGGTTGGGGCGGAGCTTATTGGGCAGCTGGTGGGGATTAAAGCAAGCCAGGGGTGGGTTTTTTTTTAATGCATGCGCAATGTTTCAGCTGAGTAGCCTTTTTCCTATAGCTTCTCCAATGGCTTCTGAAGTCCTGCCTCTCTATACCAAGGGGGTGAGTTGGACCAAGCCCTCAGAAGGCGCTCACCCACTTAAGCCTCATGCAGACGTCCGTGGAACGCGGTCCGTGGGATACCGGACTGGCATTTCAGGAGTGCATGGCGTCATAGCAACCAATGACGCGGTGTGCGCCTGCAATGCCAGTCCGGTATCTCACGGACCGTGTTCCACAGACGTCTGCATGAGGCTTAAGTGGGTGAGCGCCTTCTGAGGGCTTGGTCCAACTCACCCCCTTGGTATAGAGAGAGGCAGGACTTCAGAAGCCATTGGAGAAGCTATAGGAAAAAGGCTACTCAGCTGAAACATTGCACATGCATAAAAAAAACTGCCGAAACTGAGGCCTCAGGTGGAGGTAAGCAGGCCTCCTTGGGGAATATTCACATGGGAAAACCTGAAAAGGGGGAGGGAGGAGGAATGGGGCCTTGAGGACTAAGAGAATACTCACCCGTCTGGCGTTTTCTGCCCCCCTGGCTCCAGCTTCAGTGTGCTACTCCTTGGTGAGGGTAGCTACACCGGTAACAGAGGGGACTTAGCAGAGGCCGGACCTGGTGACCTGAAAGCTGCCTTGATACAGAGGCTTTAGGAACCTCTAGTCCTACTTGCCTTCTAGAGACCGGTAACGGGCTTGGAGACCCCCCTGGACTCCCGTCTCTTGGGTGGAAACGCTGGCAGCTTGGAGACTGCCATCAGCCCAGATAAAGGAAAAAAAAAAAGAAAAATTAAAATAAAAAAATCTGCAGACCTGCAAAGCAGGGATGTCTGCCTCCTATGGACACTAAGCTAAAACTGATTAGCTCAGTGTCTGCAGGAGGGGTATAACTGAGAGGAGGAGCTAACACTTTTTTTTTGCTTAGTGTCGCCTCCTAGTGGCAGCAGCTATACCCATAGTCTTCCGTGTCCCCCAGCGATACGAGCGAGAAATAGTTTTTCTTATTGTCCTCCTCTAAAACCTAGGTGTGTATAGGGCGAAAAATACTAGATTAATCCCTAATATATTATCAGAATTGCTCCATTTAGAGTCTTCAAATAATAACTTGCAGGGCTAAAGGGGATCTGTCACCAGATTTCACAATATATTAAATACAACTTTTAGACCTCATGAGGCTTAGGTTCTTACTTTGAGGTTTTCCTCCCTGATATTAAAATAAACTACTCTACTTCATCTTCATTTTTACATGGATTATCAAAGCCAGTACACTAGCTTCATCAGGTCTAATATGTGCAGTTTGTATTGGGAGATCTGGTGACATCAGCAGACACAGGCTGTGTCACAACAGCAGGTGTACACAAAAGTACTGATGGACTGCTGGATTATTACTGGATCACTCCTGAAATTATGACTGCAACTCACATTATTACAGAATTTACCCGTACAATATTGCTGTATGACTCACCATCTTTAAAGCTTCTTTGTATTTGTCCATTCTGCTTTGATCATTTAATTCCCCAAATCGTGCACGGTTCCACATGATGTGAGCCCCACAGCGGCAGGCAGGACTGTCTGATGAACTCTTATCTGCTGCCCTAGAATGGTAATAAAGACAGAAGCCTGATGACTACCAGCCAACCACTCTGCATGTGTTCACCATCACATTTGTTTATTGGGCCAAAGCCCTGCATCATGGTGGTAACTGACTGGAGGATATAAACTTTAGGCTACGTTCACATTTGCAATGAGCCTTCCGTTCTGATCTGTCAGAAGAACAGAAAAAAAAAATATATGATTTATTTTGAGCATTAGCTGTGCATCAGTTTGTGTCTGATGGTTATGATGGTTTGTCCCCCAACATTATCTGCAGGGAGAGAGTTGGAAGCCCCTTGGCCTTGGGGAAGACAAATCTATGTAAGATGCACATCTTATACAAGAGGAAACATACCGGTAACTTATTTTTTTCCTAGGAACTAGCACTTTAAAAGGAGCCAGAAGCACAGCAATGTAGTGACCGCGCTGGGTTACTGCAGCTCATCTCCCATTGAAGTGAATGGGACCTGAGCTGCAGTTACTCGGTATGGCCACTATATTTTGGATGGAGCTGTGCTGTTGGCTTCTTTCAAAGTTCTAGTTGCTGCACCAGAGGCTGCATCGGTGGGGTGCGGGATGTTGGACCCCAAGTGATTGGATATTGACGACGTATCCTAAAGATAAGTCATCAATATCAGAAACCCCTTTAATACACTGGATATGCAGAACCCCATGGATGTTATGGCAAATGCGCCTGGGAGGGGATGCAAACTGCCTAAATGCGGAGAAGAGATGGCAGATATTAAACCTATGTTCTGGACAAAGGATTGGGGGCCCGTGGAGAGAAGTGCTGGACCTAATAGACAGAGTATATGTGATTTTAGTACCACTGGAGCCTATTGCGAGATTCCATGGAAATGCTTGTGATTGCAAATATGCTGGCTACAGCAGGCTGTTCCTACTTCAGCTGTTCCAGTGTTGCCGCTCCAGTCCTCATCTCCATCCTGTGATTACTTGGCTGCAGCGGTGACTCAGCTGCATACCACTTGCGACCACTGCAGCCAATCACTGGCCTCGGTTATACCATGTGATATATCACCGAGTTCAGTGATGGGCTGCAGCAGAACAGCATTGCTGGAATGCCAAGGGATATAAGTGGTGAGCCAGAGACTGGTTCAGCTGCACTGGGGCCCAGCAAGGGAGGGAGCCCTTTCCAGTGCCAGCAGAGGTGTTTATTTTTTTATTTTATCATATTTTTCACTCTCATCCTTTGCCAACAGGGTAGCTTGGGCACCTTGGGGTGGAGGTCGAGAGGGGGCGGAGTTTGGGGGGCCCTGATTGGGACTTACTATGTATCTGCTGCCCGTTCTGCCTATACTCCATAGCTGAAGGACCTGCGATGACCTCATAGCCATGTGATTTTTTTTTTAACAGTGGAAGTGGTGGTAGGACCTGTGATGAGGTCACCATCATGTGATCAGTGCAGAAAAAGGCAGCGCTCAGCAGTGGAGAGAAGTCCTAAAATACCTGTGATGCCATGGAATGAATGTAAGTGGCAGAGAAATGCTGGGAGATGTGGTTCTCCCCTATTAAACTTCCTCCCTGCTTAGTGGGAGGGAAATATGTTATTTAACTGGGACTGTATGTTAGAAGAGAGGGGAGGGTGTTATTTACATGGGACTGTATGTTATAAAAGACTAAGATTTTTTTTACATGGGACTGTATGTTATGGAAGATTGGAGGGAAATTACTGGTGTTATTTACATGGGACTGGATATTATAGAAGACTGTAGGGTAAGGAGTGATGTTATTTATATGGGACAATGTGTTGGAGGGGGTGAAGGAGAGGATTTAAGTTATTTACATGGGACTGTATGTTATAGAGAACTGTAAGAGAGATACGTTAATTACATGGGACTGGAGGGAGATGACTGGTGTTATTTACATGGGACTGCATGGTATAGAAGACTGGAGGTAGAGGAGTGAAGTTATTTACATGGGACTGCATGGTATAGAAGACTAAGGAAGAGAGGTTATTTACATGGGACTGCATGGTATCGAAGACTGGAGGGAGAGGACAAGCATTATAATTTATCGTGGCACTGCAAGGAATATTATAAATACTGTGGGGAGTGGTGGCGGGCATTACTACTACTGAGGGCTCCATAAGAGTGCCTTATAGATTGGCCTTATTTCTATTAGGGGTGCCCTGTAGGGAGCCTTATTACCACTTGGGGTACTATTTGGGAGGTGCCTTCCACCTAGCAGTGAGCCCAGTGATGTCACCGGCACTAATGGACATGCTTTAGCGCTGCTCTAGCCTGTAAAATGGCTAAGACACCCATCAGTGTTGGTCCCATGTTCATTTGTGCCCGCATTGTTGAGAACAAAATGAATATTTGAATATATGCGAATGATCCTCTAGGAGCAACAGGGGCGTTACCATTACACCTAGAGGCTCTGGTTTCTCTGCAACTGGCACACCCTGTCTACTTTGACAACGCCTCGCAATGGAAATGTCATCACAACTGTCATCACATCACAACGCCCCTGTTTGCATACAATAAAACATCATATTTCTCAGCAATGCGGGCACACATGAACATGGGACCAACACAGATGCCTTCAGCTGCCAAGCGCACATGTAACAGGTCAGTCGTTTAATTGTCCAAGCGTATGAGGGAGTCCTGAGGGATAGCTGAAGGCCTAGGGAACATTTTACCATCAGCTATCTAAAAAGTTTGGACTTCAGTGGGGGGAGGAAGCCAGCACTAAAGTGCCCAGGGCAGCATAAAATATGACCCTGGCTCCACAGCAGTAGCGGGATGTAGTGTCACACATCACACTGCTGGTCTGTGTATGAGGAGGAGCCGTGCGGCCCGGAATCTGCTGTGCTCCTACACAGACCAGCAGAGCAATGTGTGACACTACATCCTGCTACTGCTGTGGAGCGCCAGCGGCTGAACTGTGATCATGAGGAACTAGGTGAGTATTTTTTTTTTCACTTTCTGTGAACAGGACATATATCTGGGCATAGCTACTGTGAGGGGGCACATATCTGGGCATAGCTACTGTGAGGGGGCACATATCTGGGCATAGCTACTGTGAGGGGGCACATATCTGGGCATAACTACAGTGAAGGGGCACATATATGGGCATAACTACAGTGAAGGGGCACATATCTGGGCATAACTACAGTGAGGGAGCACATATCTGGGCATAACTACAGTGAGGGAGCACATATCTGGGCATAACTACTGTGAAGGGGCATATATCTGGGCATAACTACAGTGAAGGGGCACATATATGGGCATAACTACAGTGAAGGGGCACATATCTGGGCATAACTACAGTGAGGGAGCACATATCTGGGCATAACTACAGTGAGGGAGCACATATCTGGGCATAACTACTGTGAGGGGGCACATATCTGGGCATAACTACTGTGAGGGGGCACATATCTGGGCATAACTACTGTGAAGGGTGCAGATATTTTGGCATTACTACTCTGAAGGGTGCACAGTGTGGGCATAACTACTGTGAGGGGGCACATATCTGGGCATAACTACTGTGAGGGGTGCAGATATTTTGGCAATACTACTCTGAAGGGTGCATAGTGTGGGCATAACTACTGTACTATGTACTGGCACAAAAGGGGAATAATTATTATGTGGGGGCATTAAGGGGGCTGGGTGTGTATAGTTAGTTAGAGGCATGGTCTAGTATGAAAACATATATGTACATATTGTAAACATATTGACCCATATCAACAAGATGTTTTTTATTTGCACGTATATGTTTATATTTGTGGCTTGGGGGGGGGGGGGGGGGGGGCAGGCACATCCTTCGAACAAGGGCCCTCTGCTGTCTGTGCCCGCCCCTGCGGTGAGCCTACATTCTTTTATCACTTTATAACGCCCCCATCCTTGGGCAAATAGTCCAACAGCTTAGAAGGCGCCTTTAATGTTGAACATGGAAAATAAGCATGGAGTGGCAAAGCGAACTGCATATGTTGTATCTCTATCCAAGTCCAGACTCTGGAGGCTTCACAATTGTAATTGGATATAAAGGAGATGGACGGCAAACACTAAGGATTGGACACAATGGAATATGTAGTATATTGTGCTGAGCTTGATGGCTGTTCTCTATATCTGCTCACTGGAGCCATTCTGTTACAGAAGAAATACTAGGGATCAGGGAGTGCCCCAAATCCAGAGGTCCATTTTAATGAAATGCAGCACGTATGATGGAAGAAAGTGTTCTGGATACCTATTCTAGCCCAGCTGCCCTTATGGATAACAATGAATGTGATGTAAATTCTTGCTGGAGCACTGTAGTACCTTCACAGGGTTAGGGCTCATGCACACGACCGCACCGTGTTTTGGGGTCCACAAAACACAGCTGTGTGCGGTCCACAAGAATAGGGCATAGTCTATTTTTACATTTATTTTGTTGCAGGGCCACGGAAGGGATGCGGACAACACACAGTGTGCTGTCCACATCTTTTGCAGACCCATCAAAATGGGTCTGCATCCAAGCCGCAAAAAATGCGTCTCAGATACGGACCCAAACAACGGTCGTGTGCACGAGCCCTTAATCAGCAGAAGTCCTGGGGGACTGGAGCTGCACCAATCACAGATGCCTATCTTACGGGAAGGTCATTGATGTTTAAGTGATGAAGAATTCCTTTACATTGATATATTTTGTATTGCTGACAATAGTTAATAAACTAACCAAATACCGGTACGTTTGTTTTTGCAGTTTAATGTATTTTATGTAATATTGAGAAAAGTTGCATTTAAAGGTGTTGTTTCACCTTGGAAAATGGCATTTATCATGTAGAGAAAGTTAATACAAGGCACTTACTAATGTATTGTGATTGTCCATATTTCTGGTTTGATTCATTTTTCAATCGCATTATACACCGTTCGTATGCAGGGATTACGGCCACCACTGCTGCGCAGATACAAGATGGCTTTTTCCTATAGTGTGCAAGCACCGCCACCACTGATGGATTACAGGGTGGTCGTAACCCCTGGATACAAGCAGTGTATAATGTGATGGAAAAATGAATCCAGACAGCAAAGGAGGCAATATGAACAATCACAATACATTAGTAAGTGCCTTGTATTAACTTTCTCTACATGATAAACGCCATTTACTAACGTGAGACGACCCCTTTTGAATTTGCAGTGTGGGCTTCAATTACCTTGGCTTTGTCAAATTGTACCACACGCAGTAGTCATCCTGATGAGCAGCGAGACAAATCTCCTCCTCTCGCGCCACCTTTAATTCCTCCGGCAGGAAGTATACGCACTGCATCCAGTGGTCCCTCCACTAAAACACGTTCAGAAAAAAGAAAGAACTGGTTTTGTGAGGTTTATGACTGACATCTTGAAATGTACAAGGCTTACGGCGCTCCCTGTGACGCATGCAGGAACGGGGTGGTGCTAAACCTTCTATTTACTGAAGAGGTGAGTAAATGTCTCAAGACTGCGTTGGTCGACGCCGATTTCCAGATGTTGTTCTGAATGTGGAACCTTGTACCATCCAGAAATTCAGATCCTCGCATACAATCCTGCAGATCCCACACAAGTGTACCATCATATACCGCTGGGAATTTCCTTTTTACCCGTTCTTCACATAGAACAGGAGACAGTATGGCTTCTCTTCTATTCATGGTGAGGAACTACTCACCAAGCTGAAGATTCTCCCGCTGCCCACCCCTTCTTCACTAGAAAAGGCCTCCTAGTTGAGGTGTTGGCTACATGTATGTGCGGAACCCTATGCGGTATTTCATATGGCCATATTCTGCAGTCTGTTGTTGTTTGTTTAGTTAGTCGCTTTAGTACTTGGTAATGTATTCTATTTAGGATTTATAGTAAATTTGGATTAGGTTAGAACAGTGATTCTTCTTGAAAATTTGGAGTTGATATGTTAGTTTTTTGTTGTAGGATATATTGCTATTACTATATATTTTTTCAGTCACATTTTGGTTGCATGTAATATACGAATTATCATTATCTGCATATACTTATCTTTATAATTTAGGGGCTCTTGAGTGCACATGTGGCACTGGAGGGTACATTTTTATATTTCTAACATTTTTCACAAATCTAGATGGACCTCAATCACAAGAATAGGGGCCGTGCACTCCTATTTGAACAGAACAGCGGACACATATGCGCCTCTGCTGCTCCAGTCAAAATGGAGGACATGGGCCCCCATTTTTGAGATCTGAGGGGACCTGTGCATAGAGGATTAGTTCCTGTAAAGGGGCAATCTCTTTAAATTAAACTTTTATTTTCAATGGGCAACAAAAAAAAAGCTTATGTACTTGGACATGTGTCTTAGAGTCGCCATAGATTTCTTTTATCGAACTGACTACCCTTCACCATTTAAAAAAACTGAAACCTGATCTGCATACGTGGTCTCAACACCACCTCTCCTGGTTTGGTTGCATCTCCTCCATCAAAATGACCCTTTCGGCAAAGTTTCTATTTACAACTACACCCATTATGGTGCCAAGGAAAGATAGCATTTTCTTACATCTTGGAAAGAACATAAAATGGTTGTATGGCTAATTGGAGTGTGAAGGAAGACATCTTAGACATCTTGCCTATATCCAGTCCCCCAGGTTCATTATCTTAAATGATCAAACAGCAACCAGATAATATCTTACATCAAAGGTAACCATTAATACCCGTCTGTCAGCTTCTGCATGGACAGGGTCACTTGTGCCATTGCAGTCAATAACTGGCCTCATCGGTGACGTGTTCCCAAGCAGCACATTGTCTAGCAGTAACCAGCTGCTTGGGGACATGTTACCGCAGAGGCCAGTCATTGGTTGCAGTGATGCAAGTGACACTGTCTGTGCGAAAGTTTACAGACGAGGATCATAAGTTCAGTGAAGAGGGCTTGGGAGCCACAGAGCAGTGGGGAGATTTTTTCAAACAATATCCATCATCAGATTCATAGGAGAGAATTGAGGGGAATATTTGAAGTCAGTTTTGCTTGAGTCTGTGTTGGCGTACTTTATGTCACATTTATCAAATGTCACATGTTTCATAAATTAGTGTTATCCTTAAAGGGGTTCTGCACTTTGTTTTAACTGATGATCTATCCTCTGGATAGATCATCAGCATCTGATCGGCGGGGGTCCGACACCCGGGACCCCCGCCGATCAGCTGTTTGAGAAGGCAGCGGCGCTCCAGTAGCACCGCGGCCTTCTCACTGTTTACCTCTGGCCCAGTGACGTAAACTGACTTGACTAGTATCACTGGCCTGGCCGGGGCTAAGCTCGGTTCACTTGAATGGAGCTTAGCCCCACTCAGGCCACTGATACTAGTCGTGACGTCACTGGGCCAGAGGTAAACAGTGAGAAGGCCGCGGTGCTACTGCCAGCGCCGCTGCCTTCTCAAACAGCTGATCGGCGGGGGTCCCAGGTGTCGGACCCCGCCGATCAGAAGCTAATGATCCATCCAGAGGATAGATCATCAGTTAAAACAAAGTGCAGAACCCGTTTAAGCCTAACACTTTTGTCTGGAAAAGCTCCTCCAGTTTTCCTACTGCACCCTCCTACCGGACTCAGATTGCAATGACAAATCTGGAGAAAAACTCATTAACCGTGGTGACATTCACTTTCCCACCCATATTTCCAAACTGGATCAAGTGGTGTAAAACTGCAAAAATTCACACATTGTGCCAGCGAGCCCAAAAAGTCTCAAAGGCCCAATTTTTTTGTTGTTTTAAACAGGAATTCTGGAGTAAAGGTATGATTAGTCAGGGCCATTGTGTGGTAGAGATGTGGCCTCTGATTCATACCTGGTGATCCAAAGGCTGCCCTATTCTGGACCTCATATGCTCCCTTACCTGAATTAACCTCAGCAGAATTTGATTGTATGCATTTATTAATGGCCTATCAACATCAGTACCAAAGCATACCCACAAAAAGCAATGATCACAATTGCTTGGTTGTGGCGCATATCCACCATTACTCTGGAGCTCACCAGTTCACAATTCTCCTGCACCATAGCTAAAGATCAGATAGCAAGGATTTTGCCCGAGACATAGGAGAACGTTGGTGATGTATGGGAGCCGTGGAAGTCACATGTATGTATGTGAGTAAGCAGCAATCCTCTACTAAACAACTTCCCCTTTTTCTCACCCTTCCTTCCTACCTGTTGGCAAGTAAGCTAAGCATGCCAGAAACCTCAACCCCAAGCCCCTTCCTTACCGGCACAGGATGCAATGCAGGATATAACCAGCCTGGCTTCATGCTGCAGTTGATTGTAGCTTCAGGGTCCATGTCAATGTCCCACCACGACAATACCACCTGGGCTGATCCACCGGCCAAAGATGTGAAGCTGACATTATGAGACGCCGAAGAACTGCTGACCTGCTTGCTGAAGTCCACTCTTCGAAAAATAAAAAAAATACTTTCTTTTAAATAAGCAACAATTTTATGTGCACTAATCTACAGTGAAAATACAGGGATGTCCACTCAATCCATGAGACAATCCATACAGAGAACAGAAATTTGCAAAACAATATTGGAATCCCTTCTAGCTAAAATATATAGCTGCATTAAACAGCGCCTTCTACTGAGGGGGTTAATTACAAACAAAAGGACCAATAGGCACGGTGTGTGTGACGTTTATAACATCATTATATCCCGACATGTTTCACCGGAAAACGGCGATCTGCCCGATATCCTGAAGACACCGCTTTCCAGCGAAACATGTAGGGAGGCAGTTTGTGTGTGTTTTAAAGGGAACCTGTCACCAGGATTTTGTGTATAGAGCTGAGGACATGGGTTGCTAGATGGCCGCTAGCACATCCGCAATATCCAGTCCCCATAGCTCTGTGTGCTTTTATTGTGCAAAAAAAAACTGTTTGAAACATATGCAAATTAACCTGAGATTTGTCCTGTCCCAGAGATGAGTCCAGCATGAAGGAGCCCAGCACCGCCCCGCATCCTCAGAATCTACTCCTTGCTCCCCGACGTCAGAAAGCCATAAGCGAGCTAGCGCATGTGCAGTGTTGTCATAGTGTTCCTTTCCTGTGCTGGCATCAGTCTCAGGGAAGGAACTGCGCATGCGCTAGCTCACGCATAGCGAGATTACGGCGCTCTGGCTTTCTGACGTCGGGGAGCAAGGAGGAGATTCTGAGGATGCGGGGCGGTGCTGGGCTCCTTCACGCTGGACTCATCTCTGGTTAATTTGCATATGTTTCAAACTGATTTTTTTTTACACAATAAAAGCACACAGAGCTATGGGGACTGGATATTGCGGATGTGCTAGCGGCCATATAGCAACCCATGTCCTCAGCTCTATACACAAAATCCCGATGACAGGTTCCCTTTAAGTACAGCAGCTAGGCAGGGATAGCCCGGTACAATACATCAATGTTTAGGGAAAGGAAAGAAATAAGAAAGAATGCCGCCGGTGAAGGTGCACAACTAACGGACTACAATGTGTTACATCCAACAAGCTGAAGACTATAGCAGCTGAATAACCCTTTAGGTACTAGCTATAATGTGGAGCTTTAGCCTGCCAACTGCTGAGATGTTAAAACAGTCTCATGTACTGTATATGTATAGTCAATTTTGAGCAGTTTTGTAATAAAAGTTATATATTAATTACTAAGGCACGTGTAAATAGACGCTCTAGAGTCTACTGAGGGGGGGCACAATGATTTCAGTGTGTGCCCTGAAAGGCTTCATCAGTCTACAACCACTGTTTCCCCCGTCTCACTTACATGATTAGGGAAGTATTACACTTTTTCACTAAGGTATATATGTATATAGCTGGAGCTTGTATATAAGGCAGCAGTGAATTTCATCAGACTCCTCACCTGAAGATAACCAGGATGTCACTGAGAGGTCTGAAGTCTCCTGGCTTTAGCTGGCTCAGCTGGATATCACATACTGAGGGGGCTCCTGGGCAGCTCTGCATTTCAGGTGGTGGTTGAATGGTTCTGCCATCCAACTGCATGGGTAAGAGCTTGTTCCAACTCCAGAGCCTGTGTGACTCGACTACTTGAGCATAAACAGTGGCTCTGTGAGGGACTGCTTCCCAACGCTCCTAGAAACAAAGGTAGAGAGAGGTTTGTTCGCTAACAGAACAGCAGTAGCAATAAGATAAAAGTAGAAGGAAAATAACAAAATGTAGAACAGATCCAACATAAAGCAAAAGCATTCTGCAAACACAGAATATATGAACGAATTCTATATTTACCATATGAATAAACGTGAGGTAGGTACGTACGTAGCAAATATATTTTGATCAAAATCTTTTGTGGCCATCCACAACGGCAAGGTGACCTCTCTTGTATGCTACCTCATCTGGTGCCAGCTGGCCTCCAATGAATACTTATATAATGAGCATAGCATTAGCTCCTATCTTTTGGGGGACACTTATCAAACCAGATACGTCTGTTTTTTGGTGAAAAAATGTTGCACGACGTGCCGACTGCGCCGTTTTCTGCAACATTTAGGAGATACATCAGATTAGATCTGGATTGTGGCAGATTTAGTATCTGAGACACTTGGCATCCTACACCAGGCAGCAACCTGGTTTATTTTTTAAGACTAAGGCCTCAAGCACACAACCGTTTTACGGGACCGCGTCCGAGCCACGTTTTTTGCGGCTCGTGTGCAGAGCCATTTACTTTAATGGGGCCGCAAAAGATGCGGACAGCACTCCGTGGCCCCGGGAAAAACATATAGCATGTCCTATTCTTGTCCGTTTTGCGGACAAGAATAGGCATGTCTACAATGGGCCGCCCGTTCCGTTCCGCAAATTGCGGAAGGCATTGGGTGTCTTCCGTTTTTTGCAGATCTGCGGACCGCAAAAAACGGAACGGTTGTGTGCATGAGGCTTAAATCATACAACACAATGAAGTTGCACCAGATACATAAAACTGTGCACCATTTAATAAATTTGATGCAACCACACAGTGCAAAACTAGACTGAGAAATGCCCCCCTCTGTGTTTGCAGAGTGCTGCTGCACTGTATTTTTAGCAATGGTGACGCACACTTGTGCATTATGATGTGCTGATTAACTTTGTTTTTGTCTTTGCAGTGTGCACCATTTTGGTTGGGCACTCCTGGCTAACCCATCTTTCCCAAGGGCTGATTTTAATTAGTGTAGTAAAAAGCGGAAGACAGCTTTCCCTGCATACACTGGAGGCCAGCCGGCACCAGAAGAGGTAGCAATGGGTCCAGTGTATATGTGGACCCTGCCTTCCCTAAATTCATTGAAGGCCAGTTGGCACCTAAAGAGGTAGCAATTAGAGTCACCTTGCCGTGGTGGATGGGCACAAATGATTTTGATCCAAAATATATTTGTTACGTACCTCACGCCTATTCATATAGTGAGTATAGAATTAGTTTATATGGTCTGTGTTTGCAGGGTGATGTTGCATTTTGTTTGATTTTGTATTTTTGGCAATGGTGGAGTGCACCTGCGCATTAGGCCTCATGCACACGAACGTTGTTTTGGTCCGCATCTGAGCCTCATTTTTGGCGGTTTGGATGCGGACCCATTCACTTCAATGGGGCCGCAAAATATGCGGACAGCACTCCATGGCTCCACAAAAAAATAGAACATGTCCTATTCTTGTCCATTTTGTGGACAAGAATAGGCATTTCTATTCTGGGAGCCCGGACCGCAAAACACGGCACGGTCATGTGCATGAGGCCTTAAAATGTACTGACTGGGCGGGTTCACATCACAGTTTAGTTTTCCATTCTTCTGACCCGTCAGAAGAACAAAAAAAAAAAAAAAAAAAAAAAAAAAGAATCCTGTATTTAAAGCATCCGTCATACACATTTCGCATCTGTTTTAGCCATTTCCATTTGAGAGCCATTATCCTGCAAGAAAGGAGTGTTCCAAAGAGGAAAATCAATTTAAAATGAAAAGCTCATCCTTGAATAGGATAAAAATGTAATGCTGATTCAATTCGTAATAAATGCTTATAGAGGTCACAGTTCTGATTTTCATACAGCCCCAAATCCCCCGCATAGACACAGACCTACTTTTAGAGCACTAGCTATAGCCGCCACTGTATAATGTGACATTCTTTCATTTCAGTACATAGCAGTAGGCAACAGGCCCCTGAGCGCCTTCTAGTGGTGGCTGCAGGCAACAGCCTGTTAATATTGGCAGTATATGTTCATACAGCTCTGCCTGCTATAAAGACATTACAATTAACCAGCATGAATTTTATAATTTTCTCCACTTACCTGCATAAGATTAAGCTGTGCGTGTTCATAACTAGGCAGAGCTCCCTCTCCTATTAGCTCAGTATCAAATAATTCTGTGATTAATATGTTGGCTTTCTGCATCATGTCTCCGTCTGCACAAACATCAACATAATCAAAAATCAGTTCAACTTCAACTTGTATTTTTGGTAATGTGTAGAGCACCACGGCTGTATCCCAGAGCTCATAATGTTCAAAAGGCAGGGCTAAAATGTTCATAGACAACCTGCTTCTGGGTCAGGGTCCCATGCACAGCGGAGCAGCTACCTCAGTCCAATCTACTGAAGATCAGATATCTCAGCCTCCGGAAATCGGTACATTCTTACCTGGTCCTACCGTCACCTCTGTTGAATGCTTGTTGATGACTTTGATCTTGTCACTGAAGCCATTTGCTTTCACTATCTGCACTGCTGCATCTGCCATAGGCTTGAAAACCTGCCCAATAATAAGACCCGAGAGGTTACGTCACGCGGCGGTCTCAGAAAAAAATATATAACGCATCTGATTCTCCGGATGATATCCAGAGAGACGGATCCGTTCTTGCAATGCATTTGTAAGACGGATCTGCATCCGGATCCGTCTACAAATGCTGTCCTTTTGCATGTAGATTGCCGGATCGCTCTGCCGCAAGTGTGAAAGTAGCCTTAGACGCCTTTAAACCAAACTGTTGCATTAGTAAAAGTGCAATCAGTGCAGATTGCAGATTTGTGGACAGTCCCTTTAATATTAATAACCTATAACCTCAGGATAGGCTGTCAAAAAATGAATGCGAGCAGTTAGCAGCTCTGTTCACTACACAACGGATGGAGCCGTGCAGTTCCAGCACCAACGGCCGACAGCAGCTTTTTTCTGAAATTACTGACCCCCACTGATCTGACAACTCCTGTGCCCCTAAACATAAAATAAATGAAAGACTTGTCCGTGGTCCCGCCGCTACTCCGTCCCCACAGGGCCATGAAGCAGCTGAGTCAAGTGACTGCTCCGGCCCATCACTGGCCTCAGTGGTCACAGAGGCTTGAACGGTACATGGCTGCTGTGACCGCTGAGGTCTGTGACTGGCCGCAGCAGCCGGAAACAGAGGCGACTCTGCCTTTTTTTATGCTCAAGGTGTTTAAGAGGCACAGGTCTGGACCAATGGGGTTGTGGGCTCCAAAGCTGTACAACCCCTTTAATGGCCAATCCTGAAGGTAGGCCAGCAATATTCAAATCCTGGAATGCCCTTTAAAGACTATAACCATGGAAATGCATAGGGGCTGCATATACAATATGGTAGAACAATTCTCATTAAGACAATATGCAGCGTTACTTGACGTAAATATATTACAACATTGCTGTATATACAAATTAATCTTAGCAGGACAGTTCACCTCAATGGCATAGCAGTAGTCCGCCCCGGCTGTGAGAGCCATCATGGATAAGAGTCCAGTCCCTGTCCCAATGTCTAAAACAATGGCCTCTTCTCCTCTGTCCTTCACTCTCTTCACTGCGGAGCAAATCCCCTGGCAATACTTCTCATTCTGCAGAACATATGCACAATGGTGGCAATTAGATCAACTAGAAATGAGATCATACAGCAAAGAGCTTATTAGTGGGAAAGGCTGGAAATGTTCATAAGCTAAAATTACTTCTCATACTTACACGGTCCTTGTCATGTAGCATATCGGCATAAGAAGACCTGGACGAGAGAATGGCAAACATTTAAAAATTCGGAAAGGCTATCGGATTCGCTAAACACATTCAAATAGAGATCTACACTGTTGAAATGGCTTTCCAGTTTGGCTGAGATTGGTCATATAGTCTAGTGATAAATCTGCATTCCTCTTCCTGTTTTCATCTATCAGAAGAATTTCCCATGGAGAGCTGAAAACACTCGACCAAATACCCTTTTAGTGAATCTCTTCTAAGTACTCAGAGTGCCCTGGGGTGTCTCACTGTGACTAGGCTGCTGATAACCATGTCACATTTGTAAGCATACGCTCACACTCTTTATATGTATGCATGGGAAAACTGTGGCTCATACACCAAATATGTCCATGGGGTCCTACAGATGTGACAGTCACTCTTCTGGCTCTCGCTGAGCAAACAAGCATTGTTATATACGAAAGCACAGTAGGCAATTGGCCACATGCTGATCAGTCATAGCATGCAGCGACATATGTGAACCCCCATCCATTCCAGACCAGAGCGGGCGCCATAGCTGCTGGGTGCCTGCCGTTTTACACAGTAGACGCCCCGAGGTAATGTCTGTGATCGGCAATAACGGTGATCAAAAAAATGTAACATCTTAGATGCCGCGGTCAATTCTGACACAGCATCCGAGAGGCTTTTCCTGTGGGGCGCTGTGCTCCTGGGGCTCCAATGGCTCTCCCGCGCGGTAATCGGGGAGCAGCTCACTCTCTCTGGTAGCCTAAGTCATTGTGAAGGATCCAAGGCTACCCCAGCAATTGTAACTATAGAGCCCTGCCTGTGACAGGGCTCCACAGGAAAATAGTGAACCTCTCATAGACTGCAATGGTAATTCAATGCAGTCTATGGGAGAAATGATCTGATAATCACGTAGAATGTGAGCACCGTTGGGGACAGCTTGATGCTAATGTCTGTAAGGCTGGGTTCACACTTGAGCGTTGCGCAAACGCGCGTTTTACGCGCGTTTTTGACGCGCATTTTTATGCGCGTTTTTGTAATAGTAAACGCGCGTTTGACGCGCGTTTGTGTGATTCACTACAGTGTCCTATGGCCACAAACGCCCCAAAAGTCGCTCATGTACTTTTTGGAGCGTCGGGCGTTTTACAGCGCGATCGTACGCGCTGTAAAACGCCCAAGTGTGAACCATTCCCATAGGGAATCATTGGTTTCTCCTTGTTGAGCGTTTTATAGCGCGTAGGAACGCGCTGTAAAACGCTCAGGTGTGAACCCAGCCTAAAGCGCCACGGAATATGTCAACGCTATATAAGTGCATAAAATAAATAAATAAATCACATATTCTAGTCCCATAGAGGAACTTTATAAATGTGGAAAAAAGTAAAAAAAAAAAAAAAAAAAAAGATATTCTAAGTATTTAAGCAACATATAAAAATCACCCTGCTTTCCCCATTTTAAAATTAAAAAAATAAGTAAACAATAAAAAATAAAGATCATTTACACTGCCACTTCCCAAAAAAATCTGTATTATTAAAATATAAATGTATTTATTCCGTACAGTGAACGTTATAACAGCGGATTCAGCATTGTTTCATTGCTTTACCTCCAAAAAAATTGAAGAAAAACTGATCATAAGGTCATACACACTCCAAAATGGTGTCAATAAACACTACAGATCGCACCACAAAAAAAAAAAAAAAAAGCTCTCACCGTAGGCGTAAATATATAAAAAAAAAGATAGGGGGTCAGAATACGGTAATACAAATAAAAAAACATACCGTAACTTTTTTCAAAGTTTTTATTTTTTTAAGCATTAAAAGACAATAAAATTATAAAAATGTGGTATCGCTATAATCATACTGACCCGCAGAATGGAGTAAACATATCACTTTTACCGAATGTGGCACGTTACAAAAACCAACCCCATGAAATTGTGCAGGATTTGCATTTTTTTTCTTTTACATTCCACCCCATTTGGAATTTTTTTCCAGACTCCCACTATTAAATAGGATGTACAGTAAATGAGGCCATTAGAAAGTACAACTTGTCCCGCAAAAAAGAAGCCCTCGTCCATCTATAAGCCTGTGTGAAACAGCAGGGGCCATCTTTAAAGAGACAATATGCGCCGTTTATGTACTGCACATGTCGTCAAAGGTTAAAGGGTTTTTCCAAGACATTAATACTGAAGACCTATCCTCTGGAAAGGTCATCAGTATCTGATCGGAAGGGTTCGACACCTGGCACCCCCGCCGATCTGCTATCTGAGTACACACAGCTTTTCCTAGATCAGTCGCGTGGCCCAGGAGCAGCTCAGCCCCATAGAAGTGAAAGGAGCTGAGCTGTGATACCAAGAACAGCCACTAAACGATGTACGGCGCTGTACTTAGTAAACAAGGAGAAGGCCGCACTGGTGCCTTCTCAAACAGCTGACGGGCTGGACTCCTGGGTATCAGAAAAATCTCAGAAAACCCTTTTAAATACAATTTGCTCAATATCTGAAGCACGTGCCATGAGCAAGGACTGCTGTCCGAAACATGGCGGCATTGTGATCATGTCCTGAGCTTTGTGATTTTAAACTAGGAAATAAAAGTGGATGATTTTAACCCACAGATGATCGGGAATGAAGCAGACGCTCCTGATCACTGCCAGATCATCGGCGGAGATGAGAGCTACATTTACACGCAGCAATCAGCTCCGCTGTATGGGGACAAGCGGACGATTCAGCGACCTCTTGTCCGCATAGAAAATCATTGCTGCAGCGCAGCAGATCGTCTTCTGTACACCACAACCTGCTGCGCAGGAGCAATGATTTTACGGGCCGGCGGAACGACACAACCTTTTACACTGTCAGATTATCGGGAACGAGCGTTTTTCACAAACTCTAACCCCCCATAATCTGACAGATAATAGGACCTGGGGCTGAAAGAACGGTGGCGAGCTGTAATATATTTTCAGAACTGCCATAAATCATAGTCAAGTTTCCTGGCCCTGAGAGGCTATGCCCCCTAAGCTAAGCAAAGTGGGAAGCATGGCACCAAGACCTCAAAAAGATGCTAAATTTTAGCACAAATGGTGTGCAGAAATCTGCGGCTTTTTGCTGACATTTTCCAGTGCTTGGGGTCGATAAATTCCCCCCATTACCCCGTGTACCCTGGAGCTTGACTGACCGAGAAGCTAGGCTACGTTGTGTGGACCTTATTGTCTATGCCACTTACCGGGCAATCTCTTGGTGATAATCATAGTTCTCATCCTCTTCTATCCAGTCCAAGGACCCAGTGATGGGGTTGACCCGACCACAGAACACCATCCTCCCGATCCCTGCGAACGCTCAATGTCAATGGAAGCTAAAGCTGTAAAAAACAACAGCGGTTTAGTGTGTAGTACATACATAATACATCCGTGGAGGGCCCAGACCACAGGACAAAGCCACAACAGCAACCCATGTGGTGGACACAGTTATGCCCTGGCACATCAGGAATGCCATCTTATCACAAAAGGTAATGTACACATTTACTTCACCCCTGCAGCGTTCATCCTACAATATCTTCAGAATAACATCCATCACAGGAACATCTGAACATGACGTCACTATTAAGGCTGCTTTCACACTAGCGTTCGGGTTTCCGTTCGTGAGCTCCGTTTGAAGGAGCTCACGAGCGGACCCGAACGCAGCCGTCCAGCCCTGATGCAGTCTGAATGGAGGCGGATCCGCTCAGACTGCATCAGTCTGGCGGCGTTCAGCCTCCGCTCCGCTCGCCTCCGCACGGACAGCTGAACGCTGCTTGCAGCGTTCGGGTGTCCGCCTGGCCGTGCGGAGGCGTGCGGATCCGTCCAGACTTACAATGTAAGTCAATGGGGACGGATCCGTTTGAAGATGCCACAATGTGGCTCAATCTTCAAGCGGATCCGTCCCCCATTGACTTTACATTGAAAGTCTGGACGGATCCGTCCCAGGCTATTTTCACACTTAGCTTTTTTTAGCTAATATAATGCAGACGGATCCGTTCTGAACGGAGCCTCCGTCTGCATTATTATGGGCGGATCCGTTCAGAACGGATCCGCCCGAACGCTAGTGTGAAAGTAGCCTAACTTTAAAATGCATTTTATATGGAGGTTGAGCTTTGCCTTCCTGTTACAGAAGTCCAAATCCCCTGCTGGTACTTCACACAGTCAAATAAAAAAATGCTGGCTGCCGAGGCTACCACTAGGGGCAGCTCACTGCATGTAGATTATACAGCTCCTGAGGCTACCACTAGGGGGAGCTCACTGCATATAGATTATACAGCTGCCTGCACTACCACTAGGGGGAGCTCACTGCATATGGATTATACAGCTGCCTGCACTACCACTAGGGGGAGCTCACTGCATATGGATTATACAGCTGCCTGCACTACCACTAGGGGGAGCTCACTGCACATGGAATATACAGCTCCTGAGGCTACCACTAGGGGGAGCTGACTGCATGTAGATTATACAGCTCCTGAGGCTACCACTAGGGGCAGCTCACTGCATATAGATTATACAGCTGCCTGCACTACCACTAGGGGGAGCTCACTGCATATAGATTATACAGCTGCCCGCACTACCACTAGGGGGAGCTCACTGCATGTAGATTATACAGCTCCTGAGGCTACCACTAGGGGGAGCTCACTGCATATAGATTATACAGCTGCTTGCACTACCACTAGGGGGAGCTCACTGCATGTAGATTATACAGCTCCTGAGGCTACCACTAGGAGAAGCTCACTGCATATAGATTATACAGCTGCCTGCACTACCACTAGGGGGAGCTCACTGCATGTAGATTATACAGCTCCTGAGGCTACCACTAGGAGGAGCTCACTGCATATAGATTATACAGCTGCTTGCACTACCACTAGGGGGAGCTCACTGCATGTAGATTATACAGCTGCTTGCACTACCACTAGGGGGAGCTCACTGCATATAGATTATACAGCTGCTTGCACTACCACTAGGAGGAGCTCACTGCATATAGATTATACAGCTGCCTGCACTACCACTAGGGGGAGCTCACTGCATATAGATTATACAGCTGCTTGCACTACCACTAGGGGGAGCTCACTGCATATATATTATAGATTATACAGCTGCTTGCACTATCACTAGGAGGAGCTCACTGCATATACATTATACAGCTCCTGAGGCTACCACTAGGGGGAGCTCACTGCATATAGATTATACAGCTGCTTGCACTACCACTAGGAGGAGCTCACTGCATATACATTATACAGCTTCTGAGGCTACCACTAGGGGGAGCTCACTGCATATAGATTATACAGCTGCCTGCACTACCACTAGGGGAGCTCTCCGCACATGGATTATACAGCTGCCTGTACTACCACTAGGGGGAGCTCTCTGCACATGGATTATACAGCTGCCTGCACTACCACTAGGGGAGCTCTCCGCACATGGATTATACAGCTGCCTGCACTACCACTAGGGGAGCTCTCCGCACATGGATTATACAGCTGCCTGCACTACCACTAGGGGGAGCTCTCCGCACATGGATTATACAGCTGCCTGCACTACCACTAGGGGGAGCTCTCTGCACATGGATTATACCGCTGCCTGCACTACCACTAGGGGGAGCTCTTTGCACATGGATTATACCGCTGCCTGCACTACCACTAGGGGGAGCTCTCTGCACATGGATTATACCGCTGCCTGCACTACCACTAGGGGGAGCTCTCTGCACATGGATTATACAGCTGCCTGCACTACCACTAGGGGGAGCTCACTGCATATAGATAATACAGCTGCTTGCACTACCACTAGGGGGAGCTCTCCGCACATGGATTATACAGCTGCTTGCACTACCACTAGGGGGAGCTCACTGCACATGGATTATACAGCTGCCTGCACTACCACTAGGGGGAGCTCACTGCACATGGATTATACAGCTGCCTGCACTACCACTAGGGGGAGCTCTCTGTACATGGATCACAGTGCACTAGACTAGGAGCACAGGGTGATTGGTTCTGCACATGTACATTAAAGGAACTGCTATAAGAATCTCACTGCCACTTACTTCTGCCACACTGACAATGCTGGTACGCTGGAGGCCGCCATCTTCCCACAGTGCAACATACCGGAAGCACGTGTGCGATGCCAACCCTGCCACACAAAACATGGCCGCCCAGACAACCCGGCCGCCGACAGTGACGTACTGAGCACTGCGACAGATCACCTGACCGGCAATGGAGGCTGCTGTGCTGCGCGTGAAACGTAAGCGGTGTGCAGACCCGGCGGAGGCGCTCATTATCAGCTGCAAGAGACCGCGGGCTGAGGAGAAGACCCCGGAGTCCGTCACCACCCAAGTGTTCAAGCTAGTGGCTACCGTCACCTCCCAGGTAAGCGCCGTCCACCGCCTGGTGCGCTGGAACTACAAGTCCCAGCATGCCGTGCTCCTCCTGTAGGCTGGTATACAGGTGCACGAGACAGAGCTTGTCGCGCATAGCAACCAATCACAGCGCAGGTTTCATTTTTAAGAGCGCTATAAGAAATGTAAGCTGTGCTGTGATTAGTTGCCATGGGTGATGGAGACTGGGAATTAAATAAAACTTTAATAAATCTCCCCCGATCCCCCAACCTGTGGAACTACAACCCTGTGGATGATGGAGCCTCTTGGGAGTTGTATTTCTTTAGAAAAAATTGGGGGTTAAAGAACACTGTATTACATATTAGAGGTGTTGAGGTCCTAGGCCAGACATTGGTCACTGTACTTTCACACAATTTCGTTTCATTTAATAGAGAATGGTGTAAATAGCAATTTTCTAAATAATTTAATTTAAAAAATATGCCTGCATCCACCTGAGAAAAGCTTTAATGCCATGGCCACTAGGGGTCTCACTTCCACCAAATTGTCAGTCCACTACCGGTTGTCAGGCAAACTCCATCCCTAATAACAGATTTAGAAGACAGCAAAGAGGAAGTGGGGGGGGTGTCAGAGCTAGCTGAGATCTACAGTGCAGGCAGGTTCCACAGAATGGAGATGCCCCTGCTTCTGAGAGAAATGCATCTAGCTGTGCATCTGAAGAGGGGAATAGTATGGCTGAAGAAGACATTAGCAAAGCCCAAAAGACCTGTTCCTTCACAGCTATTATGAAAACTTAAAAAATAATTACTCTTACCGGTAATTTGATTTTCCAGAGTCGATGACAGCACCAGCAGGGAGAGGATCCTCTGCCCAGGACAGGGAACCCACAGATATTTAAGGAGGGGCCTCTCCATTCCTCAGTGGTCTTCAGAGACGGAGAGCATCCCCGATAATTATCCTTCTAAATCCATTGCGTTTAATTCATCCAAATAAAAAAAAAATATTTGCTGTGCACCATAACCAGGACCCATCACCAAAACCAAGGGAGGGAATATAAGGGTGCTGTCATGGACTCTGGAAAATCAAACTACCAGTAAGAGTAATTATCATTTCCACTTCATCACCACGACGGCTACAAGGAGATTGACCCCTGACCTCTGTAGGGGCAGGAACAGAGAGAGGGTTTAAATCCCCCCCTCCCACCACCAGCACCAGTGTTTCCTGTCCCTACAGAGGACAGGGGCAGAGAGAGTCTCCCTGCGGGGAGATGAAGATGAAAGCGGAACTTCCTGACACCTACCGGGTGTTCCCCCTGCCCTCCTGCGGTCTCCGTACTAACGCTGGGCAGGGGCGAAGGAGGGAGGCCTCGCTCCATTATTATATGTGAGCCTGCTCCCGGTCGCGATCTCCCGCCGGGCCTGTTTGGCTATCGCCGGGTGCGCGCCTAAGCGCTTCAGGATAACGGCCGTCGTCACTTCCGGGTGCCGAAGGAAGTGACGTCATTCAGAAGCGTCTCCGAGTCAAATTTTCGCGCGCAGCAGCGCCGAATGTCTCAGTGTACCGGCGTACATCGGAGCCAGCGTGCAGTCATGTCGGCTGAACCCCGCTCCCCTGGAGACCCTTCTGTGCCGCCTGTAGTAAGTCCCCTGTGGGGAAGCGCTTCTTCCTTTACCCTGTACTTGTCTATACACTGTACCAGGTTGCTTGTTCCTCCTCCTCCACATCTCTGGCTTGGGGCTATAACCTGCTGTTAGCATGTGTACTTACCATAGCTAATAAGGGTTGTTCTCCCCAGGTCACTAAGGAGGCTCAGAAAAAGATCAAAAAACAGTCCAAATGTGTGTCCTGCCTCAAACGGCTACCGGACGACTACCGTAAAAAGCTTTGTAAGGACTGCATATCTAATGTGATCGCCGAGGAACAGCCTTCTTTCCTTAAAGATCTAAGGTCCATGATCCATGAGGAAGTTAAAACCTCCTTATCCCAGATACCTTTACCTAGGGATGCACCCCCTTCAAAAAGACGTAGGGGCCCATCCCCTTCCCTATCTGATCCAGAGATTATAGAGGAGGAGGCCTCGTCCTCCAGAACACGGGAGGACGAGGCGGTCTCCTCTGATCTTGAGACTTCAGAATCAGATCAAAGATTCTGCTTCTCCTTGGACGAGATGCCAGACCTGCTAAGGGCAGTCCGGGCCACTATGGGGGTCGAAGAAACCCCTAAAGCACACTCAGTCCAGGATGAGATGTTTGGGAGACTCAGGGTTAAAAAAACCCGGGTGTTCCCAATCAATGAGAACATACGGGATATGGTGTTGGACGAGTGGTCCAACCCAGAAAAGAGGTTGGGGGTGTCCAGGTCCTTTAAAAACCGGCTGTTGTTTGACACGGACGAAGTTAAAATCTTCAGTGAAACACCGAAAATCGATATTCAGGTCGCAAAGGTCAATAAAAAGACTGCCTTGCCCTTTGAAGACACCTCTCAACTGCGTGATCCCATGGACAGGAAGGCTGATAGCCTCTTAAAAAAATCATGGGAAGCAGCGATGCTTATCTTAAAAACAAACATCGCAGCTACCTCAGTTGCAAGATCCATGAAACTGTGGCTAGAGGAACTGGAATCTCGTATCAGAGATAATACTCCTAGGGATGAGATCTTGAGATCCCTCCCCCTGTTAAAATCCGCCACAGCATTTATGGCTGACACCTCAGCGGAATCGGTCAGATTCGCTGCAAAGGACGCGGGACTCTCCAATGCGGCCCGTCGCGCCCTATGGATGAAAAGCTGGTCGGGCGACAACACATCAAAGATGAAGCTTTGCTCCATCCCGTTCTCAGGGGAATACGTCTTTGGCCCCGTCCTAGACCGTATCCTGGAGAAAGCGGCTGACAAGAAAAAGGGATTCCCAGAAGAGAGACCCTACAAAAGGAAATATCCCTTTCGGGCCCCCACTAGCCAGAACAATCCCTTTAAGGGTAAAGGGAAGTCAGGACGCTGGAGTTACCCCAAAGGGGGCAGGGGTAGGAATAACCCCTCCTCCTCCCAGAGTAAACCCTCGGATAAACAATGACGTCAGAGTGGGGGGGAGATTGAAGAATTTTCTGACTCCTTGGGAGTCCATTACCCCGAACCCTTGGGTCCGGGACATCATAAGATCCGGGTACCGGATCGAACTCTCTTCATCTCCCCCAAACCGCTTCATTGTTACCAACCCACATTCCCCCAAAGTACGCGGAAAGATTCTGGAAGGAATTCAAAGCCTTCTGGCAACGGACGTAATAGTACAAGTCCCGCCAACACAGCAAAAACAAGGTTTCTACTCAAACCTGTTTTTGGTAGAGAAAAAAGAAGGCTCTTTCCGTACAATCATAAATCTGAAAGCCCTGAACAAATTTGTCATCTATCGAAAGTTCAGGATGGAATCCCTGAAATCCCTGATTCCGTTGATAAAGAGGAATGCCCTGATGTGCTCAGTAGACCTTCAGGACGCATACTATCACGTCCCAATTCATCCAGAGTCACAAAGGTTCTTGAGGTTCGCCATCCAGGACCACAAGAGGGTAACCCGTCACTACCAGTTTACGGCCCTTCCCTTTGGGATATCATCTGCACCCAGAGTGTTTACAAAGCTGGTAGTCGAAATGATGGCCTTCTTGAGACACAAGGGACTGGTGATCATACCGTACCTGGACGATTTCCTCCTAATTGGCAATTCAGAGAAAGAACTCAGAAGAGACCTACAAACCTTTCTGTCTCTCGTTCAGGATCTGGGTTGGTTGGTGAACTTGAAGAAATCAAACCTGGTGCCCTCCAGCACTATCCAGTTCCTGGGTGTTATCCTGGATTCCCGAACACAACATACCTTCCTTCCGCCAGACAAGGTCAGAAACCTTCAATTAAAGGTCCGACGATTCCAGCACAGGAGGTCCTGTCCTATAAGAGAAGCTATGAGCCTCCTGGGTCTTCTCTCGTCCTGCATCACGTCCGTCCCATGGAGCCAGTCCCACTTCAGATCCCTCCAGTCGTGGATCCTCAGAGCTTGGAACAGACAGCAGGCCTCCTTGGATCAGAAGGTCCTGATCCCTCTGGCAGTAAAAACCTCCCTAGATTGGTGGAAAAACACAAGCAATCTGTCCTTGGGGGTCGTTTGGGAGAAAATCCCCTACATTCAGGTACTTATAGACGCAAGCGAGAAAGGATGGGGAGCGACAGTGGGAGACCGTTGGTTTCAAGGTTCCTGGACCCCAACTATCCGCTCTCAGTCCTCCAATTTCAGGGAACTAGAAGCGGTCTGGAAAGCCCTGAAAACCGCAGAGATACTTCTGAGGGGTCAACACGTAAAGATTCTTTCAGACAACACGACGACGGTGGCGTACCTATCTCACCAGGGAGGCACGAGATCGGAGAAACTGATGTCTATTACAAAGAAGATCTTCAACTGGGCAGAATCCCACGTGAATTCCATCTCCGCAATCCACTTAAAAGGGATACTGAACGTGGAAGCGGACTATCTCAGTCGCCAGTCGATAGACCAGACAGAGTGGTCCTTGAATCCAGAAGTGTTCCAGCTACTGGCAGAAAGATGGGGCACTCCACAGGTGGATCTGTTCGCATCCAAAAGAAACGCAAAGGTACCGACGTTCTGTTCGTTAAACCCACGGGACAATCCCTGGGCGTTGGATGCGCTCACAATTCGTTGGGACTGGGATCTCAGTTATGCGTTCCCACCATTGCCTCTACTTCCCAGGATAATCCAGAAACTCTACCTAGAAGATACGACACTAATCCTGATAGCTCCCTATTGGCCGAAGAGGAGCTGGTTTCCTGCTCTAAGGAATCTATCAGTAGAGGACCCATGGCCTCTTCCTGCCAGGAGGGACCTGCTTCACCAAGGCCCAATACTACATCCAGACCCAAGCTTCCTCAAGTTGTCAGCTTGGATCCTGAGGTCCAGAAGTTGAGGTCACAGGGGCTCTCGGACCAAGTGATAACTACCCTTAAAGCGAGTAGGAAGAAGGTTACCTTCTCAATTTATCTAAAAATTTGGAAGAGATTCTGTACATGGATGGGGAACCCGGCCCCAAACTTAGAGCCGCCCAATTTCTTGAAGATCTTGGACTTCCTCCAGCAGGGACTTGAACTAGGTCTCAGACCCTCTACCCTAAAGGTACAGGTCTCGGCACTAGCCTGCTTCTTTGATCGAGATATAGCCAGTCATCACTGGATCAGGAGATTCATGAAAGCTGCCTCCCGTCTACGTCCCTCTCTAAAATCTAGGATCCCCAGCTGGGACCTTAACGTGGTACTCACTGGCTTAACTCTCGCTCCATTTGAACCCCTATTTGATTGTTCCATCAAACATCTGTCGTTTAAAACTGCTTTCTTGGTGGCCATCACGTCCGCAAGAAGGGTAGGCGAGATCCAAGCATTATCGATACAGGAACCCTATCTCCGTATCACCGATGATAGGATTATTCTTAAATTGGATCCGGGTTTCTTGCCTAAGGTAGTATCGGACTTCCACCGAAACCAGGAGATAGTCTTACCCTCCTTTTGCAATAATCCCTCTAACGATAGGGAATCTAACTTCCACTCTCTAGACGTAAGACGCTCTGTCTTACGGTATCTTGAAGTGTCAAAAGGTTTCCGTAGATCCAATAACCTGTTTGTCCTCTTCTCGGGGAAGAATAAGGGTCTAAAAGCCTCCAGATCCTCTCTAGCACGGTGGATAAAAGACTCCATTTCCATTTCTTACGAGTCCCAAGACCTGTCTTGCCCCTCAAATTTAAGAGCTCACTCTACCCGGGCTATGTCCTCCTCCCAGGCAGAACGGGCCGGAGCTTCCCTTGAAGACATTTGTAAAGCCGCTACGTGGTCTAACATCCACACCTTTACAAAACACTATAGGTTAGACCTATCTAGCTCAGACTTGTCTTTTGGACGAAAAGTCCTTCAGGCGGTCGTCCCCCCCTAAGCTATAATTTTTTATATCTCCTTGTAGCCGTCGTGGTGATGAAGTGGAAAGCCGGAATTAGACTTACCGGTAATTCAATTTCCACGAGATCACCACGACGGCACATATATTCCCTACCCTTCCTTTAGCCTTACCTGGGAGGTTATGAAGTAATACCCTCTTGGTTTATTATGTTTGTTCTCACCACCTTTTTTCTGTCTCTGTAATTTTGGACACACTGGTGCTGGTGGTGGGAGGGGGGGATTTAAACCCTCTCTCTGTTCCTGCCCCTACAGAGGTCAGGGGTCAATCTCCTTGTAGCCGTCGTGGTGATCTCGTGGAAATTGAATTACCGGTAAGTCTAATTCCGGCTTTTTCCCATTGTCCTATGAAAGCATCAGTAGAGATCTCAGAGAGAGAGGGCGGGCTTGGGTGGGATAATAGCCTGCAAGACTTTTCGCCCAAAGGAAAGGTCAGAGACGGGAGAAAGGTCCAGTCTATAGGCCTATTGAACGTTAGAGCAGAAGACCAGGTAGCCGCTTTGCAAATGTTGAGAATAGACGCATCTGCTCTATCTGCCCACGAAGTAGATATGCGCCGTCCACCCCATAGGTACTGGTTTCTGTAAGGAAACATAAGCTAGACAGATGGCTTAATCCACCTGGCTATGGAATTTTTGCTAGCAGCCTTTCCTTTATCAGGACCTAAATACTGGACAAACAAGGGCCCCTGACTTCCTTGAAGTCAAAGCCACGATTCCCCAAGTCTCGCGCATGCGCATTGTTTCGCTGAAACCCGGCTAACAGCGGCAGTAGGAGACGTAGGGGATCGCAGCCGCACTGCAGGCTGTCGCCCTCAGGCAAGAGCGACGGTTAGGGGGCGCGGTTAGCTTGACTTGAAGAAAGGAGGCCAGGACTATAGCGCTGATGGAGAATAAAACTGCTTTTTTTTTTAACTTGCGCAGCATCGGACAACAGGATGAAATATATGATTATTAACGGGCTGCGGGCTACTATGAGGTACTGCTGGCGGCATTTTTGAGGTGACAGGTTCCTTTTAAAATATATTTTCCATATAATAAAAAAATAAAGACATAAATGAAAAATATAAACATCATGGGTATCACCGCGACCAAAAACGCTCATACTATTAAAATATAAAAATATTTTTCCAATATGGTGAGTGACGTAATGGAAAAAAGGGTCAAAATGGACAATTTGCAATTTTTTTCTTTTCTTCTCTTACCCCAAAAAATGTTATATAAAATGTGATCAAAAAGTCACACACACTCCAAAATGGTATAAATATAAACTACAGATTGTCCAGCAAAAAAGAGCCACACACAGCTCAGTATATATAACTATAAAAAAGTTATGGGGGTCATAAAAAAAATAAAAAAAAAATAAAAAATACATCGTTGTAATCCTACTAACCCAGAGAATGAAGGGCACAGGTCAGTTTTGCCGCAAACGGAACGCTGTGGGAACAAAACCCATGAAACGTTTTTCTTTCCAATTCCACCCCATTTTGATTTTTTTTTTTTTTTTTTCCCTGCTTCCCACTACATTGTATGCCATAATAGATGGTGGCATTAGAAAGTACAACTTGTCCCACAAAAAATAAGCCCTCATACAGCTATGTGAGCGGAAAAATAATGGCTCAGGGAAGAAAAATGAAAACGCTGGGAAAAGCTTCTGGCGTATTGGGGTGGTGGGTGTCAGACCCCTGTTGATCTGATATTGATGACCTATCCTGAGTATAGGTCATCAATATTAGCCCGCAGATAGCCGATGGCTTTCCTTCTGAAGTAATATGCTGCATAGAACCAGACTTTTTATACCCATACGTGTTTTCTGTCTTGTTGATAGAATGAACCGGTACAGAAGTACGTACAGGAAGCCATATCCCGGGACCGTGCCACCCAGGTCCACCGACCCCACATCGGGAGCTTGCAGCGGATCCAGAAAGATTTGAGAGCCTGGAAAGATGCTGAACGTCAAGAGAGCCGATATCGCTTAGTCTCAAGCCTTCGGCCAAAATCTGGAGAGGGTGATAATAGCCAGCCTGCCAGCCCCGTGGAAGAACGCCAACATGTACCAGAGAAGGTGGAGGCTTCCGCAAAAGAAGATGTGGACTCCAGGACGGATGAGACAATCCAAGTCTTTGATATAGAGCAGGAGGAAGCAGAGAAGGAAGCTGTTGATGTAAAGGTTTGTATGTTAGCTACAAAGATGCTTTTATGCTCCTCAGTGAAAGTTAAAGGGGTCCTCTGGGTAACAGATTTTGATGATGATCTGTCTTCAGGATAGCTCATCAGATTGTGGGGGCCCAACACCCGGCACTGCCATTGATCAGCTGTTTGGGACAACCGCAGTGTCACAAACTGTACAGTGTACTTCATACACATTGTAGATTTGGGTGCTGGCATACTTAAAGGGGTTCTCTGAAATATTTTTACTAATTACCTATTCTCTGGATAGGTGATCAGTATCTGATCTGTGGGGGTCCAACACCCAGGACCCCGATGATCAACTGCTTGAGAAGGCACCAGTGTTCACAGTAGCCCAACCCGTTTTCTCACAGCTTTCCGTAGGCCATGTGACTGCAATACGAAACACAGCCGCTATGACATGGACAGTGCTGTGCTTACTACTGTGAGCACCAGTGCCTTCTCAAACAACTGATTAGCGGGGGTCCCTAGTATTGGACCCCCACCGATCAGATATTGATGACCTATCTAGAAGTTGGGTCATAAGTAAAAATATCTTGGAAAGCCCTTATAAATTGGAGCTTAGCTGCAGTACCCCCGATGACCACTATACGGTGTTCAGCACTGCCTGATCCAGCTTCATAAATGGTATAGATTCTGCCCAAAACAGCTGATTGGTGGGGGTGCCGGGTGTCCGACTCCCACAATGTGATATTGATGACCTATCCTCAGGATAGGTTCTGGAAAACCCCTCTAATAATATACGTTATATTTCAAATGGTTGTACATCACAGTTGTAGAAGAAGACATCGCGCACATAGCCGTCCATCAATCTATTGCTGCTAAGCAAAATGTATAATAATGAACATGAGGTTCTTCATACATATAAGCAAAAAACAATGTGAACTAAGTATGCTGACATGGAGAGCGGCACCCAGGGATCTCACTGCACTTACTATTATCCCCGGGCGCCGCTCCGTTCTCCCGTTATGCCCTCCGGTACCTTCGCTCTGTAAGTTATAGTAGGCGGTGTCTGCCCTTGTCCTGCGGGCGTCTCCTTCTCCTAGGCTGCAGCGCTGGCCAATCGCAGCACACAGCTCACAGCCTGGGAGTTTTTTTCCGGAGGGCATAGCGGGAGAACGGAGCAGTGCCCGGGGATAATAGTAAGTGCAGTGAGATCCCCGGGCGCCGCTCTACATGTCAGCATACTTAGTTCACATTGTTTTTCCAGGTGAAAGGTCCTCTTTAACAGTGATTGCCGCAGTACCCCGCTCCCCCTTCAATAGTGGCTTCTATTGAGTGATAAGGTTCATGTGACCAGGCTTCTATTGGCTAATGCATCTTTTTGGGAACATCCCAGGAACGGTATGTCCTAGAGAGCTCCCGGTGATGTCACTGGCACTAATGGGTGGTGGTATAGTGCTGCCCTAGGCTGTTTTATAGACCCCCAACTTGTGTCGGTGATGTCACCGGGATCACTGCTAGGGGGAAGTCTCCACCTAGAATAGTGAAGGAGTAAACAAAACAGACCTGCACAATGTATCAAACAAGAACTGCTCCGATGCTCCACTTACGCATGGTTAATGAGTGAGGATGAGATTATGTCCGGCTTCAGCTCTGAACCCTATGAACACTATGTGAAACTGGCTTTGGTAACTCTTCAGATGATACCAAATGTATAAAAAATTGTGGCATAGAGATCAACTTACAGAACTTTTTCTATAAAAGCTCAGCTGTGGCAGTAGACTTCCTTTCAAAAGGCTTGAGTGTGGAGCATCTGACCATGTCCACTAGATGGCCATATGTGTGAGGAGGGAGAACATTGGATCTTGTGTCTAGATTTTGCATGTTGCCGCTGATTCCTTCAAACATTAGTTTCTTTTTCTGGATATCACAAGTTTTGAAATGTGACATTTTTTTATATATATATTTTTTTTTTTTTCAGGCCTCTGACCCAGAATCCATAATGTGTAATTCTGTGAAGATGATTCGGGAACGACTGGCTGTGTCTCAGGAAGGGCAAGGCTCCGAGCACAGGGAGAACCCAGACGAGTTTGTGTATGACATTTACTATGCAGAGTCGTCTCCACAGAACTGGATCCAGGACATTCTCTCTGTTCAGCCATACCACTATGAGCAGGAGCTGGTAAGAAGTGAGCCTAAGATCAGCCGATCTGTGTTCACAAAAATGTTCCCCTAAAGACAAAGATTTCTATGTGGAAAAACTGGGCGTTGCTATGACTGCTTCCTCCTCGATTGCCTTCCAGCAACAGATCTGTCCGTTAAGTGGTACATGTCTCGCTCCAAGTAGATATGCCTGTGAGGCTACTTTCACACTTGCATTTACATTTTCCGGTATTGAGATCCGGGAGAAGATCTCAATACCGGAGAAAAATGCTTCAGTTTTTTCCCCATTCATTGTCAATGGGGATAAAACTGAACAGGATGGAGTGCTCCAAAATGCATTCCGTTCCGTTTGGTTGCGTTCCCATACCGGAGAGCTGCGGTTTTCTTTCAGTCATGGGATGTGGAGGAAACTGGATCCGGCATGACCAACAAAGCAAGTCAATGGGGGCGGATTTGTTTTCTCTGGACACAATAGAAAACTGATCCGTCCCCCGTTGACTTTCAGTGGAGTTCATGATGGATCCGTCTTGACTATGTTAAGGATGATGCAACCGGATCCGTTCATAGCGGATGCAGAAGGTTATCAGTGACTGAAGTGTTTTTGCTGATCCCTGCCAGATCAGGGAAAAACGCAAGTGTGAAAGTAGCCTTAGACAGTGGGTATGGAACCACTGTGGTAACCAAACAGATTTGACTTAGGGGCTACGCCTAAGGGTGTTTTCCTGGCAGTCCCCTGATTTTCACACTTTAAGGCTACATGCACACGAACGTTGTTTGTTTCAGTGCGTGTTCCATGTTTTTGTTTATTTTAAAAATTTTTGCAGAAAGGATGCAGGACCCGTTCATTTGATATGGGTTTGCAAAAAATGCGGATAGCACACCGTGTGCTGTCCGCATTAGTATGTCCGTTCTGTAGCCCCGCAAAAAAAAATAGAACATGTCCTATTCTTGTCCGTTTTAGGCACTGTTGCAATGATCCGAAAAAATAAAAAAACAGATGGCATACGGATGTCGTCCGTTTTTTTATTTTTTATAGCAGACCGCAAAACACATATGGTCGTGTGCATGTAACCTAAAGGGGTTATCCAGGAAATGATAATGTTAACCTATCGCAGTGTTTCCCAACCAGTGTGCCTCCAGCTGTTGCAAAACTACAACTCCCAGCATGCCCGGACAGCATTTGGCTGTGCGGGCATGCTGGGAGTTGTAGTTTTGTAATAGCTGGAGGCACACTAGTTGGGAAACACTGACCTATCCTCTGGTGAGCGCCGCGGACTCCAGCAGCTAACCAAGCACAGCACCATTTTCAGTATAGCGGCTGTGATTGGTATTGCAGCTTAGGCCCATTTACTGCAATAGGGCTGAGCTGCAAATGGACCATTTGACCGATGTACAGAGATATCACATGGTCTAGGAAGAGGCCGCAGCGCTAACAGAGAACCCAAGCCCTTCTAAACAGCTGATCGGCAGGGGGTCCCGGGTAGGGTTGCATTGGGTATTGAAGTATCGGAGAAGGAGAGAGTCCCTCCCTCCCCACTGTGCCGCCGCTGCCACCAATGAGAAGAGAGTGGAGGAGGGGAGGGACTGTGGCCACTGCGCCACCAATGAAGATATTTAACCTGTTAATATGTGTAGGATGTGGGGGCCGGTATTACATCCCTGGCACCTGCCCTCTATGACAGGGCACTGCGATCCGTGGCAATTAACCCCTCAGGTGCAGCATTTAGTCACCTTGTCGTCCCCCCCCCCCCCCCCCCAAAAAAAATAGGATAGGACTGTTCTATTTTGGGCCGGACATTCCATAAAATGTGGAATGCACGCAGATTTTTTGGGGGTTTTATTTTTTTCACGTGGTATCGAGTATCGTAATACCTTTTTTATGTTATCGAAAATCAAATCAAAATTTTGCTATCGTGAAAACCCTAGTCCCGGGTGTCGAACCCCTGCTGATCTAATATTGATATCCTATCCTGAGGACTTCTGGACTTAACTGCAGGGAAACCTTGGTTGACAGCTGACCTACAGAGTTGAAAAGACATTAGTGAAGAGCACAGAAGGATCAGGCATAAGCATAGTCAGGGACCCGTCAAGGGTCGGAAAGGTACGAGCAATCCAATAAACAGTCCAAGGTCAGGACGGGCAGCTCAGGGTCGGTACAGTGATCAGGCCATGGTCAGGTCAGGCGGGGAGGTGTCTGGAAACCAGGCAGAAGTAGAGACACGACAAATGTAAAACAGTTCACCTTTACAGGACACTATAGAGAACTAGAACTAAGGTGACCATCCATTAGCTGGTTTGAATTGGGGTACACACGCTAAATTTGGCCTATTTTTGGCTGACAGACTTTATAGTTGTACAAAGACGCCAAATGCAAGTCTATCTGCTCCTGTGTCTTCCAAATGAGTCACAACTTCTGTGACCTCATTTTGTTTTTGCCCACTTTCTACTTGTGCAGATGGCTGATGAGGATGAGCCGCATGAAGTCTATGAAGATGAGGATGATGAGAATGAAGAAAGCAACTGGAGGAATGATTATCCTGATGAAGAGGAGGATGAGGAGTGCAGTAATCGGGAGGAGAGATATATGGGTAAGTACCATGTGTTTGGGTGCTTTCACACATAATGTTTCTAGGAAGAATAATTCTTTATTTTTAATTTAGAAAAATAGCAGTGCTTGGTGTCTTTTCCTGTTATTGTTTTTATGTTTAAAAAAATGTTGCGGCCAAATCTATGCTGAAAACCAATAGTGAAAATAATTTCTGATTGTGCCGTTTTTCTTCATTTTTGTCACATTTTCTAGGCCTGAGGCTTTATTTAAAATGCAGCATGCTCTGGGTATGGCTTTTTTATTTTTTATTTTATGTTTTTTTTTTTTTTTTTTTTTTAGTTAGTCTGTTCTCAGACTTCTGTATAGGACTTGAAAAACACCTAAACCAATGCATGAAAGTACTAAAAAAAAATAAAAACGAGTCTCAAGGTGGTTTTTACAACCCATTAAAAATGCCTCTAAAATTATGGGACAGATATATTAAAGGGGGTCTGTCAGGAGTTCTGCCCGTGCCTCTAGTCCACAAAGCTGTTCTACGGATTGGAATGTAAAGGCTTCTTTCACACACAGGGCCCACATTTATTAATTAGTTCACAATTACAATTTTATGTAAAGTTTGTACAGAAATGTGCAAAAAGTTGCAAGTTTCCCAGCCCCTACCTTATTTCTGCAGGAGTTTAGCATGGCCAAAACTGCTGACAGACCCTGCATTTAAGACTGAAGGGATTTGCAACAAATGTAATAGGATGGCACATGCCTCTTCATACGTTTGCACATTTTGGACTGTCCAGAAGTCTGAAAATGAAAAGTATTGCCTGCTATGTAGACTTTTGCCTCATTTTCTGAGTAGGGCTACACGGCGACACTGGTCGCGGCCAGGATCGCTGAGCGATGGTGGTCCCATAGAAATAAATGGGGTCGTAGTTGCAAGAAACCCAACACGGCTGGATTTCTTGTACCTGCCGAGGCCATACCATTCATTTCTATGGTATCACCGCTGCGCAGCAATCCTGGCCCAGACAGGTATTGCGCAACCAGTGTCACCATGTAGTCCTAGCCTAAATCTAATGCTTTCAGACCACCCCTCTTTTGTTAACTGCAAGCACAGCATAATTTTTTTTTAAATGTTTCCCGAATTTGCACATTTTTGCACAAAGTTTACACTTTATGGATCAGTTACACAGCAGTGCCACAGTAGGAGTATATATTAGGCTGTTACAGCAGCGGATGTTCTCTTTTTGTTCACACGGTTAGGGGGCATTCACATGAGCAGAAGAGCTTTGCGGTCTGCTTCTGCATCTGTGCCGCAAAAGACAGGACGTGTCCTATACTTCACTGCAACATGTGGACCACTGACCCATTGATGTCAATGGGTCCGACCATGGTACTATGTGCACACGGCCAATATCTGCATTTTGGGATCGTATGTATGCACCCTTAAAGAGGACCTTTCATGGGAATTTTCTAGTTTAATTAAATAACTTTCCTTGCGGGGTACGCCCTCGCTGATGCTGACACCCTGGTTGTTTTTTTCAAATATCTCTCCTACGCCCAGATATGCCCTTCTGCAGTTTTCGCTCTCAGTATGTTAATCCTGAGCATCGGTACAGGGAGGAGGAGACGGCAGGGTTTCTCAATGGGCGTCTCCTTCTCCCTGGCTGTAGCGCTGTCCAATCACAGCGGAGAGCGTCACAGCCAGGGAGAAGGTGAGCTGTTATGTTCCTCTGAACAGAAATACAGAAAACACAAAGCCTTCTTTTTTTTTTTTTTTATACAGTTTTTCACCTCTGCAGTCTCCCTCATCAGTGATTGCTAGCCCGAACCTATATGGAGATATGGTACAATGGACATATTTGCACCTGTTCATTGTATTGTGTGAATTAGGCCTTAGCTGCTGAAGCATGTCTACATCTTTCTTTCTCACTACAGCTCGTTCCTCCTCTCTCCATAGACTTCTGTGGCAGCTGTAATCTGATCCCTCAGCGAGTTGATAGCCAGTCTCAATCTCCCAAGGCAGATTTAGCAGAGAATTCAGAGTGAATTTTAGTTTAGGGAGAGAAAGGAAATTGCTTGATAACTGAAGAGAGGGGCATTTTACTTTTGATAAGATATATTACAAGATTTCTTATATTCACCTGTATTATTGAGTTTTGCGAAGTTTTGTAAAAAGTTAGGGACAATTTGACACTGAAAAGGTGTCTTCTTCAAATAAGGCTCAAATGGAAGATGGCATGGTGGCTCTGTGGTTAGTACTGTTGCGTAAGTTTCTTGCAGGAACTCCAGAATTATTCTACTAATACTACTGGTACTATTTCCTATACTAGTGCTACTACTCATTTAAGTACTTGTACCTACTAAGACTACTTAAATATTATCTATATCCTTGAAGAATCAGTTCTTGGAGAAAGCATTGTAAGGGCTTGTTCATATCAGTGTTGTTTTCCATATTTCTGTTCCACCAGAAGAACACCAAAATAAAAAAAAAGTCTAGTGTTTAAGGATGGCGTCTTCTCAGAAGCTGAGCGTGCGCCATATCCGCCAGGTAGACACCAGGAGGCATCGTCTGTGAACGGTGATAACGCCGATCATGGACTTTTAACCTCTCAAATGCCGAGGTCAGTTGTGACCATGGCATCTGAGCGTTGAAGTCCCAGGTGCACTGTGCTCTCGTTGCCTGAACGGCTCCTCTTCGCTAAAATTCAGGGAGCCGTTCAGTTGCTTTAATAGCTTCAGGCCCTATGAAGGCTACAAGGCTTGTCATAGCTAATAAGTTCCTATCATAGAAACATAGCAAATCTACCATAAGATGCAGTATTAAATCATTGAAGTCTATGGGAAAAGCATCCCCCAGGGCAGGCATGGCCAACCTGCAGCTCTCCAGCTGTTGCAAAACTACAACTCCCAGCATGCAAAGACTGCCTACAGCAGGGCATGGTGGGAATTGTAGTTTTACAACAGCTGGAGAGCCGCAGGTTCTAGAAAAGTAAAAAAAAAGTCAAAAAATGTTTTTAAAAAATAGATAAAAATTATTACATAATCTCTCATCCACATTTCTTCATATTAAAAAGAAATAAACAATAAAAAAAATATAATTATCAGCATTGCCACATCCCAGAATACCCCTACTATTAAAATAGAAACGTATTTATCCCGTACGGTGAACACCATTGAATAGAAAGTGATCAAAAAGTCATCACACTCCAATTGGTATTAATAAAACTGATTGCCCTGCAAAATATGAGCCCTCACACAGTTCCATAGACATAACTCTAAAAATGGCTATGTGAACGAAAAAAAAAAAAGTCAATGCTCTGGGAAGGCAGGGAGTAAAAAATGAAAATGATGGTTATTTTGAGCATCAGTTGAACAGCAAGAGAAATCCAGAGCACACAGCGCTGATGTGAACGAGTCCTCAGTCACATCATGTCTTACCATTCTGGTTCAGGCCAGCAAGGAGCAGTACGTGATGCAAAGTGTCTCCTTTCCACCGCATTCCTCTGGCATTAGGTCAGTGTATATATAATGCAGTTATTAACAAGTCATTAGTGCGCACTGGGTGTGGGACAATTCTAGGAAATCAAGATCTATTGTGCTCATGTTTGGACACAGGGCTCTCGTCTCTCCTGCATGTCTTCCATCTACACCCTTAGCGGGATTAGCATAAGACATTGGAGGTTACGGGAGGTGTGCGGGGGATAAACAGAAGGGACAGCACCCCTGATTTATACTGATCCTGATCATAGACCCACAACATGAGGCTTAGTCCATGACAAAATCTAAAACTGAAATGCTTTTTCTCCCTTTCTCATAGCAGTAATAATAAGGCTCCATTCACACATCCGCAATTCATTTCTATAGGGCCGCACTTCCGGGTCCGCATTTCCGTTCCCTAAAAAAATTAGAACATGCCCTATTCTTTTCCGCAATTGCAGAGAAGAATAGGCATATCCTATTAGTGCCGGTGATGTGCGGGCCGCAAAATGCAGAACGCACATTGCCGGTGTCCGTGTTTTGTGGATCCGCAAAACACGCACAGATGTGTGAATGGACCCTAATACGTCTAACAATAATATAATAGTAGTAATAGAAATCCAGATGTGGATGTAATGATGTTCAGCTCTTATTTTATTTTTACCTATATGACATGACCCTAATTATCTGGGTATACCTATAGGACCTAGAGAAGACCCGATCTTCCCCTATGCTCCTGACATGGGCCTGTATCTTCCTAAGGGCTCATGCACACGACCGTTGTTGTTTTGCAGTCTTTTTCATGGAGCCGTTCCGTATCTGAGTTTTTTTTTTTTTTCCTCTCTGATTTAAGTCCTCTTCCTTTCCGTTATTGTGCAAAACATATCCGTATGGTTTCCATATTTGATCCATTTTTTGCGGATCGGAAACGGTAACTTATTAATCACCGAACACGAGCAATATGGGCTGGGCATAGCATTTCTGCAGTATGGATACACAAAATACAGATGTTTTTCGCGTGCATTCCGTATTTTTTTGCAGACCAATTGACTTGAATGGGGCCTCGGACAGTGATTTGGGGACAATATTAAGACATGCACTACTTTTTTGTGGAACAGAAATACGGAAACTGAATGCACATGGAGTACCTTCTGTTGTTTTTGCGGACCCATTGAAGTGAATGGTTCCACATACGGTCCACAAAAAAAAAAAAAAAAAAAAAAAAAACCGAAGCAAAAAGAAAATGTGTGCATGAGCCCTAAGCCTCACACAAATACCCAGCACTTGAGTTTCCTGGCTTCTTTATATTCAGGAACATACAGAAAAACTCGCCCTGAGGCCTCATGCACACAACTGTGTCCGTTTTGTGGTCCACAAACCTGCAAAATACAGTTGCAGTCTGTGTGCTATTGACTTCAGTGGGTCCGTGGGCCGTATCTTTTTTTCAGAATGGACATACGAATACAGAAAGCACACAGACTTTTCTCGCCCAATTCCTTGGGGGACACAGGAACTCTTGGGTATAGCTTATCTCCATAGGAGGCGTGACACTAAGTAAAAGACTGTTAAGCCCCTCCTCCAGCAGCTATACCCTCAGCCTGGAGAGAGAGACTTCCAGTTTTTTGCTTAGTGTCAAGGAGGCAAGACACTCTCTGCACTGCAGAGCTGTCTTTGCAAAGATTTTTTTATTTTTATTTTTATTTTTCATTTGTTTTTTCCCACAGGGACAACAGAGTCGCAGTAGACCTCTCTGTTTTCCCGGGGTTGAGCTGCGCCAGGGCCGGTTATCCGCCCTGCTGCCTCCCCCACAGAAGAAAAGGAGGACCAGGGCAGCCCATGCTCCCCTGCATCCCGCCAGCACAGGGTCGCCCACCTGCAAGTCCCTCTCCAGCTGCTGCCACTTCTGTGTCAGTGGCTGAAGGGGGCGTCCCAGCTGGATGGACTAGAGGGTGAAGTCGCCGAATGGTGAGGTGGCTGTACAGCCGTTCCGCTCCCCTCCCCTCCCCTCCTTTCTCCTCTTCCTCCGCTCCCTCCTACTCCCCTCCGTTCTCGCTCCTGTCCCCGTTAGCTGGCTCCTACCGTTTGCGGGCCTCCGTTGCTCCGATTCAGGGGCGGGCCTATCGACCTGTCGGCGCTCTCTGGGCAGGCTGAGCGGCGTCTATGGGGGAGGGTTACTACAGGGGCGGCGACGCGGATCCTCTCCTTCGGCTCCTGTCTTCAGAGACCTATTGCAGGGTCCGGAGGGCTATATCATCGGGGTTCGGCGGCGGGCGGCATTTTGTTCGCGCGCGCGAAATGTCTCGGCGGGGGGCGGAGTTTTCATGCGCTTACATGTGCTTCTGGATTCAGTTAAGGGGCGGACGTCTTTTCTCCCGCTCCTCACCAGCCCCGCCTCTTCTCGTGCCTGCTTGCTGCTGTGTGCAGGACGGATCTTGCTGCTGTTCGTCTGCTGTGCCGCGGTCGTCTGCTCCCACTGTGACCTGGTAGGACTGTTGACCCTCTCCAACACTGCAGCCCTCTGGCCTGGACATATTGTTTCCAACCAACATGTCTGACCCCTTAGTGCCTGTGGGACCTTGGTATCATACCTGCACCGCGTGTAAGGCGCCCCTTCCTCAAGGGCAGTCTGACCCACATTGCTCGGCTTGCAAAGACCCATTGCAGGGTCCGCCATCTGTTGTGTCACCCCCTGGCCTCTTGGATCCCCCTGACTGGGCTAGATCCCTGTCCCAGGCTGTGGTTAGTCTCACTAGCGTTGTGGGCCGACTTGCAGAGGCGTTGCCATTACCGCAGCCGGATGATTCCCCTGCTGGGCCCTCCGGGTCCGCTGTTTTAGCCGACCCGGCTGAGTCCCTCTCTGCAGGAGATTCCTCCAGAGCCCATCAACCCCAGAAGCGGCCGAGGGTGGATCACCGGTCATCCTCAGATGCTTCGGTATCCCCCCCAAGGGTGCGTTCTCAGTCGGGTCCTTCCTCCTTACAGGATTTGCCCTCTGAAGGGGAGCTAGTCGATTCCGATTGGGATATGGACTCGGCACTGCCTTCAAAACTGGCCTCTGCCATGGGCCATCTTATTAGCAATATCCGTGATACTTTTAAGATTCACGATGATCCCCCCCTGATCCTGAAAAGACCAGTGTTTCCTTTTTTCGCCAAAACAGGTCTGCAGTTTTTCCCCTCCATGCTGACTTTTCGTCAGTGGTTTCTAAGGCCTGGGCCCGTCCTGATGCACGGTTTACCCCGCCAAAAAAGTTGGATGTCTGTTATCCGTTCCCGGCGGATTGCATTTCTAACTGGGCGTCACCCCCTAAGGTCGACCCCCCCTGTGGCCCGTCTGTCCAAGAGCACGGCTATTCCCGTTGCGGATGGTTCTTCCTTACAATCTACTGAGGATCGCCGTATAGAGGCCCTTACAAAGGGTATCTTTGCGGCCTCCGGTTCCGCTCTTAGGCCAATTTTTGCCTCCGCTTGGGCTGGAAAAGCGGTTTCAGAGTGGGCGTCTCAGCTGGATCTGGAGCTTGAATCCGACGTCCCTATTCAAGACCTCCGTGCTCTGGCTCAACTTATCGTTCAGGCCGGTAAATTTGTCTGTGAAGCATCCCTGGATGCCGGGGCTCTCATCGCCCGTTCGTCTGCCCTGGCCGTTTCGGCTAGAAGGGAGCTTTGGTTAAAGGTTTGGTCGGCGGACGCCGCGTCAAAGCGGTCTCTTACTAGCCTTCCCTTCACTGGTTCTCGTTTGTTCGGGACTCGCTTGGATGAAATCATCTCTGAAGCCACAGGGGGGAAGAGTACTCATCTTCCCCAATCTAAGGCTAGAAGCGCCACTCGTGGTCGTCCCACCTTCTCCCGCTTCAGGTCTTCTCGTAGGGCTTCCGCTCCTCGCACCGCTTCAGGTCCATCCGCTAATCCTGTCCAGGACAGGCGTAAAAAACCCTTTTTTCGGACCCAGCCCTCCTGGCGCAAGTCACAACCTGCTCGCGCTCCCGCGACCAAGCAGGCCCCCGCCTGAAGGTGCGCCCCCACCCACCCGGGTGGGGGGACGTCTCCTCCTGTTCAGGGACTTCTGGCAGGCGCACGTCTCCGACGCCTGGGCCCTCGAGGTTGTGTCTTCCGGGTACAAACTCGAGTTTGCGTCCCTTCCCCCAGTTCGGTTCTTTCGTTCCCGGGTTCCCCAGGATCCCCGAAGGGCGGCCGATTTTCTTTGCTGCCGTTCACACCCTTCTGGACAAAGGAGTCATCGCCCCGGTTCCTATGGGAGACAGGTTCAAGGGGTTCTATTCGAACCTTTTTGTGGTCCCCAAGAAAGAAGGTTCGGTGCGTCCCATTCTGGATCTAAAACGGCTGAACCGCTTCCTTCGTCTTCAGCGATTCCGGATGGAGTCTCTCAGGTCGGTGGTGGCTTCTCTGGAACAGGGGGAGTTCCTGGCCTCCATCGACATCCAGGACGCCTACCTTCATATTCCAATCGCGCGTTGTCATCAGTGCTTTCTGCGCTTTGCAGTGGGGTCCGACCACTACCAGTTCGTGGCCCTTCCCTTCGGGCTGGCGACGGCCCCTCGTGTTTTCACGAAGGTCCTTGCCCCTGTCCTCGCCTTACTTCGTTCCAGGGGAGTTTTTCTACTTCCGTATCTGGACGATCTCCTAATCAAGGCGCCTTCTCTGTCACAGACTTCCGCCAGTGTGGATCTCTCGCTGCAAACCTTGCGCCGGTTCGGTTGGATTATCAACCTACCCAAATCCTCTCTTGTTCCTTCCCGGCAATTGGTCTTTCTGGGGATGCTGCTGGATACGGATTCAGCGGTGGTTCGGCTTCCGTTGGAAAAGCGCCAGCTCCTTCATCGGTCGTTCAGAGCCTTCTGTCCCACCGCCGTCCTTCCTTCCGGTTCAGCATGCGGGTCCTGGGACAGATGGTGTCCTGCTTCGAGGCGATTCCTTACGCACAGTACCACTCCCGCACCTTTCAGACGGCCATTCTGTCCGCCTGGGACAAGTCCCAGGAGAGTCTGGATCGGCATTTTCCCCTTTCCCCCCAGGTTCGTTCCTCTCTCCTCTGGTGGCTGCGGACCCCTCTCCAGGGGAAGTCCTTCCTGCCAATAACTTGGTTGGTGATTACCACCGATGCCAGTCTGCGGGGTTGGGGGGGAGTGTTTCCTCCTCGGTCCGTCCAGGGCACTTGGTCTCCATCGGAGTCCAGACTGCCGATCAACGTTCTGGAGCTGAGGGCCATCCTCCTCTCGCTCCGGCACTGGACTTCGTTGCTTCAGGGTCGCCCAGTTTGGGTCCAATCGGACAATGCCATAGCTGTGGCGTACATAAATCACCAGGGGGGCACTCGCAGCGCGGCGGCGATGAGGGAGGTGTCTCTAATCCTTCGCTGGGCGGAGGTTCATGTTCCTGCCCTTTCGGCCATTTACATCCCGGGGGTGGACAATTGGGCGGCGGATTTCCTCAGCCGGACGACGATCGACCCGGGGGAGTGGTCTCTGCACCCCGACGTCTTCGAGTCTCTTTGTCTCCGTTGGGGTCGTCCGGACGTGGATCTCATGGCCTCCAGATTCAACCACAAACTTCCCACCTACGTGGCCAGGGCCAAGGATCCGGACGCTTACGGCGCAGACGCGCTCGTCCTCCCCTGGACGGAGTTTTCGCTCCTCTACGTGTTTCCGCCCCTGCCTCTTCTTCCACGGGTCCTTCGGAAGATTGCGGCGGAGGGCACGCCAGCAATCTTGATAGCCCCGGACTGGCCGCGTCGTCCTTGGTACGCCGACCTTATGTTGCTTCTGGCAGACGCTCCCTTGCCTCTGCCTCTCAGAGAAGACCTCCTCTCTCAGGGGCCGATCTTCCACCAGCATTTAGGGTCGCTACGTTTAGCGGCGTGGCTATTGAAACCGCGGTCCTGACGCGGCGGGGGTTTTCTGCTGACGTGGTCCGTACCATGATTCGTGCGCGTAAACCGGCATCGTCCAGGATTTATTACCGTACCTGGCGGGCCTATTTAGCCTTCTGCGAGGCCTTAGGGATTCCTCCTCTGCGGTTTTCCCTTCCTACGGTTTTGTCCTTTTTGCAGTCTGGTCTGGATCTGGGCTTGGGTCTCAGTACCCTGAAGGGTCAGATTTCGGCTCTTTCGGTCCTTTTTCAGCGCCCTCTGGCTCTGCTCGGTCCAGTTAAGACCTTTCTTCAGGGGGTTGCTCACTGTGCTCCCCCGTATCGCCCTTCCGTTCCTGCTTGGGATCTTAACGTTGTACTGACGGCTCTCCAATCTTCCCCTTTCGAGCCTCTGCGCAAGGTTTCCCCTCGCTTGTTGTCTTGCAAAGTTTTCTTTCTCGTCGCTATCACGTCTCTTCGGCGTGTGTCTGAGTTGGCGGCTCTTTCATGCGTGGAGCCCTTCTTGGTTTTTCACCAGGACAAGGTGGTTCTCCGCCCAGTTCCGGATTTTCTTCCGAAAGTGGTGTCCGCCTTTCACCTGAATGAAGATATTGTCCTTCCTTCTCTGTGTCCGTCCCCGTCGCATCCTCGGGAACGGGATCTTCACCGTCTGGATGTTGTTCGGGCTCTCAGGATCTACCTCGATGTGACCAGACCCTTTCGACGCTCGGATTCTCTGTTTGTGGTTCCGGAGGGTCCGCGCAGGGGGCTGGCGGCGTCTAAGGTGGTTGTTGCCCGCTTCCTCAAGATGGCTATCGTTGAGGCTTACCGTGCTAGGGGCAGGGATCCGCCCTTTGGTGTTACCGCTCATTCTACGAGAGCGGTCGGGGCTTCCTGGGCTCAGCGTAATCGTGCCTCGGCTGAACAGCTGTGCAAGGCGGCCACCTGGTCTTCTTTGCACACGTTCACCAAGTTTTACAGGGTTAACACTTATGCCTCGGCGGATGCTGCTTTGGGCCGCTTGGTCTTGCAGGCGGCGGTGCCTTAATGTCTAGGGTGCTTGGTTCGCCTTGGATTGTGGTCCCTCCCTATTTGTGGACTGCTTTTGAACGTCCCAAGAGTTCCTGTGTCCCCCAAGGAATTGGGCGAGAAAACGAGATTTTTGTATAACTTACCAGTAAAATCTCTTTCTCGCTCTTCCTTGGGGGACACAGCGCCCACCCATTGTTTTTTGCTTGCCCTACGGGTGTTTTTTGACTTGTTGGTGTTGGTTTGGTTACTCCTTGCCTTTTGTCTTTTCACTACTTGGGCACATAACTGGAAGTCTCTCTCTCCAGGCTGAGGGTATAGCTGCTGGAGGAGGGGCTTAACGGTCTTTTACTTAGTGTCACGCCTCCTATGGAGATAAGCTATACCCAAGAGTTCCTGTGTCCCCCAAGGAAGAGCGAGAAAGAGATTTTACTGGTAAGTTATACAAAAATCTCGTTTTGTTCTGCAGAAAGATAGATGTCCTATATTTGCCTGCAAAATTCTGACCACAGACCCATTGATGTCAGTGGGCCCACAAAAAATGCAGATGCAACACAGGTGGTGCCTGTATTTGGCAAAATGCTAAATACATACAGCCGTGCATTAACCTGACTAAGTTCTACTGCATAGCTGGGCAACTGAGACACTGGTTATAAGACACCAAACATGCTTGCTATATGTGTGTGTCTTCCAAAGTATAAGACCTCTTTCACACGGGCGTCATGTTTTTGGCCCGGATAGGATGCGGGTGCATTGCGGGAAAATGCACGATTTTTCCGCGCGAGTGCAAAACATTTTAATGCGTTTTGCACGCGCGTGAGAAAAAATCGGCATGTTTGGTACCCGAACTTCTTAAGACGTTTGGGTTTGGGATCGGGGTTGTGTAGCTTGTATTTTCCCTTATAACATGATTATAAGGGAAAATAATAGCATTCTTAATACAGAATGCATAGTACAATAGGGCTGGAGGGGTTAAAAAATAATAATAATTTAACTCGCCTTAATCCACTTGTTCGCGCAGCCCGGCTTCTCTTCTGTCTTCATCTTTGCTGTGCAGTAGGAAAAGGACCTGTGATGTCACTGCACTCATCACATGATCCATCACCATGGTGATGGATCATGTGACGGACCGTGTGATGAGCGCAGTGGCGTCACCACAGGTCCTTTTCCTCACAGATGAAGACAGAAGAGAAGCCGGGCTGCGCGAACAAGTGGATTAAGGCGAGTTAAATTATTATTTTTTAACCCCTCCAGCGCTTGCTTGCGGATGTTTGCAATTTTCACGCAGCCCCATTCACTTCTATGGGGCATGCACCGCGTGAAAAACGCACAAAATAGAGCATGCTGTGATTTTCATGCAACGCACAAGTGATGCGTGAAAATCACCGCTCGTGTGCACAGCCCCATAGAAATGAATGTGTTCGGATTCAGTGCGGGTGCAATGCGTTCACCTCACGCATTGCACCCGTGCGGAAGTCTCGCCCGTGTGAAAGAGGCCTAAGGGTATGGTGCATGTTACCACAGAGTCAGGATTGCTCCTCCATGGGAAAAGTTATCAAAAAGGAAATAACAGCATTGGGACTTTCAGAATCCAAATAAACAGCAACTTTATTGTGCGATGTTTTGGCTCCACACAGCGCTTTTCTCAAGCAATAGGAAAGTACATAATGGCGAATACCGTTATATCACTTCCACAGTATACAACTAGGAAAAGGGAAGTCCTCACCTCGCTGCACAATGCGTTCACACTCAGTCCTGTTCTGCTACTGACATGCATTGAATTATTATTTTTTTTATACTGACATGCGGAGGGAAGTCCTGGTTTTAGGACATGCACCAGCAATCCTGCCTACATCCTCTCCGACATGTGCACTGTGCAGGATGCCGGCGCTTGTAAGTTCTGCTGATAGCCATGATGTACACTGTGTGGCTCTTGCCGTCATCATCAGTTTATGAACTCTAGTCATGGCCATTAGCACTTTACACATACACGTTATTATGATTGTATTATGGCATCTCGATGAACTGCGTCCAATGATAAGTCACTGAGATGAATTACATAGGAATTTTTATGACCCTAAGATACAGGTGAAACTCGAAAATTTAGAATATCGTGCAAAGTTCATTTATTTCAGTAATGCAACTTAAAAGGTGAAACTAACACATGAGACTCATTACAGGCAAAGTGGGATATTTCAAGCCTTTATGTGTTATAATTTGGATGATTACGGCTTACAAAACCTCAGTCTCAATTTTGAGGTACCCTTTGCTCAGGGGGTATGGATTAATTAGCTGACTAGAGTGTGACACTTTGAGCCTAGAATATTGAACCTTTTCACAAAATTCAAATTTTAGGCTACTTTCACACTTGCGTTTGGGGGCTATCGCAAGCAGCCCCGAACGGATCCGTTCATCCCCAATGCATTCTGAATGGATAAGGATCCAGTTTGGCTCCGTTCCGCCTTCATTCCGCTCTGGAGGCGGACACCAAAACGCAGCTTGCAGCGTTTTGGTGTCCGCCTGGCCGTGCGGAGCCAAACGGATCTGTCCTGACTTACAATGCAAGTCAATGGGGACGGATCCATTTGAAGTTGACACAATATGGTGCAATTGCAAACGGATCCGCCCCCCCATTGACTTTCAATGTAAAGTCAGGAGTCCCTATCAGAGTTTTCTCCAATCCGATGGTATATTTTAACTTGAAGCGTCCCTATCACCATGGGAACGCCTCTGTTAGAATATACCATCAGATCTGCATTAGATCGTGAAAACTCAGATCCGACAGTATATTCTAACACAGAGGCGTTCCCATAGTGATGGGGACGCTTCAAGTTAGAATATACTAAGAATGTGTACATAACTGCCCCCTGCTGCCTGGCAGTCCCTGATCTCTTACAGGGGGCCGTGATCCACACAATGAACCCCTCACAGCCGGATCACAGCCCTGATCGGGTGCTGCCAGGTAGCAGGGGCCAGACCCCCCTCCCTCCCCAGTATTAAAAGCATTGGTGGCCAGTACGCCTTCCCCCCCCCCCCCCCCCCCCCCTAGTATTAAAAGCATTGGTGGCCAGTGCGCTCCCTCCCCAGTATTTAAAAGCATTGGTGGCCAGTGTGGGGCATCGCACAGACCTGTCACTTACCAGTAGGAGGAGGGCCGGCCGCAGACAGCGTAGGTAAGTATAAGCTAAGTAACCATGGCAGCCAGGACTGCAGTAGCGTCCTGGCTGCCATGGTAACCGATCGGAGCCCCAGCGATTAATCTGGGACTCCGATCGGAAATGCCGCTCCGCTGCCACCAATGATGGGGGGGGGGGGCCGCACTGGCCACCAATGCTTTTAATACTGGGGAGGGAGGGGGGTCTGGCCCCTGCTGCCTGGCAGCACCCGATCAGGGGGGCTGAGGGGTTAATTGTGCAGATCACAGCCCCCTGTAAGAGATCGGGTGGTGGCAGGCAGCAGGGGGCAGTTATGTACACAGTTCTTAGTATATTCTAACTTGAAGCGTCCCCATCACCATGGGAATGCCTCTGTGTTAGAATATACTGTCGGTAGGGGTGCGCCGAAATTTCGGCGGCCGAAAATATCGGCCGAGAATGCACCTAATCTGTTTCTGCCGATATTTTTACATATCGGCCTGGAAATAGCGGGGAGGGACTGGGAGGAGGAGCTGGGGGCCGGTGCGTTCACTGTGTTCCGGCCCCCAGCTCCAGTAGTTATAAAATGTTGTACAATTAATAAGCATTCTATTCATGAGGCCCCCTCTGCAGTATTGCATTCAATACAGCCACATCCTACTCACAGGGCTGTGCTGGCCGGCCGGGCAGACGAGCGGCAGCGTCACGACTGACGTCACATGCCTGCGCCGCCTCCTTCATTCAGAAAGTAGGCCGGGCACATGACGTCAGTTGTGACGCTGCCGCTCCTCTCCCCGGCCGGCCAGCATTAAGATGACAGCCCTGTGAGTATGATGTGGCTATATTGAATGTAATACTGCAGAGGGGGCCTCATGAATAGAATGCTTATTAATTGTACAACATTTTATAACTACTGGAGCTGGGGGCCGGAGCACAGTGAACGCACCGGCCCCCAGCTCCTCCTCCCAGTCCCTCCCCGCTATTTTCTATTAATTGTACAATGGGGGGGGGGGGGGTCTGTGGATGGCACTGTTATGGGGTGGGTGGGGGTCTGTGGATGGCACTGTTATGGGGTGGGTGGGGGTCTGTGGATGGCACTGTTATGAGGTGGGGAGGTCTGTGGATGGTACTGTTATGGGGTGGGGGGTCTTTTAAAAGTATTTGGGCAAAAAGGCAGTTTCGGTTTCGGTCAAGGGGTATCCTGAATTTTCGGTTTCGGACCAGGATTTTCATTTCGGTGCACCCCTAACTGTCGGATCTGAGTTTTCACGATTGTGAAAACTCAGATCTGAAAAAGCTGTTATGCAGACGGATCCGCACTGAACTGATGACATCGTTTGCATGTATAGGTGCGGATCTGTCTGTGCAAATACCAGACGGATCCGCACCGAACGCAAGTGTGAAAGTAGCAGTTGCATTACTAAAATAAATGGACTTTTGCACCATATTAAAATTTTTCGAGTTTCACCTGTATATATTTTATTAGGTTGAATATTTTAATTGCATACTGGGGAAGCGATGTCATTGCTGACAATATATACTTAGCCCTACACACTTTACCACTCCTGAAGAAAGGCTCTGTGTCGAGCCAAAACGTAACACACATGTGGTGAACAAAGACATTGTTTCTTTGGAAGTCCTGTTGCAGCTATTTGCTCTCTGTAAATATACATTTATTTTTGTATTTATTTTTTTATGGGTAAAATTCCCACCCCAGTGACATATATGCTAAACACCAGCTGGCGATTTTATGCATCTCATGTGGACATGGCACAGCATTCAGGCCTTCTGGACTGAGGTTACTGATCTCTTCACTGGCGTGGTTATCTCCTTAAGGGCTCATGCACACGACAGTATTTTGCGTTCAGTATACTGCCCGTTTTTTTAGTTCAGTATGCGGTACATATACTGAACCATTCATTTCAATGGTTCAGCAAAAAAAAACTGAAGTGTCTCCGTGTGCATTCCGTTTCAGTATTTCAGTACCGTAAAAAGATAATACATGTCCTATTCTTGCCGCAAATCAAGGTGCTTGGCTCCATTCAAGTCAATGGGTCCGCAAAAAAACGGAACACATACGGAAATGCATCCATATGTCTTCCCTATCTGTTCCGTTTTTGCTGAACCATCTATTGAAAATGTTATGCCCAGCCCAATTTTTTTCTATGTAATTACTGTATAATGTATATGGCATACGGAAAGGGGGCGGAACAACGGATCCATAAAAAACAGACTGCAAAACACTGAAAAAGCTATACGGTCGTGTGCATGAGCCCTAATACTAACTACTCCTGATGTCTACTGGGGCTCCTGGTTGAAGAACATTGCCAGCATCATATCTGTATTTTTTTTTTTTACCTGAAATACTCTTCCTGTTACTCAAAATGCACCGAGATGAATAGATACTTTGTGTTTCCGCCTACATAGAAATGGCGCAGCATAGTCAATACTCTCACTGTATAGATCACAATAAAGGCGGTCTAATAAAACCGTGCAGAAGGTGTAGGGTGAACTTTTTCTGTGATTATTTATTGCCTGGGATATGTGTAAATCACATTTTTATACATTGTATATATGACTATTATATTGCTGTTTTTATATTGTGTATGGCTGTAATAAAAAATGCTTCTGTTTGTCTTCTGCTAAAATAAAACCATTAAAAAATAAATAAAATTGAGAGGAACATTTTGAGAGAACCGTGTGCCTCTGTTATACAGTATAATGCATCTATCCGATTTTATACCCTCAGGTTATTATGAAGACGATGATGAGGACGCTGGCCAGGGCAGAGGACACGCATGGGATGCCTACCGTCATAAAGCACTGAGAGAACTTGAATATGATGAAGAGGAATCTTCTGACTAATTGGTAATTGTGCTACGTTGGAGGGCATCTCTCTGCATTTCAAGACCAGTGTTCTGTTTTAAGAGCAAGCTTACATCAGTTTCCTTCAGTATAAGGCTCTGTTTACACTGGCGTCCAGCTTCTCTTGCCCCAGTGGGCAAACTTAGCCTTAAGTCAAACTTAAAATAAAATAAAAATGAAACCTTATGGAATGAACAATGTCAGTGTGAACAACCTAGAAGGGGTATTCCCATCTCAGACATTGATGGCATATGGCTAGGATATACTATCAATGTCAGATAGGATCGGGTCCCAGAGGTGAGACATGATCCTATCTCCAGAACAGTACCCCCAAAGTGAAGGAAAGCTTGTGGCGTGCTCACCATTCACTGCTATCGAAGCTACAAAAATAGTTGAGCGCACTTGGCTATTTTTATTTTTTTTCAAAGTCCCACAGCAGTGATTGGAGAGCGCACTGCACATGTGCGGGGACCCCCACCATTCACCGCAATGAGACCCCCAGAAATTGTAGAACCAGCGATTTTACAACACTCCCATAGCGGTGAATGGAGGGTGGCCGGACCTGCCCAGCCTCACTTCGGAGGCCCCCTTCTAGAGATAACAGCAGCTCTGAGGTGGGACCCACACTTGTCTAACACTGATGGCATATCCTAGCGATACACCATCAATGTCCGAGATGGGAATACCGCTTTTCATAAAGATTTTCAGTTTTATTTCTCTTTTTTTGTGTGTTTATTTCAATGTATCTTCTGTTTAACATGTGTAAAAAATGTCTGTAAACTCAGATTTTATGTTAATAAATATTCTTTACATAAACAGTAACTGCATTATAGTATTACTCACCCTAACAGAATCCATTGATTCAAATGTACAGAATATAGAATTCCGGTATAGAAAACATGACTCTTATTGAAAGTCTGCAGTACGGAGTAAAAATCCTCGGTGTATGGTGATTAGATCATTTCAGTAGCTTCGCGCTTACTGGCACCATATGTGAGGGGTGTATAGCCTAGTGCCTAGGGTTACCACTAGGGATGAGCGAATTTCATATTTTGAAGTTTGTGTGCGAGTTCGTATTGTGGTATTTTACTGAATTGCGTTATGTATTCCGTTACCACGGACCATAACGCAACGCCTTTAGAGGCATTCTGTTATTCGTTCCGTCATAAAAGAAGTCTATGGCCTGTATAACTGATCAGTCCGGTTTACGTTATGCAGGACAGGACTCCAGCATAACGTAAACCGGACGGATCCGTTACGCAGGCCATAGACTTCTATTATGACCGAATGCCTCTAAAGGCATTCAGTCATGGAATTGCGTTATGGTCCGTGGTAACGGAATCCATAACGCAATTCAGTAAATACAAACACGAACTCGCACACAAACTTTAAATTATGAAATTCGTTCATCCCTAGTTACCACCTGTAACTCAACGTCAGCTTGCTGGTGGAACATGCTTCAGAGTCTGCTATCCACATGGGCGGCTGCTCCACGGAGGTACTTGGGGACCAACAGGGAAAACAGAAAAGGTAATTTTACAGACTTGGGATGTAATGAGCCTGCAAATTTCAACACCCTTTAAAAAAAAAAAAAAGTGGCTTTCTTCCAAAAACAACCGCTGTTGCTTTATGGAAACGCCCATTAAAGTCTATGCAGAGTGTTCAAAATATGGATGCATCTAGGTTATATGCATGTTTTTCATACTGTTAATGTATGTCACTTTGTTTTCTCCCTAGAGGACACCCTGCCATACATATTTACAGATAAGGTCATTTTGTCACAAGATTAACATTCTGTTCGCATTGATTTCATGGCTTGTTTTCTAGGAGCCATCTGCACCTTAGCCAAATTGTGTTTAGCACAGTGCCCACTGCTCCATAGGCCCCCATACATCAGAGGGCAAAAGAGTGTCCTTTTGGTCTCTGTCTGGCAGTATTCATTGGCATACAACTTTCTTTCAACAGTATAGGACTGTTTTATGCCAGTCTTTGCCCCCAGAGGATGCGCATAACTTATGACAAGGTGTGCATCTCTACTTCAATCCATGCACCTTTAGTGAAACTCTACTCCACTTCCAGAGTGGAGTAAGTTTTCAGCATCTTTTATTCCTAAATGTAAGTGAATATGCCAACCAAGTGGCTAGGACGGCGTAAAAACGCCATGTGGAAGACATACCACATGCAAATTATAATCCTGTATAAATAAAGACAGACGCCAGTCATATATTCATGTTGTATTTTACTGTACGTTGGAAAAGACACAAGCACCAAATCATTTCTTTAAGGAACAAGAATACAAAAAACCATGAAAGTCACGATTCTACTGAAGAGACCCGCTCCTTTTTGTCTTTGTAAAATGGCACGTAAAAAGTGGGATCTCTTGAAGGATTCCGTCAGTCTGTACTATACCAAAAATTGAAAAAAAAATACTCCTATTTGGTAATTTCAAGTCTGCTGTATCCTTCCTTCTGTACAAAGTATGAACGGACACTATAGTCAGTCCCAGAGTTACTGCTGCCAGGTATCTTAGATGGGCTTCTCCTGGCTTTCTTGAAAACCTTGCTGTGCCACCGTGTGCGGAAGAAAGCCCGCTTCTTCACACATGCACTTGTGTGATTGCCAGGACTGGATGCAGGTTCTTCTGTTCAGGTCCCTGACCAAATGTGTTCCTGAGTTTTCCTGCTCGGTGGGGACCTGAGTGGAAGAACCCGCATCCAATCCTGGAGGTCACATGAGCATAGTGTAAATGGTGGAATCGGCAGCGCGACCAAGGGGTATGTACTGGGCAGACTCTTTCCTCCATAGGTTAGCACATAGCAAGATGGTAAACAAAGCCCAGAGAACCCCTTTACCATTATCCTGAATTTCTCCAAGCAGCAGGTTGAATGCTTGTTTTTTTTTATTCAACAGTCAATTTAGGCAAACTGCTCCTTTTATGGCTTTCCTCTATGTGGGTATGTATGAATGGATCACATATTGTCTATCATCTAATGGCCATGTAGAGGATTCAGTGCATATGAAAGAGGTAGGAGATGTTGAGAGCCTAAAAAGAGAACTGCGGCCGTGGAAGTGATGACACCATTACACAAGATAACGGAAGAGTTAATAAAGTGAGTACCAGTGGATTGCAACTCGCAAATCTCAAGCTGTTGTGAAACCAAAACTCCAAGAACTTGCTGTACGTGTGAGGCCTGCTTCTACCAAAACGAGAGGGTAGCACGCAGTGACCACTTCTGTATGTTGGCTACAGTGCTATCCTGCATTTACTGATGGGTCCAATAACTATTCCATAAATACAGTAGGAAAACCCCCCCTTAAAAATGTTTCTGAAGAATGCCCAATTTTGACACCGACCTGATTTAAAGCAATTAAAGGGGTTATCCAGTGATTAATATCAGATCACCAGGGGTCTGTCACCCGGGCACCCTGCCAATCAGCAATTAGAAGAGGCCGGCGCTCCATGACGGCCGTGGCTTCTTCCCCTGCCATGTGACAGCTCCGTACATCGGTCACATGGTCCAGTGGCCGCTCAGGCCCATTGAAGTGAATAGGGCTGGGCTGCAATACCAAGTACAGTGTTGTGCTTGGAGAGATGCCAGGGCTCATGTAACAGCGGATAGGTGAGGGTGCTGGGACTCAGATCCCCACCGATGTGCTTACTAGCACCAATCCTGAGGATAGGTCATCATTATCTATAACCGGATAACCCCTTTAAGCTACTGTAGTGTTTAAACCAGAGCAAATGTTGCAATTTTGTGCAGGCTTAAAGGGAACCTGTCACCACACAATGCAGTGTAATCTGCAGGCAGCATGTTATAGGGCAGGAGGAGCTGAAAGATCCAGTAAATCCTGTAATTTATTCACTTACATCTCTGCTCTTTTTATGCATTGGAGTCATGTGGGCGGTCCTACTCTGTGACTGGCAGCCTTCCCTGTGTAAAGTCATGCAGAGTTAGCAGCCAATCACTGAATGGCACCTCCCACACAACTCGGATGCAGAAACTTAAATGTATAAATTATTCGTTTAACTGAATCCTTTCCGACTAAATATATATCTCTGCTCAGCTCCTCCTGCTCTAAAAAATGCCTCCTGCAGACTGCATGCATTTCGTGGTAACTGATTCCTTTTAAAGGAGCCACAAACATGGCTGAAATATCTGAGGTATAAGGTGCTCTCTCAAGTTGTATTCCTACTCGGCAAACTGTCTGCTGCCCACTCCCCTGTATTATGGCCACAGTTGGCAGCAGTTGGGGGGGGGGGGGGGGAGATTTATCATTGTGTGTTTGGGGTTATTTTTTTTAGACTACAGTTGCTTTGCACACTTGTGCCAAATTTATGAAAATTTGATGTAGTTTCACCACTTTCAGGGAAAGTACATCAGGGGGTTGCCTGGGGTGGAGCTGCGACCTTTTAATAGTTCACACATCATATATAAGACACCAATGTTCTAATCTGTAATTCCAACCAACTTTTGAAAGTGGTGAAGCTCATCAAAAGTCTCAAAAAAATATGCACAAAAGGGTTGTACGCTACGTTGCTTGCTGCATTTTTACATTACAAAACTGGCATAGCAGATTTAAAAAACGCTGCGCCGCCGCACCCCCCCCCCCCCCCCCTTAGTGCCCAAATTTACACACTTCAATAGCATGTATGATTAACAATGAATCGGATATTTGCTTACAGTCGCCTTGTATAAGGGCATATCTTCAGGAGTGCTAAAACTGTGATATCAGCAACTGGCGGTCTATAAATGCAGCTGCTCTATCTTATACTTGACATGTGCTGCCATAGAAATATGACCATGTTAGTACGATTCTACTCCAAGCGATAAGCACCACTTGTGAGGATTAGTGGTATGTGTCCTTCATGATCAGGAGCTGTGCATTACTAAATCATGTGAAGTCACCATCTTGAGAAGAGGCGTGATCAGATGTTGGTCAGAGAAGACCTGTTTTTAATGGCTTGTATGTTACTCTAAATAGGAGTGCACAACCTTTTCTTGTTCAAGGGCCACAATGTCAGATTGCACCACTCCAAAGTCCCTATGGACAACAAAAGCATGTTTTTTTGTTAAGGGGGGTGTCCCTTAACCATTTTTTTTGGACAGCAAAAATGTTAGTGAGGATCCTAGAGGTCAGACCCTAACCTATTTCAAAATCTCATTCCTCTCTAAGGAGGGAAAGAATGCATGCTTGTACTAAAAGCAGAGATTTGGGGCCCCTCATTCTTTGTGAAGGTGGCAGTCCCAGATGTAGAGCCCAGCTTAAATTTCTATCTGGTCTGATTGATGGGTTGTTAAGAAAATAATAATAAATAATTAAATATGCTGAATGTCTGGGAAAAGCACCTGAATTCACACTGCATACATTACATAATCCATCGTTTAGACCTGATGAGGCTGGTGTTCTTACTTTGAAAATCCATGGCAGAATGGCTGTATAATTCTTTTTGAGGGTTCTCCTGCTCAATATTAAAACGAGTATTTTGTGTAATTAGCTAGGGAATGAGAGTCCAAGTGTATTTATGAGCTAAACTCAGTCTTGACACCCCTAACCTAACTGACTGGCTCCTTTACATGTTCCCCTGCTACTGCTGAAATCACAGTACACACTGCAGTTTGTCAGCCCAACGAGATGGGTGGACATCAAGCTTAGCCCATGAATACACTGGTCTCATAAATGCTTATTTTAACATCTGACAGGGAAACTTTTATAAAGGACACCAACCACATCAGGTCTAAGAGATAAAAAAAAAAAATCTGTGAAATCTGAAATCGTTCATGGAAAGGTTCTCTATAAAGCTACAGTGTTACCATGCTAGTTATTACAATGATATTTTTGTATGTTCATATACACCATGACTTTCTAAGCCAATAGGAGAGGCCCCCAAAACCTGTGCATTTTCTGCCTTTGGCTTGAAGATATTTTTTATTTATTTTTTTATTTTTATCTGGTCCAGTGCTGTAAATGACACCAGTAGCAAAATATTAGAAATATGTGCACATATCCTAAAGGTCAACTGGCAGCAGTTCTTTTTCTGTGCTTAGTAGAAAGGATTTTTTTTTTAGACATGTCGTCTCTTCCATGGGGTTTGGTTGGTTGTGTATAGATTATACTGCACAAATCTGGAAAGGGGGTGGCGGATTCATCTATAGGGGCACATGGGTGCAGTTGTAAAAGTGTGGCCACACGGAGCAGGTCCGCAGTGGAAAATCCATACCAAATCATGCAGAAATACTGCAGATCTGCTAAATATTTTGCAGTGCTAAGGGTAACATCCACAGTGGAAATCTGCAGCATAAATTGACATGCTGCAGCCTAGACGTTTGGATTCCAGTGCAGACACTTCCTGCAGCATGTGGATAAGATTTGTTAAAACTCTCCTGCTGCTTTGGATTTTTCTGCAAGAAATTCAGCTGCAAAAAAACACCTCAGTTTGCATTACATGTGACCACAACTGTTAAAGGCTTTCTGCTGTCTAGACTTGAGCTCTTACAACAGACGCTGAATTTAACAACCCAGTTACACTTGAAAAACTGCAGATGCTTCCAACTGTCTCTGCAGAAGAATCGTCTGCCTGTCCAGACATGAGCAGTATATGCTCTCCCAAGAGAATGAGGATATGCCTTGTATACAGAGCAAATAAAATACAGCAACTGCAGACAGGTCCCATTTAAATTACATTATAGTTTGTTTGTTTTTGTATTTTTTTTTTTTTGCATTATGTCTAAGCCCCTTTACCCCTCACACTTGCGTTGTCCGGATCCGGCGTGTACTCCACTTGACGGAATTACACGCCGGATCCGGAAAAACGCAAGTGTACTGAAAGCTTTTGAAGACGGAGCAGTCGTCAAAATGCGTTCAGTGTTACTATGGCACCCAGGACGCTATTAAAGTCCTGGTTGCCATAGTAGGAGCAGTATACTTACAGTCCGTGCGGCTCCCGGGGCGCTCCAGAATGACGTCAAAGCACCCCGTGCGCAAGGATGACGTGTTCCATGTGATCCATGCGCTTGGGGCGCCCTGACGTCACTCTGGAGTGCCCGGGGAGCCGCACGGACGGCAAGTTTGCTGCTCCCCCGCTACACTTTACCATGGCTGCCAGGACTTTAGCGTCCTTGCAGCCATGGTAACCATTCAGAAAAAGCTAAACGTCGAGTCCGGCAAGGCGCCGAAACGACGTTTAGCTTAAGGCCGGATCCGGATCAATGCCTTTCAATGGGCATTAATTCCAGATCCGGCCTTGCGGCAAGTCTTCAGGATTTTTGGCCGGAGCACAAAGCGCAGCATGCTGTTCCGGAACTGAAGACATCCTGATGCATCCTGAACAGATTTCTCTCCATTTAGAATGCATTAGGATAATCCTGATCAGGATTCTTCCGGCATAGAGCACCGACAACGGAACGCTATGCCGGATCCGGACAACGCAAGTGTGAAAGGGCCGTTACCTGTAAATGGTAGGTATTGAAAACAAAGCCATGCCAAAATGAGCACCGCAACCATATATAATATTAGGCCCCATGCACACGACCGTTGTGTATTTTGTGGTCCGCAAATCGCAGATCTGCAAGACACGGATGGTGTCTATGTGCGTTCCGAACGGCACGGACAGCCAATAATATAACTGCCTATTTTTTTCCCACAAAACGCGGACAAGAATAGTTCAGGTTCTATTTTTTTCGTGGACCACAGCAATGGATGCGGACAGCACACGGAGTGCTATCTGCAACTTTTGCAGCCTCATTGAAGTGAATGGGTCTGCATTCGAGCCGACAAAACTGCGCCTCAGATGCGGACCAAAACAACGGCCCTTGTGCATGAGGCCTTAAGGGGACAAAAAAATGTATCCTCAAACAGTCTACTGATCTCCACCTTAACGGGTGCTCACTCGGATGACTGGTTCTACTACCTTCAAAGACATGGCAGGTATTAAAACCAATGGACCAGTAATATGAACGTCCTGCTACAGAATCACTTTTCTGAACAAGCCCTTTAGGTGTATTTCCAGTTTTACAAAACTGTAGATAGGATGTTGTGGATTAGACACTTTTTTTTTTCCGCTCAGGTACAGAATAACCGCAGTGTAATACAGTGCCAGCAAATTGTATGAGATTCTGTAATCTCATACTGTGCGATTTCTGTAAAGTGCAGATTTGGTGTGGAAATGCATAGAAATTCGTGTGGATCTTCTGCGCGTTTACCTGAACTCATGCGCCGACAGCCTAAAACTCCAACCATGTTAGAGAGAAGTCGTAAAAGATGTCATAACCGCTTTGGCTCCCATGTGTCATGTCACTGGTCAAGTGACGCATGGTTGACACATCACCGCAGCTGCAGCCAGTCAATGGCTACAGCAGTGACATAACCCACGTCCACCTGGGACCTGCAGAGCAGCGAGGGGGATCAGGTAAGTGTGATTACCACAGCAGGTCTGGCAACGCTGAGGGGGGGGTCTGTAGAAAAGGTCCCCAGGATGAACAACCCCTTTAAGGGTCACGGCAGCAAATTTATGTTGCCTTCATATCTTGGAGGAGCTAAAGCTACTATGCACTGGAATCAGAATTAGGTCGCTTCCCCTCACCAAAGTTCTTAAAGGGGTTGTGCCACTCATATAAATGTGTCCCACCCAACTGATATCGCTGTTATATCAATTTCACCAAATACAACCATTTTTAAAAACGGCCATGTTCTAACGTTATTAGCCTACCATTGCACCCTGTGACAAATCAGTTTCAAAATCAGTTGCTGTTGGGTATGTCCTGTAGTAGAGCCCTGTTATACAGGACGCACATGCTCAGTGCTTCTTTTCCCTTATAGCTGCTCTTCTATGTGCAGTGTCAGTTATGGGTGGACGGACAGATGGATAATAGACAGATAAACAATGATAGTTTTGATCTAAGAAATGATGGACATTAGCACAAGTTGTGCCTGTTATAAACCCAGCATGTTGAATATGTGGAGGAAGAAAATGAACTGGTGCCAAGTGCCACAGGATCTGCTGCTGTCAGGACACATCTCACTGCCCTAAGGCATGACGGGACAGCAGTCACATGGGGCATAAGAGAAGAGTGCAAATCGGGTAATAAAAAAAAAATCCAAGAAGAATGGGAGCTAGAGCACTTGATGAAAATAAAATTTTGAGGGAAAAGTGCTACAAGCCCTTTATACTAAAGGCACCCAGTATAAACCAAACTGTACTTCAAATGGGTGTATTCACTTTCTGGTAAACTTACTCTTTTAAAAGGCACTGTATTAAAAAGTGAAGAAAAACATGGACATAATATATGACGTTTCCAAACTGTGCCTTGTAGCGTAACAATTAATAAAAATCTTTTCTGGAGTGTTCTTGCTGAAGAAGCAACGTGTGGACAATAATCAAGAAGCTAGGATTAGCTGATGAATGGGTGAAAAAAACAGGCCCAACAGGAGACAGATATGGCAGCCATGGCCCTGGCCTTTCACATATTCCCATCTTCGGTATAGGTCAGGGATCAGCAACCTCCAGCACTCCAGATGTTCTGAAACTACAACTCCCAGAGTGCTCTATTCACTTCTATGGGAGTTATGAGAACAGCCAAGCATGTTTGCATACTGGGAGTTGTAGTTTCACAGCAGCTGGAGGTCCGAAGGTTGCCGATCCCTGGTACAGGCCATGAATATGTAAAAAGGTCCACATAGCTGGCAATCTCTCTCCTGAGAACCCCACCTATCAGGAGAAAAGGGTTCTCATGATCACCACTCATCGAATCAAAGCAGCATCATTTTTTTCTTGAAATCAATGGAGAAGAGGTGACTGTGAAGGAGTAGAAAGCAAACGGTGCTCAGCTCTTTCTACCATCACCTCTCTGTTTCAACATTAAAAGCAGTGAATGTGAACGACATCCACCGGATAGGCCAAAGGGCTCAAGATGGGAATAGCCCATTAAAAGAATGAAAAAAAAACTAATTCCGGTAATCGGGTTTTTTAGGTTGAAGCTCACAATTTAGGACTAGGTGAGCAACCCTACCTCATTCACAAACGTAAAACATGCAAGGTCAGCATCAGCTTCGTTTTTCATCATTTGCCTGACAGCTTCAGGATGAACATAATATAAAGAAAATAAAAAATTAAAATATATATAATAATAATTCCAACCTTTGTAAAGCTGTATGAAGAGACCCTGAAGACAAGCTCTAGAGGTTAGCATTGCACCTGGAATTCTGCATTTGGTACAAGATTTAAAAAAAACGGAGTGCATCTAGTCAATGATGGTTTCTTCTGGTACCACCATCATCACTCGTGATCATCTTTAACTCCACCACCTACACAGCCTCAGGCCTCATTCACACGTTTGTATTTTGGTCAGGATTTTGCATCATTATTTGTAAGACAAAACCAGGAGTTGAGCATGTTTTGGATCTCCTCCAAGTTCTGGCTTACAAATACTGCCCAAAATACACATCCACATGAATGAAGCCTTATCCACATTTCCACCGTTTTCAACAAAGCCAATGCTACGCTCACATAATTGCCCAGATTTCCTGCTTCCTTTCAGAACCGTCCTGTTCCGCTCAGGATGACGCTCTTTATTCTTGACTTGGTCATAGCCGTTGTTTTGATTTCGCCTCTGGCTGTTTCTCACCATCATCATCATCAACCTCCGTCAACACGCAGTTGAAAAGCAGTTGGTTCCACTTTGTAAGTAAAGCTGAGGGAAAATAAGCGCATTGCTTGTTACCTTAAAGGGAGTCTTGTCGTTAGGAAATTCACTGGTAAACCTCAAACAATGCCTTGTAGGGCAAGTTCAGCTGAATGTAATGATACCTTTCAATTAATTCCCGGAGGTAAAGTATCTTTAATCCATATGCAAATGAGAAGTTAAGTGCACAGAGGGTGGGCCCAAGCCACTGTGTGCACCCTTGCTCCTCCTGCTTCCTCTGCCAGCCCCTTCTCTCATTTCTGATTAGCAGAACCAAGAACCTGCATGGTCGTCTTATCTGACCCCATCAATCAAGGAGAGGGAGTGGCTGGCAGGAGGAGCAAGGGAGCACAGAGTGGCTTGGGCCCGCCCTCAGTGCACTTAACTGCTCATTTGCATATGGATTGAAAGTACTTTTTCTCCAAAAGAAAACAGATCGCTAAGTGAAAGGAATCATTGCATTTAGCTGAACTAGTCCTACAAGGCACTGTGTGAGGTTAAACTGTGAATTTCCTGGTGACAGACTCCCTATTACATACAAATATTCTCATTCACATCTTGCACTTTTTACAGCAGCAGGTCCCAATAAAGGGATATTCTCATCTCAGACATGTATGGTCTAGCCACAAGATAAGAACAGCAATAGAAATATATGTGGTTCAACAATAAACAACAAGCTAATGACACATCCATCATGATTATAGGATTACATTTTTATTAAACATGTATTACAGAAATGATTGGTATACAGAAATAAAATTTAAAAAAAATGTTAAAAACACCAACACAGTGGTGGTGACCACACGGCAGGATAAGCACAATAAAGTGCAAGTGCAAAAAGTATTTTTACGGAGGTACTATAAAGTGCGGATTCAAGGGTTTATAAACGAGTATTATACACACAGCCTATGGCTATGAAGAGTACAGATCAAATAATATAATATATATTATTTGATCTGTACTCTTCTTAGCCATAGGCTGTGTGTATAATACTCGTTTATAAACTCTTGAATCCGCACTTTATAGTACCTCCCTAAATACTTTTTGCACTTGCACTTTATTGTGCTTATCCTGCCGTGTGGTCACCACCACTGTGTTGGGTGTTTTTAACAGTTTTTTTTATATTTATTTCTATATGCCAATCATGTCTGTAATACATGTTTAATAAAAATGTGATCCTATAATCATGATGGATGTGTCATTAGCTTGGTCATAAACATGGAATCTAGCATTGTATAATGTGGGATGTGGGATCCAGCCAGCAAAGGAGGCAATATGGCCAATCACAATACATTAGTAATAACTTTTTCTACATGATGAATGCCATTTGCTGAAGCGAGCCAATCCCTTTAAGGATTACTTTTGTAACCAGTAGAAACATCAAAATACTAAATAAAACAGACTTGTTTCCTTACCCAATAATTTGCCGATGAAGGGCGGCCTTTTGGACTCTGGTAAGTAGACTCCCATAAAGTAAACTGGGACACCAGAAAGTGCAATGCCAATCCCAATGAGAGCGTTCACAGTATCACTGTACAATGGGACACCGATCAGGAACAATGTACACAGGCAGAACACAATGGGGTAAAACAGGCTGAGCTGAAAACAGAGAACAAACCACCCGTTAACACTTCAGATCCATTACAACAAAGCTACAGCGATCATCGAGTTATGCGATATCCCACACTAATGTAATAGGATAGGTTGGTCTTATGTTTCAAACCCTTAAAGGGGTTTTCCAGGATTCATATAATGATGGCCTATCCACAGTATTGGTATCTGATCAGTGGGGGACCAATTCACAGCACCTCCATGATCGGCTGTTTGAAGTGGCCGCACAATCTGGTGGGCGCCACAGCCTCTTCCTAGGCCAGTGACATCACAATCATCAGTCCCATGGCTTGGTAGCAGCTCAGTCCCATTTAAGTGAATGGATCTGGGCTATAATACCAAGCATAGCCACTATACAATGGATGATGCTGTGCTTAGTACGCTGTGAAGAGGCTGCAGTGCTCACCAGAGCTCTGCGGCCTCTTCTAACAGCCGATCGGCAGGGTACTGGGTGTTAGACCCTCACCGAACAGATCCTGAGGATAGGTCATCTACAGCATACAGGAGTCCAGGAAAACCCCTTTTAGAAGCAGCCTATTTTGGGCCAAGTACTTCTTTAGTTTTTCAACTTGTCCCACTCCGAGAGCGATACATTTATTCTTCCATTGATAGCGGTATTATGATGGCTTATTTTTTGCAGGACAACTTGTATATTTCAATTGTACCAATTTGGGTAGATGTAATTTACTGATCAGCTTCTATTTTTTGTATTTTCCCATTTTTTCCCCTACTGTTTATCATGCTGTAAAATAAAGTAATTCTTCAAAATATGGTAATGCCAAATAAGTATTTTTTTTAACCTTTAGTATTTGGACAATAAAAACATGTCTTATGGAAAAGTCTTGTGTCACCATATTCTGAAAAGGCATAAAAAAAAAAAGTTGCAAAGTTGTCAACCCCAAGTTTGTGACTTTTTAAAACGTCATTGCTCCTAAATCTCCTTCACCACTTTCCGAAAAGGGGGTGCAGTGGGGGCGGAGCAATCAGGCCCCCAATTTTTCAGGCAAAAAAATAAATAAAAAAGTGGTGAACCCCGTGTTTGTGACTTTTTAAACACCACTGTGTCTAAATTCAGTCACAAATGGTGTTTCGACGCAGCCCTTGCCACTTTCCAAAAAGGGGGAACAGCAGAGGAAGAGAGGGGGCAGGGCCGGCAGTGCCGAAACATTTATCTTCTTTTGCACCAATTTTATGGCATAAATGAAGACTGGAATCTTTCAGTTTAGATGCACAGACTGCTGGAGGATGTGCAGGGGTTATCAAGACCGATGTACCATATGCCGGTCTTTTTTATACTCTATCCATGTCATGTTAAATATATAACATTCCGGTAAATTATTGCTTCACAAAATGAAGCTGACTGGTACCTATTAGGAACTTGCAAATGGCAGCCCTGGAGACCACAGCAATCACACTCAAATTTTTGGGTCATGTAGTGGGGGCGCCAATCAGGTACAAATGAAGCTTCCTCACTTTTACACCTGTAGGTCTCTTTGTGGCTATTGTAGGTTTGGAGTAATTTCCAAACCTGGACAGAACCACGGGATGTCAGCTGTTAGTTTCCGCTGACTCCCACTGACTCCCACAGGTGTCCTGCGGGACTCCCGCCAACACAAGTCCTGACTCCATGTTGTACTAGTGCTGGAAATATATGGTGCAGAGCAGGAACTACTCATTTTTAAAAATTCTTTCTATTTGAGGGAATTAAAGCTGACTATACACCAGTGCTGTGGATTCAGTAAGACAAAACTCCGGCATTTTATCACAGGAGATGAGGACTGATTATCTATCACCAACAGAACACCCGGTTTATTACTGTTTATAGTATAAGGCCAGGAGAGAACACAGGAGAGGTGAGAACTGATTCTCTACCACTAGAACACCCTTCTTATCACTGTTTCTAGTGTAAGAACAGGAGAGGTGAGGGGAGATCTGATTATCTATCACCACTAGAACACTCTGCGTATCACTGTTTATAGTATAAGAACAGGAAAGATCACAGGAGAGTTGAAAACTGATTATCTATCATCACTAAAACACCCTGCTTATCACAGTTTATAGTGTAAGGACAGGAAAGAACACAGGAGAGGTCAGAACAGATTATCTATCACCACTAGAACACCCTGCTTATCGCTGTTTATAGTATAAAGGACCAGAGAGATGAGAACTGATTATCTGTCACCAATAGAACACCCTGCTCATCACTGTGTGTAGTATAGGGGACAAAAGAGAACACAGTAGAGGTGAGAACTGATTATCTATCACCACTAGAACACTTCTCTTTTGCAACCATTTTTCACTGCTCCAATAAAAAATAAAAATAATGAAGGAACTTTGCACACAGTCTTGAGTAAAAAAATTCCCTACGGTTTTATGTATACAGCATATCTGGGCCTCTATCTTTCAGGCCAAAACATGCCTTGTGTGTAGTCTGATCCTGCAGTTGCATGCAAGTCAGCTGCCACTCATCACTAATAATAGATAGAAAAGAATGTCACAGGATCTCACTGCACACTGTTTTAGTTTATAGTGTGCATAGGTGCTGTATACACAAAACAATAGGAGATTCTGTTTCTATTGTAGATCTATTGACCTATTATGGGCAATGGGGAACTTTGCTTTTATCACAAATTAGCATGGTTTTTGAAAGTTTGCCAATTTCTACATCATTTTTGCAGATCATGGCAGAATGGTGGAGAGCGATCACTAAGTTTTGCCTTCTGATGTCCATAGACCTAGTTATCGCAAGGTGTGGCTGCAAGCAGTTTTGTCATGGTTCGCGGCAGTTTCCAGCTGTGAGGCATGTAGAGATGAAGCACACAAAATCAGCTACGTGTACGGGCACTCACCAAGTGTAATAGCACGTTAACAGTCTCACATGAAATGGACAGAATGAGGTTATTCCTGTCAAATAATTTAATATTTGACGGGCAAGAACGTCCAACGAAGAATGTACAGGAGTCTACCTCCTCCAGCTATGACTGTCTTTTCCCTAGGGTACTGCAGCAAGATCTCACTGTGACAAAGCAATATTAGATGAGCACTGACCTTCACAGGCCTAGGCCTGCCAGGATCCTTCCAGCGGAGATAGATCTGTCCAGCAATAGACAATCCCACAAACAGCCAGTAACTAAAGCTGTAATAATTTATAAGCTGGAAGACATCTTTCACGGACAAGTAGACGAGGGTGGCAGCACACTGCAGAAGACAACACAGAAACACTTATAAATGCACAGAGCTTTGTTTCTCAACGTTCCTAAATCAAATACCCACGACTCAAAGAAATAACATCAAATTTAACCCTACGGTTACGAACATATATTGTGCTGCCTATTACAGGGTTAGAACCATCTCACACATTGGTGGCATATCATTAGGATATGCCACCAATGTCAGATAGGTGCAGGTCCCAGAGGTAGGACCCGCACCCATCTCTAGAACGAGGCCATCAAAAAAAAAAAAAGGAGAGAGCCATGCGCACGTGCTCTCTATTCACTTCTATGGGAGTTCCGAAAGAGCCGAGCAAGCGTGCTACGCTATTTCCGGAACTCCCATAAAAGTGAATGGCGAGTGCACCGCCGCCTCTCCGTTCACCTCTATGGGGGTTCTGGAAAGTGTCAAACCAGTACTCAGCTATTTTCAGCACTCCCAGTAAATGGAGGGTGGCAGCGCTTGCGTGATGCATCCTCATTCACTTTGGGGGCCCCATTCTAGAAACCCGCACATATCTGAAATTGGTGGCCTATCCTAGTCATTTGCCAGCCATGAGAACAGTGCAAAAAGATATAGGAGCAGATTTACTATTCTATCACCCGCCTCATCGGATGATTGGCTGAGCAGAATCCCCAAACTTTTCCTGCCGTTTGAAGAACAGAAAACGGAAGAGGAGTGCAGTGCGGAGGTGGCCGGCGAGGGCGCAGGTTGCTGATCCCTGTACTAACATTTTATTAACCATTTGCTGGAAATAGACCAGCATTTTCATTGTGCTGAAAGACCCCTTTAAGCCGATATTTATGCCTTTTACTCAATGAGTAGTCCCAATCTAGAAATCTTGACTTTTACACCATTTCTAAATAGACTTTGTGAAGATGAACTGGATTCTAGAGCTGTTTGAAGCCAGATGCAAATAGAAGCAAGTCTTACATTGAACAGGAGAGCAGACACTGGTGTGAACCTCTCCAGGTGTATCAAACACAGCATATCAGGGAGATGTCCTTGCCTCGCACCAACGAAGAACAGCCTGTGGACATAAAAAGGTAAAGGATAACCATTACATCTTCAAGCCTTCCTTCTACTCTTGCCTTAACCCCTTAAGGCCTGGCCTATTTTGGGCCTTAAAGAGCAAAAATTTGTTTTATTTAGTTTTTTCCTTATCACATTCTGAGGGCTCCTGCACATAACCATATCAGTTTTCATCGCTTTTAATCGGTCACATGTCCAAAGCACGGCTCAGTTCCATTTATGTGAATGGGGCTGAGCTTTAATATCAAGCATAGCGTCTCACCAGAACTTCACAGCTTTCTCCAACAGCTGATCGGCGTGGGGTGCCGGGAGTCATACCCCCGCCAATCTCATAGTAATGACGTATCCCGAGGATAGGCCAGCAAAGTGAGATTCCCAGAAAAACCCCTTTAACTTCACAGTTAAGTGTTTTCTGCAATTCTGTTACTTTCTTGCATTTTTTCATCACATACATCAGTTTTCACGACTGTATTTTGTATCCATGTCCGATTCATATTTTGGGGTATTTTGTTAATGTATTTTTCCTAAAAAAAAAAAAAAAAGCACTTTGTGCTTAAAAGTGAGTTTTGTGCTTATCTCATAATATATATATATATATATATATATATATATATATATATATATATATATATATATATACACACACACACACACACACACACACACACATACATATACACACACACACACACACACAGTACAGACCAAAAGTTTGGACACACCTTCTCATTCAAAGAGTTTTCTTTATTTTCAGGACTATGAAAATTGTAGATTCACACTGAAGGCATCAAAACTATGAATTAACACATGTGGAATTATATACATAACATAAAAGTGTGAAACAACTGAAAATATGTCATATTCTAGGTTCTTCAAAATAGCCACCTTTTGCTTTGATTACTGCTTTGCACACTCTTGGCATTCTTTTGATGAGCTTCAAGAGGTAGTCACCTGAAATGGTCTTCCAACAGTCTTGAAGGAGTTCCCAGAGATGCTTAGTACTGGCGCTTTTGCCTTCACTCTGCAGTCCAGCTCACCCCAAACCATCTCGATTGGGTTCAGGTCCGGTGACTGTGGAGGCCAGGTCATCTGGCACAGCACCCCATCACTCTCCTTCATGGTCAAATAGCCCTTACACAGCCTGGAGGTGTGTTTGGGGTCATTGTCCTGTTGAAAAATAAATGATGGTCCAACTAAACGCAAACCGGATGGAATAGCATGCCGCTGCAAGATGCTGTGGTAGCCATGCTGGTTCAGTATGCCTTCAATTTTGAATAAATCCCCAACAGTGTCACCAGCAAAGCACCCCCACACCATCACACCTCCTCCTCCATGCTTCACGGTGGGAACCAGGCATGTAGAGTCCATCCGTTCACCTTTATTGCGTCACACAAAGACACAGTGGTTGGAACCAAAGATCTCAAATTTGGACTCATCAGACCAAAGCACAGATTTACACTGGTCTAATGTCCATTCCTTGTGTTCTTTAGCCCAAACAAGTCTCTTCTGCTTGTTGCCTGTCCTTAGCAGTGGTTTCCTAGCAGATATCCTACCATGAAGGCCTGATTCACACAGTCTCCTCTTAACAGTTGTTCTAGAGATGTGTCTGCTGCTAGAACTCTGTGTGGCATTGACCTGGTCTCTAATCTGAGCTGCTGTTAACCTGTGATTTCTGAGGCTGGTGACTCGGATGAACTTATCCTCCGCAGCAGAGGTGACTCGGTCTTCCTTTCCTGGGGCGGTCCGCATGTGAGCCAGTTTCTTTGTAGCGCTTGATGGTTTTTGTCACTGCACTTGGGGACACTTTCAAAGTTTTCCCAATTTTGTGGACTGACTGAGCTTCATTTCTTAAAGTAATGATGGCCACTCGTTTTTCTTTACTTAGAATTTGTATTATGGCAAGAAAAAAAACAGCTAACAGTCTATTCAGTAGGACTATCAGCTGTGTATCCACCTGACTTCTCCACAACGCAACTGATGGTCCTAACCCCATTTATAAGGCAAGAAATCCCACTTATTAAACCTGACAGGGCACACCTGTGAAGTGAAAACCATTTCAGGTGACTACCTCTTTGAGCTCATCAAGAGAATGCCAAGAGTGTGCAAAGCAGTAATCAAAGCAAAAGGTGGCTACTTTGTAGAACCTAGAATATGACATATTTTCAGTTGTTTCACACTTTTTTGTTATGAGAGAGAGAGAGAGAGAGAGAGAGAGAGAGAGAGAGAGAGAGAGAGAGAGAGAGAGAGAGAGAGAGAGAGAGAGAGAGAGAGAGAGAGAGAGAGAGAGAGAGAGAGAGAGAGAGAGAGAGAGAGAAAACTCACTTTTAAGCACGAAGTGCTTTTTTTTTTATTTTTTAGGAAAAATACATTAACAAAATACCCCAAATAGTGCTAACATCACCATTTTAAATCAGTAGTGTCATTACTAGTTAATTCTCCTCAGTTTTGTGCTTGGGATCTCGCAAAATTCCATGTTATATTTCAATTCTGTGCCAAATTAAAATAATTTCACTGTATTAACCTGGTGCTACAAACTTTTGTACGAGCAGCTGCTGTCCACAGGAACGCACGATGTTACATGCAACTCACTGTATTCCTCTAGAATGCAGCTGAAATTCTAAGGCCCGATCAAGATGGCCAAACTTTTCCCGTCTGTTGTGCACACACATAGCACACAGATCCATAAAAGTAAATGGCGATAGACAATTGTCTACGGCAGCCGTCGGGTCCATGTCCTACATAGATGTACTGACCTCACTGTTATATTAAAAATCATCCATGTGTGGAAGCTGCAACACAGACTATTTTTAATACAACCATCTAAATAGTGTCTTAAAGCATACCTGATTTTTCCAAAAAAAGTTTACATAATGGCTGTGCTTCTTTGTACATTCATAACTGTGATGTTTGAGTTTCCCTAATGTCTTTTTCAGCCATATCATCTGCCTCTTCAGCTGCACAGCTAGATGCATTTCACTCAGAAGCAAGGGGCGTCGCCCTTCTATGGAAGTCTGCCAGCACTGTACTGCTGTGATGTCCTTTCCCTTACTTCCCACGGTTTGTTTTCAACATCGGAGCTCACAGAACAGATAAGGCTCCTTTCACACCTGCGTTCAGGTGTCCGCTCGTGAGCTCCGTTTGAAGGGGCTCACAAGCAGCCCTGAACGCAGCCGTCTGGCCCTAATGCATTCTCAGTGGAGGCGGATCCACTGAGAATGCATCCGCCTGCCAGCGCTCAGCCTCCGCTCCACTCAGTGAGCGGACACCTGAACGCTGCAAGCAGCGTTCGGGTGTCCGCCTGGCCGTGCGGATCCGTTCCGACTTATAATGGAAGTCAATGGGGACAGATCCGCTTGAAGATGACACCATATGGCTCAATCTTCAAGCGGATCCGTCCCCCATTGACTTTCAATGTAAAGTCTGAACGGACTGAACGCTCAGGCTACTTTCACACTTAGAAAATTTTTCTGAGTTATAATGCAGACGGATCCGTTCTGAACGGAGCCACCGTCTGCATTAATATGAGCGGATCCGTTCAGAACGGATCCGATCGAACGCTAGTGTGAAAGTAGCCTAAAGGATAAATCATTCTTACAGACACACAGGAGGCTCCTGTAAAAACTGTTCTTTTATCAGGCTCACAATCACAAGCTAGCTCTGACACGCTCCACTTCCTCACAGCCGTTCTTCGAGTCTCTGTTACTAGGGACGGATCTTGCCTTACAACAGGCCATGGACTGCGAATTAGGTGGAAGCGAGACCCCTAGTGTCCATGACTTTATAGATACAGGCATATTTTTTAAATGAAGTGATTTAGAAATTTGCTAGTTACACCATTCCACACGGTCAGGTTTTTAGGTGCAGTTTTTGAAGCTGAAACCAGGAGCGAATAAAAAAAAAAAAAAAAAAAAAAAAAAAAAAAGAGAGAAGTTGTATCTGTCCTTTATACTTTCCTCTTATGATCCACTGATTTTTGGATTCCAAAACTGCATGAAAAAAAAAAACTGAATGTGGCAGCACCCTTAGGCCATGTTGACATAGCAGTTTTAAGTATTGGGGGTGAGTACAGCTTGCAATGCTGCCACTGAGTGCGGTCAGCCTTAAAGCGGTTTTCTGGTTTCTAGATACACTGGTGGAGACTTAGCAAAACTGGTGCAAAGGGAAACTGGGGTCATTTATAAAACTGTTGTAAAGTAGATCTGGCTTAGTTGCCCATAGCGACCAATCAGATTCCACCTTTCATTTTTCAAAAAGTAGCTGTTTATACACTGCAACACTTTTAGGGCAATTGACAAAAGTGCTATGCCTGGGATCTAAACAGGCATAAAATCAACTACAAAAGAGTTGTGCAGCCAAACTCTAGTACTATAAAGTCATTAAAAGCTTGCATGATGTGCAAATGGACGAAGTATAAACAAATTACTACAGTGTCTGCCTGACCCCATCGTCAATAAAAGCTACACACTGTTGCTAACAGCTCACACATACCTTGATTAATTAGGGTTATGTTATACCCTCATTAACATTTACAATAATATAATAACATATCATCTGACTTGCCTCCTAACATAGTGCACAGAGCACTTGGCTGTGGATATAACAGTCATCAGGGCTGATATCAACCCCTCAGTTACCGTTAGTAACTACTAGTAGCCACTAGGTCAACCGGCATCAAACCCCACTTTGGACTGATAGTTTTAACGCATCCTTCTTTCCTGACACTGTGTGTTTTAAATAATGAAATAAAGATATATTTTTTATTTTACATTTATTTAGTAGAGACCCCTAAACAGATTTTTTGGTCTATTGACCGTTGAGTTTGTACAGTTTATAGGTCACATTAAACAAAAATTATGAAATTATTTATCTTTTTTTTTTTTTTTTTACAGCACAGAAACCTGACATTTTAACAGGGGTGTGTAGACTTTTTATATCCACTGTATCTGTGAGAGTACAAGGTCTATTGTATTATTATCGGTACCATAAATATCGTATCTTGGGAAAGTGTCTCAAAAATTGTACCCAAACATCTGTGTTTTAGTTGGCTTATGTGTCAAAAATAATCCCTTAGCTCTGATTTAGGATTCCATATATTATGTGTATAGAATGTAAGAGAAATCAGACCCTTAATAGTGATTATGCTAGTAGCTTATGCAATAATGCCACCTAGGTATGAATAGGTAACATTGCACCAACAGCTGAAATGCATTCTGGGGGATATAGTGACATCACAGTCATTATCCTATGTACACGCCTAACCGACAATGATTGGAAAACTTCCAGATTAGGAAGGTGTGTCTAACTGATAAGTTTGTGATCATAAACCACACACACACACATGAAGTAGAAAAGGAAGAAGAACAGGGAGCAACACAGAACACAGATAAACAAAGGGGAAAAAAATAAAAATAAAGGAGAGACCCCAGGAAAAAATCCCAATGATGAGAACAGACCTTATAGCTGACTTCCCTTAGACTCTGCATATCAACTGCACTCTTGGATAACGTATAACTTTATTATATGTAGTACTGATTAAATTAATTGGCTTGATATTTAGGAAAATGCTCGCTTTATTGTGGATGATGTAATACCTCAATATTATCACTATTCAATAAAGATGCATATATTACTGAATAAAAGATTTAATATTGATATCAGAGGGAATCTCTGATTGGAATATTCATTCCATAGTCATATCAGGCTTGATTATTTATAATTTGTATAGCAATACTACCCAATATGCGAGATTTGTTATAGTCTGAGCAGAGCAAGGGTTCATATCTGCCCTAATCATTGTTGAGTTTACTGCATATTATCATCTGATAACCATGTCACAATTGTTGTCGAGACGGCTTGTATTACATTTTTATATTTGAGAAGTGATATGGAATGCTGGTATTCTGTTAGAGCCATCTAGTGGCAAATTTTGGGTACTGCATATCACTGCGTTATTGCAAACAAAATAAAGTAGCAGCACACTACTAAATGCACTAAGACTGAGTGAACAGGTGAATGTGTGAACAGGGTCAAATACATGACACCAATACTTACTAATAAGAAGGGAAGAAGCTCTTAGCGCATATTATTGATCAAAAATATGTCGGGCCCATCTACCAGACGACAAGGTAGCTTCTTATCAGATGGGACCTACTTTAACACGTGTCCAACGCTGTGTGTTATTGCATATTATTGAGTTTCACATTCATTAACCCCTTCAGGACGCTGCCATTTTTCACCTTAAGGACCAGGCCATTTTTTGCAAATCTGACATGTGTCACTTTATGTGGTGATAACTTTAAAACACTTTTACTTATCCATGCCATTCTGAGACTGTTTTCTCGTCACATATTGTACTCCATGACAGTGGCAAAATTGAGTCAAAATTTTTTATTTATAAAACAAATTCCGAATTTACCCAAAATTTGGAAAAATTAGCAAATTTCTATTTCTCTACTTTTATAGTAAGAGCTCTAAAAATAGTTATTACTTTACATTCCCCATATGTCTAATGTTTAGATCATTTTGTGAATGCCATTTTATTTTTTGGGGATGTTAGAAAGCTTAGAAGAAAATCTTGACATTTTTCAGAAAATTTCTAAAACCCACTTTTTCAGGACCAGTTCAGGTCTGAAGTCACTTTGTGAGGCTTACATAAAAGAAACCACCGAAAATGACCCCATTTTACAAACTACACCCCTCAAGGTATTCAAAACTGATTTTATAAACGTTGTTAACCCTTTAGGTGTTCCACAAGAATTAATGGAAAATAGAGATAAAATTTCAAAATTTCACTTTTTGGGCAGATTTTCCATTTGAATCAATTTTTTCCAGTTACAAAGAAAGGGTTAACAGCCAAACAAAACTCAATATTTATGGCCCTGATTCTGTAGTTTACGACCACATATGGGGTATTTCTGTATGGGCACACGGCATTGCGCAGAAGGAAAAAAACGCCATATGGTTTTTGGAAGGCAGATTTTGCTGGACAGTTTTTTTTGACACCATGTCCCATTTTAAGCCCCCCTGATGCACCCCTAGAGTAGAAACTCCCAAAAAGTGACCCCATTTTGGAAACTACGGGAGAAGGTGGCAGTTTTGTTGGTACTATTTTAGCGTACATATGATTTTTGGTTGCTCTATATTACACTTTTTGTGAGGCAAGGTAATAAGAAATAGCTGTTTTGGCACCGTTTTTATTTTTTGTTATTAAAAACATTCATCTGCTAGGTTAGATCATGTGGTATTTTTATAGAGCAGGTTGTTACGTACGCGACAATACCAAATATGACTATTTTTGGTTGTCTGTTTTAGTTTTACATAAAGCATTTTAGAAAATTATTAATTTTTTTGTGTTTCCACATTCTGAAAGCCGTAGTTTTATTTATTTTTTTGGGCAACTGTCTTGTGTAGTGGCTCATTGTTTTCGGGATGAGATGACAGTTTGATTGGTACTATTATAGGGTGCATATGACTTTTTAATCGCTTGCTTTTACACTTTTTGTGATGCAAGGTGCCCAAAAAAAGGCTTTTTATACACTGTTATTATTTTTTTACGGTGATATTTTTATAGAGCAGGTTATTACGGACACGGCGATACATAAATAAAAAAAAAGTAGGCATATTAGGTAAGTTTTACACAATTTCATTTTTGATGTTTTAGTGTCTCCATATTCTGAGAGCCATAGTTTTTTCCATTTTTGGGAGATTATCTTAGGTAGGATACCATTCTTAAAGGGATGAGATGACGGCTTGATTGGCACTATTTTGGGGTGCATATGACTTTTTGATAGCTTGCTATTACACTTTTTGTGATGTAAGGTGACAAAACAAAAAAAAGGCTTTTTTTAACACCGTTTTTATATTTTAAAAAAATTACGGTGTTCATCTGAGGGATTATGTCATGTGATATTTTTATACAGCAGGTTCTTACGGACGCGGCAATACCTAATATGTATACTTTTTTTATTTACTTAAGTTTTACACAATAACAGCATTTTTAAAACCCCAAAAAAATGTTTTAGTGTCTCCATATTCTGAGCCATAGTTTTTTTATTTTTTGGGCGATTGTCTTAGGTAGGGGCTCATTTTTTGCGTGATGAGGTGACGGTTAGATTGGTACTATATTGGCAGGCATACAGCTTTCTGATCGCTTGGTGTTGTACTTTTAGTGATGTAAGGTGACAAAACATTGTTTATTTAGCACAGGTTTTTTGGGTTTTTTTTGACAGTGTTCATCTGAGGGGTTAGGTCATGTGATATGTTTATAGAGCCGGTCGATACGGACGCAGCGATACCTAATATGTCTACTTTTCTTTTTTTTTATTTGGGGGAAAACTTTATTTTTTCAACTTTTTTTTCACTTTATTTTGTGTCCCACTTTGGGACTTCAGCTTTTGGGGGTCTGATCCCCTTTACAATGCATTCCAATACTTCTGTATTGGAATGCATTGGCTGTATGTGTAATACAGTGTGTATTACACATAAAGCTTCCTGCCTGTGAGGTCCAGGGGGCTCGATCTCACAGGCTCTCCCCCCGGAAGGCAGCTCCGATACCTAAGGAAGGCATTGCGCTGCCTTTCATGCCATTAGGTACCCGTCACAGCAGCACAGGGACCTGATGGCAGCTCCAATCTCTGCATGACATCGCACGTGCCGCGGTCAGCGATGACTGCGGCACATCAAGGGTTAATGCACCAGCATAGGTGATTTCACCAAAGCTGGCGCATGCAGCAGGGGTCCAGCTATTCGTGACTGCCGGACCCCTGCCGCTGATCGGGTGGGCGCAGCTCCTGCACCCGCCCATTCAGCATAAAGTACATGTACGTCACGGGTCTTTAAGTCCCTTCCTACAGGGACCAAGCTAAATCCGTTAGTGCAAAAGCAGTAGGAGAAGCCAGACACAAGAAAAATCACACTATGTACAAACCCAGAACCACACAGGCCCGAAAAGGTCATTAAACAAAAGAATGGGTGGCAGCTGTGTCCCCCAATGAACAGAAGATAAACTGATTTTACGGCAGGTACAAAAATCTAGTTTTCTCATCCGTATCATTCAGGGACACAGGCTTTAACCATGGGACGTTAAAGAGCAGTCCCCAAGGGTGGGCATAACAAGAAACCCTCCCGTCTGCAAAACTCTACGCCCCAGAGATGCGTCAGCAGACGCAAAAGGTGTGCACTCTATAAAACTTCGAAAAAGTATGCAAAGACAACCAAGTAGCCGCCTTGCACACTTGGAGGGCCAAAGCCCCGTGATGCACCGCCCAAAAGGCCCCCACTGCCAGAGCAGAGTGAGCAGTCACCGAGAAGGGCGGGGCCCGGTCCTTAACGCAGTACACTTCCACTATAGCCAAACGAATCCATCGGGAAATGGAAGTCTTTGACGTTGCCAGCCCTCGTCTCTGCCCTCTGAAATCGCGAACAGGGAATCCGTTCGCAGGAAAGATGCCGTCTGGGACAATTAAGGGAGAATAATCTCATTTACATGGAATGCCGACACCACCTTCGGCAGAAAGGACTGCACAGGGTGAAGGACCACCTTATCCTGATGGAGGATCAGGAAGGGAAACCGACATGACAAAGCTGCGAGTTCCGACACTCCACGGACAGAAGTAATTGCAACCAAATATGGCACCTTATAAGACAAGAAGCTAAGCGACACCTGCTGTACACAATGGATTTAGCTTGGTCCCTGTAGGAAGGTTATAGCTGAAGGGGAGGAGCTCACACGTTTGTGCTTAGTGTCCGCCTCCTAGCGGCAACAGCTATACCCATGGTCAAAGCCGGTGTCCACCAATAATACGGATGAGAGAGAGATTGTTCACCATTCTTCATGCCTAACCTTTCAACAAACTCTGAATTAATGAATTGTACAGTGTGTGTGCAATAGTGGGGTAAATAGATTGAAAAATTTCTCTCAGTGTCTGTATAGGAAAAATAAATAAAAATTTAAAGTGCGGAATAATTTCGAACATTGTGTATTGATGACCTATTCTCAAGATAGGTCACCAATTTCAGATCGGAGGGGGGGGGGGGGACTCGGCATTGAACAGCCGATCTTGGAAGCCGCCAAGGCCAGGAACAACACAGTGGACAGAGCTGAAGGCAAAAAAGCCATTCCCTTGAATGGGAGTCGAGAAACATGGATCTGATACTGATGATTTATCCTGAAGATAAGTAATCAATAAATCAGAAACCCCTTTAAAGAGGACCTTTTATGGGTCCAAACATTATAAACTAAGTATCAGGATACGTAGGGCATAGTGCAGGGATCTAACTGCACTTACTATTTTTCATGGGCGCCGCTCCATCCGCCGCTGTGGTCCACGTTGTATTCTCCCGCCTGGTATGCTAATTTTAGCATCGGAGCAATGAGGAGGAGACTGAGTCTTTCTCCGCGGGGCATCTCCTTCTCAGCGGAGAGCGTCACAGCCAGGGAGAAAAAAAACCCTAAAAACTCACCTTCTCCTTGGCTGTGACGCTCTCCTCTGAGATTAGACAGAGCTACAGTCAGGGAGAAGGAGACGCCCATGGAGAAAGACTCAGTCTCCTCCTCATTGTTCCGAAGCTAAAATGAGCATACCAGGCGGGAAAATACAACGGGGGCCACAGTGGCCGAACGAATCTGTGCCCAGAAAAATAGGTATAGATATGTATGCCCTACGTATCCTGATACATAGTTTATAATGTCTGAACCCATTAAAGGTCCTCTTTAAGCCGTTTGCTGCATAGAAGGTTTTATTTAAATACTTATGTTGAGAACGGATTTACCGTATCATATTCCTCACCTTGAGGCAGCAAGGATGGAAGAGTTGAGGCCACCAAAACAGGAGAGGGCCACAGCCAAGGGAATGGTCCAGCTAAATATACCATACACCATGTCAGCAAACGTCTGTTTGGCAAAGAGTGAAGCAACAGTCAGTGTAACAAATAAACTGAGCACTTAACACTAAACCAAAAATCTAGACTTTTGAAGCAATTTGTTTATGCAAAGAGGTATCTCCCAAAGAAAAGAACCATCTCGCCAGTGCCACCTATTGAAAGTGGCTCCTTATGAGTCAGGATCCAACTTTCCAATAAACCTTGGGATTTGACAAGGGAATATAGCCACGCCAGATATCCATAGTCGTAGACAGCTGTTCCGGGGTGCTTGCCACTCATCAGTACGGAGTAGGATTCTGGCTGACTGAGTGCGATGCCTTGGAAGCTGCTTAGGCAGGGTGCCGAATCTCCTTAAATAGACCAGTCCTGTATGTAGACATAGTGGAAGTACTCCGTGGTATGGAGGCTTCCAATAAGTGGTGCTGGCAAGATGGTTCTCCTTCTTGGGAGATATTTGTTTTTCCATGGTGCATTGCCAATAAGTCTCCATACAGGACTGGTGTCTTTAAGGAGATTCAGCACTTTTCCAAAGCCACAGCAACTTGAGTGAGCCCCACTATGTATTTTTCTAATAGTTACCAGTCCCTCCTGCAAGACAGTAGAGGTGCATTTTTTTAAAATGCAGATTTATCTTCTGTTCAGAGAATTTACATCTCAGTAAGCCAAATAAACCCCGCTGGCACAGATACAAAATTCACACGTCCCGTACACAAGGGAATCTGTGCTTTGTCTAGTATTGGAATATTAGCTGTCAAACTCTAGACTTGTAACATACATCAAAACTCATGAAACTCCACCAGACATGCAGAATTTTTTGTGCACATCGGACTGTTAGGCAATACTCTATGTTACAGTAACATTACTCACCACGGCTACTGCATCGCTGCCGACAACTGCGTTGAAATCCAGCACAGTGTAATAAGCCACATTGGTTAAAATGTATATGATGGTGACGACCGGCATGGAAATTCCAATGGCCAATGGCAAGTTCCTAAAACACATATATGGAATCACTGAAAGCAGTTACTGCATGACGGACCAATATTGATGAGCGAATCGATCCATACAAATCAAATTCCCTCCTTTACCTCTCTCTACTTTATTCTGCTGTTAGTATGGGCAGCATAAAGTTGATGACAGGTCCCTTTAAGCCCCATCTTCTTCTCTTAGCCCCACCATTCAGTCAGTCTCCAGCCAAGGATATAGCAAATCAGCAGGTATGTGCTGCGAGCTTTCCCATCATTTATATCAAATGCAGATCTTATACACATCATAGCCTTAAAGGGAATCTGTGATTAACTTTATGCTGCCCGCAATGAGCATGGTAGTGAGAGGCACAGTGTTTTAGTAAGCCAGCCCCCCAACAGATAATGTTAAATGGTTTCCGAGAACCTGCAGTATATGTGCCGAAGAGGAGTCACAACTGGAAGAAGAGTCACGAGCCGCCTGAGAAGAGTCATGGATGCTCATGAGCTCCTGCTCTTCCCATGTTCTGGCAGTTTTCTCCCCAGGAATAACTGTGAATTAAAGGCGTTTTCAGTACTTAGATATTAATGAACTACCCTCAGGATCAGTCATCATTATCATGATGACTGATCAGCAATCAGCCACAAACCACAGAAACTATACCTTGGTGTGAGCCAGAAGCCCAAAGTTTCCATCTACTGTGTAGTGGCCGAGCCGGGTTACTGCAGCTCAGCTCCTACTCAACCGAAATGGAGCTAAGCTGCAGTATGCCGTCACTGGAGAGAACACAGTGGATGACGGAGACCGTCCACACTATGTTTTCGGGCGCTGGCGGCTGCCCTAAACAGGTGATCGGTGTGTGTGCAGAGCGATGGCCTATCCTGAGGATAGGTCATCAGTATCTAAAGTATCAGAAAACCCCTTTAAGTTTAAACATAGCCTACAGAGTGCTGAAATCAGTGCGTCTGCCACTACTTTATGCTGCCATCGGGCAAGATAAAGCTAATGACATGTTGCCTTTAAACTGATGTAAGCCTTCAGACCAGCAACAATACATAGTCTATAATGAGTCAGTCAACAACCTTCTCTGGGGCGGTCACAAGACGCCAAGTCACAGCATGTCCAGCTAGCTGCAGACCTTACAGATAAGAAAATTCACATGGTGTCCATATCTGATATAGCTGCAGATTCTGGTTACCTCTCTGGGTTCTTAATTTCTTCTGTCACATAATTAAGAGTGTCCCAGCCGGAATAAGAGAAGAGGGCAGAATACAGAGCTAAAGAGATGTCCCCGGCGTCCCATGATGAACCAACAAAGGAGTCCTCAAAGTGCTGTGTGTAACCTGGGGAGAAGATTTCAATGTCAGTTCAACTAGGATGTCTCATCTGAGACATTGGTGGCATAGTGCTAGGATAGGCACAGCTCACATATGTCACGAATGTCTCCTGAACAGGAACCCCGAAGCGAGCAGAGAGCAGCCACGCATGTGCGGCCATCCTCCATTAATTTCTATGGGACTGCCGAAAATAGCGGCTCTGCCATCTCCGTCAGTCCCATAGAAGTGAACTGAGTGGTAGCCGCGCTTGCACAGTACACTCTTCATTCAATTCTATTGGACTTCAGAAAAGTGCACTCGCCCAGCTATTGTTGGAACTCCTACAGAAATTAATGGAATGCACGCCACACATGCACGGTGTGCTCTCCTTCACTTTCGGGGGCCCATGCTGGAGATAGATGTCCCAACATCTTTTATGAGTATTTGTACTGTCCTGGTGTCTTTTAAAGGGGTTGGCCCATCTCACACTTTGGTGGCATATCGCTAGGACACGTACCTCTCTCTAGAAGGGGCCCCAAAGGGAACGAAGGCACACTGCCAGACATCCTCCATTCTATGGGAGTACCAAAAATAGTGGTGCACTGGCTCGTCTATTCCCATAGATTTAGCTACGCCTGCGAGGTCCGCTTTCCAGTCACTTCTGTTCCAAAAATATCAGAGCTCGCTTGCCCGGCTTTTTCGGAACTCCCACAGAAGTGAATGGAAAGCACACTGCACTTTGGGGCAGCGTTGGAATGAGGTCCCTTGGGCCCACCAGAGGACTTAATGGTCCTGTTCTATTATTTTCAGAGCTTGGGCCCACCAGAGGATCCTCTGATGGGCCAGTCTGACCCTGCTTTGGGGGCCCCATTCTCGAGATGGGGCTGCTTTGGGGCTAGCCACTGCATGCAAAATCTTACAAGTGATTATTGTCTCAAACTATTACATATGACAAGAACACAGAAAACAAAAAACTTACCTTGGCATAATTTAACAATGCCCGTTACAATGATAGCAATTAACGCAATGACTTTGGCATAGGTGAAGAGATCTTGAACCCGTGTCCCCCATTTCACATACGCACAGTTTATAAAGGTGATTATACCTGGAGATCACAGTAGAGGCAATTAGAATGAGCAACGTGGCATTGACAGTATGTACTGATCAGAGACAAACATCATGCCTGAAGGACAGAAAGGGTCGATCCAGCACGGTAACACACGGGAGTCTGGGAATGTGTGTATGCCTGGGGTATTTATAGCTTTAAGCACCCTATTATATTACTAAATGACATTCCTAGATGCATGCAGACTCGTCATTCAGGCTTCACCTACAAAACAAGTGTGTGTATGTATATATTATATATCATAATGATAAAGCCCTGTTCACATTAGCATGAAATACACAATATTTAACTCATCCATGGATTATTCCATTGTCATTTATACAATTTAAGGACTGCAAGCAATCAGAGGCTTCAGAAATACAATCCCCGAAGGCTTCTGTTGGATCCACGTCACTTCTACCCGGTAATATAAGAGCATGCGGCATCGTAATGACATGGCAGACGTCACATTTATAGTTTTGAGATTGTTCTGTCCAGAAATGGGAAGGGATCCCAGCAGAGCAAAAAAGGAAAATCATCCCTCTGTCCACCCCTCGTCTGCTCTAATACGCTTTTCTGGCAATCAATACGCAGCTAGAAGTGGAGGACAAACAAGACGTGTGAATACAGCCTAAGGTTTTCTTCACGCTTGCTATGCTACGGTGCCCGTCTGGGTTTTCAGTATTTCTGATGGCAATGAATGCTACGCGCCCTGCAGCGCTATTCTCGCTGTCAATACGGATACATCACGGCGGCCATGGCTCGCTTATAAACATGACACTAGTGATCAGATGCGGTCCTCCTAGACGAGGTAGAAGCCAGGCATGGCCTGCTAAAGCACATGATTGGCTGCAGCAGTTATATGTCCACGTCAAGAAGGAGAAGTGGAGTTAGGTGGGGAACCATCGGTAAGTTGTGTAGGACATAAGGGGGTTCTGTCATCAGCTGTGTCACATTAAAGCCGTCTCTCCTGAGACATGTGCGCTTGACAGTTGAACATAATGGTATTGGTCCTAATGTAGGAGAATGAACAAATCTCATGTAGACTTTGCAGATTGTTTCCGTGCGGAAACTGACCTGCATTGCCGATTTCCAAATCTGCACCATGACAATAACATTTCCGATTTCACACTTTTCAAATGAAGAGTAAGATCTGCGGTAAAACCGCATCAAATCTGCATAAAAATCCACAATCAGACGTTGCGGACTTCGGTGCAAAAACTAGCAAAAATCTGCACGTAAATTAGTGCGATCACCAGAACTTGTGTGCAAGTGCCCTTATTATACATAGGGTCACCAGCACAGTGCAAAAAAAAAAAAAAAAAAAAAAAAAACACTGCTGCTTCAAAAAACTGCTGCTTCTCACACGATCTTAAAAGGGCTTGTCTCACTTCAGCAAGTGGCATTTATCATGTAGAGGAAGTTAATACAAGGCACTTACTAATGTATTGTGATTGTCAATATTGCCTTTTTTGCTGCTCGATTCATTTTTCCATCACATTATACACTGCTCATTTGCTTGGTTACGACCATCATCAGTGGTGGTCGTGCTTGCACACTATAGGAAAAAGCACTAGTCTTTGTGAGCTCCTATGGTCCCGGCCACCAGAGAGGTTGGCGCTTTTTCCTATAGTGTGCAAGCATGACCACCGCTGATGGATTGCAGGTGGACGTAACCCCTGGAAAAGAGCAGCGTATAATGTGATGGGAAAAATGAATCAAAACAGCAAAGGAGGCAACATGGACAATCACAATACATTAGTAAGTGCCTTGTATTAACTTTCTCTACATGATCAATGTTATTTGCTGGAGTGAGAGAAACCCTTTAATGATTCCCTGTGGGCAGAACAATCGCACTAAGGCTACTTTCACACTTGCGTTCGGGGTTCCGCTTGTGATTTCCGTTTGAAGGCTCTCACAAGCGGCCCCGAACGGATCCGTACAGCCCCAATGTATTCTGAGTGGATAAGGATCCGCTCAGAATGCATCAGTATGGCTCAGTTTCGCCTCCGTTCCGCTCAGCAGGCAGACACCTGAACACTGCTTGCAGCGTTTTCGTGTCCGCCTGGCCGTGCAGAGCCAAACTGATCTGTCCAGACTTACAATGTAAGTCAATGGGGACGGATTTGTTTGAAGTTGACACAATATGGTGCAATTTCAAACACTTTCAATGCAAAGCCAGGACGGATCCGTCTGACTAACAATTAGACTTAAATTTTTTTTCTGAAATATAATGCAGATGGATCCGTTCTGAACGGATACCATCGTTTGCATTATAGGAGCGGATCCGTCTGTGCAGACACCAGACAGATCCGCTCCGAACACAAGTGTGAAAGTAGCCTAATTCAGACATGGCTGAAATTCTAGCAATTAAGACAATTCTTAAATGGAGAAACAGAGGTCACTCGGATGTCATAACAAGGGTTCAATCAGACGAGCAATGGTCATGTCTGGGGGCTGTCTGAGTGTAAACAACAGACATTTTAGACAATGGGTCAATTCACATGCCGGATTATCACAGTATGCACTATTTTTGGTCCTATCACACTAGACTTGCCCATACAAGATAATAGGTCAGTGAAAATAAAATGGGCAGAAAAAACGGAATGCAATCAGACAAAACTCATCAGAAATAGCCCTAATGTCAGGATCCTTAGAGAAAACACCATGTAACGTTACAATTAACGTGCAGAATAATAAAACTGCATGGACTGAAGAAGGTTCAAGTATGTGGTCAATTTCAGCAAGGATTAAAACTATAGGTCATCCTTTAACATCTTGTCCATTACAATGGGCGATTATCCAGATTACTATACATATCTGTAATTTATAGTCTATAATATACATACAAACACAAGCAGCAGCAATGAGACGAGATGCGACGTAGGGAGGTTCACAGGAAGGGAACATGGGTTGTACCAGGTAGTCTGCAAAAGTGATCGCAATCACCGCTTGGCTGGTGGGTTCAATAATCAGCAGTGACGTCCAGAGTCTGATGAAGGCAACAAAACCCCCGAAAGCCTCAAGGATGTATGCATAGCTGCCTCCTGATTTAGGAATGGTGGTACCGAGTTCTGCATAGCACAGGGCCCCGATCACTGAGAAGATACCACCTAGTGTCCACAGGACTAGAGAGAGCCCATAAGAGGCTGAGTAAATAAGAACTCCCTTGGGAGACACAAAGATCCCTGAGCCGATCATGTTGCCCACAATAAGGCAGACTCCATTTAAAAGGGAGATCTCTTTCTTGAGTTGCATGACGTCCTTTGGACTCTCGGACTTATCAGGAGCATCTCCATTGCTGGATGAAGTAAGTGGCACAGCCTGGCTCTCCTTCTCTTCCATGATGAAGCTGTAGAGTGATGTGGTCCTGCCAAATCAAAAGAAGAAGCTGAATTAGGCGAGTCAGAGATGTAGGTTCAATGGGTTCACTTCCTTCCTGGGGATTAATCCAGTACAAATCAAAGAAATTACTATAATAATAATAAAACCAGTAATAGACCCCCCCCCCATTGCGAGTGCTTCGGCTGTCTAGGAACCAGTTTGAGTATTTTGCTGTAATTCTAGATTAGTTTGGATTAGACAAACAGCAGTCTCCTTAATTGAGCTAAACTAAGAAACTTTCAAGAAGCCGTTTTATTATTTATTTTTTTCATGACCAGAAATAATTGGCTTTCATAGACAAATAGAAAGCATCAGAAAAGTTCAGCCCCAGTAGGGTTACTCATTCCAAAGTTCTGTCTGGCATTGCTGAAGGACATACAGTCTACATCCTCAGAGCTTGCAGGGCAGCATCCAAGAACTAATCTACACCTCCACCGATACAGAGAACAAGGGGTCTCCGACACAATTCTCTGCAGACAGGTCTTTGAAAATGCGCAGTCACTGTCCAAAAGAGTGGAATGAAGAAAGAAAACTATCCAGATTATATAAATATATCTTTTCATGGGACAACACTGAAGATATGACACAATGTAAAGTAGTCAGTGTTCATCTTGTATAACAGTTTCAATTTGGTGTACCCTCAAAATAACTCAACACAGCCATTAATGTCTAAACCACTGGCGACAAAAGAAAGTACACCCCTAGGTGAAAATGGCCAAATTGTGCCCAAAGTGCCAATATTTTGTGTGGCCACCATTATTTTCCAGCACTGGGCATGGAGTTCACTAGAGCTTCACAGGCTTCCACTGGAATCCTCTTCTACTCCTCCATGACATCACGGAACTGGTGGATGTTAGACACCTTGCGCTCCTCCACCTTCCGTTTGAGGATGCCCCACAGATGCATAGGTCTGGAGACATGCTTGGTCAGTCCAGCACCTTTACCCTCAGTTTTTTTTTTTAGCAAGGCGGTGGTCGTCTTGGAGGTGTGTTTGGGGTCATTATCATGTTGGAATACTGCCCTGTGGTCCAGTTTCCAAAGGGAGGGAATCATGCTCTGCTTTAGTATGTCACAGGACATACTGGCATTCATGGTTCCCTCAATGAACTGTAGCTCCCCACAGCCGGCAGCACTCATGCAGCCCCAAACCATGACACTCCCACCACCATGCTTGACTGTAGGCAAGACACACTTGTTTTTGTACTCCTCACCTGGTTGCCACCACACACACTTGACACCATCTGAACCAAATAAGTTTATCTTGGTCTCATCAGACCACAGGACATGGTTCTGGTAATCCATGTACTTAGGCTGCTTGTCTTCAGCAAACTGTTTACGGGTTTTCTTGTGCATCATCTTTAGAAGAGGCTTCCTTCTGGGACAAAAGCATTGCAGACCAAGTTGATGCAGTGTGTGGTGTATGGTCTGACAGGCTGACCCCCCCCCCCCCCTTTAACCTCTACAGCAGAGATGCCCAACCTGCGGCCCTTCAGCTGTTCTAAAACTGCAACTCCCACTATGCCCTGCTGTAGGCTGACAGCAGTATGCTCTCTGGGCATGTCGGGAGTTCTAATTTTGCAACAGCTGGAGGGCCACAGGTTGAGCATCCCTGCTCTAAGGTAATGCTGGCAGCACTCATATGTCTATTTTGAAACCTCTGAATATGAAGCTGAGCACGTGAACTCAACTTCTTTGGTCAACCATGGTGAGACCTGTTCTGAGTTGAACCTGCCTTGATAAACCACTGTATGGTCTTGGCCACCGTGCTGCAGTTCAGTTTCAGGGTGTTGGCAATCTTCGTATAGCCTAGGCCAGGGCTGGCGAACATGCGGCTCTCCAGCTGTTGTAAAACTACAATTCCCACCAGGCCCTGCTGTAGGTTGATAGCTGTACGCAGTCTGGGCATGCTGGGAGTTGTAGTTTTGCAACAGCTGGAGAGCCGCTGGTTGGCCATCTTTATATAGAGCAACTATTCTTTTTTTTCAGATCCTCAGAGAGTTCTTTGCCACGAGGTGCCATGTTGAACTTCCAGTGATCATTAAGAGTGAGTGTGAGAACGATAACACCAAATTTAACACACCTGCTCCTCATTCAGGCCTGAGACCTTGTAACACTAACGGAGGGAAAATGGCCAATTAGGTACAATTTGGTCATTTTCACTTAGGGGTGTACGCAATTTTGTTGCCATGGGTTTAGACATTTATGGTTGTGTGTTGAGTTATTTTGAGGGCACACCAAATTTATACAAGCTGTACACTGACTACTTTAGATTATATCAAAGTGTCAGATCTTCAGTGTTGTCCCATAAAAAGATGTAATAAAATATTTACAAAAATGTGAGGGGTGTAGTCACTTTTCTGAGATACTGTATATATATATTTATATAACATACACACATACAGTGAGAAAGGCACTGATCATTACTGTGCTGGGGACACTACTACTGGGCAACAGTGGAAAGCATTTTTATTGTGCTGGACATAAAGGGGGCATTATCACTGTGGGGGGCACTATATTACTGTTAAAGCTGTGGCAAGATGGTAAGTAGATCTAGAGACTGGGGAAGGTGTTGTAAAAGCAAGAATCCCAATATGTCTGGCATCAAAATCTGCTATGAGCTATGGAGGGAGAAGTCATCAGGGCAGCCTGGGATAGGAAGAGAAGAAAAGGGAAAGTGAACAACTCACTGGATTTATCTGTATTTTATTCACATATGTCTGCAGAGCTTCTGTATAAAAATTGTATTTTTCATTCATTAATAGTGCAGTGGTATTATTAAGTCATTATGTATTATGTGGTCATGCTGTGGAGGTACTATTTAACTTTTGTAAAAGTGGTATATCCCTTTAACTATACAACTGTATTATTTAGAGGCTGTAAACACTCCATAGCAGCCACTTCCTCTACTCCCAGAGTTCGTACAGCCTGCCCTGTCTATCCTAGTACTGGAAAAGTACACTTGCTGATTACTAGTTTTGTTTTCAAGTGTTCTCTGGCGGTACAGCTGGAGAGTCAAGTCAGAGACTTCCTGGCCGTGTGTGACGTCTAATCTTTCCAGGTAAAATACCGTATGCTATCAGTTGCAGTATTTTTCCATGTCTCCATTAGAGAAGGACTGCATAGCTTAGGCTACTTTCACACTGACATTTTGGTTTCCGTTTGTGAGATCCGTTCAGGGCTCTCACAGGTGGCCCAAAACAGATCAGTTTTGCCCTAATGCATTCTGGATGGAAAAGGATCTGTTCAGAATGCATCAGTTTGCCTCCCTTCCGCCTCTATTCCGCGGTTTTGGTGCCCGCCTGACGATGCAGAGGCAAACGGATCCGTTCTGACACACAATGTACGTTTTCACTGACACAATGCAAAATGGATTCTCCCCCCCCCATTGACTTTCAATGGTGTTCAAGACGGATCCGTTTTGGCAATGTTAAAGATAATGCAAACGGATCCGTTCTGAATGGATGCATGTGGTTGTATTATCGGTGTGGATCTGTCTGTGCAGATCCAAGACGGATCCGCACCAAACGCGAGTGTGAAAGTCGCCTTATTTGTAAAATGCAACCATCCTGGATTTCTAAGCTGCTAAAACACAATATAGTATTTTTTATAATTCTAGCGTGGTCACAACTCAATTAAATTTGCTTTCAAAACCAAGATCCCGTATCGGGGAAAGTCCTAACGTGTTGATTTAGCCGCAAAAATAAACATTTTATGGTTCACTGCTCAATGTCATGAGGGCAACTGGGCAATAAAACGTTAGAACTACGACAAACATAAACCAAGAAAAGGTAATGCTAAACAGATGGCATGCCGAAATAAAGGAACAGAACTGGACGAAGTCCTGTGGGAAACAGACTACAAAAAAGTTTACCATCTGCTTGATAAACTATATAGAGGTTTTGGTTTATTCTTTCCTAACCACCTGGCCTTAGGAGATGTTTCCTCAGATCAAATACAGTCATTTATCAACCAATGAATGCTGGTATTAACAATGCTTTGACTTGTATGGAGGCAGAACATGCAGTATCATGAGTACCTGCAGGGAAACAAGCCAAGATGCCTGAGTTATTGGCCCCATGTGAAGAAGTCGTCCAGGACTGTCCAGCGTGTGATGTCCAGGACTCTCCAGCGTGTGATGTCTCCTGTGTGACCCTCTTCTCTCAACCACCTCTTTGAGAACCAATGATTTTTCATTATTTCCCCAAAAACCAGAGAGAAGTACAGCAACAATCCCACTAAATTCCCATCTTATAAAGTGATGGTACATGGATAGAGGATCCCGTCGCTTCATGATTTATGGGGAACCAACCTCTAGGATGTCCACCAGTCCTGAGGATAAAGGGGCTGCAGCGCTGGTGTAGGACACACCGTTTAGCACTACAATATGCCATCACTTTATAAAGAAGGGAACACCCACCTTCATAGACATCAATGCAAATTAACCCAAAAAGCTGGACGTAGGAAATGAAAAGAAAGTTGAAAAGAAAATGGCTTCTACAATAACGATCCTTAACAAACCACAAAATCCACAATAGACTACCTCAAAAGGCGCAAGCTGAAGGCTTTACCATGGCCCTCACAGTCCCCTGATCTGAACATCATTGAAAATCTGTGGATAAACCTCAAAAGAGCAGAGCATGCAAGACAACCCAGGAATGCAAAGAAGAAGGGATGAAGATCCCTCAAACAAGAATTGAAAGACTCTTGGCTGGCTACAAGAAGTGCTTACAAGCTGGGATACTTGCCATAGGGGGTGCTACTAGGTACTCACCATGCAGGGTGCCCAAAGTTTAGCTTCGGGCCCTTTCCCTTTTTTTTATTTTGAAAATGTAAAAGATTAAAATATAAAATAGTTTTTTCTTAAAATAAAAAAAGGGAATGTGTTATCGTTAACTTTATGCCTTTTGTTGATCATTTCATCTTCAATTTGCTAAAAGAGGTTTTCTGAGATTTTTATACCAATGAACTATCCTCCGGACAGGTCATCAATATCTGAGCGCCGCAGCCTTCTTTCTGCTTTTCCTAGGCACCGTGACAACATATTCACATGTCACATGTCCTAGGAGCAGCTCAGCCACAGTCAAGTGAATGGGGCTGAGCGCGATACCAAGCATAGCGCTATCTAATGTACGGCGCTGTGCTTGGTAAGCTGCGAAAAGTCTGCGGCGCTCACAGCCGCACCACTGTCTTCTCAAAAAGCTGATTGGAGGGGGTCCCAGGTGTCGGACCCCCACCAATCAGATACTGAAGACCTATCCAGAGGAAAACCCTTTTAAAAGGGACACTGACAGGCCCAATAACCATAATTAGCTGTACATATCCATGCACAGGTCTTCTAATGTGCATTAAAAACATATAAGTATCCCCCCCCCCCCCCCCGTCCACATTATGAATACAGTTAACTCACATTTTATAACCTGAACTAATCGCTGTTCTTTCTGACCAAGGGGCGGGGTTTCAGCTCCACTTGCGCCCAGCCACCATCAGCCCAACCGCCGTTTTGAAGCACCGCCCAGCTCATCAATATTCACTTAGCTGGGCGGCTTCTGCTGTCCCCGACCTTCCGAGATCCGGCACATGCCCAATAGAAAGCTATGGCCGTCGGACTCGCTTTCAGCTTCTGCGCATGCGCCCAGCACCCATAGCTTTCTATTGGGCATGCGCCGGATCTCGGTGCATTGAGGGAAAATGCGCGTTTTGCACGCGTTTTGAACACGCATGAGAAAAATCGGCATGTTTAGTACCCAGACCTGAACCCGGACTTCTTCACAGACGTTCGGGTTTGGGATCGGTGTTGTGTAGATTCTATTCTAATAATAACATTATTAATACAGAATGCATAGTACAATGTCCATTGATTGGTTAAAAATAATAAACAAATTCAACTCATCCCATCCACTTGATCTCGTAGCGGATCTCTTCTTCCTTCTACTTTCTTCAGGACCTGGCTAAAGGACCTTTGATGACATCACTGCGCTCATCACATGGTCCATCACTATGGAAGTGGCAAGTTAAATTTGTTTATTATTTTTAACCCCTCAATGGACATTTTTCTAAGCATTCTGCATTGAGAATGCTATTATTTTCCCTTATAATCATGTTATAAGGGAAAATAATAAAGATCGGGTCCCCATCCCGATAGTCTTCTAGCAACCATGCGTGAAAAATCGCACCGCATCCACACTTGCTTGCGATTTTCATGCAGCCCTATTCATATAGGGCCCTATTCATATAGAATTTGCTGCGATTTTCACACAACGCACAAGTGAAGCGTGAAAATCACTGCTCATGTACACAGCCCCATTAAAGTGAATGTGTCCGGAATCAGTAAGGGTGCAATGCGTTCACCTCACGCATTGCACCCGCGCAGAAAACTCGCCCGTGTGAAAGGGGCCCAATTCCGACACTTCGGCAGGACCCTATAATACAGGGATGTTGAGTGGGATCTTTCACTGCAGCGTTTGCAGATGGTTTGCCGAAGTCTCTTCTGCGTATCTCTGCCCTGCTGGAACGATACGGAATTCTCGCCCGTGTGAATGGACCCTAACTGTTCACAGTAACACCAATTTTGACAAGGGCTGCCCAAACTTTTGCATGCCACTGTATATAGTACTGTGCAAACGTTTTAGGAAGGTCTGGAAAAATGCCACAAAGTAGGAATGCTTTCAGAATGGAAGATCAATTAACAAAATGTAAAGGGAACGAATAAAAGAGAAATGAAAATCAAAGTCAGTATTTGGTGTGACCACCTTTGTCTTCAAAACAGAATCAGTTCTTCTAGGTACACCTGCACACAGTCGGGGATTTTGTAGGATTATGGTCAGGTGTATGATTAACCAATTATACCAAACAGGTGATAATTATCTTCATTTTCATGTCGGTTGAAAATCTGTCAATAACTGAAACAAGCAGCTGTGTAGGAGCTTTAACCCCTTCCAGACAGCCAGTGGTCACCTTCCTGACACGGCCTTTTTTTTGTTAATCTGGTTATATGGTCTAAGGCAGGCATGTCCAAAGTGCGGCCCTCCAGCTGTTGCAAAACTACAACTCCCAGCATGCCCAAATAGCTGTAAGCTTTACCAACAGTGCATGGCCGGTACTATGATAGAAATTCCTATTCTTGTCTGTGGCTGCGAACAAGAATAGGACATGCTCTATCTTTTTTGCGGGGCCGCGGAACTAAAGTGCGGATGCGGACAGTACACGGTGTGCTCTCCGCATCTTTTGCGGCCCCCATTAAAATAAATGGGTCCACACCCGTTCTGCAAAATTCATGCAGACGTGTGAATGGACCCTAACAGAAGGGGATGTAAATTTAGTGGTGGGATTAAAAAAAATTAAAAGATAATAAATAAATAAATAAATAAAAACTCCACCATAATCTGCACATGGTGGTGTTTTTTCCCCACTGAAGTCAATGGAAAGCTATTGGCGAATTTCACAGTGAAAAACAGACGTTTATGACGACAGAATCCACAATGGATTTAAATCACGTGAACCCTAAAGAGTTGTATTACAACAAAGAAATAAGCCAGATGACGGCTCAGTCCTAACCCTGCAGTCATTAGTAGAAGCTAAAGGAGAAGCCCAGCGATACCCGCCAGCCCTCCAGGCACATAGGCATATGGATGCTATAACCACGCTTAGAGGAGGAGCTTCACATTGACAAATAAGACTACTTTCACAATTGCGTTGTTTTTTCCGGTATTGAGATCCGGCAGAGGATTTCAATACCGGAAAAATAATGTTTCAGTTTTATCCCCATGCATTCTGAATGGAAAGAGATCCGTTCAGGATGCATCAGGATGGCTTCCGTTCCAGCAGCATTCCGCTACAAGCCGCGGTTTTGTGTCCGGTCATAAAAACGGACCAGTCATTAAAAATATAAGTCAATGGTGACGGATCCATTTTTTTTTAGAAGCCTAAGGCCTCTTTCACATGAGCGTGAAGGATTAGGTTCGAATGCGTTCAGTGACACTCGCACCGTTTTTCACTGAAGTCCCATTCACTTCTATGGGGCCAGGGCTGCATGAAAAACACAGCATATAGAACATGCTGCGTTTTTCGCGCAACGCAGAACAGATGCGTGAAAAAAAAAAAAACACTCATGTACACAGACCCATTGAAATGAATGGGTCAGGATTCAGTGCGGGTGCAATATATTCACATCACTCATTGCACCTGCGCGGAAAAACTCGCTCGTGTGAAAGGGGCCTAAGGCTGGATCCAGCCGGGTTCAGCAAAAACGCTTCCGTAACTGATAATACAACCGTCTGCATCTGTTATCTCTAAAATAGCCATGATGGATCAGTCATAAAACTATTGTAAGTCAATAGGGGACAGATCCGTTTGTATTATCTTTAACATTGCCAAGATGGATCAGTCATGAACGCCACTGAAAGTCAATGGGGGACGGATCCGTTTTCTATTGTGTCAGATTGTGTCCTAGGACGGAAAGCAAACCGGTATGAGAACGGAACGCATTTTGGAGCACTCCGTTATGTTCAGTTAAGTTTTGTCCCCATTGACAATGAATGGGGACAAAACTGAAGCGTTTTTTTTTCTGGTATTGAGACCCTATGATGGATCTCAATACAGGAAAATATTAAATGAAAGTAGCCCAAAGGACTTTCAATGTATTTAGTGACGGATCCGTTTTAATTTCACACAACCACATCCTAACGGAACGAATGCATCCTGATGTGTAAAATCAAAACGGATCCGTTTAATTCCGGTATTGAGATCCTTAGCGCAATTGTGACCGTAGCCTAAGGGACAAGGACACGATCTCGTAACCATACTAAGGTACAAATATTAAAGATACACGACGTGTTGGTTGGGTCCATTACGGCCATCGACTGGGCACTAGTACAGAAAGAGCGGAGATCAGGGGCCCAGGAAACTGAGATCGGAGGCGCTGTTTGAGGAGGACTGTTCAAGGGACCTACTAAAAAGGAATGACAGAGTGGAATGCCCATAGAGAATAATGGACCAGAATGGAATGCCCATAGAGAATAATGGAAATGTAATATTTGAATTAGAGACTAAACCATTTGACATATCTGATAATTATTTATCAGGCTTCCTCTCCAAGTTCAGTGGGATTATTTAATGGTCAGATTAAGTGGAATTATCACCTTTTTCTGCAGAATGACGAGGGTGAATGACACAAAGGAATGCCCATAGAGTATAATGGGAAGTAAACTATGAGCTCATTTGCAGGTAAATCTGTGTTATGTAGGACATTAACCTTTACCACAAGCGTTTCCCTGGGTAGATTAGCACATTGTAAAATGAAAATTACCTTGGATTATAACAGTTTTCTATAGAATGCAAAGGTGATGGAATGCCCATAGACTATAATAGGAAGTAAAACGTGACTTGGTGCCTGAACCATTCAACATATCAAATAAATCTGTAGCAGGTTTACTCTTCAAATTCAGTGGGATTATTTAAAATTTAGATTAAGTGGGATTATCATGTTAATGTCCTACATAACACAGATTTACCTGCAAATGAGCTCATAGTTTACGGGCATTCCTTTGTGTCATTCACTCTCGTCATTCTGCAGAAAAAGGTGATAATTCCACTTAATCTGAACATTAAATAATCCCACTGAACTTGGAGAGTAAGCCTGCTAAATAATTATTAGATATGTCAAATGGTTTTGTCTCTAATTCAAATATTACATTTCCATTATTCTCTATGGGCATTCCACTCTGTCATTCCTTTTAGTAGGCCCCCTGTTCAATAAGGTCCCGAATGTTGTTTCTTCACCTGGTGACACTTTAGAAGTGACCCTCCCCTTTCACTGAGGGCCCCACAGACACCCACTAAGTACAGGGCAGTGGTGGCGCTGGGGCTCGTACACACTGCTCCATGTGGTTCTATTTCAGCAGGATGGCTGCAGAGTGGTGGCGCTGGGGCTCGTACACACTGCTCCATGTGGTTCTATTTCAGCAGGCTGGCTGCAGAGTGGTGGCGCTGGGGCTCGTACACACTGCTCCATGTGGTTCTATTTCAGCAGGGTGGCTGCAGAGTGGTGGAGCTGGGGCTCGTACACACTGCTCCATGTGGTTCTATTTCAGCAGGCTGGCTGCAGGATTTTGCAATCGGTGCACGGGGTAAACAATTCCTGAGGAGCCGTCCATCACCTCCCCTCCCCCCCAGCATTGTTCTAGCAGCAGCTGCTTCCTGCAGATAACCCCCCATTCACACTTCTCCAGTAATACACTGCGGCCGCAAGCTTTGGGGCTATGAGGTGCACGCAGTGATGCGGCGGTAGAGTGTCAGCTCTGGGAACCAGTGTCATTACACTCACCGTCACATTACAGGCTCGACGCTGCCTGTAAACCGCAGCTGACCGCCGGGGTCGTCCGTGTGTGGACAGTGTCCTTCTCCCTCACGCCCGGCTTCCCCAGACGCTCTCTCCTCTGCTCTATTCTCCTGCTTGTCTCCTTGGCTGGGAGAAGCCCCGCCCCCCGGCGTCACGTGGGACCCAAATTGATGAAACCCAGGGACTGGTCGCATACATCTTATACATGTGTGTGTGACGTGTGTGCTGTATGTATATATATATATATATATATATATATACACACACACACACACACACACACACACAAATACATACATCCTATACATGTGTACATATATATTATATACACACATATACATACATACATCCTATACATGTGTGTGTATATATATATATATATATATATATATATATATATATACATACATACATATGTGGGTGTGTCCTCTGTGTCCCTGGATGTAATAAACCGCACAGGGCACAGAGCCGCTGCCATTGTTGTCACCATAAACATGGACACAGGATTCCAGCACGTGGCTTTTTTTTTTTTTTGCTTTTTGCTTTTTGCTTTTTTCCCTCTCACGTGCCTTGTGTTTTTAGATGGTAAAGTATGTGTCCCCCCTGTAATCTCACCACTTCCTCTGTACACATACTTCCTCTGACCCTCTTCTGTCTTACCTGTCCGTATTGACCCTTTACTACCTGCCCTCTATGTCCTTGAGGGACAGCACCAGTTTTTATATAATAAAGCATACCCCCCCCCCCCCCCCACTGTAATGTCACTTCCGTTGTAGAGCAATAGGGGGGGGACTAAAACCACTTTTTTGACCCTCCTGTCAAATAAATTGGGTCTTTAAAGGGTCCTTCTGGTGATTTCAGGTAATCCCTTAGCCACAGGATAGAAGATAAGTATTAGATCGTCAGGGGTCCAACCACTAATCACGAGAAGAGGTAACCCATACCCCGCAGGGCCCCCCGAAATAGGCAGCGCAGCAGATATGTGCGCTGCAGCTCTGCTCCTCTCTATGGGGCTGTTAGGTGAATCGAACACTTGGCTATTAAAGGGGTTATCCTAGATCTATAATGCCCCCCGCCACATATGCCCGGGCCCGATACTTACCTTTCTTCCCGGGACCCGTGTCACTTCTGATGCCAACACAGCCGCCGCTGCTTCTCCCAGTTGCGCAGATCAAAACATCTGGCGTCGGAGGGGTATAGCCATTAGCAGGCCGCAACCTGCGATGCTAGGGAGGCTCGTTTCCGTCACGGGTCGCGATTGGCTGCCCCCCCTCGCCAGATGAGGTCTTAGATAACCACTTTAAGCCTCTTGTTATGGCGGCACTCCATGGCCATCACCATCCTGTTATCCAGGGCAGGGATAGGCGCCACATCATGCACCCAGCTGCTACAGTCCAGCAGCTGGGTCCCGCTGGTCTTCCACCACCCTCCAGTAGCGAGCGCGGTCACCACAATTCTGTGTCCCCCGCTGAAGGGCGCAGCCGACACCTAGCTGCCAGGCCTTTTCTTTGCTACGGATTCCTGTTCAGTGCCTAGAGAAGTCTTTGGTCCTGATATCAGTCACTGGGAAGGCTCTCTCGGAGGCCATACAGTACATCACCGTTCCGCCTGTGTCTACCTGTCCTTATCTGGGACTGGCCTGGCTCCGTCTGCACTGTCTTGTCTTAGAATGGGACTCAGGGCAGATACTGCACTGGGGTTCTGCCTGTCAGTCCAGACAGTTCAGTCTGACCGGACGCCACCTGTTCCTCGAAATCGGCAAGGGCTGCCTTCCATCTATGCCAACTACATCAACATCTTTGACAAAAAGGCAGCTGAGACCCTCCTCACCGTCCCTATGACTGCCCTTTTAACCTGATTTCCTGTACAACTCATACTTGTGGTAAAGTTTACCCACTGTCCACGACTGAAACCCAAGCCATGTTTGAGTTCACAAAGAAAAACCTGGAAAGAGGTTTCATCGGAAAAACCTCTTCACTGACTGGAGACGGTTTCTTTTTTGTTAAGGCAAAGAACGGGTCACTCCGGCCGTGCATTGATTAACACAGGCTAAATAAAATAACTTTAAAAAATAAAAACCCTGAACTCTTCGACAGGCCTAGTGGTGCCAGGATCTTCTGTAAACTTGATATGCCTACAACTTGATCCGAATCCGAGAGGGGGATGAGTGGAAAACCAGTTTCGATATCCAAGACGGTCATTACAAATATTAGGTTATTCCATTTGGTCTCAGCAAGGCTTCATTAATAACATCTTCTGAGAACTCATCTACACCTGTGTAGTTGTATACATGGACAACATCTTTCTCTTCTCTCCAGACTTGATCTCCCATCATAAACATGTCCACACCATACTTCTTCTCCTTGGCTATATAATGTCTGACCAAGGCATACAGATGGATACCAAGAAGTTGTCTCCTGGTCTTGACTGGCCTCGTACCACCGTCCTACATGCCATTCATGTTTTCTGGGCTTTGCAAACTACTACAGGCAATTTATTCATCATTATTCCACCTTGACTGCACCTATTTCCTCCATTACCTAGAACGGCATGAATGCCCTGGAGTGGACCTGAAGCAGAGACAGCCTTCCAATACCTTAAATCAAGCCTTTTCATCTGCCTCGATCCATTGCTGCCCAGATATCTCCAAACAGTACTTTTTGGAGGTGGACATATTCTCCATAGGGGCAAGAGCTGCACTGACGTAAAAGGATACCTCAAGCAGAATGGACACCTGTGGGTCTCTCTTAAGGCCTTTTCAGCAGCAGAGAGTGAGTGTTGTCACTTGGAGGGTTCCTGTTATCATTTTCACAGACCATAAAAACCTGACCTACCTACAGTCTGCATATCTCAACCCTCACCAGGCTCACTGGTCTTTATTTTTGCCCATTTCAACTTTTCTTTACATTTTTGGTTTATAGAGAAAAATACCAAAGCAGTATTGAGGAGTCCCAACATATCATAGACCCTGTCTGCATCATACCTGTAGCCCCTGTTCTGATGAAGGAGATCTCACCTCGGAGAACATTCGTACTTGTAGCCAAGAGGAAGCAGGTCCTATTTTGAGGACATTGCCCCAAGCTCACTAGTTATCCTGGTCTGCATGCCAACCTGTTCCCAGAATAAAATTCTAAGACAAAAACCGACTGGTCGTCTCCCATTGCCTGTGTACAAAATTCTATGCCAACATATCACCATGGAGTTCATCACAGACTAGTCTATTTCACCGAAGTTCATGGTAATTTGTGTTGTGGCTGACTGATGGCCACTTTGTGCTTCTGCCAGGCATTCCCTCATCCAATCAACAGGCTAAATTGTTTGTAGAGCATATTTTTTGTCTATATGGATTGCCTGTTCACATTGTGTCTGACCTGGGGATACAGCTGACCTCAAAATGGGTGACGTTAGGGAGGCTCGCCCCCATTGCGGCCTGCTATTGGCTACCAACAACCCCCCACCCCCCATTGCTGGATGTTTTGATCTGCACAACAGGGAGATGCAGCGGCAGCCGTGCAGGGAGCAGGATCGACGCAGGTGCTGGGGAGCGGGGTAAGTTTAACCTATATGAGGTGCCCAGGCATTAGGGGGGGTCATTATAGGGGTTGGATAACCTCTTTAAATCTAGGCAAATGCAGGTCTTGATAAATAACCTGCATTATGTTTACCCACTAGCATTTTGTCATGGCATTTTACCCCTATAGAGAAGAGCTACAGTATGCTAGGTTGTAAAAGAAAGCCCCAAAAGACAAAAAAAAAAAAAAACAGCAAGAGCAAAAAAACGCTTGTGTGTCCCATAGACTTTAACCTTAACATCTGGCGATGGGATCTTTAATTTTTACTGCAAAACAAAAAAAAAATGCTGAAAACTTAACTGTGCAGAAAAACTACACTAAAAACTATGAATGAAAGCACCCTTAATGTACCCCTATCTCAAGTCTTGGGTCCAGTAAGTACAGGATGGGACATCAGTGCGAAAGTAGCCTGAAATGGACCATGCAAAGTTATATATACTTCCCACGTCCACCTCTGGGCTCCTGCAGACGGCTTCTTCAAGTAAGAACAAAAAACAAATGCTCCGAACAAAGTGGATGGCAGATGAGAGATGGCGATGTCATTGATCAATCACGGGGAAGGAATATGGGTCCCAAAAAATATGGGAGTATTATTTTATACATAAGAAAAAGAACCAAAAATGGTCCAAGGGGAGAAAAAACAATTAACCAAGCGTCTGACCACTGATCAACCGCTTAGCAGTCACTGATGACACACACAAAGAATGCGAAAAGCACATGGGTGATGATCACGGGCATGTAGGTTGCTGGGAGGTGATACAATATGGCGCTATTGCACACAACTGTTCTGCACCGTCACTACAATAGCAATGAGGTGGGAATGGCGGGATCTCACATGTAAGATGGTGCCAGAAGAGGTATGAATGGTCTGTCACAATATACAAATGTATCATAGCAATCAACGATGAGGGAATGCTATGATTAGTTCCTTGACAATGTGTAGTGATTGGCTGCTGTCCAGGTCAGCAGACATTCACCACTTTACACTGCTCTGGGTGCGGAAAACCCAAAGAAAATAAGGAAAGGTCAGTCATTTGGTCACCAACCATCTATGATGATTGCTGGTGAGAGATCGTGGGATCAGTCCATGAGTGTTGAGCAGTGATGGGCAGCTGTCGAGATTTGTGAATGGCCGGGCCTAGAATCTGTCTAAAAAGTGGCACAATTAGGCATGACTAGGGATTCTACAATTTTTTCTGATCTGCACAAAGAGCAGGAGGGGCTTAGTGGGAATAGGAGGGGCTTTTGAAAAATGGGGCTTGGCATAAAATGCTAAATTTATGCCGTATTTCAGGCATAAAATTCAGTCAACCAACAGCTGGTATAGAGTTAGACGATAGCGTCCATCCCAGCGCCACATTTGTCATCCAGCCGGAGCCCCTGTGATAAATCTGGAGCAGGTCTAGACAGCCTGTCTAAGCTTCCGCCATCTATAGGATCTGTTGACACAATAACTGTGACACTTCGGTGTGGGAGGGAAACCCACACCGAACGTAGAAGGGAAAGGGGTGAGGGGAACAGGCCTGGTAACTAGGGAAAGGAGCAGGCCACCTCCTAGAGAAACCCTTAATCAAAGTCCTGACTGACTGCAACTATGAGCTGACTCCAGAGGTAGGTGAGGTCATACACAGGAACCTAAAGTCCTAACTCTCCCTGTAGTACCCTGGTACTAATGTCAGGACAAGAAACAACCTATTCCTCCAAACGGTAGGACGAATAGGAGTCTCCCTCAGGCCTAAACACAAATGGCAGGGAAAAGAACAACACAAGAAAACCCCAACAATAAACAACAGGGGAAGGAGACACCTAACTTCAAATGGCTATGGAAGCACAGGAACTCTGCCGAGATCCAAAAACCCGCAATCCACAACAAGACTGAAGTTTTAAACCGCCCAGCATGGTGGGAGAAGCCATAATAAATAGGAAAGGTTAAATGACCACATAAGCAACACCTGAGGCAAGGGGTGTGGACATTACCATAAACAGGGAACCTGTCAGATCAAACCATGTGTTGCCAGTCTTACTGATCTCCTGGCACCGGTCACGGGAACGTCCATGACCATAACATTTTAAAATTATGCCTCAATACTAAGGTAGTTCACTTTAAAGCCCCCACCCCCATAACGTAATACTGCTTCTTTGGGCAGAAGAGGGTTAAGTATGGATGAGCACACGGAAAACAAAAAGTGATCTAAAAAATAAGTCAGTCATTTTCTGATGACTCATTGCCTTTAAGCACCAGATTATTTTAGACTTTACAGAGCGAGCAATTTATATTCAGGCAAATACAGGAGAAGACAGATAAATGTGAAGAATAATGTAAAACTGCAGAAGGCAAGATAGATGTGTAATTCGGTGATCTCATTCCAGTTAGGTCATATTTTTCATACTACCACTCCCAGCATGCCCGGACAGCCTTTGGCTGTCCGGGCATGCTGGGAGTTGTAGTTTTGCAACAGCTGGAGGCACACTGGTTGGGAAACACTGCTCTAAGGAGTGACCCAACCAGTGGTTACAATAAAAAGGTCATAGAACTCTTACAACAGCTAAAAAAGCGACCAAGTTATTGGGGCCATGTACCATCACCTCTACCGTAGGGAGATCCCTGAGTGTATGTATTCAATTCCTAAGATACCCAAGGAAGGGACCTCTCTCAAGCCTATTTTCCACAGCTTCAACTCTGTGACCTACAACATAAATACTAGCATCCTAGCCCCTCTGGTTGGAAATACAGAGCACCACATCCAGAACTCCAGGGACTTTACATCTAAAGTCCATGGCTTGATACTGCGTACAGAAGAAACAATAGTGTCCTATCATGTCACACCCCTCTTCACATGCATGTCACAGTGACAGTGAGGGTAAAGTTAATACAAGACAGCACATATAAAAATATTAACCCAGATAAAGTGTGTTCCTTGCTGAACTTTGCCTGACAAACAACTGTTTTAAGTATAAGTTCTACAGACAGAAACATGCCTGTGCCATAGGTTCACCAGTTTCATTCATTGCAGCTAAGGCTACTTTCACACTTGCGTTCGGAGCGGATCCATCTGGTGTCTGCACAGACAGATCCGCTCCTATAATGCAGACGATGGGATCCATTCAGAACAGATCCGTCTGCATTATATTTCAGAAAAAAAATCTAAGTCTGAAAGTTGCTCAGACGGATCCTTCCCGACTTTACATTGAAAGTCAATGGGGGACAGATCCGTTTGAAAATTTAGCCATATTGTGTCAACTTCAAACGGATCCGTCCCCATTGACTTAGATTGTAAGTCTGGACAGATCCGTTTGCCTCCGCACGGTCAGGCGGACATCCAAACGCTGCAAGCAGCGTTCAGGTGTCCGCCTGCTGAGCGGAGCGGAGGACAAACGGTGCCAGACTGATGCATTCTGAGCGGATCTGCATCCACTCAGAATGCATTAGGGTAGTACGAATGCATTCGGGGCCGCTTGTGAGAGCCTTCAAACGGAACTCACAAGTCCCGAACGCAAGTGTGAAAGTAGCCTAACCTGTACATGGAGGAGGGGGAATGTAAAGCCCCAAACACCTTCATAGTAATTACACCCAGTCACTGGTCAGATATGTGGATGACATATGTGGTACAAGAAGTAAACATGTCCACTGAACACATCAGGTTTACATGGGAAGATGTGCGGAACAACGCGCTGGCTTTCTTGGACTGCATGGTAAGGGTCCATTCACACGTCCGCAAATGGGTCCGCATCCGTTCCGCAATATCGGGAACGGGTGCGGGCCCATTCATTCTCAATGGGGCAGAACGGGATGGGGAGAGCATTTCAGGAGCGCGGCCCGAACTACCGGGACGCGGCTCCGCAAAAAATAGAAACATGTCCTATTCTTGTCCGCAAAATAGGCAGTTCTCTGGGGGGTGACGGCTGGGTGTATTGCAGATCCGCAATACACCACGGACGTGTGAATGGACCCTAACAGTCAGAGAGGAAGGAAGGCTGGAAACTGGAGTCTACAGGAAACCTACACATACAGTCCAGCACCTGCTATAATGACTGCCTCCATCCTGTGGTTCACAAACTGGAGGTCCTCAGAACTGTACACTACCGGGCTGAAAAGACCCCAACCAGTGTACAGGCTAAGACATGGGAATTCAAACACCTCATAGAACCTGCGGGTATTCAGACTAGACTTTTGTTAAAACTGAGAAAAGAAGAAGAAAGGATGTCAAGATTGCCAGTGAAGGTGCGAAGTAGGGCAGACGAAAGAACTTGATTCTTCCATACATAGCTGATAGTGATGAGCGAAGTTCTTAAAAACTGATTTGGCTGCTTTGCCGAATTTTACAAAGAAATTCACTTTGACTAATTACTTTGTCACGAAGCGCATTTCCTTGTAAGTAGCGGGGGAACATCACTGATCGTGGCCTCTGACATTAATATTAAGGCCTTTCAGGGATCAATAATTAAAAAAATAAAATAAATCATACTTACCTTATCCATTTAAGCGAAAAGAGGCCGCAGCGGCCATCTTGCTTGAAGATCCAGCACGAAACCTTGTGCAGTGCATGGTGACATCATACATCACCGCATATGAGATTTCACGTGGGATCTTCGAGCAAGATGACCGCGGTGGCCTCTTTGTGCTCACATCCACACATTCATTCCCAATCTGAGTTTTGCCCGCCGATAGCTTCTTCTAGGGTTTTGCCTCTTCATCAAAGATCTCCTTATCAAGTCGATTTTTGGAGTTGAAGTGATTGAATAATGAAACTCTACCAATTTGAAGGAATTTTCTCCTTGGCAAAGTAAGAATCTTTGTGGATTCTAACTGAGCTCACTATTCACTTTAGAAAAAAGACGACTGAGGGGAGATCTAATTACTATGTATAAATATATCAGGGGTCAGTACAGAGATCTTTCCCATCATCTATTCATTCCCAGGACTGTGACTGTGACGAGGGGACATCCTCTGCGTCTGGAGGAAAGAAGGTTTGTACACAAACATAGAAGAGGATTCTTTACGGTAAGAGCAGTGAGACTATGGAACTCTCTGCCTGAGGAGGTGGTGATGGTGAGTACAATAAAGGAATTCAAGAGGGGCCTGGATGTATTTCTGGAGCGTAATAATATTACAGGTTATAGCTACTAGAGAGGGGTCGTTGATCCAGGGAGTTATTCTGATTGCCTGATTGGAGTCGGGAAGGAATTTTTTTCCCCTAAAGTGAGGAAAATTGGCTTCTACCTCACTTTTTTTTTTTTTGCCTTCCTCTGGATCAACAGGCCGAACTGGATGGACAGATGTCTTTTTTCAGCCTTATAAACTAGGTATAAAGGGAATAAAAAAGTTGTCCAAAAAGTTAAGCAATATGCCAGTTGGGTTCCCTATCTATCCCCCTGAGCATAAAGATAGTATCAGAGTTAACTTTATGACACTGTAAGAGAGTGGTAATGTTTTTTTTTTGTTTAGTGTCAGGTCAATTAACTGAATCTTCACTTGACTACTTTGTGGGTCTCCCAATTTGTGAGCTAAAGGGTATTTTCCAGCATTTACAGTCCCTTTACATGGACCTATGTTTCAGGCAATTATTGGGAACTAACCTAAAGTTCCCGATAATTGCATGTCAGTGTAGTAATCATTTCCTCTGTATTGGGATTAGCGCTCACTTGTCCTCAGTTAGAGTCATTGTTGGATGATCTGCTGCTTACTAACGATGACTTTTAAGATTAGCTGAAAGACACACTCCCCGATGAACAAGCATTTGTTCATTTATTGGGTAATCGCTGGCACCTGTACAGGGGCCAATTATCTGGAATGAGAATTTCTAAAAATACTCATCCTCCATAATTGGCCCGATTATTGGTCTGTGTAAAAGGATCTCAATATTCACTATGAATTCTGTAATGAATCTATTTCCGGGTGTTTGAGGACAAGCGATAGCAGTAGCCATCTCTCGTCCTCATATAGTGGAGATAATTGCTGCATGTAAATCCAGCACTTTACCTCCACTGAACGAGCAGTCAGTTGTCAGAAAGGAAAGGTTCCTTCCCGATAACTGGCTCCAGGTCGGAGCGTGTTAATCAGTCTTTGTTAGACTCTTCAAATACTACAGTAAGTGTGACCAATGTTTTGCAAGAGAAATAGGTAATATGATACTGCTGTAGAAATAATTGGCAAGTAATCATAAAAGGGTGAGCAACGTGTAACGAAGTTACGCAACGCTAAATTTCAACAAACAGTGAAACAGAAAAATAAATCCCATTGTTACATGTCCTGCAAAGCATTTCTTGCAGGGTTATTATACTTTTTTTTACATCCACTACCATTACTCTTCATACATTGTACTCCACATTGTGCACCATCTACCTGGCATTACATATGAGATAACATTTGGCCAGACACTCAGATATAACCTATTGGCCCATGGGTGGTAGATTGTTGTCAGATACCACCAAAATTGTCTGGTTCTGCCCAAAAATATTTCATGTGTATGGCCAGCTTAAAGCTCCTCTACTAAAGCTCCCTTGTCTTAGTATACGGTATGTGCAGAAATTAGATACTGTAGCTAAGCCATTGTCATAAGTTACAGCTGTGGTCTAATGGACCTGAGCTAAAAGGAAACTGTAACAATCAGTGGGTGTGGAACCAATGTGTCGATCAACCAGTTTGACTTTGGGCTCAACCTAAGAGCATTATCCTGGCAGCTCCATAGTATTCACCTTTTAACCCCTATACAGGGATCTGGACTTCACTGCAGGGAAGGCAGTGGCCGCTACCTAGTGGAGTAATCCCGGTGTGATTGACAGCTAACCCAAGGGGATCAGAGACACCAGTGCGAGGCACCAAGGGATCAGGCAAACCTGTAGTCAGTAACAAACTGAATTTGGGCAGGCAGAGTTTGTTCAAATCTATGAAACAAGTCTGAAGGTCAGGGCAGGAAGCTCAGAGTCAGTATGGTAATAGGCATGGGTTAGGTCAAGCAGTGGAGGGTCAGAATCTGGGAATCAAGCTGAAGTCAATACATGGGTAGATAAGCAGTGAGACAAACACCACAAAATATGAGAGTTGATCAACACATTATAAGCATCTGCACACAGAACCAAAGGAGGGTTAACCCTGGCAATATTGCAGAATGAGGTAAGGTTCAATAAGGAATACCTCCAGGACACAAACACCCAGGCCCGCTGCTCGAGCCCTGAAAATCACAACAGACACAGAGCGGGTGGAGTGGCACCCATCCCTGTCCAAGTAGCAGAGCATTGGAGGGTAAAGGCTGCCAATGTGAAGTAACCCCTCCTTATGCCCTCTATTCTTGGGTCTGGACATTTGCAGGAACTTCCTCAATAGGACAGTGTAATATTTTCAGCAGGTTCCCAAGACTTTTCTTCTGGCCCCAAACCCTTCCAGTCCACCAGTTTAAAAGTCATGCCTCTGACTATCCTCATGTCCAATATACTTCTGACTTCAAATTTATCCTCAGCACTGGCAGAAAAAGATGTGGATACAGTGCAGATTAGCACAAGAAATCAGAAGAGGAATACATGGAAGGAAATGTTTGGGAATGCAGATAGGTGGAGGCAGACAGAGCGTGTAACAGACTGGGTTAATCTGGCTGAGAACTTCGAAGGGCTCCAGAAACCTAGGAGCAAATTTATAATATAGAACCTTAATGCAGATATGTCCAGATGACAACCAGACCCTGTCCCCAGTAGAAAATTGTGGAGGAGCACTTCCCCTCTAGTCTGCAGATCTCTTCATAGATGCAGATGCTGAGTCAGGGAAACCTTGGTCTCCTTCCAGAGCTGCAAATAATTCCTGGCAGCACCATCTGTGACTGACACATCAGTAGACAGATAAACAGTGAAGACAGGTGACTAAGTGAAACTCAGCCCAAAAGGAGATGGGACACCCAGTCATCATGTCTAGAGGAGACCAAGAAATGCACATAGTCTTCCATAACCTGATTGAATCTCTGCAATTACCCTTTGGATTGTGGATGGTAGACATGGCAGAAGTCCAGGTTAACCTCCGACAACCTACAAAGTGATCTGCAGAACCTTGAAGTGAAATGCATAACCCTATCCAAAACAATATGTTGAGGAAGATCATGTAAACAAAAGGTGTGCGTGATAAACAAATGGGCCAGTTGTATGGCAGAAGGTAGACCAGGCAGGGGAACAAAATGCACCACCTAAATCACTGTGCATCCAAAAGAGGAAGTAAGAGCGGTCTCACTAACCTGATCAATCACAGTTTATGGTAGAAATGATATTTCTACATGGCAAATAATTTACTAGCAGGTGTAGTAGAGTAATAGATATCCTACAGACCCAACAGTCATGGCATGCATGCCACTGATTCTGTGTAATTGAATCACTAATTGAAAGGGGCATGTTCAAAATAATAGCAGTGTGGAGTTCAATGAGTTAGGTCATTCATTTTTTGAAAAGCCGGTGACAATTATTGCTTTTATTTAAGGAAGGAAGACAGCAAATGTTGTACATGCTGGTTACAGTGCATTTATCTCTGAAATTCTGAGGAAAATGGGTTGTTCCAGACATTCAGAAGAACAGCGTACCTTGATTAAAAAGTTGATTGGAGAGGGGAAAACATATAAAGAAGTGCAGAAAATGATAGGCTGCTCAGCTAAAATGATCGCAAATGCTTTAAAATGGCAACCAAAACCTGAAAGACGTGGAAGAAAGCGAAAAACTACCATTCAAATGGATAGAAGAATAGCCAAAATGACAAGGACTCAGCCAACAATCAGCTCCAGGAAGATCAGAGAAGGTCTAAAGTTACCTGTGAGTATTGTTACAATTAGAAGACGCCTATGTGAATCCAAGCTATCTGCAAGAAGCCCCCGCAAAGTCCCATTGTTAAAAAAAAGACGTGCTGAAGAGGTTACAATTTGCTAAAGAGCACATTGACGGCCTAAAGAGACATTTTGTGGACTGATGAAAGTAAGATTGTTCTTTTTGGGTCTAGTGGCCGGAGACAGTTTGTCAGACGACCCCCAAACACTGAATTCAAGCCACAGTACACTGTGAAGACAGTGAAGCATGGTGGCACAAGCATCATGATATGGGGATGTTTCTCATACTACGGTGTTGGGCCTATTTATCGCATACCAGGGATCATAGATCAGTTTGAATACATCAGAATACTGGAAGAGGTCATGATGCTGCCTTATGCTGAAGAGGAAATGCCCTTGAAATGGGTGTTCCAACAAGACAACGACCCCAAACACACCAGTAAACGGGCAACATCTTGGTTCCAGACCAACAAGATTGACGTTATGGAGTGGTCAGCCCAATCCCCGGAACTTAATCCAATAGAAAACTTGTGGGGTGACATCAAAAATGCAGTTTCTGAGGCAAAACCAAGAAATAGAGAAGAACTGTGGAATGCAGTCCAATCATCCTGGGCTGGAATACCTGTTCACAGGGGCCAGAAGTTGGCTGACTCCATGCAACACAGATGTACAGCAGTTCTCAGAAACAGCGGTTATACAACTAAATATTAGTTACATGATTCAAAGGAAAGCAAAATCTTCAAACATTTTTCAGTTTACGGTATATAGTGAATGTTTGAGTTTGTAAAGAAGAATACAAACACTGCTATTTTTTTGGAACAGTCTAATAATCACTTTTCTTCAATTTTTTTTAGAGGAACAACACAAATTTGATATATTTTTCTTCATGTTTTGATTTGGAATAGAATGTGCAGTGTTTCCAATGCATTTGTGTCTATGGAAATAAAAGCTATTAGAAGGATTTTGAGCTTTATTCACTTTTTTAAACACACGGCTATTATTTTGAACACAACTGTATGTCTTCCTGGGAGGGATGTCCTTAATCTCTAATGGGGAAACAAAAACTATGAGAGCAGGGCCATGATATTCGTGTTGGCCGGATGGAAATGCTGGATGAAGTCAAAAAGGGCGAAGGACAACAACCATCGAGCCTGCCATAGGTTGAACTGCTGGGCAGACTGGATTTAAGTCCGGATTTTATGGTTGGTGAAAATCAAGACTGGGTGGCTGGCTCCCACCATTGACAGCAGTTATCTGTCATTAAATGAAATAGTTGCACTCAACTGAGGAAAAACTATTTGAAAAAAAAGCCACAGGTCATCATGAGGACAGCTCTGGCACCGACAGAGAAGGCATCTACCTCCAGAAAGAACTGTTTAGTGATATCTGGCTGATGAAGAATAGATGCGGAGGTGAAGAAATGCTTTAGGGACTGAAAAGCTGACTCAGTCTCAGCCACTTCTTAGCATCCACCCCCTTTCTGGTGAGAGCAGTGATGGAAGCAGTCAGGGAGGAGCAATTGGGTATATACAATCTGTAATAGTTGGCAAACCCAAGGAATCGCTGAATAGCTCACAGAGAGTAGGCTTGAGCCACTCCAAAACCACAGACAACATCTCAGGATCTGTAGAAATGCCCTTATCTGCAATTATGAAGCCTAGGAAGGGTAAGGACATCTTCTCAAACAAACATTTTTCAAATTTGGCATATAGTTGATCCTCACAAAGACACAGGCTGACGTGGCCATTGTAGGTGTTAAACGTTGTGTTCCATTAATCTCCTTCTTGGATACAGATGAGGTTGTATGCCCCTTGAACAGCTCAGAGATCAATGACAGGGGAGACTTACTCTTGATGGTCATTTTATTCAGGCCATGATAGTCATTGCACAGCCACATGGAACAATCCTTTTTTTAACAAGTAAGAAGACTTCCATATAAAATCCCTTTCCAAGTTCTCTTTGGTATATTCATACATGGCCTGGGTTTCTGGCAGAGACAACGGATAGACCCAGCCACAAGGAGGAGTTGACCCTGATGACAGATAAATTGAGTTATCATAGGGATGATGTGGAGGCAACTACTTAGACTCCTTTTTGTGAAAGATGTCAAAGTAATTGGCATAGGAAGCAGGTATCCCCTGAAGATTTCGGGTAACAGCTGGAGCTCAAACTGGTTGTACAGATGTCAAGCAGCAGGAGTGGCAGGCAGTACTCCAACATATTATCTTTTAGTCCAAGACAAGATAGTGCAGACCAAGCCAGAGCAGTCCCAGAAGAAGAGGACTCCTAGAAACAGGTAGGACGTAGAATGAAATCTCAGTGTTGAGTGCACTTCAACTTCTCTTCAGACATCCTGAGTTCCTGACCCAGTCCACCTGCATAGGTTCCTGTACTGGGTCCGGAGAAGTTAAGAGTCTCTGGAAAAATGGTGCCAGTCTTGTAGCACTCCTCTCATGTCCTAGCTCCTTGGCACTTTCCTGGAATCAGATGCAGGTAGCAGGGAAATCAGGTCATCCACAGTTGAGTATATTGACCCGCCAGTTCAACTTAAATGTGTCCAAAAACACCCTTCCAAAAAGCGGCTACCAGGGCCTTGGTGTTCTAGGCTAGTTCAGAACCCCCAGGTTCCTCAAAGATTTTGTGGAAGGTCAGAAATTGTTAGTTAATCATAAGATCACTTTTCTCCCAGAGTAGAGAGCTTCTCTTATCAGCAGTGAGACCAGGAAGGCTACCTTAGTTGTTCAGTGGGTAGATGATGTGGCTGAAGATCAAAGTGTATTGTGCAATGACTGATGAATCGTCGGCATAACTTAGGGTCCCCTAGCGTGGAGGAAGGGTCAAACATAAATCTGAACTGCCAGAGACTAGCTGAGCTGTCGGTGCAGATGCTGCGGCATGAGGTTGCTGCACCACAGTGGTAGTTGGAAGGGCACTCAGGGGGGCAGAGATTTTATGCAAACAAGATAGTAGTTGCTCCTGGCGACCATGCTGGCAATTTAGTTCGTGGAATACTTCAGGCAGGCCCACTCAGTATGGGTCAGCGGATTCCATGGACTGAGCAAACTTTAACAATCAGTGGGTTTGGAATCACTGTGTCAACCAAATGGTTTGACTCTGGGCTAAACCTAGGGGCATCATCCTGGCATTCCCCTGGTAGTTACCCTTTAAATACTATATAGGTATCTCGACTGCCGCTAGCCCCTAGAGTAGTCCTGCTGTCATTGACATCTAACCAACAGGTGTCCGAGACACCAGTGCGGGACAACAAGGGATCAGGCAAAACTCAGTCAGTACCAGGGTGATGGAAAAAGGCAGACAGAGTTCATGCAAATCTGTGAAACAATTTCAAAGGGTATGGCAGGCAGCTCAGGGTCAGTATGGTGATTGGACAGGTCAGGTGGCAGTGAGTCAGAATCCAGGAATCAAGCAGAAGTTGGTATATAAGCAAACAAGCAGACTACAGTACCTTTGCAGGATCTAGCAAGCTAGTAAACCTATTGCTCAGACAGTGAGTGAGACAAACAGCTGTAGTGCCCTGGAGCAGGGATACTTGAACATTTGTGGACATTTGCCTGTTTCCCCTACGCAGTCATCAACTCCTTACTTTATTTCACTTTAAACGGTTAACTTGCACTTGCTTATAGCGTTTAATACTTTGTAACTGCATTTTATATGTATGTTGTCATATATATCCAATTCATTTGCATTGTGTTTGCACGGCCCTGTGGAAAGGGTTAATGAACACAGATACTTTTGGGACTTTCTAGCTAATAATGAGAAGCTGGTAATTTTCCACACTTACCGTAAAGTTTAAAGATGAGCATATTTTGGAGGGAAAAAAGCCATAATTGCTTACCACCAAAACCAGACAGACTGACCTTTTGAATGCCAGGTGCTGCTATGTCGTTATGTCTGAAACCCTGTTTTTATCTGGATAAACTGCTGTTTCAGTAGTATAATTGAATCTCTAATACAAGTCTATGAGAGACCAGAATTGTAACATTGTATCTGTTTGGGTTGTGTTTCTCAACTCCATCCGCTCCCACTAGTTCAGCCAGAAACTGTATATAAGGAGAGCAGTCAGAGCCCCTAGTGTTTTGCAGTTAGGGGACAGTGCTTAGAAGAGGAGACGCTGCCAGACTGCATGAGTGACCAGAAGAAGACACTAAGATGGAGATGCTAAGCCACACACTCTGAGTTACCAGCATTTTGACCTAGGAGCCAGCTGGACTACTACGCCACAGATCATAGGCCCCCAGCCCTTGGCCAGAGTACAGCCTTGAGAGACATAGAGAGAGAGAGTGCTAGCGGGCCTCTCTTCAGCAGCAAACCCTTTTTTCTAAAGTAGCAGGGCAGTGATGGACATGGTCCGTCGACATATCAGCAACCAAGGAGCAAGCACTGAGGAAAATAAATATCTGGTAATCCAGCCCTAAAAATACTGACTTACCACATTGGACAGTCACTTTAAAAACCATTTGAATAAATAGCCAAAGGACTTTGGCCCTTATTCATCAAGACCAGCATCTGCTGTGCCAGTGTTGATGAAGCCTGCGTCGCCGGAGGAGCCATGTAATTTATGACAGGGCTAGGTGGACATCTTACATAGACTGGACAGTTCTACATAGCTTAGTGTCATCTCCAAAAATCGAAATGGTGCTGTTAATCCAAACCACGATATCATTAATAAATAACTTGAATAATAGAGGGCCAAGAACTAAACCATGGGGTACACCACTTATAACCCAGGACCATTCTGTCTAGGAAACATTGACCACAACTCTCTGGACATGGTCCTTCAGCCCGTTTTCAATCCAATTACCAACTATACTTTCTAGGCCTATAGACCTTATTTTACCTGTTAAACGTCTATGAGGGACTCATTGACCCAGATGATCGTGCTGCTGATAAACAAGCACTGATTTGTCTGCTAATATATCTTTCATCAGAATGAAAGATGCCCTAGGCCAGTGGTGGGCAACCTTTTTTTTCAACTGAGCCAAATATCGGCAAAACCACGATTGAATTTTTTTTCGAGAGCCACATTTTTAAAACCTAAAATATTGCGTCAACAGTACCAGTGAGGACTATTAGGGCTCATGCACACGACTGTGTGCCCGCCGTTGCCATATTGCAGGCCGCATACGGCGGGTCCGCAATACACGGGCACTGGCCGTGTGCAGCCCGCATCAAGGACCCATTCACTTCAATGGGTCCAGGATCCGGGATATGAGTGCTACAGTGTGCTTCCGTGGTGCTTCTGGCCGTGCCTACGCCCCGCAAAAAAGTAGCGCATGCACTACTTTTTTGCGGTGCGGAGGCACAGCCAGAAGCACTACGGAAGCACACTGTAGCACTCATATCCCGGATCCTGGACCCATTGAAGTGAATGGGTCCATGATGCGGGCTGCACACGACCGTGTGCAGCCCGCATCATGGACCCATTCACTTCAGCACGCGCTACTTTTTTTGCGGTGCGGGCAGTCGGATGCGGATCGCGAACCCCATTTAAGTGAATGGGTCCGCGATCCTCATGCAGCTGCCCCATGGTCTGTGTCCGTGCATTGCGGACCGCTATTTGCGGTCCGCAGCACAGGCACGGCGCCCTTACATTCGTGGGCATGAGCCCAGAGTGTGTTTTTACATACTTTTATATGTACTTTCTTTTATTTGGATCTTGATTATTATTTCATTTTATCTTTATCATTTTTTACGTTTATGAAACTTGTCTGCAGATGTGGATGTAATGTGGATGACGCACTTATGGGGGATATCTGTGGATGACGCACTTATGGGGGATATCTGTGGATGACGCACTTATGGGGGATATCTGTGGATGACGCACTTATGGGGGATATCTGTGGATGACACACTTATGGGGGATATCTGTGGATGACGCACTTATGGGGGATATCTGTGGATGACGCACTTATGGGAGATATCTGTGGAGGGCACCTATGGGGGATATCTGTGGATGACACATATATAGCATAAGATGCTATATAAGTGCCCTCCACAGATATCCCCCATAAGTGCCCTCCACAGATATCCCCCATAAGTGCCCTCCACAGATATCCCCCATAAGTGCCCTCCACAGATATCCCCCATAAGTGCCCTCCACAGATATCCCCCATAAGTGCCCTCCACAGATATCCCCCATAAGTGCCCTCCGGTAAGTAAAGTAATGTATTAGTGGGGGGGAAGGGAGGAGGCAGGGACACTTGCGGTGGGGCCGGTGCACACACCGGGGGCAGCTCCTACCTTTCTTCTGCAGGACATTTCGCTCCTCCTGGACCTGAGCGGCGGCCTCTTCACCACTCCTCACATGGCCGGTGTTGTGCTGAAAGTCCGCTGCTGCCCGCCCTTCTGCTGTTGTGCGCAGCGTGACATCTCACCCTCCGCCATGCGCCTCCTGCCCCGCCTGCCTGCTTCATTCCTAAAGTGGAAGGAGCAGACAGACGGGGCAGGAGGCGCATGACGGACCTTTTGAAAGCTTGACATTTTGCAAGAAAGGCCGCCCACCCGCCAGCCCGAACCAAAGAGCCGCATCTAAGGATCAAAAGAGCCGCATGTGGCTCGCGAGCCGCGGGTTGCCGACCACTGCCCTAGGCTTTACTGCGGAAGCAGCACTTGTTCTTTCCAGATTGAGGGATTTGTGTACAGGACCATCAAACTGCAGTTCAGTGCCATGTTAAGTGTAGTTTTGGGGGATTTTTTATTTAATTTTTTTTAACCAAGGAGTGGATCCTAAAGAGAAAAAGTATAAAGGAAATTTTTTTTTCTGTTTTATATCCTCTCACTACTGACAAAACTACTGTGTAGCCCTGGGTTAATGAGCATCTTAATGATGGCACTGGCACCGTTAAGTTGCGTGTGTCACCACATACAGGGCGCTTATCCAGTTGTAATTTTTATTTGCGTTAATAGGCACATTCACAGTTTGTGGTAATGTAGAGAGTGTATTTCTTTCTATGCTCTGCTAAACACAGACTATTATCCAAGGAGCCTTGAAAGAAGAAAATTAGGCTTATGCTCCCATGGTTTCACTGGGAAGCTACCTGCCAAGGTAGCCAATTAACCCCTTCCATTTTGTTGTTTTATTTCTTTAGTTTTTTGTTTTTCACTCCCTGCCTTCCTGGAGCTATAACATTTTTACTTTTCTGTTCATACAAACATATGAGCTGTTCTTTTTTTAGGGGGACAAGTTGTACTTTATAATGGAAACATTTAATATTACATATGATGTAGTGGGGAGATGGTAAAAAAAAAACTGGGTGGAATTGGAAAAAAAGCAATTTTATAATTTTATGGGTTTTGTTTTCATGGAGTTTTCTATGCAGTAAACGTGACCTGTTAACTTCATTCTGTGGGTCAGTAAAATTACAGCAATACCATATATTTATAGTTTTTCTTGCGTTTTAAAGGGGTTATCCAATATATAAAATATCCCCCCCCCCCCCCAATGCCTTGGGCCCCTTGTATGAATTATACTTACCTGCTCCCCAGCACCCATGTCGCTCCGGATCCCTGCAGGGTCGTCGCTCCGATCAAAACATGAAGCAAAGAAGGGGGGGGGGGGTTGCAGCCAATAGCAGGCTGCAATGGGGGCGAGCCGCCTTGAGGCTGGTTACCGTCACGGCCTGCTATTGGCTGCTCCCCCTGCCTTTAGATGTTTTGATCCAAGCTACGGGGAGATGCAGCAGCAGCCGTGCAGGGATCCGGAGCAACATGGGTGCCAGGGAGCAGGTAAGTATAATCCATGTTCTGTTCCCTCATCTTCTCCATTTGGTCAAGACCGCCATGACAACTTGTTTCAGCCACGTCTGCAGAGTTTGCTACATAGGCATCTTGAGATTCCTCACTTTTCCATCATCCTCCCTACCTTCTCAACACAAACTCACCCTGATGTCCCAAATGTACCATCCAGCTGCCAACTCAAATACTGTTGTACTGGAGATAGATAATGCCCCCTAAAATGCCTCCAGTAATAATAATGTCCCCAGTATATAACTATGCCCCCCATAGTGCCTCTAGCAATAAGAATATTGCCCCTGTATAATGCCACCAGTATCAATATAATGCCCTGAGTAATAATAATGTTGCCTAAAATGCCACCAGTTGCCTCCAGCAATAATAATACCCCCAAGTGTGCTCCCAGCAATAATGCCACCTACAATGCCAGTAGTAAAAAAAAAAGCCTTTATAGTTCCCTAGTATTAATGTACCCCCAATACCTTCAGTCATACCCCCTTTAGTGCCCCCAATATTAAAAATGCCCTCAGTAATGCTCCATATAGTGTCCCCAGTATTAAAAATTCCATCATAGTGCCCCCAGTGACTAATGCCCCACCCCCTTAGTGACTAATACCCCCTATAGTGCCTCCTATATTGTCCTGTGTAGCACCAAAGTAAAAATGAATCTAATAGTCACCTGTCCCAATACATGTGTCCTGGCACAAGCAGTTGCAATAATGTCATGAGGGTGCAGGCCTTTGTGGAAAATGGTGAGGCAGAAAGCCTTTGGCTCCTTTTCCCCAATGTAGTATTCAACTGTATTACCGGGAGTGTCAGCGTGTCATGCACCCAGCCAGAAGCTGTACAGGGGGCTCAGGTGGCCCCCTGGCCCTGGGCATCGACCCACCAGGAGTTTTCCCAGTGGAGTCTTTGGCCAGTCCGCCCCTGGGGACAACACCCTGCATATGGATGATTTCACCAAAAGGTGAGATATACATCTGTTTTCAGGGGGCACTGGGGACTCATTTGATGCTGTTAGAGTTAGAGAAACCATTTGGCATGAGGACTATGTGGAGATATTCTCCCTCGTTACATTGGACCAATTCAATCACAAGGATGAATCTAAAGGAGATGTGTCACCAAAAATGTCATCTGACAGTTAAAGCCAGATAGTATCACATATTATTTTTTTTATCTGTTTTTATTTTCTGATTACAGATTTTTTAATTCTATTTCCTGAACATGATCATGGGGCGTCCATCTTACCTGAGCTCTTCTTTACAGCACTTAGAGAGCATAAAAAAAATGCCGGCAGCTACATAGGCCATAGATACAATGGTCTGGAGGGGACCTCATTGACTTGGGCTAGGATCTCATCTGCATCCTCAATTCCGGCAGTCTGTTCTGTATCTGGCGTACATGGCAAACTTCGGACAGACAAAAAAATTCTACATGTAGAATATTTGTTCGGTCGAAAGCCGGAACATACGCCGGATCACCTCATCTTACTACAGTGAATGGGGATCCGGTGGTGCCAGATACGTTAAGCTCCGACAGACTGCCGGAGACAAAACCACAGATATGAACCCAGACTTTTATGGGAGAGTTTTCTAGGCATGCTTTGTGGCCTATGCAGAGGTCAGGAGGGAGCAGATAAGCTGTGGTATCACCTATTGTGAACGGTGGATCCTGTGTTGTCTGTACACAGAGGTGATATAATGAGGCTGTAATGTTTACCAGATAACTGCAGTAAAGTGATCTGTGCAGATTATTAGGATTAGTTGCCATTGTGAAAACTGCAAGATTTTAAGTTTTTTTTTTGTTTGAGTATAGTGACATGGAAAATTAAAAATAACCACCAAATATTCTTTAAAATTGCATTTAACATAAAAACGTGATTTAAAGCATAAGTCATTTTCTGATGACACATTTCCTTAAGGAGGAGAAGAGGAAGTACAGGTTGATTCCAAGAAACTTCTCTGACTGGCCGCAGGCATATGCATTCTTAGCCAGAATAATTGGGGAAAAGGAACTGGAGAATTGTTTCTGAGGAGGAAGTTTAAATATGAGTGCCCCTCCTATGTGATCTCATGGGGTTGTAAAGATATTTTAAAAGGGGCAATCAAAAGGGGGAGATGCAGCTAAAAAAAAGGGAGAGGCTCCAATACGTTTGGACTTTGATGCAATAGTGCCAATTATCCAGGTCAGTGGCAGAATTGTCAGAGGAGGGGTTCGTATAAGGTTTTTGAATTTTATTTTTTATAAAATATATAATATATATATTTGTTTTATTAAGGTTGGTTTGTGTTCTAAAAGTTTGTGGTTTGGTGCAAGAAATTCTGTAGGTTCTTTCTAAAAAAAAAAGTTAAAAGGGTAATCCAAGTTCTCAAACAGCCCCCCCATGTGCTGGGCCACTCACAGGTAATATACTTACGCCACTCCCGGTGCCAGGACCGCTGCTGCTTCTCCCTGTACACAGATGAAAACATCCGGTGTCGGGGGGGAGGAGAAGCAACCAATGGCAGGCAGGGATGGGGACCAGCCTCCCTAGCATTGCGGGTGACGTGGCCGGGCACATGGGGGGGGGGGGGCGTTTGAGAACTTGGATAACCCCTTTAAACCAGGAAGCTGTCTTGGAGCACATGATGGGCTACTTTAAAATCCACCTTAGGTGTGGTACTGAAGAAAGAGACAAATTTCAGCTCGTTTAATCATCTTTCTTTTCTGAAGGGGTTATCCATAAGTGATGGCATACACCTCGAGCTCTGCTCTGTATTTTCATACTTCCTTTCATGTGGCACTGGGCGAAGAAGTATGGAAAGGGGACGTGGAATTGGTTCAATATAAAATACGACAGTGAAAACAGACACACTGTCAGTTTTCCATGGCCATTTTTCAACCATTTTCTGTCTGCATTGAGTTTTTTTCATTGTGGATGGATTCAGCAAATTTTTTTTTTTTTTTATAGATGCCTCGAGGGGTTGGCTTCAGAACATATTTACAAGGTTGGTGGTGTGCAGTGGCGACTCTAGGAACAATATATAGGGGGGGCACAAAGATACCACAGTCAAAAATGGGGGGGCAAAAACAAAATAAGTATATAGAAATAAGATTACAAAATACGAGAGAATTGCGATATGCAGGGATACAGTTATAATAAAACAATTTACTTACAAAAGAAGCTATTCAGTCGTCTGCTGTGCCGTCCTCTGCTTGCTTCCACGGATTCTTTCCCCTTCTTTCTGTCTCTCGTCAGTGCACAGGCGCACTGTTATGGTGGATCTGTGGAAGACACACTGTTATGGGGGATCTGTGGATGACACATTATGCCTCTCATTAGCCCTCATTATGCCTCTCATCACTCCCATATCAGCCCCTATATCAGCCCTTATGCCTCATTAGCCCCCATTATTCTTCTTATTAGCCCCATTAGCCCCCATTATGCCTCATTAGCCCACATTATGCCTCATTAGCCCACATTATGCCTCTAATTAGCCCCCATTATGCCTCTTATTAGCCCCCATATGCCTCCAATTAGCTCCATATGCCTCCAATTAGCCCCCATATGCCTTCAATTAGCCCCCATATGCCTCCTATTAGCCCCCATATGCCTCCTATTAGCCCCCATTATGCCTCATTAGCCCACATTATGCCTCATTAGCCCACATTATGCCTCTAATTAGCCCCCATTATGCCTCTTATTAGCCCCCATATGCCTCCAATTAGCTCCATATGCCTCCAATTAGCCCCCATATGCCTTCAATTAGCCCCCATATGCCTCCTATTAGCCCCCATATGCCTCCTATTAGCCCCCAATTAGCCCCCATATGCCTCCAATTAACCCCATATGCCTCCAATTAGCCCCCATATGCCTCCAATTAGCCCCCATATGCCTCCAATTAGCCCCCATATGCCTCCTATTAGCCCCCAATTAGCCCCCATATGCCTCAAATTAACCCCATATGCCTCCAATTAGCCCCATAGACCCCATATGCCTCCAATTAGCCCCCATATGCCTCCAATTAGCCCCCATATGCCTCCAATTAGCCCCCATATGCCTCCTATTAGCCCCATATGCCTATTAGCCCCCATATGCCTCCAATTAGCCCCATATGCCTCCTATTAGCCCCATATGCCTCCTATTAGCCCCCAAATATGCCTCCAATTAGCCCCATATGCCTCCAAATGCCCCCATATGTCTCCTATTAGCCCCCATATGCCTCCTATTAGCCCCATATGCCTCCTATTAGCCCTCATAATGCCCCCAGCAGCCACATTTTTCATAAAAAAAAACACTTACCTCTCCTGCTCCTGGGCAGCCTGCCATTTTCTCCCTCCTCAGTCGACTGTGCTCTAAACTGGCGCGCACAGCGTGAGGTCACAGAGCGACCTCACGCTGTGCGCAGCCCTGCACAGCCGACAGCCGAGGACCAGGAAGTGGTGAGTACAGAGCGTTCACCACTTCCTGGTCCTTCTGTACTAATGAGCGCTTCCATAATGGAAGCGCTCATTAGTATTCACTCGGGGGAATCAGCGGGGGGGCACCTGGGGGGGGCAAGGAACAACATAGGGGGGGGGGCAATTGCCCCCCCTCGCTCCCCTCTAGCGACGCCACTAGTGGTGTGTGGAGACATGGCCAGAGAGGTGGAAACATGTGATTGAAGAATTTGGCACTGCTTGAACTATTTTATATTGTGGTCATGTGTTACCTCTGTAGTGTCCCACTAGGTAAAGGTGGGCACTACACAAGGGTTAATATGTCTATTGCATTAATGTGATGTTTACTGTTCATTTCCCTGTATTATCTGGGTGTTAGGCCTGTCAGGGTGTAGTTTAGCCTCCCAGACGTTAGAGGGAGCTAGAGAGCCCTAGTTATATATAGGAAGGCCCAGACAGGGGAGGGTTAGTTCATGCCAGGGGACTAGAAGTGCAACCTAGTCAGCCTGAAGCTCCTGAGTCTAAGCTTAGCTCAGTAGAGTCACCCCAGAAGAAGAATCTACCTCCTGGGAGAAACCTGCAGCCACCCAGCACAGGAACAGTACAACCAGCTCAGTTAAGTAATCTGATGGGCAGAGGTACTTTAATATAAAGCAAGGGTCAATACTGGAGGAAGATTTATATACCAAGGATTCAAGCCAGCATTTAGGCATCCGGGCCTTGGGATCCAGCCAGCTAGAATAGCTGAGGGGATAGTGCAGCATAGCTCTGCGAAGCATTAACTGTTTACCCTCCAAGTATCTTGCAAGATTTATACCTGCCATATTGTGAAGTGAACCTGCTGTGAATTTGTGATATAAAGGACTGCATCATCATCAACTGTAAACTGTCTGTACAAAGTTGGACTGTTCTTCCAAAGTAAAGCAACGTTTGGTTTACCATACCATCTGTGTACTCTATTACTACTCCTACAAATCGGTGTGCCACCGTTACAGGCACTGGCATCACGATCCTTAAAGGGACCTTGCCCCAGGCATTCAAAATACCTGCAACATCCAGGGCACCTCATCCACCATCAGGCCTGGTCCCTATTTACAGAGTGTGCCCCAGAGGAACTTGTGTCTACCTCTCCTTTACTGCCGCCTGCCTGCCCAGGGTTCCCCTCTAAAAAGTGAGTAGCCCTCGATTGCCCATAACCGTGACCTCACTATTGCAATACCCTGCAGGTCTGGCATGCTGCACCTCTGTATTACTATGCATTATTATAATGCGAGTTTCAGCCTATTTGCCATCCCTACATGACGGGTCTAGAGGCCATTGTTAGGCCCCAGGCTGCCCCCTTGGTATCCCATGATGAAAGGGGGCAGATGGGGTGAGAATGGTAACCCCTCCCTCTCTCTAACCACTTAGATGCAACGGTCAGTATTGAGCTCACCATTTAAAGGATTAAATGACCGGGATTGTGTGCCAGTTGTGGTGTGGGCACAGCTCCGGAGCCCAAGCTATCACTGCTATGTAATAGTACATCAATGAGTGTAAACTAACTTACTGCCATGACATATCAATTCGGTGCAAAAGCAGGAAGGCTTAATAAAGTGACTTACAAATTTTTGTGTAAAATCTTCTGATTTTGGTTTTCATAAAGAATTATTGTTACACAACGGGTACATAGTACGGTGAGAACCTGAGCTCTTTAGGTTGACACATTTAGGGCAGGGCCACACATAAGGTATATGCTGCGAATTGCACAGAATTTTAATAAATCTCCTCCACAGACTGCAGAACATTTCCACAACAAACTCCACAAATGACTTGTGGTACAGATGTGAAATGTAGAGCGTGACAATTTATGTTGGAAAGCATTACAGCAATAAATTCCACAACAAATTCCACACCATTTGGTCTTTTTTTTTTTGTTGCGTAATATTGCCAGATATGCTGCAATCTACAGTGCAGGGAGAAAAAGTAAGTGAACCCTTGAATTTGACCAATAAGGCTCAGGTGCTGAGGGTCAACTGTAACACCGCATTAATGGGGTACCACAATAAGGCTGGTATAATCTGGTATTAGCCGAGTTCATTTGCACAAACATAATTTAGGTCCACATGGCCTTTTGTATTTTTCTTTATTAATTTGCCAAAGTGCCTTCTGATCTGAGCAGATGGGAGGGAAATGAATATGCTCATGTGACAAGAAAATACTAATTTTAATTGAACTCTTGCAATGTTCGTTTTGGACTAATTAACCATTGTTTTTGCTCCTGTAATATTTGCAGATATCAGAAGGAACAGGAGTGAACGAGGTCAGATTTTTAATAAAGCCACATGCTGAGTCTACCGCTATTGAACAGTTCAGCTTGGATTAGAAGTGACAGCACAAAATGCTCCCAGGAACCTGCATTAGAAGCTGTTTCACTGAATAAACTAATTGCTATACTTAAAGGAAATTTTAATTTTTTTGAAGTTCTATAATTCAGCCTTAGATTTCTAAATGTGAAAAGTACAATGTTTATAATGTACTTACATTATCTTCATGTGAACAGTATATAAAAGAGAAAAGGTGAATGAAAGCTGTATCTGATTAACAAAAAAATTAATAAAGACCAATTGACATCACAATAATACACCGTATTACCCCCTTCTACCCAGGACCAGTTTTCACCTTCCTACCCAGGCCATTTTTTGCAAATTTGACATGTGTCACTTTATGTAGTAATAATTTTGGAACGTTTTTACTTATCCAAGATATTCTGAGACTGTTTTCTCGTGACAGATTATACTTCATGACTGTGGTAAATTTGAGTCAATATATTTTACCTGTATTTATAAACAAAATCCCAAATTCCCCCAAAATTCTGAACAATTAGCAATTTCACTGCTTTTAAGATGGATACCTCATGAAATAATTCCCCATATATCTACTTTATGTTGGTATCATTTTGTAGGTGTCTTTTTTTTGTGTGTGTGTGTGGGGGGGGGTTAGAATTTTAGAACCAATATTAAAAATTCTTAAGAAAATTTCCAAAATCCAATTTTTTAAAAGGAACAATTTAGTTATAAAGTCACTTTGTGGGGCTTACATAGTAGAAACTACCCATAAATGACCCCATTTTTTTATTTATTTTTTACTAAAAAAATATAAAAATCAGTTGAAGAGAAAGGGGCACTGCTTTTTTAATTTCTTTTTTACTGTAAACGTTTTTTTTTTTTTTTATAAAACACTTTATTCACACTTATTTTTGTCACAGGTATGGTCCCTGTTTCAATGTAGTACAATAAATGCTGTGTTGTACTAAAAACCGGATTCCCAAAAAGTTGGGACACTAAACAAATTGTGAATAAAAACTGAATGCAATGATGTGGAGATGGCAAATGTCAATATTGTATTTGTAATAGAACGTAGATGACAGATCAAACGTTTAATCCAAGTAAATGTATAATTTTAAAGGAAAAATATGTTGATTCAAATTTTCACGGTGTCAACAAATCCCCAAAAAGTTGGGACAAATAGCAATAAGAGGCTGGAAAAAGTAAATTTGAGCATAATGAAGAGCTGGAAGACAAATTAACACTAATTAGGTCAATTGGCAACATGATTGGGTATAAAAAGAGCTTCTCAGAGTGGCAGTGTCTCTCAGAAGCCAAGATGGATAGAGGATCACCAATTCCCACAATGTTGCGCAGAAAGATAGTGGAGCAATATCAGAAAGGTGTTACCCAGCGAAAAATTGCAAAGACTTTGCATCTATCATCATCAACTGTGCATAACATCACCCGAAGATTCAGAGAATCTGGAACAATCTCTGTGCGTAAGGGTCAAGGCCGTAAAACCATACTGGATGCCCGTGATCTCCGGGCCCTTAAACGACACTGCACCACAAACAGGAATGCTACTGTAAAGGAAATCACAGAATGGGCTCAGGAATACTTCCAGAAACCATTGTCAGTGAACACAATCCACCGTGCCATCCGCCGTTGCCAGCTGAAACTCTACAGTGCAAAGAAGAAGCCATTTCTAAGCAAGATCCACAAGCTCAGGCGTTTTCACTGGGCCAGGGATCATTTAAAATGGAGTGTGGCAAAATGGAAGACTGTTCTGTGGTAAGACGAGTCACGATTCGAAGTTCTTTTTGGAAATCTGGGACGCCATGTCACCCGGACCAAAGAGGACAAGGACAACCCAAGTTGTTATCAACGCTCAGTTCAGAAGCCTGCATCTCTGATGGTATGGGGTTGCATGAGTGCGTGTGGCATGGGCAGCTTGCATGTCTGGAAAGGCACCATCAATGCAGAAAAACATATGCTCCCATCCCAGACGTCATCTCTTTCAGGGAAGACCCTGCATTTTTCAACAAGATAATGCCAGACCACATTCTGCATCAATCACAACATCATGGCTGCGTAGGAGAAGGATCCAGGTACTGAAATGGCCAGTCTGCAGTCCAGATCTTTCACCTGTAGAGAACATTTGGCGCATCATAAAGAGGAAGGTGCAACAAAGAAGGCCCAAGACGATTGAACAGTTAGTGGCCTGTATTAGACAAGAATGGGAGAGCATTCCTATTTCTAAACTTGAGAAACTGGTCTCCTCGGTCCCCAGACGTCTGTTGAGTGTTGTAAGAAGAAGGGGAGATGCCACACAGTGGGGAAAATGGCCTTGTCCCAACTTTTTGGGGATTTGTTGACACCATGAAATTCTGATTCAACATATTTTTCCCTTAAAATGGTACATTTTCTCAGTTTAAACTTTTGTTCCGTGATTTATGTTCTATTCTGAATAAAATATTAGAAGTTGGCACCTCCACATCATTGCATTCAGTTTTTATTCACGATTTGTATAGTGTCCCAACTTTTTTGGAATCCGGTTTGTACATTGGCTGTCAGAGTACTACACTGACAGTTGCCTAGGAGAACCAGCCTGGGGGTTGGGCCTCATAGGCTTCCGTACATGGAAGACCTCGAGGCCTGGGGTTGCCATGGCAGCCATCGGCCCTTTATGTCGTTCGCGGGCCACTGGAGAGACAGAGGGAGCCCCTTCCATCTTCAAAATCTGTATATGCTGTGGTCAGCGTTGATCGCAGCATATAGGGGGTTAATCCGCCAACATTGGCGTTTACAACGATGCCAGCGAATACAGCAGGGTCCTTGCACTGATTGGGTGTGCACAGTTCTGGTGCCCACCCGTCCATCATGTACGTCAATTTGTAGGAAATCACTTCCCGCTGTGACATACTAGTATGTGAAATGAAAAAGAAAAGGGAAAATGGCTGCATTGGGAAGGGGGTCTTTCTAGTTCATTAATTTTTATATATCTGATTTCTAGCCTTGGTCAGGCTTTTGGTTATTTATTTTATTTTATACGTATCCTTATTACCTAGTCTCACCGCTCCTTCTGATCCGCCCAGATTCCCCCATAAGTTGTTGTTCTGTACTCATATTAACTAGCCCTTTACATGTACAGTTGCCCCCCTGATCCCTAGAACGAGTGCAACAATGCATCCATTTTTGCTGCGTGTTCCCCTAAAAGGATATAAAGTTACGTCCAGGGTTGCTGGCTGCAATACATAACCGGGCTTTTCTACTTTAAAATGTATTATGTAAAAAAATAAAAGTACACATACATGGCATCACCACGTCTGTAACACACCAACTTATTAAATTATCCTATTTAAATTGCATGGTAAACCCCAAAAATAAAAAACAATGTCTGAATTACTATTTATGTTTATTCCGCCTGTGAAAAAAATGAAATAAAAAGCGATCAAAAAGTCATATAAACTCTAAAATGATGGCAATAAAAAAAAATACAGCTTGCCCGCAAAACAATTCTCCCACAGCGCCACTGATGGAAAAATATTATTCATGCCTCTTAGAATATGGCAACACAAATATAGTTGCTAACAATCCTGAATTTTCTGAGGCACTCCTGGCAAATTTGGGCTGACCTATATATAAACCCATATGTGGACGGTCCCTAAGGGAGTGGGGGCATTCCAAGGACTTACATGCCCCAAATTTACCAACTACATTGTTGGTAAAAATACACAAAAAACATTTTTATTGCGCAAAAGTAGTTAAATATATATTGTAGGAAGGCGCAAGGGACCATTGTTGACGAAAGGTATGTGTCACCAAGGTTCCTGGCCTCGGTGTAGTAAGAGCCAGTTTTCATGTGTCATCAGCAGTTGCTGTTTGACACCTTGCTATTTAGTATGGCTGTAATAGCTGATCCGGGACAGCTCTTACTGGGAGTAGTCAAAGTGCTGGGTGGGTGACTACGCCCCATGTTCCAGGCCGGGTCTTGACTTGCCTATAAAAAAAATACCTAGCCAGCAGTGTCAGCTGGTGGTAATTACCTCTCTCTCTGACAGAGGAGCTCTGGCAATTGCTGGAATGGGATCTGAGCCGTGTGCTAGGCTGGAGGCCTAAGTTTGGGTGGTCTGCTCTGTCCTGAGCAATGCCGATCGGCAACACCTAGGATAACAGGTGACTCTTTCTGTATGAACTGTCTAGGTGTGAACGAACACCAAAACTGTAAATGGACTGTCATACTGTTTTGTTGCCATAAGTGTGAATAAAACACTGAAGTTTTTTTGTTACAAACTGGTCTTTGCCTCTATACTGCATCTGCTTGTCCTGTCTACCAGAGCAAATATACATACACACACACACACACACATTTGGTATCGCTGTAATCGTACTGACCAGCAAAATATCAGTAACATGGCATTTATTCTGCACAATGCAATTTTAGTTGGAGGGTGATAGAAATCTTTCAGATCCTACTTTTGTCCACTCCTTAGAAAAACTGGCTGGTGTCTTGTTTGTAAGGGATCTGGCTCCCTCTTGTGGCATTTCCAGGGACTAAAGGGACAATAAAGCAGCCTCATAAATTGAGTTACACTATTTTTAACTAGTCCAAAACCGGGCCATTTAGCCCTTTATTTAGTATTTTTTCTTTTTTTAATAAAGGGGGGGGGGGAGATAGTGTTTCTCATTTTAAATTTTCAGATGATTTTTTTTGTTAATAGCACAACGTGCAACTAAAATATATTTTCATGATGTCCCTTTTCCAGAATGATCATTGGGCTGTATAGGTTATGGTTGCTAGCAGTGTGGCTAGAAGCTGCGGAGCGACTTGTGGTGGCAGTTAAAATGTTTTTAATTTTGTGTTCCCCATAAGGTCATACAAGACCTTTGGGGGTGATTTAACATCACATTTAAAAATAAAAATATTTATTGCCGATTTCTCTTGTAACTGGGACGGATGTCGTAGCCCCAGATACAGAGGGAATACATTCCTCATAGTTTCTGTAGAACCTGACTGCAGCGGTGATGTGCTCAGATACCCGGCCCACAGAAATAACATGACTGCCGGGATCAGAGAAGGACGCAGGATTGTAAGAGCGATGGGGAAGGCAGGGACCTTCTCACTACCACAGCTAGTCTCTACGCGGATTTTTTAAAATGTACATTCAGAAAGGTGCTGAATGCTTGGACATAAGCGGTTAGAGAGTAGATATTATTGAAATTTTTCCATAAATCAATAGTACAATTGTAGCTAAGAAAATACTTCTTCCCTCCTTCATCATGTTATATGCACTGATCACTCACCAATTTGCTGGTAAACTTCATCTTTAGTAAGGCTATGGTGACGATGGATCATATCAGTTTACTGAGATATCAGGTTACAGCTGCTTTCTATGGAGCTCTATGGCAAAGGGAGGGGAAGAAGGGTAAAGCTGGAAAGCGAAAGAACAGACACATGGGAACTGCTGTTTCTAGTGTTTTGCTAGTACCTCACAGCAATACTGCTCATTACTGCTGTATAGTCTCCTCCATGCTGATGTTCCTGCTGGATATGACCATGCGAAATAAAAAGGTAGGGAAGCTGAATCTGTAGTGTACGGAGGACATCAAAGCAGCTAGTTTCACCCCTTCCTGAAGCCGAGGTCATGGGAAATACACATTTAGCAGCTGACAGGGTTAATAAATCAGAACGGAAGGACTGGAGGACATATCTTCTCTTTTGAGAATCTTTCAAAATTTCTGCAGCAGTGGATAATTGAGATTAGGGGCATCTGTGATAAGGCACAGAGGTATCGACTGTGGGGAAGATTGTGACAAGGATGCACTTACTGTTCACATGACTCCAGTTGTATGAGCAGCGATGAACCTTTTTGAACTGCTGTTCGGCCCGCTGGTGGTCTGTAGAGGGTCTTTGCTCCAGTGGAAGCAGGTGCCACCAGAACAAAGAAGACTGTAAATTTTGTCAAGACTTGCTTGCTTTCGCCTGTTCCTTACTTTAAGGTGCAATGACTCTCTTTCACATGTACGGCTCTGCTCTCCAGCAGGCTGTTCCAGCACAGAATAAAAAAATAAAAAAAACACATTGCGTGCGGCAGATTTTGTCCTGCCGAATCCCAGCACGTTTGTCGGGTAGCAGCCCGATCTCCGCCAAACCCCACTATAGCCAATGGTGCTGGGTGTTCTGAGATATTTTCCTACCTCAGATATTTTCCTACCCAGTGAACTGAGCATGCTCAGTACAAGGGAAGTCCCCACCCACATGTAGAGTTCCCGCCCATTCTCCTCACCCACTATATTTTCCTACTGCTTCTGTTCCCGAACTGCTGGATTCATTGTGGAGATCGGACCGGTTGGTAAATCTCGGTGCGATCGTAATAGGAACCCATGTAATGGAATCGTATTGGATCGCAAAATCACAAGCGTTCGCTCACAATTTTGTGATCACAAATCGGTCGCACCGCGCAGCAGTGAATAAAAAAAAGTTCAGATCATTACTATACTTTCAAAATAGTAAACTACATACATATTTTTCTACATAAAATAGGAGAAAATGACATAGTCATCTTAGTATAAAGGGTGTATTAGACACCCCGATCACACAGATGATTGTCAGGAGGGAAGTGCTCCCACTCAGCAATCGCCTGCTCAATAACGGAAGAGACCGCTATTACATGCAGCAATCTCCTCCGCAGCATGGGGAGGAGCGATCGCTAATGGCATCACTTGTCTCCATGCTATATACTGGTTTGCCAGCGGCAGCATGCTGAAAGATTTGGATTGCCTGATAAATGAGCATTTGCTCATTCATCATGCAAGCAGCGGCAGTATTACACTGCAAGTTGATCGCAAACGATCATTACTAAGAATGCTCTTTAGCGATCATCGGCAGAAAATCTGCCCGTCTAATATACCCTTTAGACAGGGTCGCTCTATTGTACTGCTGGAGTCCTAGATAAGACAAGATAGCTAATAACAGGGTATACAGATAATTTCCTGTCATCTCCCTTTTCCTTTAATTCTTGTGGAGCACCTAAAGGGTTAACAAAGTTTGTAAAATCAGTTTTGAATAACTTGAGGGGTTTAGTTTCTACAATGGGGTCATTTATGGGTGGTTTCCACTATGTAAGCTCCACAAAGTGACTTCATTACTGAAGTGGTCCTTAACCTTCTCCCGACCGCCTAACGCAGGGATGCGTCCTGCGGACAGGCGGGTTATTCCTCATGGACGCATCGGCGCGTCATCCCGCCAGAGCCGATAAGTTAATCTACAGCCTGCCAGCAGCGATCATTCGCAGGCAGGCTGTAGATGCGATTTTTTTTTAACCCATAAAAAGTATATTAGCCGCTGTTTTGTTAACAGCGTCTAATATACCTGCTAACTGCTGCTCTGGTGGTCCCTTTTGCTTGGATCGACCACCAGAGGACACAGGTAGCGCTGTAAGTAGCACCAATCACCACACTACACCCCCCCCCCTTTGATCACCCCATATAGACTCCCTCATCACCCCCCTGTAAGGCTCCAGTCAGACGTCCGTATGTGTTTTGCGGATCCACAAAACACGGACACCAGCAATGTGTTTCCGCATTTTGCAGATCCGCACATTGCCAGAACTATATAGAAAATGCCTTTTCTTATCCGCAATTGCGGACAAGAATAGGACATGTTCTGTAGGCTCTACAAAAAACAGTGTTCGCCCGATCAGGCCCGATTTTGTGCGCACACCTGCGTTCAGTCCGCCCCACCGCAGTGACAATTTTTTTTTTCTGATCACTGCAAAAACACTGTAAAATCACTGTGGCGCTATAAAGATCACTTTTGCGGGGCATGGCGCGTTCATAGAAGATTATTTGTTTTGGGCAGAAGTTAGTGGAATATTTTTTTTTTTTTTGTTTTTTTCTTACAAAGTCTCATATTCCACTAACTTGTGACAAAAAATAAAATCTTACATGAACTCACTATGCCCATCACGGAATCCAAATGCGTAAAAATGCCCTGTAAAATCCTATAGGTACTCATTGGAATTTGGGCCCCTTTGCGCATCTTGGCTGCAAAAAAGTGTCACACATGTGGTATCGCCGTACTCAGAAGAAGTAGGGCAATGTGGTTTGGGGTGTATTTTTACATATACCCATGCTGGGTGAGAGAAATATCTCAGTAAATTGACAACTTTGTATACATTTTTTTTTAAAGTTGTCATTTACAGAGATATTTCTCACACACAGTATGGGTATATGTAAAAATACACCCCAAACCACATTGCCCTACATCTCCCGAGTATGGCGATACCACATGTGTGACACTTTTTTGCAGCCTAGGTGCGCAAAGGGGCCCAAATTCCAATGAGTACCTTTTAGGCGGGCATTTTTAGATTTTGGATTCCAGACTTCTTCTCACGCTTTAGGGCCCCTAAAATGCCAGGGCAGTATAAATACCCCACATGTGACCCCATTTTGGAAAGAAGACTCCCCAAGGTATTCCGTGAGGGGCATAGCGAGTTCATGTAAAAAAAAAATTTTGGGTCACAAGTTATGGGAATATGAGACTTTGTAAGAAAAATAATTAAATCATCATTTTCCGCTAACTTGTGCAAAAAAAAAAAAAAAAAAAACAACTTCTATGAACTCACCATGCCCCTCACAGAATACCTTGGGGTGTCTTCTTTCCAAAATGGGGTCACATGTAGTGTATTTATATTGCCCTGGCATTTTAGGGGCCCTAAAGCATGAGAAGTAGCTTGGAATCCAAATGCCTAAAAATTCCCTGTGGAATTTGGGCCCCTTTGCGCCCCTAGGCTGCAAAAAAGTGTCACACATGTGGTATCACCGTACTCAGGAGAAGTAGGGCAATGTGTTTTGGGGTGTATTTTTACATATACCCAAGCTGGGTGAGAGAAACATCTCTGTAAAATGACAACTTTGTATTAAAAAAGAATTGTCTTTTACAGAGATATTTCTCTCACCCAGCATGGGTATATGTAAAAATACACCCCAAAACACATTGCCCTACTTCTTCTGAGTACGGCGATACCACGTGTGACACTTTTTTGCAGCCTAGGTACGCAAAGGGGCCCAAATTCCAATGAGTACTTTTAGGATTTCAGAGGGCATTTTTTACGCATTTGGATTCCAAACTACTTCTCACGCTTTAGGTCCCCTAAAATGCCAGGGCAGTATAAATACCCCACAAGTGACCCCATTTTGGAACGAAGACACCCCAAGGTATTTCGTGAGGGATATGGCGAGTTCATATAAAAAAAAAATTTTTTGTCACAAGTTAGTGGAATATGAGACTTTGTAAGAAGAAAAAAAATAAAAAAAAATTCCATTTCCGCTAACTTGTGACAAAAAATAAAAACTTCCATGAACTCACTATGCCCATCAGCGAATACCTTAGGGTGTCTACTTTCCGAAATGTGGTCATTTGTGGGGTGTTTCAACTGTCTGGGCATTGTAGACCCTCAGGAAACATGACAGGTGCTCAGATAGTCAAAGTGCGTAAATTAATTTTTTTGCACCATAGTTTGTAAACGCTATAACTTTTACCCAACCAATAAATCTACACTTATTGCATTTTTTTTATCAAAGACATGAGAACAATAGATTTAGGAGACAAATTTAAATAGAAATGGAGTTTTATTTGAAACATTTTACAACAGAAAGTGAAAAGTCATTTTTTTGCAAAAAAAAAGTGAATTGACTAAAATTTTCCACTATTATGAAGTAAAATGTATTGCTAGAAAACTATCAGAATGGTCATATTTAAAAAAAAAAAAAAAAAAAAAAAAAAAACAGCCTGGTCCTCAAGGTTAAAAATGTCTCCCCTTGATAAAGGGTCATCTGATCAAATTGATTATCTTGTCCTGATGCTGAAAAGTGTTCTGGACATTTGATTCTAGTGCCATCCCCAATACTTTTTTATTTTCTGAAGAGATCAAATCTGTTTTTTTGCCCAGATTTTTAAGGGTGGAAAGGATCAACCGGATCTGGCTGTAGAAACTTAGATGCTGAGGTTCGATTAACAGATCGTCTAGCTGGGGTACCAACACAATCTCTTGTAATCTTAGAATGGCCAAAACTTCCACCATGACTAAACATTCTGGGGGCTGATGAGATCCTGAACAGAAGATAAACATGACATTGATAATGAGAACCTAAGATATCTTTGATGCTCCCAATTTATTGGTATATGATAACAAGCACCCTTTAGATCTATAGTTACCATCTTTGAAGTTATGGAGTCCATCTTGAATTTCCTGTAAAGTATATGTGTGTTCAGACTTTTAAAATTGATAATTGTTCAAAAAAAGAAGAGAGGAATGGTGGCCATGAAACTTATCTTCTACCAGTACTGGCTCTATGGTCCCTAACTGAAGGAGATCCTGAATGCCAAAAAAAAAAAAAAAAAGATTCTCCTGAAATTTTGAGGGGGAAAGAATAGTAAGCCTTAAAATTTCTGGAGGGGTTAGAGATGCAAACTGTTTTCTATGGCATTAGCGATTGCTCGTCCCCATACTGTGGAGATCGCTGCATGTTATTGCAGCGGTTTCCTCCACTAATAGGCAGGCAAAGACAAACAAACATTCTCTAGATCTTTTCTTATATATTTTTTTTACTAGATAAAGACGCAGGAAAACTAGACATTGCAGATTGAATATGCTCTTTAACCATGGACTTAATTTCAATCTTAAAAACTTCTGTTTCATCTTGAACATAAAGGTTTCTTGTAAGAAGGATCATGTTTCTGATTGCATATTTAATAGTACTCCCAACTTTTTTGTTGTTTATTGCCAGATCCTTGTCTCCCTAAAAAGAGAACAGAACAGAGTAAGAATATAATAGGTCCAATTAGAGACAGGACAACAGACAGACCTTGACATAATGAGATTACTACAGATCCACATTATCCCTATACACAACCCCTGTACCAGAAAGAACAGAAACTTAACAGGACCCGAAGTGCAAGCATGAGTAAGGCTGTGATCTATGTCTCCATTAGGCCTCATGCACACGACCGTTAATTTTTTCGCAGTCCGCAAACGGAAGCCGCCCGTGTACCTTCCGCAATTTGCGGAACGGAACAGACGGCCCATTGTAGAAATGCCTATTCTTGTCCGCAAAACGGACAAGAATAGGACATGTTATATTTTTTTTGTGGGGCCACGGAACGGAGCAATGGATGCGGACAGCACACGGAGCAACGGATGCGGACAGCACACGGAGTGCTGTCCGCATTTTTGGCGGCCCCATTGAAGTGAATGGGTCCGCACTCGAGCCGCAAAAAATGTGGTTTGGATGCGGACCACAACAACAGTCGTGTGCATGAGGCCTTAGAAGAAGATAAAACACTGAAACAGAATGTCTGGTGAAAAACACCTCAAGGCCAGAAACCTTGACTACATTACCTAGAGTTTTTAGATCAGAGATGGCTCACCTATTCACCAGCATATGGAAAGGGTGCACCTACTGAAAAGATTCACCCAATCTTCGTGAGAGAAGTAATATTGATAAATAGTAGTAGGGCATACCTACATTCGGCTACACACGGAGACCGGCTGTAATAGCAATTCAAATTTATTAAAACTATAGTACACCACAATTTATTTTTTTAAAACACTAATTAGATGGTGCTGACACTGTACGTCAATATGCAGTAGACAGAGAGACCAGGTAGTAGCAAAATCTGCGTAGTGGCTTAGTGCACAATAGCCGCCATACGACGATCCCCTCTTCTATAGGCTGTAAACAATATTGCATACATTTGTTGTAAACAGATAAATGAGCTGTTAGTTTGTAGAATAGCTTGGTTAACTTGATTTATTGGAGCTAGATTAGTGTCTGTAATGTAGCTCATATTGCACTAGTTTAGCTCCCTGGTCCTGAGCTGTGCCGGTTCCTGTAATATCTATATATTGTCCTTTCCTCTCCGGGTGTAAATAGGCAAATTTGTGCAGTATTATTTCGTGACTGTATTGGTTTCAAATGACCTCATAGAGCTCTTAAGAATACGTGGCATCACATTATCTTTCTAGATACATGCAGTCATTATATTGCCTCTATTGCATGTATATTTGGTAAATAGATGGTAAATGTCCTGTTTCTTATAGCTAAGTCTTGGTTTATTCGCTGTTTCGTAGGAATCTACAGAGTCCCCCGCACATACCGTGGCGTCCCACGTGTTGCAGAAATGAAGATTACAGTCCAGGCTCCGGTGGTTCTCCTAGTGAGTATACCTTGCGACAATTTTGGGGATCTTCGGTGAGTCGATTGGCAGCGGGTATGCCGATTCAACAAGCAACAGCAGAGATTATACCTATTCACTGGATCATGAATGCATCGAATCGCTCTGTGTTGTTTGAGTCTGTGTCTCACATCTCCGAACCAGCATTCCACGTGTCTGTTAGATCACCGATCCCTTCACCCGTTAGTTTTCTGGGTTGTTACTGAAGCGCTCCAGATTTTTGTAATTGAGATTACTTGTGTTTCTCCATGAGAAATCTTCACGATACGCGTTTCGGAGTTAACTACGACTCCTTCCTCAGTGGTCAACTTTTTGTGGTGAACTATAGTTTTAATACATTTGAATTGCTATTACAGCCTGTCTCTGTGTGTAGTCGAATGTAGGTGTGCCCTACTACTATTTACATTACCTAGAGGCCTGGGTTGGACTGAACTTGCCATGCGCATCTCATCTCGGCATCTGACTTCACTGGAAGTGACACCTATTCTGGAACTGATGTCACGCGCCAGTGGCGATTCCCTTCATGGTGGCCCAACCTTGTGCTAACCAGTAGACCTCAGGAGAAGACATACCTACTCTAGCCATGAGCAACAAGCACTTTTTGTCCAGCTACACAGCAAAAGCTACCTTTGTCAGCAATGCAGCCATAATAATGAACTGTAATGGCTGGTCCATTTATCCATCAATTCATTGGACAGCATAGGTAAGGAAAGCATACTGTTTTACTGGGTGTTGCAATGCTAGGCAGAGACTGGCTGAAGAAGGCAGGAGCTGCTGGCTTTGAAGACTTGCTTCACCCATACAGAATTCCTTCTCCATCAAGGCCAAAAACTCTGACCTCTCTGCACATTTCCCCTGGACAGGAAATCAGTAATTAGTCTTACCAGTAAATGGTTTTCCAGGAATGCAACATGACAGAAAGTAGGAGGTTGTCCTTATAGGTCTCTGTAGGGACAGGAAGCGAGAGAGAGATTAAAAGGCACCGCCCCCACCCCCCTCGCCAGTGTTTTCCAAATTACTACACCAAATAGATGCAACTTGATATTTATTTCCAAATTCACAATATGTGCTGCCATGTTGAACTCCTGGAAAACCAATTACCGGTAAGACTAATTACTGATTTCCAGGACGTCCCCCATAACAGCACATAGGAAAAATACCAAATGAAGGACTTTCTGCCCGAACACCATATTTTGGTTGGCCGGCAAGTCCAGTCTGTAATGTTTACAGAAGGAGTTATAACTTGACCAAGTTGTGACCCTGCAAATTTGATTTGTCGTAACACAAGCCCCAGAAGGTCACCGTGGGTCTGGTTCAATGAGCCATGATGACCTGTGGATAGTCTCTATTTTTTTTGTTCCATTCATTGCTTCCTCCATATTGAACAAAAAGATTTGTATCCTGTCTTCCAGCTTATGTGACCTGCAGATATCTGATTACAGACCTTCCGACGTTCCAGACAATGGAACGCGCTCCTCCTGAAGATTACTCCATCATCTAGAAGTCTTAAGTAGGGCTCTTTCATGGACAAAGCTCAACTCTCTCCTATTCTACGAACAGAGGTAATTGCTACTAAAAGACTGTTTTCATGGACAGATATTTTTAAGAGATCCCTAAAGGCTCAAAGGGCAGACTACACAGGGAATTTAAGACTAAAGTGAGGCCCCATGTTTGCCTTATAGTAGGTCTTAATCTACACTGAACAAAAATATAAAACGCAACACTTTCGGTTTTGCTCCCATTTTGCATGAGCTGAACTCAAAGATCTGAAACATTTTCTACATACACAAAAGACCCTTTACTCTCAAATAGTGTTCACAAATCTGTCTAAATCTGCGTTAGTGAGCACTTCTCCTTTGCTGAGATAATCCATCCCACCTCACAGGTGTGGCATATCAAGGTGCTGATTAGACAGCATGAATATTGCACAGGTGTGCCTTAGACTGCCCACAATAAAAGACCACTCTGAAATGTGCACAGTTTTGCCTTACGGGGGGGGGGGGGGTCAGAAAACCAGTCAGTATCTGGTGTGGCCACCATTTACCTCACGCAATACAACATCTCCATCGCATAGAGTTGATCAGGTTGTTGATTGTGGCCTGTGGAATGTTGGTTCACTCCTCTTCCATAGCTGTGCAAAGTTGCAGAATATTGGCGGGAACTTGAACACTCTGGTCATATACGCCGATCCAGAGCATCCAAAACATGCTCAATGGGTGACATGGGTGAGTATGGCCATGCAAGAACTGGGATGTTTTCAGCTTCCAGGAATTGTGTACAGATCCTTGCAATATGGGGGCGTGCATAAGGTGATGGTCGTGGATGAATGGCACAACAATGGGCCTCAGGATCTCGTCACGGTATCTCTGTGCATTCAAAATGCCATCAATAAAATGCACCTGTGTTCGTTGTCCATAACATACGCCTGCCCATATCATAACCCCATCACCATCACCATGGGCCACTTGATCCACAACCTTGATGTCAGCAAACTGCTCACCCACACACGCTGTCTGCCATCTGCCCTGAACAGTGAAAACCGGGACTCATCCGTGAACAAAACGCCTCTCCAACGTGCCAGACACCATCGAATGTGAGCATTTGCCCACTCAAGTCGGTTACGACGACGAACTGCAGTCAGGTCCAGACCCCAATGAGGACGACGAGCTTGTGGCGAAATTCTTTGATTATGCAAACCGATTGTTGCTGGTCTCAGACAATCATGGAGGTGAACATGCTGGATGTGGAAGTCTGCGGTTGTGAGGCCAGTTGGATGTACTGCCAAATTCTCTGAAACGCCTTTGGAGACGGCTTATGGTAGAGAAATGAACATTAATTGCATGGGCAACAGCTCTAGTAGACATTCCTGCAGTCAGCATGCCAATTGCACGCTCCCTAAAACGTTGCGACATCTGTGGCATTGTGCCGTTATCAAACTGCACATTTCAGAGTGGCCGTTTATTGTGGTCAGTCTAAGGCACACCTGTGCAATATTCATGCCGTCTAATCAGCACCTTGATATGCCACACCTGTGAGGTGTGAAAGCTGAAAGCTGTACTTTTAAAGTACCTGGTCTTAAACCTAAGTCCAACCCCTTCTGCAGGAAATCTAGAATATGAGTAATGCAAGGGAGGAATAATCAGGGTGTTCTGAAGATAACCAGGAGCCAGACTTCTTCCAAATCTTACTATATATTGCAGAAGTAACAGGCTTTACACTATTTTATAAAATCCATGTCCCAATCCTGAGACAGAGGATCCACCTGATCTCCTACCTGGGCTCCCCAGTCTATTTTTCTGGCATCTGTGGTAACAATTGTGTAAGGACATTGATTCCAGGCCACTCCCTTCTCAATATTCTCTTGAGCAAGTCACCAGCCTACGGAAGTTTTTACTCCTGTTGGTAAAATATATTTTCCTGTTCAGAAAATTTGGGTTCCTGTTACATCACGACAGGATCATTCTTTGCAATGGTCTCAAACAGAACTGTGCCAACGGGAATACATGTCATAATCCCCAAAATGCACATTGCTTCTCTGAAGGTCCAAATTTTCTTCCTCTTGAAAAGAGATATTTTTGACGTAAATGCCTCGTTTGGAGAATGGCAGTAAAGAAGTCTGTTTCTCCGAGTCTAGAAGTGTTCCCAGAAATATTTTCCTTGTGTTCATCTGTAGGTAGTTAACCTAGCTTGGTTAACAACTCCTTCGTTATCTGTAAATGATTTACTAGACTCTCCTGAGATTCGGCTGTCAACAGAAAATCGTCTAGCTACGGTACAATGATCACTCTGTACTATATTAAATGCGCCATTATCTATCCCCGCGGCTAGTTTGGTGAAAACTCGAGGTGCCGACGATATCCTGAAGGGCAAGCACTGAAACTGGTAGTGATGTATTAGAACATCTACTTTTATCGCAAACCTGAGGAATTTTAAATACTGTGGGTGTATTGGAATGTCATAGTAAGCGTCCATCAGATCTATTGTACACATGAATGATCCTGCAGTGATGAGAAGAGTAACCATCCAAATGGATTCCATTTTTAATTTGTGATCGCTAATCCATTTGTTTAGGTGCTTCAGATTTATAAATGGTCCTGAAGGAACCATTCAGCTTTTTTTTATTTATTTTTTACAAGGAATCATTTTGACTAGTGGCCTTTCATATGTTAAAGCCAAGGGACTGGAATCATGGCCTCCATCTTGGCCTTCCTCCCACAGGTCTGGCATCATTGCTTTCTGGGATTATTGGCATCGAGCAGAAAACCTCTTCTTCTTTCAGGTAGCTACACCTACCCGATTTGCCTTTCCTTGACCCTGATGTGTTTTGTAGATTACCTTGCCAGCCTACCGAAGGGCTGAATTTTCCTTGGCTTCTTTTCCAGAAACCCTTTCTTCTTGTCTGCCGCTCTCTACAGAATGGTGTCTAGAACAGGGCAAAACACATATGAACTAGAAAAGGGTATGGTGCACAATTTATTTTTAGAGACAATGTCGGCGTATCAGTTTTTTAACCATAAAGCTCTGCTTGAAGTATTAGTTTTTTTGCAGTAAAGCAAATGGACTCAGCCGAAGCATCTGCCATAAACGATGTTGCTATTTTTCAAAGTTTTTTTTGCTACTTTGGCAACCTGGATGTTTATTTTTGGGACCTCGCCTCATCCGGATTAAATAAGAGGCGACTTCAAGTTTCCTTTCCAATTGTTCCACTCTTCCAGAATAATTTCCTTTAGACTGGAATTGACTGGAAATAATTTTCTTTTCTTGGCTCTTAACCCTCCAAACAATTCATCTTGGTTATTTTTTGCCTGCTGTACTTCCACCACCTCCATAGTTTCTCTCACTGCAGATAACCGAGTCTAAATCTTCTAGGGAAAAAGGTATTTTTTTTTAAATCCTTAGAGGAGACATTCATTTTCCGCCTTCTAAATAGTAAGCACCTCCTCCCCTTTTGTCTGAATCAGATTTTATCTGGATTGTTTCTTATGTGATTCCTGTAACTTTTTGGCACAAGTCACACATTTTCTAGCTTTTTTCCTGGGTTCAGATTGGGTATCATTTTCTCCCTAGGAAAAGCAAGAAGCCATTCTTTTAACCAAGTAACTGCATACAATAAACAAGGAGGGAGATGTGAAAACACTTACATAGCCCTGCGCAGAGGGGTCTGAAGCCGGCTTCAGGCTTTGAAGACATATGGATCTGGCTTACCCCTAAATGGAGCTTGTCTGTGCTCTGCCACCGCGGCAGCGTTATGGCTCAAGGAAGAAAGAAAAATGAAAATGCAAAAATGAAAAAAGCCTCTGGTATCCTAACTGTTAAAGGGGTTATCCAAACCCTATTATGTCCCCCAAAATGACTGGCCAACGCATACAGGTAATACTTATGCCCGGGGGGGGGGGGGTGCAGCCAATAGCAGGCCGTGAAGAAAATGAGCCTCTCTAGCGTCACCCGTGATGCCAAGTAGGCTAGGTCCCATTGTGGCCTGCTATTGACTGCCCCCCCACAACTCCGGATGTTTTCATTCATGTGGCGGCATCAGTGATGCGGGTGTCGGGAGCGGGCTAAGTATTACCTGTATGAGGTGCCCTGGCAATTTGGGGGGCATTATAGGGATTGGATAACCCCCTTAACTCCTTGCTGCTGATGCTTAGTTTACCATGAGAAAAAAAAAATAGCCATTTATCATGAATAATGACGAGTATAAGTTGATATTGCTGTCATAACGTGCAAGAAATAAAAGCGTGATCATAAGTTATACACATAAAAATGAGCTATTACACGTTACACACCAATAATGTTGTTAAACTTTGCACACACCAGTAACTCCACCATATAGTGCTTCTCCCATACACTATGCACAAAAAACATAATATGCTATACAGATAAATAATCCCATTTATACAATGTACACAGATAAAACCACCATATCCTCTACACAGTGGGACAGGGCAGCTATTAGCAATTTTTTGTCCCATTATTGCCACAGAGTCAGTGCCGCTAGGCATTGTTAGAGGAGGCAGATGTCAGGGACACTCCAGTGGGTGGGAGATTAGAAGCTGCTGAAGGCTCTATGAGGGGAGTCAACATAAAAAGACAAAAGGAGATGGAGAAGATCTGTTATTAGAGGGAGGATAGCAGCAGCTGGCATAGGCTCTTTTATATTAAAGGGAAAAGAAGCAGGTGGCATGGACTCTGTTAGATCAGGGGGCAGAAGTTGACAAGGGCTCTGTGCTAAGGGATTGGGCACATCAAGTCCAATAGGTGATAGGGGCTCAGTTACTGATGGATGAACAGAAACAGATTGGAGGAGGACAGAGGGTTCCATGGGCTTTGTAAAGAGGGGGGGTGACAAGGAATACAAAAAGGTGGCAGGGGCTCTGTTATGGGAAGGGGGGCACATAAATTGGTACAGGTTCTTTGGGTCACAGAAGGTGGGAAGGAGTCTCTGGGGACTTCAGTGAACATAGAAGATGATAGTGGCTGGAGGCCACAGATGGTTGCAGCTATTCTGTGGGGACAGTAGTAGAGGGGCATACAAGAGAGGTTCTGTGGGGGGCCAGGAGGGAGATGATAGGTAACAGCAGGATAGAGGGGGGCAGGCAGCTAGTTTCCTACCTGAGATTCTTTCCTGCTGTAGAATTTTTCCTGACTGACAATGGAGGCGTGGCTTCACTGAGTTGGGCGTGGTTGGTGAAGTACTGTCTGCTTGAGTCGGACAGGGAGGGTCAGGACATCAGCAGCATGGGCTCCCTTTCTGTACACAATGGGGGGGGGGGGGGGCGATTAGGGAGGTTTGGAAGGGGCCCCTGACTGAGCATAGGAGAAGCAAACAGGGCCCGGCCAGGACTGAACGGAGGACAAGTAGGCGGGCTACCTCAATGCCTGATAAACTAAGTCTGCAGATGTAGGGGGTGGGGCCTTCCATGCGCTCCGGGCCCTATAGCAGCTGCATGGTCTACCTATATGGTAGGTACACCACTGGATGCATCACTTCTGGAAAGCGAGTAGGTCACTGGAAGTGACCTCACACACTGCAGTCATGTGTGCCGCCAATGCCGGAGGAAAATTTCACAGCCAAGCTCAGAGCCCCAGGAGGGAAAGCGGCGTCAACACCTCAATACTGCACCACCAAAGATAAAGATGTATTGGGGTAAGCTAGGGGAGGTACTAGCAGGGCCTTTATGGAGCTGCGAGGAGAGGCCGAACACCCCCCCCTTCCCCCAGATGTCCTTTTTAGCTGGATTTCTGGCACGGTATGCAGCCTCCCAAATTCTGTTAGTGGGAGCTGCATAGTGTATCCACTAATATAACCCCTTTATAAATAGGATATAATAAGGTCTTGAATAAAATAATTTGGTTTAAAGAAGGGGCACTAGGAGTAATTTTTATTTTATTTTTTACAATGAACTATTTTTGGAGACCGAGAACATTACACAAAAATATAGGTTCTGAATTTCTTCGTTTTAGATTTAGAGCCAAAACATTTTTGCAATAGGCTTTTATTGAGCATTTTCATTTTTAAATTAACAAGAATTAAGGAAAGCAGAGGGGGGTGAGTCTACAGACCGAGCTGATGGGATTAGCACTCAACAGTACAGAGCAGCCTGCAATGTAGGTGAAATTGTGCAGGCTGCAGAGTAACAGTTGAAGATTTATTTTAAAAAAAACTCAGAAACATTTAGCTTAAAGGGGTTATCCCATCTTAGACAATGGGGGCATATCGCAAGGATATGCCCCCATTGTCTGATAGGTGCGGGTCCCACCTCTGGGACCCGCACCTATAACGAGAACGGAGCCGGGGAGAGTTGTGGCTGGAGGACCCCGGGTTTCCCAGGGTCCGACCACCACCAGGCGCAGCTCCCCGCCTCTCCCATTGAAGTGAATGGGAGCGCACCGCACATGCGCGGCCAACGCTCCCATTCATTTCTATGGGACCGACGGAAATAGCCGAGCCAGCGCTCGGCTATTTTCGGCGGCTCCATAGAAATGAACGGAGGGCGGCTGCGCATGCGCAGTGCGCCCGCCTCCACTTTCTCTGCTCCGTTCTCCTTATAGGTGCGGGTCCCAGCGGTGGGACCCGCACCTATCAGACAATGGGGGCATATCCTAGCGATATGCCCCCATTGTCTAAGATGGGATAACCCCTTTAATATCTACAAAACTAAAGTAAAAGTACAGCACAGTTTTTAAAAGTTTTAAGAGGCTCGATTTCTGTTCTTTATAAATACATTTGTAGTAGTATTGCCAACCCAAAAGGACAATGGGGAAAATCTCCACAAATAAAGATGCATACAAGTACCTTTTACTTCTGTGTAAATTACCTTTATTGTGTATAAAACAAATGGTTGTCCAATTAAATTTTAGGTTTGTTTCTATCACAATTTACCAAATATTGGGCCAAATACATGTTAAATGCTATAACAAAGTTTAAAAAAAATAAAAATTCAAGAATAAGTTTTGCCACTTATTAAATGTTATACAATAGACAAAACACATACAAAAAGTATTTTCTTTTAATACATGCAAAATTTGCTATGATACAGAGATCATTTTGCAACATCTAATTCATAATTCAAATGCATTACACATAGAAAAGATAGATTATAAAATGATAAAGTGGTAAGATTTATAAATAATTTCACATTTCATAAAACTGATGATAAAGAGCTGATGTTAAAGTGTACCTTTTGAATATACTTTTCAAAATCTATTCTAATGCCATAAAATTTATATTTATAATGCATTTTATTTTTCTTACAAAAAGGTACTCTACTTTCATGTGCCTATAGGGCTGTAAAAAGTGCTACGGACTCCACTGTGGGGCCGCAGGGAGCGATGTACGGGCAGGAGCACACACCACTGTTCCAGCTTTGAGAAGAACGGAGTTGGTGCTGACAGGAACAGCAATGCTTGCTCCTGCCTGTATATGGTACAAGTATACAGATTCCAACGCGCTATAGGCACATGTCTATTTCGTAAGGAAAATGTGAAAAATAAAAAGTGTATTATTAATTTTATGGCATTTAGAATAGTTAAAGTACCGTATTTTCCAGTCTACAAGATGCATCCAAGGTTTAGACAACAGAAAATTATAAAATATAACTCTTTGACACATGCGCACACACACACAATTCTGCTACACGCACACAAACATAGTCCATGCGGTCACACACACAGACATAGGGTAAATCTTTAGTAAAAACTCGTTTTTTCAGCATTTTGTCTCACTCCGCCCACCGATGACATCATAGAAGGTCCTTAAGCTGCAGTTTCATCTCAGTAACTGCAGCTTAGAGTTTTTTTTTGTTTTTGTTTTTTACTTTCACAGTCCTTTACTGTGCTGCACATGCTAACCCATGGTTTAGCCTCCTCTCCCACAGATCAATGTCCGGCAGGGAGACAGAAGTGTGCACAACTCTCTCTCTGATCCAGCAGAGCGCTGTATGAGTGCAGAAGCAGTCAGGGAGGTCTGGCACTGCTGGATCATCCTGACTGCGGACTGTGAGACGCAGGCACTTTTTCTTGCTAAAAAGTATGTCTTATAGTACAGAAAATACAGTATATTCAAAAGTTTAGGTACACTTTAAATTATTGCCAGATAACTGTACATCCTACAGTTTTACTCGGATTTCCTGTAGCAGTAAAAACACATCCTGTATTTTTTTACTTACAAAATCTCATATTCAGAATACTTGATCATATATGATGCAAATATGAAAGGCAATTTTGTGTCTTGCACTGCTGGTAATGGGATTTTGATTCCGTTACAGTATGTCCATAGTGGATGGATACGCTGCAAATCTTCCGCCCCTGAATTTGCATGGGGTAAATCTGCAGCGTTTTACAGTAGAAGCAAAATGATTGAGATTTATGAAATCTCATCTACACACCGCGAAAAAAGTTCACACAGTTGTGGATTTTGCTTCGGTTTTGTTGCAGATTTCTCCCTGTGCACTGTAAAGGGCGAAAAACCACAGCATAAACCGACATGCTGGGGATTTAAAATTTCTGCTGCAGATTATTTTCAATTTCATCCACTTTGGTGCTAAGATTTTCTACACAATTCTGCTGTGGAAAACATTTACACCACACGTGTCTGTACCCTTAAATGGTTTTTAAAATCAAATATAAAATAAATGAAGCAACTCTGATAATCATGTAGATTACAAAAAAAAATTAAAAATTGTATTATGGCTTGTGCTTCTTTGTACAATGATAACTGTGAATGAATAGGTCTTTTTTGGGCTTCCTTAATATCTTTCACCTATATTATCTGTTTCAGCTGCACAACTATATGCATTTCATTCAGAAGCAGGGGGTGTATCCCTTTTGTAGAATCTGTCAGCACTGTACTGTTGTGACTGCCTGCTGTGGCACTCACAGAACAGATAAGTAGGGGGAAATCCCGCTTGGAGACACACAGGGGGTTCTTATAATCATTAAAGGGAACCAGTCACCTCCTAAATGCATGTAAACCCGCCAGCAGTACCTCAGGGTAGCCCGCAGTGTGATACTAATCATACTCGTCATCCTGCAGCCCGATGCTGCATAAGGTCAGAAAACTATCTTTTATCCTCTGTCCGTGCTAATTTGCATGTCAGCTTGAAGTCAACGGGGCAGCGGCCTCTATGCTTCAAGTCAAGGTAACCACTGCCCCCATTTGCCTTTGAGTGACAGCCTGCAATTCGGCTTTGCTTTCCCAAGTCTCACGCATGTGCGGTGCCCTCTGTTTTACTGCGCGATCCCATGTCCTTATGCAGCACCGGACTGCAGGATGAAAAGTATGATTAGTATCACACTGCGAGCTACCCTGAGGTCCTGCTGGCGGGTTTACATGCATTTCGGAGGTGACAGGTTCCCTTTAAAAGCGGTGAAGAAGCAGTTTTAATCAGGCTCAGGATCTCGGCTAGCTTTGACAAGACCCTATTTCCTGTGAGCTGTCTTCTAGGTCTCTTTTACTAGGGATTGATCTTCCCAAAAAACTGGCAGTGGACTTCAAATGACATGGAAGTTTGACTTTAAGTTGACTTTACAGTTTTTTTTAGGTTGATGCAGGAATATTTTTTTAAATGACGTTTTTTTGAAAATTTGCTAGTTACATCATTCTCTATTAAGTAAAATGATGTCAAAGTATGGCGACTCTAAACTCCAAATTGAAAACAAGTGGATTTATCTTAAATTTCTGGATCATCAGTTTATCAATCTGTTTAGATCATGTGCTCTACAACGTGCTCCTGCAGATCAGACAGCATGTATACTGTGACAGGAACGCTTTTACAGTCCTTTTACATGGGCCGATTATCTGGCAGGAAACAAGCTAATTGACAAAATGGCACGCCGATCACTTGCACCATCATCCTACTGCTAATACGTTTGTTGATTGGTCATGGTTTGCAGATTTCTGGCAGCACATCTCCTGTTTTCATGAGGCGACGTTCTGCAGGCAAAAGATTATTTTTTTGCCGCATAAAAGATGCAATCAACCACAAACATTTGCTTATCTGGACGCTGATCTGAGGGTATGCCTAAACCGGGCAATTGTCAGGAGAGAAAGTTTGGTTGATCATTGCCCCGTGTAAAACAGCTTTTAAGGCCTCGTTCACATTTTCAAAGTTTGTTCACACACACACAACAGTATTTTTTTACTGACTGAGGGTCAGTGAGAAAATAAATGACTGAAACATGCACTGCATTGGTCCGTGATGTGGACCAAACACGTCCATTGAAAATCACGGGCACAATATGGATGGCATCCATGTTGCATCCCTTTTTCACGGACTGCTGGTAAGGAGCTGCTATGGAAATTCATTTTCAGTTGGGCAGCATCAGTCAAAAACGGATGACACACAGATGCAACACGTGTGAACGAGGCATAACCTGATGTGGTAATCAAAATCCCCAAAACTTCTTTAAATCCAACTCATCCAAAACTTCCAGGTCAATAATAGTGGCAAAATAATGTTACAGATACTGTAATAAAAATTCTGTTGTCCAGTTCCAGCAAATCTAGACGATCTCCTGAATCAAAAAGGGTAAACTGGCAGAAAACGGTTCAGTATTTTGTACATGACCACATTAAATGGGGAAGAAAAAACAAACAAAAAACATAAAAATGAACTGAAACGTATAATACACAAGTAAAACAGCTCTGTGGTGTTTTATAGAAATGGCTAAAAAGTATGCAGTCTGCAGCATTGTTTTTTCTTTGCATAGTTTATACAAAATTTCTCTTTGGTCCGGATTTTACAAACGGCACAGAAATGATGTGAAAATAGACTTTATTAAAAGGGGTTGTCCAACATTTTGATAGTGTATCTTCACAAGAGGATATCAGTATCCGATTGGCGGGGACCTGACTCCTAACACCCCTGATGATCAGATGTTTCCAAGAGGTGGTGGCACTCCAGTGAGCACTGCTGACTGATCACACCAAGCACACACTGCATAACAACTGAATAGGACTGAGCGGTGTCTAGGCCGGGTGACCAATGAGCGTGACGTCACTGGCCTAGGAAGAGACCATTCTGCTCACTGAAACACCACACCTCTTCATACAGCTGATCAGCAGGGGTGCCGGGAGTCATACCCCCACCAATCAGATACGGAAGGACCTATAAGCCATCAGTATCGAAATCTAGGACTACTTTTTTAAAATGCCTGTCAAGCATTTGATAGAATTTCTACGAGAGAACTGACAGATCTTTCCTTTCCACCAAACTGACCGTACAACTGATAGATGTTAACATGGCGGAAAAGTGGTGTAGTCTACTTCATTTACTGCGGAGGACTAATATTATGTTGGTTTTTGACACTGGCAGAGCTCCAGAAGAAATGCTTTGATTCAAAAATTCACAACTGGCTGCTCAAATGTTTCTTTAAACATTCATTACATGATGCTTGACAGAGCAAGTGCTCCAGGAACTTGGTAGCCACAGTACCGAAATACTTACTGCAGACGCCCAACTTTTGAAGGCCATATTTTCGGGAGATTTCGGAGGTGTAACAGGTTAAGAGATGCAGCCTGTGAACTATATTTTCCTGCACAGCTCTGATGTTAAGAAGCAATATACTGGGGCACGTTCAGGAACATTTGGTCCACAAAAAAAATAAAAAAGGCACTGGAAATTCCACTGTAACTTTTGCACCATGTGCTCAGCCATAGTAGTGCTGCTGGTAGCGCAGATTGAGTTCTCGCAATTCTCGTTCTCTCACGCGCCGAGACTTTGTTGACTTCGTGGATCGACTGGAACGAACAGACTGTGCAGACTTTGTACTCTGACAGCGGGATGAAGCGCGCTTGAGGAGGTTTTGAGAGATGGACCTGTGCAGATTTTTCATAGAGGAAGATGCCGCCATACTTACTACCCAGGGATGTTTAAGTGCCTGGGTCGCAGTCATTCTCTCAGATGGCTCCACCATAAGCAGACGGTCAATAAAGTCTTTTGCCAGATTTGAAACACTAGGCCATGGCTGCAGATCGAAAAGATTACAGTGTTAGTATACATCATTTCATAGACACTAACAGTTTTTGCTTAGCCTGGGTAGGCCAACATCTGTAAATTCCTATACAGATCTATTTCTTATACTCTTTATTCTGTTACAAACTCTCCCATCTCTTGGCATCACTGACCTGGCCCTCTCCTGGATCACATCATACCTCACAGACCGGACATTTAGCGTCTCCCACTCTCACACCACCTCCTCATCCCCTCCTCTGCCGGGGTCCCTCAAGACTCTGTCCTAGGACCCCTGCACTTTTTAATCTACACCTTCGGCATGGGATAGCTCATATAGTCCCATGGACGTCAGTATCACTTTTTTGCTGATGACTTGCAAATTTAAGTCTCTGGTCCAGATATCACCACCCTACTATCCAGAATCCCACAATGCCCATCTTCTATAGCCTTCTTCTCTCGCTTTCTAAAACTTAACATAGATAAAACAGAATTTATCATTTCCCCCCATCTCACTCAGCCGCCCCAACAGATTTTTCTATCACAGTCAATGGCTGCACACTGTCCCCAATCAACAAAGTCTGCTGCCTTGGATTCTGCCCTGTCCTTCAAACCATACATCCATGCCCTTTCCACCTCCTGCCGCCTACAACTCAAAAACATCTCTTGCATTCCTCAATCCAAAGTGTGCAAAAATGCTTGTACATGTCCTCATCTAACCGCCTAGACTACTGTAACATCCTCCTCTGTGTCCTCCCATCTAGCATCCTCGCACGCCTCTCATCTATCCTCAACTCTGCTGCACGACTAATCCACCTCTACCCCCATTACTCCTCTGCCTCTCCCCTTATTGGCTCCCCATTGCCCTGCAAATTCAGTTTAAAATACTAACAGACATACAAGGCCGTCCACAACCTGTCCCCTCTGTACATCTCTGAGCTGCTTTCCCGATACATCCCCACAAGACCGCCTTCTCTCCTCTTCGCACAATCGCCTTTAAGATTTCTCTTGTGTAGCTCCTATACTCAAACTCTTTACTCCAACATATCAGACTCTCACCTACAGTGGAAACCTTCAAAAGAAACCTGAAAACCCACCTCTTCAGACAGTTCTACCACCTACAGTAACCCTGCTGCCTCTATACCGCCATGACCAGCTTTACCCTCACCTACTGTATCCATCTTCCATCCCTTGTAGATTGTAAGCCCTCGATGGCGGGGCCCTCTCTCCTTCTGTACCAGTATGTAACTTGTCTTGTTCATGCTTAGTGCAATTGTTTTATATTATGTATGTGCACCGCTTATCATATGTACAGCACCATGGAATGAATGGCGCTTTAATAAATAATAATAATGGGTGTGCAATGTATCTACACAGTTGTTTCATTGGTGGCAGTGGCCGGCCAGATCACAGTGTGGAGGACATTCTCCCTCCTCCTTCACTGTGTGACCACTTATGAGAGAATGGCGTGGGCTGCGCTTTGCTCGCACCATGTTCTCTAACTGACACTAAGCAGCACAATAGTGCAGCATAGTATTAAAAATAAAAAATAAATTAAAAAAAACAATCCCGGTATCGAACCGAACTGCATAAAACAGTATTGATAATTTGAACCCTGGTGCAACCCTAATTGTTAGGCTGTTACAGTTGTGATTAGAGTGAACAGTATATTACATTTTTGAGGGACTTGCAGTTTATTTCTTGTATTATTTTTTTTTTATAAAACAGTGCAATATTTTTTAAAGAGGTTTTACGGGATCTTGATATTGATGACCTATCTTATTGGAGTGCCATACTTTGTATAGCATCTGTGCTTGGTATCGTGCTCAGCCCCACTGAAGTGAATGGCGCTGAGCGCGATACCAACTACAGCCGCTATACAAAGTACAACCCTGTACTTGGTGAGCACTGAGAAGACCGTGGCACTAACAGGAATGCTGAGGCCTTTTCAAACAGTTGATCAGCTTGGGTCCCAGGTGTCAGACCCCCACCGATCAGATACTGATGACATATTTAAAGAGGACCTTTCACTGCTCCTGACATGCCTGTTTTAATATCTACATGCATTCCCCATGTAATAACAATGTCACAGTGGGGAGTGGGGGAAAACTCCCTACCGTAAGACGTGGGAAAACGGGGAAGCAGCTAGGCCTGGGCACCGGGAAAAGGGAGCAGATCACCTCCTAATGCTCCCCTAATCCTCACCATATGAGCGGATCTGGATGGTAGGACGGCTTATACCCAGGAACGTCGGACCCCGAGTCGTCCTGATAATCCCTCATAATAGGGAAGGGGCTGAGTCGACCTGTTCATCCCAGACACGTATAAACAGGAGTCTCCCCTGGCCTAGATCATAAACAGCAACTGGATCGACAGGTAAGAACACAGAACAAGACACTTACCTGCCGTTGCCACCACGACTGGAACCAGTGCATAAGTACTGGAGCCCACACGCCAAACAGGACACCGTACAAACAACACATGCAGGTGCCCAGCACACCAGTTACTGCCTAGACCCCCATGCAGCAAGATGCACAGCGGCCCCAGGCAGCACTGCATAGAGGCTAGTGGTTCCCCCTCTGGGAAACCCTGAGACCCCATTCCGGAGGCACACCATACAGGGAACATGTCTAGCAAACATGCTGGACTACAGACACCAACAGACCAGACATGTAACAACCACTAGACAAGACAACAACCACCCATACATAAACATCACCAAACATATGAAAGGGTATTGAAGTGAAGGTAGACAACGGGATGAAATAGATGACCTTGATGTTCCACAAGGTGGCCCTCAAGCACTGGGCAGATGGTAGAGCCGGGCAGGAGCACAGCTTCAGCACACAGCAAGGCTGGAGGAACACTGAACCCAGCCACCAAGCCACAGGCAATATAAACCTCATGGCCACACCTACATCCCCACCAGCTAGATAATTAACCCCTCCGGCACCAGACAGGGAAGGCCCCAGGAGAAAGGAGGAGGCACCTACATGCTGCAACCACAACACATTGCCGCTGGCAACAGCATGCACGGCAACCGTGTCACGGCGAACACCACAGAGGCCGTGACAAACAATTCTGGAGCATCTATTTTTATGGCTCTATGTTGTGCCGTTCCTTTATTATTTGTACTAGAAGTTCTGAATGAATTGCTATTAGCCTTCAGTAAGGGTACAGAGGGGCGTGTACCTGCACAGACTGACTATCCAATCAGTGCTGCCATGCTCATGTGTGCAGGTACACCCCCCCAGCTGGTTACCTCCCCTCTGTACCCTTACTGAAGGCTAATAGCAAATCATTTATAACTTCTAGTAGGAATAATAAAGGAATGGCACAACAGAGTCATAACAATAGATGCTCCAAAATGGTTATTACATGGGGAATGCACAAATATATTAAAACGGGCATGTCAGGGGGGTGACAGGTCCTCTTTAAGGGTGGGAGACTTAGGATAGGTCATCAATATCAATTGGTTGGGTCCAACAACCAGAACCCCTACCAATCAACTGTTTGGGGAAGCCGCCAGTGTCAAAAGCTATATGGAGTATGGAAGGTTTCATCCACCATGTAGTTTCTGGCTCTGGAGCACTACAGCTCAGATCCAATTCACTTGAGTTGCAGTACCCGGCGCAGCCACTACGCAGTGGAAGGAGCCTTCGGCTTCTGTACACTCTATAGTTTCTGTTATCAGCTGTTCAGTGGGGGCCACTGATCTGATACTCTACTCTTGAGGATAAGTGATCAATATCGGAAAACCCCTTTAAATCATTTTGATATTACATTAGCCTACAGATACCTACATTAAAAGGAAGATTAAAAACACAACTTTTAGTAAACACACAGTAAAACAAGAGTAATCATGAGCCACTGCTCCCCCGGGCTATACAAATTAGTATAATTACAAAATGTGCTCACAGACATACGAGAACGCATTTAGTTGGTACACGGATCGGTTACCATGGTAATGAATTCATTACTGCCAACATGGAAACAGTGGCTGTCAGTGTATCCCAATATACAGTATGGGGGAAATCCAAATGGATCAGGACCTAAACCTATAGACAGTCAAGAATGGCCCCCTACCAAACTAGTTAGGGTTGTCCGGCTCGCTCTCAGTCAGCACAGCCACGGGAGGTCAGCAACTGGCAGCACTATATATCATAGGTTACCGTCATCACAATCAAGTCTCACTCCCTAGGCGAACAAACACACTGGCATACCCTGGTGTGGGCACGGCATTCATATAGGCTGATTTAGGTAGGAACGCATAAGGAAACCAGTGCCAGCGCCGCACCAGGGGAGGTCAGAGTGAGTATGCACTTACATAGTAAATGGCTCCTGGTGATGCAGATTTACGCTGAAACACGTTGATCGAATGAATGTTTTTCCTACCAGCGCATAGAGTTGGGGATATCTGCAATTATTTACTAATCACTGAACACCAGGGCAAGTGAATAGAAAGGGGAAGAAGACTGAATCAGTCATCCCTTTAATCATCTTATTCTGTGTTTATTAGGACAGACTTGCCTCTACAGGGTAAGTTCTTCATTCACGTCAGTGCCCGATATTATGATACACAGACTTATTAATTCATCACCACATGAACCAATCAGCCTCCCGTGCATGGGAAAAATAAAGGCATCTGCAAGGCCGACAATACAGACTTTATAACTCTGGCGAGTGGTGGGCCCGGGGTCGCTCTACTTGTTTTAAATTAATAGTCCGGGATAGTGGTGACAGATTTATCTGTAGGTATGCATTTAAGTTGTACATATATGGTAAAGTTGGAAAGGGAAACAGGTCCATCAACTCCAACCTATAATCCTACTGTGGCGATCCAGCGGAAGACAAAAATCCCCGATGGGGCAGATGGTAACTGACTCATTAAGACGAGCATGTTCTATGCGGAAATCACGCGCAGTGTGTGAGCGCGATTCCCGGTTATGGACACTGCTCGTTTCTCTGGATTGCATGGTATTATAATAATATATAATGCGGTTAGTCTCTGCATGAGTATAATTCTGAAGAAACAAGGTCATGCAGAGACACATACCATTATAAGGGTACTTTCACACTAGCGTTTCCGGCGCCGAGTTCCGTCCTAGGGGCTCAAATCCGGAAAAGAACTGATCAGTTTTATCCCCATGCATTCTGAATGGAGAGTAATTCGTTCAGGATGCATCAGGATGTCTTCAGTTTAGTCTTTTTGACTGATCAGGCTTTTCAGAAAACCGTAGCATGTTGTATTTTTACCTCCGGCCAAAAATCCTGAACACTTTGACTGAATGCCGGATCCGGACTTTTTTCCATTGACTTGCATTAACGCCGGCACCATGTGTTCAGTCAAACCGGATCCGGCTTTTGCGCGTTAAACCCGATAATTTTTTAAAAAAAAGTTAAAGAGGACCTTTCACTAATATAGAAACTAAAAACGAACTATACCTGTGGGCAGAGCGGCGCCCATGGGTCCCCCTGCACTTACTAGTATGCCTGGGCGCCGCTCCGTTCGCCCGGTAAATGCTCCGGTGTCTCAGCTCCGTCTGTTGTATTGGACAGATTTTTTTGTAGGAGGCGTGTCCCTTGCTGCAGTGCTGGCCACGGAGTGGCGCCCAGGCATACTAGTAAGTGCAGGGGGACCCCTGGGCGCCGCTCTGCCCACAGGTATAGTTAGTTTTTAGTTTCTATATTAGTGAAAGGTCCTCTTTAAAGTCCATAAATGGCGGATCAGTTTTTTTCCAATGCATTTTATTTATTGTGATCAAAACCCTGATCAGGATTCAAATGTAATCCGTTTTCACAAGTTTTTCCGGATCCGGCAGACAGTTCCGGTGTCGGAATTGAACGCCGGATTTAAACAATGCTATTGTGAAAGTAGTCTAAATCAGTATAATGTCACGAGCACCTGAGAAACGAGCAGTGTCCATAACGGGGAATCATGCCGACACATGGAGCGTTATTTCCGTACAGAACACGCTCATCTGAAACAGGACTAAGGGAGAAAATTCCTTCCAGGCTCTAAATATGGCCACCAGAATAAATCCCTGGATCAACGTCACTTCTCCAGAAACCTAGTATATATGACGTGTACAGTGAATCCACCATCACATCCTCTTCTGGCAGTTTCCTAGTCTCACTGCTCTTACAGTAAAGATGAGGGTGAAACCTTCTTTCCTGTAGATGTAGAGGATGTCCTCTAGTCACGTGTTAAAGTAGGGTACACAGAATCTGACGGATTCGTTTACTATGTTATTCTGTGTATTTATGGCATACAGGCAGCTGCTATGGCTTACACAAGGAAGAGCATTTTTTCCTTCCTATTGATTAAAACAATTAAAAATATATTTAAAAATCTAAACAAGTCCCTGGAGATCAGCCATGACTCACCCTCACCTTCTAAATACAACCAAGTCTGCATGATGGCTGGTGCCTCAGGAGCCTCACCCCCCCTCCCCCCCCAATCACCCCACTCCCATTCCCATCCCTTCAGGCTTTATATAAGAATGTGGCCCAGATTTACTAAGCCTGTAGATGGCGGAAGCTTAGAGGGGCTGTCTAGACCTGCACCAGATTTACCACAGGGGCTCCGGCAGGATGATAAATGCAGTGCAGGGATACGCACTTTTCTCTCACTCTATACCAGGCATCCTCAAACTGCGGCCCTCCAGCTGTTGCAAAACTACAACTACCAGCATGCCCGAACAGCCTACAGGTATCAGACTACAGCAGGGCATTGTGGGAGTTGTAGTTTTACAACAGCTGGAGGGCCGCAGTTTGAGGATGCCTGCTCTATACCAACTATTGGTTTACTTAGGGTCCATTCACATGTCCGCAATTTGCAGAACGGGTGCGGATCCATTTATTCTCTATGGGGCAGGAATGGATGCAGACAGCACACAGTGTGCTATCCGCATCCACATTTCCGGAGCGCGCCCCCAATCTTCCGGTCTGCGGCTCCGGAAAAAAATAGAACATGTCCCATGCTTGTCCGCAATTGTGGACAAGAATAGGCAGTTCTATGGGGGTGGCGGCGGGTGTATTGCAGATCCGGTCGTGTGAACAAGCCCTAAATCTGGGCCTGTATATTTTAGGAAAATGCAGAAAACACAGAAGACTAACAATGGGGGCAAGTTTATCTCCTGCCAGTAATTTTTAGGTTCTGTGGGGTCATGTCATCTCAAGCATTGGTGGTATCCTCTGTGAGCCCCACCCATCTCTAAAATGGATCCCGCAAAGTGGAGGAGAGCGGACCACAAATGCACCGCCGCCCTCCACTCATTTATATTTGGGAGTGCCAAAAACAGCAGAGCGGCTATTTTCCTCAGAACCATAGAAATGAATGGGAAGCGCACCGCCGCATGGGGCTAACAGAAATAGGCTATTTTCGTTACACTCATAGAAATTAATGGAGGGCGGCTGGGCATGTGCGATCTGCTCTCCTTCACTTTGCAGGTGCTGTTTTAGAGAAAGGTGCAGGTCCTACCTCTGGTACACGCACCTACCAGACATCGGGGGCATATCCTAGCAATATGCCACAAATGCCTGAGATGATACAATCCCGTTGGAAAACCGTTTTCAATTGATAGGAACTGAAAGGCTGATTAAAGGATCACAGCTCACTTAGAATCTGGCAGGCGATGTACATTTAGCAAATATAATTTCTATATTATTTGGAGTCTTTATTATTCATTATAAGGAATTTAAAGCCAGTATAAGAGAAGATGGTCAAAACTTACCGTACCCCTCAGTGTACCTAATAGAAGGCTGGGGATATCTGTGCCCTGAGAGAGAGTGTTGGGTGACACAAAATGGCTGATGGTCATAAAGATGGCATCCCCTGTCCCACTGCTGGCAGTAGGTGCCATCTTTTCCTCTTTTTCTTTATTGTATATTAAAATATTATATGCCTTTTAATGTCATGGTATCTAAACAAGTTAAAAAAATACCTACCTCACCAGAGTAGCTGTATTTTCCCTTTAAAATCTGGCGGTACAGACGTGTTCTATTGTCATCCTCAAACGGCATAGTGCCACTCAACAGAATATAGGATATGACTCCTAGTGCCCACATGTCCACAGAGTTTGTATACGGTTTCCTTACGAGAATTTCCGGGGCGATGTATTCCGGGGTTCCACAGGTAGTCTTCATCAAGCAGTCATCCCCTTTTTTTCGAGCACTTGCAAGACCAAAATCTGTGATCATAATTTTGGAGTCTGTCCCTGGGTGATAATACAGCAGATTTTCTGGTTTCAGGTCTCTGTGTGTGATCCCAAGAGTGTGCAAATATTTCACCCCTTCCAATACCATCTGCAGTACATGAGTGGCGTCCCTCTCCGTGAAGGAACCCTTGGCGATAATTCGGTCAAAAAGTTCGCCCCCTGTTGCCAGTTCCATGACCATATAGACTCTTTCCTGTGTCTCAAAGACTTCAATAAGCTGGATGATATTTGTATGTCGCACTCTCCTCAGGACACTAAGTTCAGACTCGCAGACCTCCCTGCCCTCTCTGTATTTTGTTTCAATCATTTTAATAGCGTACGGCTGCTTGGAGGCCTTGTGCTCCACTCTTACCACACGGCTGAAGCTTCCCCGACCAATGAGGGCTTTAATGTCATATTTTGCGGTTACTCGTGGATCAAACTTAGCTCTGTACTTCGCTACTTTGTGTCTCCGGGGATCAGCGGTCTCAGAGTGACTGTGTGGGTGGCCATTTGCGTACGGAGGAGCCGGGGAGGCCCCTTTAGCGTCAATTCGCCCATGGTCTGTAATGAAATGCTTGTATTGGTCATTCTTTGGGGCTAGGAATGGTTCGACTTTTTTGACTAAATCCAACTGGATGTTCTTTGGAGGTTCGGGAAGCACTTTGCTTGTCCCACAGCCCATCACGGGAAAAACTCAGTCTTCCATGTGGCATGGTGTATGAAAATATGAATGAACTGATGTACTTGCATCAACTGCACCTTGGAAAAAATAGAAAATATTCATCATGGAGCAATGCAAGATACTAATAAGCTAATAGGTACAAAGGTATTTTTTTATCCAAACTACAAACCCTCGGTATACAGTACGGGCAATATCTGAATATAGTCAACTGTAATTTTACTGATATAGTAACCGAGTACAAGAAAACATAAAAATATATATATATATATAATCTACCAACAAACAGGAGCACTGGAACATCAGCCCTGTATTGCAACATGCACTGCCTTTCTGGGTCATATCTAATTGATAGCAAATGTCTACTAACTAGAAACATAACTACTGGACAACTTCCAGCACTTCCAACACAGTAAGAAATTCCAAAGCGCTAAAGCTAGTTTCACACTAGCACTTAAGATCTGGTCGACTGATCCGGCAGGGAACACTCGGCTGTATCCTTCTGCAGTCTCCATCCGACCCAATCAAGTATGCTGAGAATCGGCCCGAAGAAAAGCGCTGCTCACGGCGGGATCTCAAGAGCTAGTGTGAAACTATCCTAAGCAACTTACTGTTTAAAGGGGCTATCAATATCTGATCGCTGAGGGTCCAACTCCTGGCACCCCCACCGAACAGTTGTTTGAAGACGCCATGGCCTCTTCCTAGGCCAGTAATGTCACATACAGTCCCATTCAAGTGAAAGGGCCTGGGATACAATACCAAGCACAGCGCTTTACCATGGACGGCACGTCACTGTGCCTGGTATGCTATACAGAGGCCACATCACTCACCGCAGTGCCACAGCCTCTTCAAACAGCTGATCGGTGGGGGTGCTGGCTGTTGGAACCCCACCAGATATTGATGTCCTATCCTCAGGATGGATAGGACCAATATTTTCCTCCTGGACATCCCCTTAACACTAGACACGAACATGTAGGTCACAAGTATTAAGGGGTGGTATGCAGCAGTTTCGCACACTGAGCTCGCTCCATACATGGGGGGTGCAGGCTGTATAAGGCTACCTGCACACGTTGCGGATTATGCACAGTTTTTCCGCACAGATTCTCAGATGCAGGACGATGTGTAGTTTTTGCTAATACCACGTTGAGGTGTGTATGAATTTTTTTATCACTTTTTATTAATTTTTTTGGGGGGGGGGGGGTGATATTTTTAATTTTTTTACCGTTACGCTATTTACTGTATGGGATAGTTATTAAAAAAATTTTTTTTAAATTATAGCATGGGTGTTTTCACATGCAGCAATGCCCATGATGTTATTTTATCAATTATTTAAGGGGGGTGATTTTAATTTTTTTTTTTTTTTTTTTTATAGTGTTCAAAACTTAATTTTTTTTTGTCCCCAAGTGGATCCCAACTTGCAATCATCTGATTGTAATTTGTATAGAATAGAATTTGCTCCTTTATTCTATACAGAATTGGTAAATTACAGATCAGTGCTGCCACCTGCTGGCCTGTACTGTTATATGCAAGTAATGAGCCAGGAGGCTTAGTACAGGCTCATTACCAGCATAGAGCGCTTTCCCCATTATCCACCGAGGGAAAGCATTGCTGCACTTCCAGGTTTTAGCCCTCTAAGACACCGCGGTCACATTTGACTGACGATTGAGGACATTAGCCGCGGGTGTTGGCTCTATTAAACAGCAGGCACCCGGGGGCTATGGCGCTCGCTATGGGCACCATCTTTAAAGACTCGACATCCGCCATACATGCACAGCGGATGTTGGGAAGGGGTTAAAAAAAAAAGAATATTGCTTGCTCCGCAAAAAAAAGAAGCCCTTATATGGCTATTTGAACAAAAAAAAAAAATATATATATATCTTAAAAGTTAAAGAAGGAAAAAACAAAAAAAGTGTCCTACTCGTTAAGAAGTTAATACGTGATTATCTTTTGATACATGACTTGTTTTCTATTTTTTTGTGCAAGGAGTTGTACTTTTTTTTAATTATTATTTTGGGTTACATATAAACTATTTATAAAAAATTAAAAAAATGCAATTCCACCTATTTAATTTTTTTCTGCCACATATTGTAGATGCCAAATATACTTTTACTGTATGTTGAGTACAAGTACAGAGATGCCTACTATGTACATGTGTCTGGACTAGATAAGGACAAAGCCTCCGGTGACCTTTTCTGCCATAGTTTCCTGAAGGACTTCAGTCTTCAGCTTCAGGGTGAGGTCTAGCAGGTTATGAACATTTATACAGCGTTAAAATATTTTCTGTTCCATAAAACAGGTAGGAAGCTTATATCTGGTCAGACTAGTTCTACGCCGTACAAGTGTTTCCTTATAAAACACAACTGTCAATGCTCGATTCTGCTCAGGTAAAGCTCAATTTCATCAAAATGCTCCAAAAAAAAAAAAAAAAATATATATATATATATATATATATATATATTTTTTTTTTTTTTTTTTTTTTTTTTTTTTTAAACATTAAAATTTACACTGACCACTGTCTCGCAAATCTTCCTGTGGAAAAGGGTTGTAATGTATACATATTGTTTAAAGTACCTAGAAAACAAACTGGCCTTACTACTCAGAAACTAAGCTCAGGTCCCAGAACCTCCAGCAGAGAGCGCCCCAAAGAGCACCTCTCGTTTTTGAGAGAACAGCCCATACATTTTAAAGGGCAGCAAACAGTTCTTCATTTTCTCTGTGGAGGCCCCGTGGGATAATTAAAGACACGAGGGCAGGGATATAACAGACTGACCCAGATTTACTAACGTGTCTGTGCCAAAAATCTGTCAAAAAGTGGCCAAAATTGGCGCATCTAGGGCTATAACATTTCGTTCCAAAATTGCTCCACAATTCTGACATAAAACTATGTCTCAGTATTAGGGCTCATTCAGACGACCATATGAATGAGCCCGCATCCGTTCCGCAATTTTTCACGACGGGTGCAGACCCATTAATTTCAATGGGTAATCCAAGAAAAAGCAATGGTCGAGGCTCACCTGGTCCCAGATTGAAGTGGAGGCACGGATATTCGCCAGGAACTCAGCGATAATGGAAATATAAGTAAAAGAGGAAATCCAGCTTCCAATCAACCATATAAATGCTTTAATGAAAAACGTGCTAAAAATCCAGACATATACATCAGGTCTACGCGTTTCAGATTAAAAAAATCATTACTTATTGAGTAAGGATCAGAATTTTTTGATCTGAAACACGCAGACCTGATGTACATGTCTGGATTTTAGCACGTTTTTCATTAAAGCATTTATATGGTTGATTGGAAGCTGGATTTACTCTTTTACTTATACATTAATTTCAATGGGGCTGCAAAAGATGCGGACAGCACACCGCGTGCCGTGAGGCGGCCGCGGAGCTCACATGAGCACCAGTGCCTTCTCAAACAGCTGATCAGCGGGGGTTCAGGATGTCAGACCCCCACCAATCAGATAGGTCATCAGTTGAAAAGTCTTGGAAAACCCCTTTACGCAACTATAAAAACATCAAATTCTTCATTTACACTCCCATGGCTACGATGCGAGAGTCTATATTGTAGACCATTGGGTATAGTCATCACTTACTCACCTTTCACATCTCAGGCTGTAGAAATGACCAACCTTGTCCAAACGCCTCATGTTTGGGATAACTGGGACCCTAAAACGATGAATGCACAGATTTCAGATTGTGCTGCAAAAACTTCATGTTGTAGCAGCATCATGGTGAACAGACTCGGAATCACATTGCTGCTGCGACAGTGTGAATATAGTGCAAGATGTCACATGAGCCCTCTATATCAGTCTGTACAGTACCTGCAGGGGTGAAACTAGCAAAGACTGGCCCCATAGCTAACTTGTTAACGGGCCCCCCCTCCTCACCACATGGCATAAATAATTTGTTATTCTCTGGGCCAGTACAATAATAACATCAATCAGTAATTTCAAATATGTGCAGTTTTTATATGTTCCACTACTTTTCTATAGCAATAGCACATTTCATGTAAAAAGGACAGGATAGGGACAGTGTAACACCACTGATGTTAGTGTGAGTGCGGGGGGGATTGATTTTACTCCAAGATCAGGACGCTGGTAAATTTATGGGTCATGGCATCAACACACAGCCTAATTGGGTGCAGACGGGTGACCAGATGAGCAAGCGGTCCGCTCAATCCTTTTCTGGAAAATAAGACTCCCCATATGTGACAATCAGTATACTCTGCGATTGATGGATAACACAAAAGTGCATGTTACCCCTCCCCTTGGAGACATGTACTGTAGTTACCCAGAGAGGAGATGATGTAGGCCTCTGTCCTCTCCCCATACCCCCTCCTCCTGAATGCTGGCTGAGCATAGCCAGATGAGGAGGGGCAGTTGCTTTAACCTGCTCTCTTCTCAGGCTGGGTAGCAGCTAGACATATGGGTTCTTGTTTCTAAGCATTAATGGAAGCTTAGATTGTCAGCTTTAAAAGTTATGGTTCAAGTCGACGTACAGCCAGAAACAGAATCTGTAGATATGTCTTAAAGGGGTTTTCCAGAAAAAGATATTTATAACGTATCCTCGGGATAGGTTATCAGATCTGCGCGGGTGCGACACCCGGGACCCCACCGATCAGCTGTTAGAAGTGGCCTTGAGTGCTGCAGCCTCTTCCTCAGTGACATCACTGTACATCAGTCACATGGCCTAGTTGCAGCTCAGCCGCATTCAAATCAAAGGGGCTGGGCTGCAATACCAAGCAGTTCCACTATAGCAGTGGTGGCGAACCTATGGCGCGGGTGCCAGAGGTGGCATTTAGAGCCCTCTCTGTGGGCACCCGCTCCCTGGTATGGTGTACCAATATGCCTTAGACTTTTCCTGCCATTCATCAGCGCAGGGCTCACTATGAACAGCACAGGCAGCGCACTGAATGTAGGCAGGCTATTACAGCTACATGATAAAGTACATGGAAGATACACTATATTGGCATTCAGGTTAAAGTGCGTGTTGGCACTTTGAGATAAATAAGTGTGTTTTGGGTTACAGTTTGGGCACTCGGTCTGTAAAAGGTTCGCCATAACTGCACTATAGGATGTACAGCGCTGTCCTTGGAAAGCTGCTGGGAGTCTGCATTGCTCCCCAGAACTTTGGTGCGCACAGTGGCTACCTGGGGGGGGGGGTCGTTGAGGATGCTGGGATTGGGCGCCCACTGACGCGATAATCCTGAGAATAAGGCCTCATGCACACGACCATTCAGTTTTTTTGCAGTCCGCAAACCGCGGATCCGCAAAAAAAAAAAAAAGCCGCCCATGTGCCTTCTGCAATTTGCGGAACGGAACAGGCGGCCATCAATATAAATGCCTATTCTTGTCCCCAAAGCGTGGACAAGAATAGGACATGTTATATTTTTTTTTAGCGGGGCCACGGAACGGAGCAACGGATGCGGACAACACACGGAGTGCTGTCCGCATCTTTTGCGGCCCCATTGAAGTGAATGGGTCCACATGCGAGCTGCCAAACGGAGGCTCGGATGCGGATTCAAACAACGGCCGTGTGCATGAGGCCTAAGTCATCAATAACTTTTCCAGGATAACCCCTTTAATTGCAGAACTCTCAACCCCGTTTCTAAAGGCTCCATCTTTGGCTGTATGTTGGCTAGTGCCATGACCCTGGTGCTTTAAAGCTTAGATTGTCAGCTTTAAAACAAGCCTTAACTCATAACTGTAGCTGCTACACAGCCTGAGGAATGGCAGATTAAAGCAGCGTCCTGTCCGGTCGGCTATAGCCTCGCTTACTGACCAGGCCCTTTTGATATTGCAAGTCCCATAGTTTCTGCTCTGGCTGCTACACTGGTAGTTCTGTCCCTAGCAGCTGCATATGCAAGGCACATCTATGAAATGATTGACTGCATTGATAAGTCAAGAATTAACCCCCTGAAGATCTGCCTATTTGGGGTCTTAAGTATCCAGCAATTCTTTTATGTTTTACTCTTGGCTATCTATGGCAATCCCACATAGATGAATGGAGAGTCAGTGCGCATGCGTCATCACCACTCCATTCAAACTGGGGAACACAAGGCCTCTGTGCTGTTGACCAGCAAGGGACCCAGTGGTTGGACCCCAGTCAATCAGACATTTATCCCCCTATCAAATGTATAGGGGATAAGTGTTTATAGTGGGCCAAAAGGGTTGCCTGGCATAATTAAAAACTAGTGGTCGGCGGGGGTCAGCACAGCTACTGTAAAATGTATGGCGTGCAAGTGTACAGCGCATGAAGAGGCCACAGCACTCGCCCTTCAAAGGGGGAACTGGGGGGGGGGGGGGGGGGGGTCAGACTTCGACTGATCTGATATTGAAGGCCTATCCAAAGAAGAGACCAATACTGTAATCCTGGGAATGGGTCGTCAGAAAATGACCTATTGTTTTTATGTTAAACCAATTTTTAATTTTCCCATTATCCTAGTCCAGACATCCCCCTCCTGATGGTTACATTTCATTTTAAGGTGAAGGCACATATACAGAGCCACACTGACAGTACCCAGGGTACCACCAGACAGTCTCCAGCACCACATTATACACACAGTAAATACCTAACTGCAGGTTAAACAGTCCAAACGGCTGATTTTCTGCTATGCTGCATACAAACTAGCCTCAAAGTTATAACTTCAGTTGGTGGGGTGACGAACTGGCACCAGCATGGCAAAACAAACAAAATAAACTCCTGTCCGTCTGGGCGCCACCTAGACAAGTTGTTTCCGTCTCACCTATACAGTGCAGTTCACATGGGGAAGTCAGGCTCAGACCGCTGGCAGGTCAGCTAGCTTCCAGGCTTTCTGACCCAGAGTGACAGTCTGAGGCCTCTTTTATTGCCCAGTAATGATCCGAACAGTCATACCTGGGGTCGCCTCCGGCTAGGGGAGCAAGTGTGTGGACCGCTGGGTCCCACTACCAACCTACCTACCAGTCCCAAAAAAATCCAGCTCAAAACAGAATCTAAACAAACAGCTTCAGCAAACTACACTCTGCTGAAAGAAATGCAGCTTTCTGTATTTCTTCCATCTCACCCAGCTGAGGCCCTGACTGATATACACCGCTTCCAGGACTGTACTGTACACCTTACCACAAAAAAATAAAACTAAATATATTTAAACTTTATTGTCATTGAGCGAGTACAAGTACAATGCCAATAAAACACAATAGGGGAGATTTATCGAACTGGTGTAAAGTAGATCTGGCTTAGTTGCCCATAATAACCAATCAGATTCCACCTTTCATTTTTCACAGCTCCTTTTGAAAATGAAAGGAGAAATCTGATTGGTTGCTATGGGCAACTAAGCCAGTTTTCCTTTCTGGAAAATAACTTTTCCTCAACCTTGTCATGTAGCAACACATGTTCCTGTGCCGTCTCCCCGATGGAAGTAGGGAGCAAAACTTACGACCCGAGTGAGAATCATCTTCAAAGATTCTTCTCGCCCGCCTCAAACCGCGTGCTAAATAGATGCTCTGACATCAGGGCAATCGCACGCCGATAATCCACTGCGCAGATTTACCAACCCTCTAAAGGGCTTTGCGGTCAGATGCGGAACAGCTGCCGAACCAAACGGAAACGCAATTGGTCGCAATACTCTCAATGGTGCTGCGATAAAAAACAACCAGTATTTCACCACATAACCGAGCCCAAAAATAAAGCCTCTGCTGTGTCTTCTAAGGGTCCATTCACACATCCGGAGGTGTTTTGCAGTCCGCAAATTGTGGATCCGCAAAACATGGACACCGGCCATGTGCGTTCTGCATTCTGCGGACCACACATGGCCGGCACAAGAATAGAAATGCCCTTTCTTGTCAGTGGCTGCGAACTAGAATAGGGCATGTTCTATTTTGTTTGCGGGGCCGAGGAACAGAAGTGCGGATGCGGAGAGCACACATCTTATGCAGTCCCATTATATATGAATGGGCCCGCACCCGTTCTGGACCCATAATGTGGACGTGTGAATGGCCCCTAAGGATGAACAGGTAATCGACCACTGACGCATGCCTGGAAACTGAAAACTGGACCCCTTCCAACCTTAACACCATCGATATAAGGGCTCATGCACACAAATGTATTTTCTTTCAGTGTCTGTTCCATTTTTTTTTTGCAGACCGTATGTGTAACCATTCATTTCAAAGGGTCCGCAAAAAAAAACCTGATGTTAGTCTGTGTGCATTACGTTTCCGTATGTCCATATGCCCCTTCCACAAAAAAACAGAACATGTCCTACCACTGACAAGAAAAGGACCGTCCTATTAGGGGCCGGCTGGTCCACAGTTTACTATACTGCGACCAGAGGGGATCTGCTCAGACAAAAACCTCTACAGGAACTGGTTTTCTACGCCCGAATCCCAGCACTAATGGCAGACCCCATTATAGTCATAGGGATCTGGCGGTTCTCCGGCCATTTGGGACTATGCCGGATACCATGCACTCCGGCGGTCTGCTCCTGTGCTAACACTATGTGAAACCAGCCTGTAGCAAGAAGTCCAAGTAGTATCACACAGGCAGTGAAGTCTGTGGGCGCAGCGGTGAGCTGATCGGGGGAGTGCGGGGTGTCAGACCCCGGCTGGTCAGATAGTGATGGACTACGCTGAGGATAGGCCATCACTTGTAAAAAGTGGACAGCCCCTTTAAGCTGGCTCCTAGGCCAGTCTCCCCTCTGATGGTAAGGTGATGGCACATACACTGACAGTTCCCAGGATACCACCAGACAGGTGACGTCTGTCACACACAGTCTCCAGCCCCACATTATACACCCAGTAAATACCTAGTGCCCCCCGACATGACCTGCCCACAGGTGCGGCCACTAGCAGGCTGTGAAGCGGGCCTCGCCGTCTACCCCCTCCTCACCGTCACACCGCGCACGTACAGCTCCATGAAGCCCAGAGATAAACACAGGAGCCCTCACAAGACGCCGCGGACCTCTACAAAGCGGAAGTCGCCTGACGTCACGTTTTCTCCCACGGAGCTGAGCGGAGCCATGGCAACAGCACCATAAAGTTCTTGGAGAGCGAAAGAAGGACCGGTGACGTCACGGAGAGCGGAGCGGCTCTTGTGCACATGACCAGAGGGGGAGCTGCTGAGCAGTTCTAGGCTAGCGGCGCATTACAGGGGGACATACTGTGTAGAGGGGAAGAGGGAAGTGAAGTACGTGTATGCAGACCGCCCAAGCGTCCCTCTTTTGGAGGGACAGTCCCTACTTTTGACCAAAGTCCCTCTGTCCCTTTTTGCGCTTTAAATGTCCCTGTTTTGGATCTGAAGTATAGATTTGCATTATTACATTGGAGATTTATCAACCCTGGTGTAAAGTAGGACTGGCGTACTTGACCATAGCAACCAATTAGATTCCACCTTTCATTTTCAGAGCTCCTTTAAAAAATGAAAGGTGAAATCTGATTGGTTGCTAAGCCAGTTCTACTTTACACCACTTTGATAAATCTCCCCCTTAGGGTTCATGCACACAAACGTATTTGCTTTCCGTGTCCGTTCAGTTTTTATTTGCCGTATGCAGAACCATTCTTTTAAAAAAAAACGAAGTTACTCCGTGTGCATTCTGTTTCCGTATGTCCGTATTTTCATTCCGCAAAAAATAGAACATGTCCTATTGTTGTCTGCATGATGGACAAGGATAGGACTGTTCTATTAGGGCTGTTTCACACGAGCGAGTCCATTGCGGGAATCACGCTCCATGTGAGTGTGGTCCTCCGCTCTGGACTTACAGGAGCGCACGGCATTATGATGATTTATAATGCTGTGTGTCTCTGCATGGCCTTATTTCTACAGAATCATACTGACAGCTTTATGTCACTATGATTCTGTGGAAAAAAGCCTATGCAGAGACACACAGCATTATAAATCATGATAATGCCGTGCGCTCCAGCAAGTCTAGAGCGGAGGATCATGCTCACACACGGAGCGCGATTCCCGCAATGGACTCGCTCGTGTGAAACAGCCCTTAGGGTCTGGACATTCCGTTCCATAAAATACGAAATGCACGCGGACGTCATCCATATTTTTTGTGGATCCGTGTTTTGCGGACCGCAAAATAGGGTCGTCTGCATGAGGCCTTAGTCTGATTAAAGGAAGAATTGACAACACCTTCTCTTCTATTCTTAGGGCTCTTTCACACTTGCGTTCTTTTCTTCCGGCATAGAGTTCCGTCGTCGGGGCTCTATGCCGGAAGAATCCTGATCAGTTTTATCCTAATGCATTCTGAATGGAGAGAAATCCGTTCAGGATGCATCAGGATGTCTTCAGTTCTGGACCGGAACGTTTTTTGGCCGGAGAAAATACCACAGCATACTGCGCTTTTTGCTCCGGCCAAAAATCCTGAACACTTGCCGCAAGGCTGGATCCGGAATGAATGCCCATTGAAAGGCATTGATCCGGATCCGGCCTTAAGCTAAACGTCGTTTCGGCGCATTGCCGGATCCGACGTTTAGCTTTTTCTGAATGGTTACCATGGCTGCCGGGACGCTAAAGTCCTGTTTGTCATGGTAAAGTGTAGCGGGGAGCGGGGGAGCAGCATACTTACCGTCCGTGCGGCTCCCGGGGCGCTCCAGAGTGACGTCAGGGCGCCCCACGCGCATGGATCGCATGGCACGTCATCCATGCGCATGGGGCGCTCTGACGTCACTCTGGAGCGCCCTGGGAGCCGCACGGACTGTAAGTATACCGCTCCCCCGCTCCCCACTACTACTATGGCAACCAGGACTTTAATAGCGTCCTGGATGCCATAGTAACTTTGAACGCATTTTGAAGACGGATCCATCTTCAAATGCTTTCAGTTCACTTGCGTTTTTCCGGATCCGGCGTGTAATTCCGGCAAGTGGAGTACACGCCGGATCCGGACAACGCAAGTGTGAAAGAGGCCTAAGCAGTAAGTGTTGTCATAAGGACATTCGGGCACGTTTATCAAGTTTTTTATGCATAAATACATTGAAAAATAAGACTTTTTATATTAGTTAACTTGTGTGACTAATATACTAAGGAGTCAGTCAGCAGGAACAAGCCTGTGCGCTGAGCATACTGAGGGGATGTTACTCCGCGACTAAATCTGCCACGTATCCGGGGGTTTTCATTTTACATAGTAACATGGTGGGTCATTTATTATGGGAAGTATGGGCGTACTTTTGTCGAAGATTTGGTCGCAAAGAGCATTTGTGGACGAATCTGCGACTTTTCCCCATTTATCATTTTCTACGCCTGTTTTTTACATAGAAATTTTCTTAAAAGGGATCCTGTCACCTCGTTTTACCCTATAGAGCTGCGGACATGCACGGCTAGATTGCCGCTAGCATGTCCGCAATATACCTGTCCTATAGGGCTGTGTGCTTTTATTGTGTTTAAAAAAAGATTTTAGAGATATGTAAATGAGCTTTGTAAGGAGCCCAAGGGGCTGTACTAACCTTCCTGGAGCCCAGCCACGCCCCCTGTGAAGGAGCCCAGCACCGCCTGCGTCCTCCGAATCTCCTCTTTTCTTCACAGTTAGATTGCCGTAATCTCGCGATGCACGAGCTTGGGCATGCACAGTGCCGGTATAGTGTTCCTTCTCTGTGCTGGCATCAGCCTCAGGGAAGGAACTGGGCATGCGTGAGCTCGCGCACCGCGAGATTACGGCAATCTAACTGTGAGCAAGGAGGAGAGTCGGAGGACGCAGGCGGTGCTGGAATAAAAGGACACATCTTTATGGGACAGGTATATTGCGGACATGCTAGCGGCGATCTAGTCGTGCATGTCCGCAGCTCTATAAGCTAAAAAGAGGTGACAGAATCCCTTTAAATCTACGTCAGCAAGGCGATTTAAAATTGATTTACGCAAGTCACATGGCTGCCGGTAAAGTGCCTAAGTTAAGTATGTAGTGGCTGGCGCGTCTACATAACTTAGGCGCATCAAGCGGCAGCGGACATGGACTAAGACCGTCATCTAAATCACCAGTCTTAGTAAATGTCCCCCATAGTATATAAGGCTGAAAAAAGACATCCATCTATCCAGTTCAGCCTGTTATCCTGCAAGTTGATCCAGAAGAAGACAAATAAAACCCTGTGAGGTAGAAGCCAATTTTCCCCACTTAAGGGGAAAATAATCAGGCAATCAGAATAAGGCCTCTTGCACACAAACGTGTGCTGCCCGTGCCTGTGCTGCGGACCACAGATTGAGGACCGCAATGCACGAGCACCGAGCGTGGGCCAGCCGCATAAGGATCGCGGATCCATTCACTTGAATGGGGTCTGTGAATTGTCCGTTCTGCAAAAAGATAGGACAAGTTCTATCATTTTGCGGAACGGAAGCACAGAACGGAACCCCACGAAAGCACTCCGTAGTGCTTCCGTTCCGCACTGCATCTCCGGATTTGCGGACCCATGAATGGGTCCGCACCCATGATGCGGAATGCACATGTCCGGTGTCCCATGTACTGCAGACCCACCATATGCAGGCCGCAATACGACCACAGGGGACACACGATTGTGTGCAAGAGGCCTAACTCCCTGGATCAACGACCCATCTCTAGTAGCTATAGCCTGTAATATTATTACACTCCAGAAATACATCCACCCTCTTGAATTCCTTTATTGTACTCACCATCACCACCTCCTCAGGCAGAGAGCTCCATAGTCTCACTGCTCTTACCGTAAAGAATCCTCTTCTATGTTTGTGTACAAACCTTCTTTCCTCCAGACACAGGATGTCCCCTCGTCACAGTTCTGGGGATAAATAGATGGGAGAGATCTCTGTACTGACCCCTGATATATTTATACATACAGTCCTGATCAGAAGTTTAAGACCACTTGAAAATGGAAAAAAATGATATTTAGCATGGCTGGATCTTAACAAGGTTCAAAGTAGAGCTTCAACATGCAACAAGAAGAAATGGGAGTGTAATGCAAGGCACCAACAAACAGACCAGTGATGAAAGCAAAAAGGTGTTTATTCACCAGAAACATAAACGTCCAGGACACTTGCTGGTAACAAGGAATAATAACAAAAAACCAGGCAAGGAGATTCCAGGAATAGTCCCAACCAGTGCTGAATGATGCTGTGCACTTGGCAGTCGAGTCACTCCAGATCTTGGGTCCGCTGTAAGGACAAAGTTCCTGGCAGTCTTCAGTCACTAGGAGTTGTGACCTATACCTGGTTGAGGGAAAATAACAATGGGCACTGATCACCCTGAGAGACCTCCTTTTAAATGCCTGCTGACCAATCCCAGGGTGCCAAGTGTCCACTACCATAGGTGAACAAATTGCCCTGCACCTGAGGACAAGGCCTAAGGCAATCACAAGTTGATTAACCCATGTCTGGCTCCCTAATCCACTTTGCTCTTGTGAGTCAGTATAATATGCCCCACTGGTCGACGAAGTGCATAAGAAGCGCGTACTCGCGACCGTGTATCTCTTTGCGAACCTGCCCTCGTGCGTACGCACGGACGCATGATTGACTCAGCGCGAATATGCGAGCGCGTGGACCCAGATGCGGAAACGGAAGTCGCAGGAGACACCGGAGACAACCCTGGCCGCGGCGTCTTGTCACTCGCCTGGCCACTCTGTCCCCGGGACTCCGACGGTCCTCCCCTCCGATGTCCACGCGAACGCATCTCCGCACTGGCTCGCAAAGGGGTCAGCGCTGGTGCATCAGAGACACGCATAACCTGTCCCGCAACTCCACGAGGACCCCTCTTGGTTCCCCTGGAGTGCAAAGCAGGTGAGGATCTTACAGGGAGTGAGACAAAACATTTTTTGAGCATTTAATTTAATGAAAACAACGAATAAACTGAAACAGGCTGTTTTTCAGCTGATCAAAAGTTTAGGACCACACCTCCCCAAAAAACTAAACCACCTCAAAACAGAAATCCAACTTCCAAACATGAACTCAGTAATGAGTAGCTCCGCCGTTATTGTTTATCACTTCCAAAATTAGTTTCGGCATGCTTGCTGCAAGCGTTTCCATGAGGTGAGTGGGAACATTTCTCCAAGTGGTGGAGACGGCCGCAGAAAGGCCATCTACTGTCTGGAACTGTTGTCCATTTTTGTAAACTTCCCTTGCCATCCATCCCTAAAGTTTCTCAATTGGATTTAGATCAGGGAAACACGCAGGATGGGCCAAAAGAGTGATGTTATTCTCCTGAAAGAAGTCCCTTGTCCTGCGGGCATTGTGTACTGTAGCGTTGTCCTGTTGAAAAACCCAGTCGTTACCACACAGACGAGGGTTCCCAGTAATGTTGGAAACCATCAGGACCATCAAGGTTAGATTTTTTCTTATCAGAGAATAAAACTTTCTTCCACCTTTGAATGTCCCATGTTTGGTGCTCTCTTGCAAAGTCCAAACGAGCAGTTCTGTGGGTTCAAAGAGACGAGGTCTTTGAAGACGTTTTTTGTTTTTGAAGCCCTTCAGTCTCAGATGCCGTCTGATGGTTATGGGGCTGCAGTCAGCACCAGTAAGGGCCTTAATTTGGGTCGAGAATCGTCCAGTGTCTTGACGGACAGCCAATTGGATCCTCCGGCTCAGTGCTGATAAAAAAAAATTGGGTCTTCCACTTGACCCTCAGGATCATTTAAGAAATTCCAAATGACTGTCTTACTGCGTCCCACCTCAGCAGCGATGGCGCGCTGTGAGAGACCCTGCTTATGCAGTTCAACAACCCGACCACGTTCAAAAAGGGAGAGTTCTTTTGCCTTTGCCATCACAACGTGTGACTACCTGACAGAAAATGACAATGAATCCACATCTTTGCACAGATTTGGCCTTTTAAAGGCATGTGGTCCTAAAATTTGGATCAGCTGAAAAACTGCCTGTTTCAGTTTATTTGTTGTTTTCAATTAATTGAATGCTCCAAAAATGTTTTGTCTCACTCTCATTTCTTCTTGTTGCATGTTGAAGCTCTACTTGGAATCTTGTTAAGATCCAACAATGTAAAATAAGATTTTTTGCCATTTTTCAAGTGGTCTTAAACTTTTGATCAGGACTGTAGTAATTAGATCTCCCCTCAGCAGTGATGGTCAGTTCGCAGTGTTCGCCAGCGAACACATGCGGGCTGCCATCTTTAGTAAGGTAGACTCACCCGTCCGGCGATGCACAGGTAAGCCCTTACCTGTGACGGGAGCCGGTCTAAAATCAAATGCGGTCACCGGGAGCAGGCAGTTCTGAGAACAGCCACCGGGGGCCTTCATCGGGCTGTTCTCGGAACTGCCTGCTCCCGGTGACCACATTCGCATTTGCTGGCGAACACTGCGAACTGACCATTACTGCCCCTCAGCCGTCTATTTTTTTAAGTACGGCGGCGGGCCCTCCCCCACACCGGGCGGATACCGTACTGCCCGGGCTGGCGCGTCTATGGTTGTGCACCGCCCGGGCGCAGCCTGAAGAGAGGGACTGACAGGAGGGAAGCGCCTCTAATGTAGCGTGGCCGAGCTCTGTTCGGTCCGTGGTACAAGAGCTTTTGTTTCCTGTACACGGCCGGACTGACAGGAAGTGCTCACCAAGTGGTGGGGGGAATGAGAGTGACAAGGGAGGGAGGGGGGAATGAGAGTGACAAGGGAGGGAGGGGGAGAAGAGAGTGACAAGGGAGGGGGGAGAAGAGAGTGACAAGGGAGGGGGGGAGAGAGTGACAAGGGAGGGGGAGAAGAGAGTGACAAGGGAGGGGCGAGAGAGTGACAAGGGAGGGGGGAGAAGAGAGTGACAAGGGAGGGGGGAGAAGAGAGTGACAAGGGAGGGGGGAGAAGAGAGTGACAAGGGAGGGGGGGAGAGAATGACAAGGGAGGGGGAGAAGAGAGTGACAAGGGAGGGGGAGAAGAGAGTGACAAGGGAGGGGAGAGAAGAGAGTGACAAGGGAGGGGGGAAAGAGTGACAAGGGAGGGAGGGGGAGAAGAGAGTGACAAGGGAGGGGGGGGAGAAGAGAGTGACGAGGGGGGAGAGTGACAAGGGGGGAGAAGAGAGTGACAAGGGAGGGGGGAGAAGAGTGTGACAAGGGAGGGGGGGAGAAGAGAGTGACAAGGGAGGAGGGGGAGAAGAGAGTGACAAGGGGGGGAGGAAGAGAGTGACAAGGGAGGAGGGGGAGAAGAGAGTCACAGGGGGGGGGGGGGAGAAGAGTGTGACAAATCATTTTTTCTCACCTAAGTAAACCGTTTTCTGTCTTTTATCAATATGTGGCTTCCATGCTGAGAAATCCTACTTTTGATCAATATGCAAATGAGTCTCCAAGTGCACCAAGGGCGTCCCTCAGTACAAGAGGTGCACACAAGGTTGTTGTAGACCCATAGAGATGTTTGGCATCCCGTGCTCTGTCCCTTCTATATAGTGAATGCTTTGTGTCTTTCCCTTATCCAAGACCTCCGCATTGCTTTCCTTCCATTCCCAGACCTAGCACAATTCAACTTAATATATATATTTTTTTTAACTCCCCATTTGTGCGGAGAGACCCATGATATCATTTTATGCCACAAACAGATGAGCCACAAAATGTAGATTTCCTACAGACTTGCTGCGGATCGCACCCTTTACTTTTACATCTTTATAGGCTGGGGCTACACGGTGAGAAGAGTCGCAGAAAGGCCTCATTCACATATCAGTGTTTGGTCAGTGATTTCCATCAGTGATTGTGAGCCAAAACCAGGTGCGGCTCTAAACACAGAACAGGTGCAGATCTTTCCCTTAGGCTGGGTTCAGTCCTGAGCGTTTTACAGCGCGTTCCTACGGCAACAGGCAAGAACCAATGATTCCCTATGGGAATGGTTCTCACCGGAGCGTTTTACAGCGCGTACGATCGCGCTGTAAAACGCCCGGCGCCCCAAGAAGTACAGGAGCTTCTTTGGGGCGTCTTGTCGCGCGTTTCCGTACATAGACTTCCGGGAACGCGCAAAAATGGGCGTTCGCTTGTTCCGGAGCCGCGATGGTAAACGCGCATACAATCGCGCATAAAGAGCGCTCCATCCCGAACGCTCAGGTATGAACGCAGCCTAAGGCCTCTTGCACACGACCATATGGCTTTTTCAGTATTTTGCGGTCCGCAAAAAGCAAAGCTGCAAAAAATATGAATGACGTCCGTGTGCATTCTGTTTTTTGCGGAACGGAACAGCTGGCCCCTTATAGTACTATCCTTGTCCTTTATACAGACTATAATAGGATATGTTTTATCTTTGAACGGAAATGGAATGCATGCAGAGTACATTCCGTTTTTTTGCGGACCCATTGAAATTAATGGTTCTGTATTACGGACTGTCCGAAACCGTATGTCCGTTTTGTGGCATCGACAAAAATATAGAACATGTCTTATTATTGTCCAAATTACGGACAGAGATCGTATGGTTCTATTATGGGCCGGACGTTCCATTCCGCAAATTTGCGGACCTCAAAAACGTCTACAGGTGTGTGCATCAGCCCTTAGACAGGTTCATATTCGCTTAGACAAGTTTTACACTAGAGCTTGGTATCCGGTACAGCCTGCTGGATCTTTCTGCATTTCAGCCGGAAGCATTACCTATAATGTGGACTGGCGGAGATCCAGCCACAGCCCGACAAATATGCAGAGAATCGTCCGGAAGAAAACCGCCGCCGGTCCCGCTGCCAGGCTATATACACGACAAGTGGTTTTCCTTGATAGCGTTTTGTTTTTCTATGCTCTAGCGCTCCATCACACAGGTGCTTGACACTACAAGATAACCAGCAGCTCCAGGGTGCTCCTCACATGACCACGACTTATTTTTGACCTGTTTATGATCATGCACCAGCAGCGGGTGCTGAGTTTTTAAGGGGTTGTCCGCTTTTGTTCTATTGATGATCTATCCTCAGGATAAGGCTCACGCACATGGCGGCCATTCCGTGCATTGGGGACCGCAATTGCAGTCCCCAATGCACTGGCAACATCCGTGCAGCGGGCCAGACCCATTCAACTTAAATGGGTCTATGGTCTGTCCGCACCGCAAAAAAATATGACATGTCATATTTATTTGCGGTGCGGAACAACGGAAAGAAACACCATGGAAGCACTCTGTAGTGCTTCCTGTGTTCCGTTCCGTGACTCTGTGAATGGGTCCGCATCTGTGATGCGTTGTGCACACGTTTGCGGGCCGCAATATGGCCACGGCCGCCCAACGGCCTTGTGCATGAGGCCTAAGTCATCAATATCCGATCAGCGGGGGTCTGACTGCTGGATGCCCGCCAATTTGATATTGATGACCTGTCCTTTAATCTGAAGCACCATACATGTACAGTGTGGGTTTATTGCTCCTGCAGTCAGATCCCTAGACCGCCACATGACCCTGAGGAAAAGACGTAAGTGGTTTATTACTGGTTCTTCCTCCTCCTTTCTTCGGAACATAGGGGAACATTTAGTGAGACGGCTTTTTACGCCGGTCTTAGTTGTCCCCCCTGTGCTGCCGTAGTTTATGGCTAATTTATGACAAGGTGTGCGCCTCTTCATAAATTAGGCTTATATATGGCAGTCCATACGCCTGTCTGAAAAACTACCCCAGCCCCTGGGGCAGCGCTTATCCTCTGGCCGATTCTCGGCAACTTTGCCGGGTTGCAGCCAGATCTCCGCAGGCACCCATTATAGTTAATGGGGCCAGATGGCAACGTTTAAGCTTCCGGCAATGTTGGAATGCCAAGAGATCCAGCAGGTAGCGTCTGGCAATGCCGGATCCAGACTGTTCCCTGACCAATTAGCCTGCTGGAGAAGTCTAATGCTAGTGTGAAACAAGCCTTATGGTCCATTCACACGACCGTATCCATTTGTATCCACCATACAGGGGTAGTAGCCGTGTGTGTTCTGCATGTTGCGGATTGGTACGTCCTGCCCTGTGATAGAAGCTTTCTACATTGCACTGCAGTGAGGAAAGGGTTAATGCACAGCCAGCTTAGCCTGAGTGCACATCACCGTTTATTTCTCCATTCTTCTGATCTGGCAGCAGAACAGAAAATAAAGAAGAAAAAAAAAACTGATCCTGAGCATTAGTTATGCACATTTGACATCTGTTTGAGCCATTTTTTTTTTTTTTTGTTACAGGAGACATCTTTTTCATAATTTTTCTGTCCTTCTGACAGATCAGAAGAATGGAAAAATAACCAGTGATGTGCACTCCGCCTAAGCTCTGCAGCGCAGCTATAGTGTAATAACAGTGCAAATGAACAAGATTAGAGTTGAGCGAACACCTGGATGTTCGGGTTCGAGAAGTTCGGCCGAACATCCCGGAAATGTTCGGGTTCGGGATCCGAACCCGATCCGAACTTCGTCCCGAACCCGAACCCCATTGAAGTCAATGGGGACCCGAACTTTTCGGCACTACAACGGCTGTAAAACAGCCCAGGAAAGGGCTAGAGGGCTGCAAAAGGCAGCAACATGTAGGTAAATCCCCTGCAAACAAATGTGGATAGGGAAATTAATTAAAATAAAAATTAAATAAATAAAAATTAACCAAAATCAATTGGAGAGAGGTTCCATAGCAGAGAATCTGGCTTCCCGTCACCCACCACTGGAACAGTCCATTCTCAGATATTTAGGCCCCGGCACCCAGGCAGAGGAGAGAGGTCCCGTAACAGACAATCTGGCTTCATGTCAGCAGAGAATCAGTCTTCATGTCATAGCAGAGAATCAGGCTTCACGTCACCCACCACTGTAAGAGTCCATTTTCATAAATTTAGGCCCAGCACCCAGGCAGAGGAGAGAGGTCCCGTAACAGACAATCTGGCTTCATGTCAGCAGAGAATCAGTCTTCATATCATAGCAGAGAATCTGGCTTCCCGTTACCCACCACTGGAACAGTCCATTCTCAGATATTTAGGCCCCGGCACCCAGGCAGAGGAGAGAGGTCCCGTAACAGACAATCTGGCTTCATGTCAGCAGAGAATCAGTCTTCATATCATAGCAGAGAATCAGGCTTCACGTCAGCCACCACTGCAACAGTCCATTGTCATAAATTCAGGCCCAGCACCCAGGCAGAGGAGAGAGGTCCCGTAACAGACAATCTGGCTTCATGTCAGCAGAGAATCAGTCTGCATGTCATAGCAGAGAATGAGGCTTCACGTCACCCACCACTGCAACAGTCCATTTTCATAAATTTAGGCCCAGCACCCAGGCAGAGGAGAGAGGTCCCGTAACAGAGGATCTGGCTTCATGTCACCAGAGAATCAGTCTGCATGTCATAGCAGAGAATCAGGCTTCACGTCACCCACCACTGCAACAGTCCATTTTCATAAATTTAGGCCCAGCACCCAGGCAGAGGAGAGAGGTCCCGTAACAGAGGATCTGGCTTCATGTCACCAGAGAATCAGTCTGCATGTCATAGCAGAGAATCAGGCTTCACGTCAGCCACCACTGCAACAATCCATTGGCATATATTTAGGCCTAGCACACAGGCAGAGGAGAGAGGTCCCGTAACAGACAATCTGGCTTCATGTCAGCAGAGAATCAGTCTTCATATCATAGCAGAGAATCAGGCTTCACGTCAGCCACCAATGCAACAGTCCATTGTCAGATATTTAGGCCCAGCACCCAGGCAGAGGAGAGAGGTCCCGTAACAGAGGATCTGGCTTCATGTCAGCAGAGAATCAGTCTTCATGTCATAGCAGAGAATCAGGCTTCACGTCACCCACCACTGTAAGAGTCCATTTTCATAAATTTAGGCGCAGCACCCAGGCAGAGGAGAGAGGTCCCGTAACAGACGATCTGGCTTCATGTCAGCAGAGAATCAGTCTGCATGTCATAGCAGAGAATGAGGCTTCACGTCACCCACCACTGCAACAGTCCATTTTCATAAATTTAGGCCCAGCACCCAGGCAGAGGAGAGAGGTCCCGTAACAGAGGATCTGGCTTCATGTCACCAGAGAATCAGTCTGCATGTCATAGCAGAGAATCAGGCTTCACGTCACCCACCACTGCAACAGTCCATTTTCATAAATTTAGGCTCAGCACCCAGGCAGAGGAGAGAGGTCCCGTAACAGAGGATCTGGCTTCATGTCAGCAGAGAATCAGTCTGCATGTCATAGCAGAGAATCAGGCTTCACGTCAGCCACCACTGCAACAATCCATTGGCATATATTTAGGCCTAGCACACAGGCAGAGGAGAGAGGTCCCGTAACAGACAATCTGGCTTCATGTCAGCAGAGAATCAGTCTTCATATCATAGCAGAGAATCAGGCTTCACGTCAGCCACCAATGCAACAGTCCATTGTCAGATATTTAGGCCCAGCACCCAGGCAGAGGAGAGAGGTCCCGTAACAGACAATCTGGCTTCATGTCAGCAGAGAATCAGTCTGCATGTCATAGCAGAGAATGAGGCTTCACGTCACCCACCACTGCAACAGTCCATTTTCATAAATTTAGGCCCAGCACCCAGGCAGAGGAGAGAGGTCCCGTAACAGAGGATCTGGCTTCATGTCAGCAGAGAATCAGTCTGCATGTCATAGCAGAGAATCAGGCTTCACGTCAGCCACCACTGCAACAGTCCATTGTCATAAATTCAGGCCCAGCACCCAGGCAGAGGAGAGAGGTCCCGTAACAGACAATCTGGCTTCATGTCACCAGAGAATCAGTCTGCATGTCATAGCAGAGAATGAGGCTTCACGTCAGCCACCACTGCAACAATCCATTGGCATATATTTAGGCCTAGCACACAGGCAGAGGAGAGGTTCATTCAACTTTGGGTAGCCTTGCAATATAATGGTAAAATGAAAATAAAAATAGGATTGAATGAGGAAGTGCCCTGGAGTCCAATAATATATGGTTATGGGGAGGTAGTTAATGTCTAATCTGGACAAGGGACGGACAGGTCCTGTGGGATCCATGCCTGGTTCATTTTTATGAACGTCAGCTTGTCCACATTGGCTGTAGACAGGCGGCTGCGTTTGTCTGTAATGACGCCCCCTGCCGTGCTGAATACACGTTCAGACAAAACGCTGGCTGCCGGGCAGGCCAGCACCTCCAAGGCATAAAAGGCTAGCTCTGGCCACGTGGACAATTTAGAGACCCAGAAGTTGAATGGGGCCGAACCATCAGTCAGTACGTGGAGGGGTGTGCACACGTACTGTTCCACCATGTTAGTGAAATGTTGCCTCCTGCTAACACGTTGCGTATCAGGTGGTGGTGCAGTTAGCTGTGGCGTGTTGACAAAAGTTTTCCACATCTCTGCCATGCTAACCCTGCCCTCAGAGGAGCTGGCCGTGACACAGCTGCCTTGGCGACCTCTTGCTCCTCCTCTGCCTTGGCCTTGGGCTTCCACTTGTTCCCCTGTGACATTTGGGAATGCTCTCAGTAGCGCGTCTACCAACGTGCGCTTGTACTCGCGCATCTTCCTATCACGCTCCAGTGCAGGAAGTAAGGTGGGCACATTGTCTTTGTAGCGTGGATCCAGCAGGGTGGCAACCCAGTAGTCCGCACAGGTTAAAATGTGGGCAACTCTGCTGTCGTTGCGCAGGCACTGCAGCATGTAGTCGCTCATGTGTGCCAGGCTGCCCAGGGGTAAGGACAAGCTGTCCTCTGTGGGAGGCGTATCGTCATCGTCCTGCCTTTCCCCCCAGCCACGCACCAGTGATGGACCCGAGCTGCGTTGGGTGCCACCCCGCTGTGACCATGCTTCATCCTCATCCTCCTCCACCTCCTCCTCATCCTCGTCCTCCTCGTCCTCCAGTAGTGGGCCCTGGCTGGCCACATTTGTACCTGGCCTCTGCTGTTGCCAAAAACCTCCCTCTGAGTCACTTCGAAGAGACTGGCCTGAAAGTGCTAAAAATGACCCCTCTTCCTCCTCCTCCTCCTCCTCCTCCTGGGCCACCTCCTCTTCCATCATCGCCCTAAGTGTTTTCTCAAGGAGACATAGAAGTGGTATTGTAACGCTGATAACGGTGTCATCGCCACTGGCCATGTTGGTGGAGTACTCGAAACAGCGCAACAGGGCACACAGGTCTCGCATGGAGGCCCAGTCATTGGTGGTGAAGTGGTGCTGTTCTGTAGTGCGACTGACCCGTGCGTGCTGCAGCTGAAACTCCACTATGGCCTGCTGCTGCTCGCACAGTCTGTCCAGCATGTGCAAGGTGGAGTTCCACCTGGTGGGCACGTCGCATATGAGGCGGTGAGCGGGAAGGCCGAAGTTACGCTGTAGCGCAGACAGGCGAGCAGCGGCAGGATGTGAACGCCGGAAGCGCGAACAGACGGCCCGCACTTTATGCAGCAGCTCTGACATGTCGGGGTAGTTGTGAATGAACTTCTGCACCACCAAATTCAGCACATGCGCCAAGCAAGGGATGTGCGTCAAATTGGCTAGTCCCAGAGCTGCAACGAGATTTCGCCCATTATCACACACCACCAGGCCGGGCTTGAGGCTCACCGGCAGCAACCACTCGTCGGTCTGTTGTTCAATACCCCGCCACAACTCCTGTGCGGTGTGGGGCCTGTCCCCCAAACATATGAGTTTCAGAATGGCCTGCTGACGTTTACCCCGGGCTGTGCTGAAGTTGGTGGTGAAGGTGTGTGGCTGACTGGATGAGCAGGTGGAAGAAGAGGAGGAGGAAGCCGAGAAGGAGGAGGTGGCAACAGGAGGCAAAGAATGTTGCCCTGCGATCCTTGGCGGCGGAAGGACGTGCGCCAAACAGCTCTCCGCCTGGGGCCCAGCTGCCACTACATTTACCCAGTGTGCAGTTAGGGAGATATAGCGTCCCTGGCCGTGCTTACTGGTCCACGTATCTGTGGTTAGGTGGACCTTGCTACAGATGGCGTTGCGCAGTGCACACTTGATTTTATCGGATACTTGGTTGTGCAGGGAAGGCACGGCTCTCTTGGAGAAGTAGTGCCGGCTGGGAACAACATACTGTGGGACAGCAAGCGACATGAGCTGTTTGAAGCTGTCTGTGTCCACCAGCCTAAATGACAGCATTTCATAGGCCAGTAGTTTAGAAATGCTGGCATTCAGGGCCAGGGATCGAGGGTGGCTAGGTGGGAATTTACGCTTTCTATCAAATGTTTGTGAGATGGAGAGCTGAACGCTGGCGTGTGACATGGTTGAGACGCTTGGTGACGGAGGTGGTGGTGGTGGTGTTGGTGGTACATCCCCTGTTTGCTGGGCGGCAGGTGCCAACGTTCCTCCAGAGGCGGAGGAAGAGGCCGAGGCGGCAGCAGCAGAATAGGCCGAGGCGGCAGCAGCAGAAGAGGTAGCAGGGGGAGCCTGAGTGACTTCCTTGGTTTTAAGGTGTTTACTCCACTGCAGTTCATGCTTTGCATGCAGGTGCCTGGTCATGCAGGTTGTGCTCAGGTTCAGAACGTTAATGCCTCGCTTCAGGCTCTGATGGCACAGCGTGCAAACCACTCGGGTCTTGTCGTCAGCACATTGTTTGAAGAAGTGCCATGCCAGGGAACTCCTTGAAGCTGCCTTTGGGGTGCTCGGTCCCAGATGGCGGCGGTCAGTAGCAGGCGGAGTCTCTTGGCGGCGGGTGTTCTGCTTTTGCCCACTGCTCCCTCTTTTGCTACGCTGTTGGCTCGGTCTCACCACTGCCTCTTCCTCCGAACTGTGAAAGTCAGTGGCACGACCTTCATTCCATGTGGGGTCTAGGACCTCATCGTCCCCTGCATCGTCTTCCACCCAGTCTTGATCCCTGACCTCCTGTTCAGTCTGCACACTGCAGAAAGACGCAGCAGTTGGCACCTGTGTTTCGTCATCATCAGAGACATGCTGAGGTGGTATTCCCATGTCCTCATCATCAGGAAACATAAGTGGTTGTGCGTCAGTGCATTCTATGTCTTTCACCGCTGGGGAAGGGCTAGGTGGATGCCCTTGGGAAACCCTGCCAGCGGAGTCTTCAAACAGCATAAGAGACTGCTGCATAACTTGAGGCTGAGACAGTTTCCCTGGTATGCATGGGGGTGATGTGACAGACTGATGGGGTTGGTTTTCAGGCGCCATCTGTGCGCTTTCTGCAGAAGACTGGGTGGGAGATAATGTGAACGTGCTGGATCCACTGTCGGCCACCCAATTGACTAATGCCTGTACCTGCTCAGGCCTTACCATCCTTAGAACGGCATTGGGCCCCACCATATATCGCTGTAAATTCTGGCGGCTACTGGGACCTGAGGTAGTTGGTACACTAGGACGTGTGGATGTGGCAGAACGGCCACGTCCTCTCCCAGCACCAGAGGGTCCACTAACACCACCACGACCATGTCCACGTCCGCGTCCCTTACTAGATGTTTTTCTCATTGTTATGGTTCACCACAACAACAAATATATTATTTGGCCCAATGTATTGTATTCAAATTCAGCGGGATATAAATTTGAGGCCTAGTATTTAGGCGCTGGGTGACAGGTATGGATTTAGTGACAGAATTAGACTTGGAAATGCACAGTAGCGGGTGTGTGTGAAGTTATTCTGAATGACCCTATGTGCACCTTGAATATTATATACCCTTTTAGGGATAGATTTCAAATAGCTCTGATATAGCAGAAACCACTAAATTATGAAATTGCTAAATTGGGAATTGTACTTCAACCCAGAACAAAAAATGTGCTTTGACGGACACTAAATAACTTTCCCAGCTACAACAGGACAGCGGTAACGAGAGATTTAGCAGGGATATAAATTTGAGGCCTAGTATTTAGGCGCTGGGTGACAGGTATGGGTTTAGTGACAGAATTAGACTTGGAAATACACAGTAGCGGGTGTGTGTGAAGTTATTCTGAATGACCCAATGTGCACCTTGAATATTATATACCCTTTTAGGGATAGATTTCAAATAGCTCTGATATAGCAGAAACCACTAAATTATGAAATTGCTAAATTGGGAATTGTACTTCAACCCAGAACAAAAAATGTGCTTTGACGGACACTAAATAACTTTCCCAGCTACAACAGGACAGCGGTAACGAGAGATTTAGCAGGGATATAAATTTGAGGCCTAGTATTTAGGCGCTGGGTGACAGGTATGGGTTTAGTGACAGAATTAGACTTGGAAATACACAGTAGCGGGTGTGTGTGAAGTTATTCTGAATGACCCAATGTGCACCTTGCAATATTATATACCCTTTTAGGGATAGATTTCAAATAGCTCTGATATAGCAGAAACCACTAAATTATGAAATTGCTAAATTGGGAATTGTATTTCAACCCAGAACAAAAAATGTGCTTTGACGGACACTAAATAACTTTCCCAGCTACAACAGGACAGCGGTAACGAGAGATTTAGCAGGATATAAATTTGAGGCCTAGTATTTAGGCGCTGGGTGACAGGTATGGGTTTAGTGACAGAATTAGACTTGGAAATACACAGTAGCGGGTGTGTGTGAAGTTATTCTGAATGACCCAATGTGCACCTTGAATATTATATACCCTTTTAGGGATAGATTTCAAATAGCTCTGATATAGCAGAAACCACTAAATTATGAAATTGCTAAATTGGGAATTGTATTTCAACCCAGAACAAAAAATGTGCTTTGACGGACACTAAATAACTTTCCCAGCTACAACAGGACAGCGGTAACGAGAGATTTAGCAGGATATAAATTTGAGGCCTAGTATTTAGGCGCTGGGTGACAGGTATGGGTTTAGTGACAGAATTAGACTTGGAAATACACAGTAGCGGGTGTGTGTGAAGTTATTCTGAATGACCCAATGTGCACCTTGAATATTATATACCCTTTTAGGGATAGATTTCAAATAGCTCTGATATAGCAGAAACCACTAAATTATGAAATTGCTAAATTGGGAATTGTATTTCAACCCAGAACAAAAAATGTGCTTTGACGGACACTAAATAACTTTCCCAGCTACAACAGGACAGCGGTAACGAGAGATTTAGCAGGATATAAATTTGAGGCCTAGTATTTAGGCGCTGGGTGACAGGTATGGGTTTAGTGACAGAATTAGACTTGGAAATACACAGTAGCGGGTGTGTGTGAAGTTATTCTGAATGACCCAATGTGCACCTTGAATATTATATACCCTTTTAGGGATAGATTTCAAATAGCTCTGATATAGCAGAAACCACTAAATTATGAAATTGCTAAATTGGGAATTGTACTTCAACCCAGAACAAAAAATGTGCTTTGACGGACACTAAATAACTTTCCCAGCTACAACAGGACAGCGGTAACGAGAGATTTAGCAGGATATAAATTTGAGGCCTAGTATTTAGGCGCTGGGTGACAGGTATGGGTTTAGTGACAGAATTAGACTTGGAAATACACAGTAGCGGGTGTGTGTGAAGTTATTCTGAATGACCCAATGTGCACCTTGAATATTATATACCCTTTTAGGGATAGATTTCAAATAGCTCTGATATAGCAGAAACCACTAAATTATGAAATTGCTAAATTGGGAATTGTACTTCAACCCAGAACAAAAAATGTGCTTTGACGGACACTAAATAACTTTCCCAGCTACAACAGGACAGCGGTAACGAGAGATTTAGCGGGATATAAATTTGAGGCCTAGTATTTAGGCGCTGGGTGACAGGTATGGGTTTAGTGACAGAATTAGACTTGGAAATACACAGTAGCGGGTGTGTGTGAAGTTATTCTGAATGACCCTATGTGCACCTTCAATATGATCTACCCTTTTAGGGATAGATTTCAAATAGCTCTGATATAGCAGAAACCACTAAATTATGAAATTGCTAAATTGGGAATTGTATTTCAACCCAGAACAAAAAATGTGCTTTGACGGACACTAAATAACTTTCCCAGCTACAACAGGACAGCGGTAACGAGAGATTTAGCAGGATATAAATTTGAGGCCTAGTATTTAGGCGCTGGGTGACAGGTATGGGTTTAGTGACAGAATTAGACTTGGAAATACACAGTAGCGGGTGTGTGTGAAGTTATTCTGAATGACCCAATGTGCACCTTGAATATTATATACCCTTTTAGGGATAGATTTCAAATAGCTCTGATATAGCAGAAACCACTAAATTATGAAATTGCTAAATTGGGAATTGTATTTCAACCCAGAACAAAAAATGTGCTTTGACGGACACTAAATAACTTTCCCAGCTACAACAGGACAGCGGTAACGAGAGATTTAGCAGGATATAAATTTGAGGCCTAGTATTTAGGCGCTGGGTGACAGGTATGGGTTTAGTGACAGAATTAGACTTGGAAATACACAGTAGCGGGTGTGTGTGAAGTTATTCTGAATGACCCAATGTGCACCTTGAATATTATATACCCTTTTAGGGATAGATTTCAAATAGCTCTGATATAGCAGAAACCACTAAATTATGAAATTGCTAAATTGGGAATTGTACTTCAACCCAGAACAAAAAATGTGCTTTGACGGACACTAAATAACTTTCCCAGCTACAACAGGACAGCGGTAACGAGAGATTTAGCAGGATATAAATTTGAGGCCTAGTATTTAGGCGCTGGGTGACAGGTATGGGTTTAGTGACAGAATTAGACTTGGAAATACACAGTAGCGGGTGTGTGTGAAGTTATTCTGAATGACCCAATGTGCACCTTGAATATTATATACCCTTTTAGGGATAGATTTCAAATAGCTCTGATATAGCAGAAACCACTAAATTATGAAATTGCTAAATTGGGAATTGTACTTCAACCCAGAACAAAAAATGTGCTTTGACGGACACTAAATAACTTTCCCAGCTACAACAGGACAGCGGTAACGAGAGATTTAGCAGGATATAAATTTGAGGCCTAGTATTTAGGCGCTGGGTGACAGGTATGGGTTTAGTGACAGAATTAGACTTGGAAATACACAGTAGCGGGTGTGTGTGAAGTTATTCTGAATGACCCAATGTGCACCTTGAATATTATATACCCTTTTAGGGATAGATTTCAAATAGCTCTGATATAGCAGAAACCACTAAATTATGAAATTGCTAAATTGGGAATTGTACTTCAACCCAGAACAAAAAATGTGCTTTGACGGACACTAAATAACTTTCCCAGCTACAACAGGACAGCGGTAACGAGAGATTTAGCAGGATATAAATTTGAGGCCTAGTATTTAGGCGCTGGGTGACAGGTATGGGTTTAGTGACAGAATTAGACTTGAAAATACACAGTAGCGGGTGTGTGTGAAGTTATTCTGAATGACCCAATGTGCACCTTGAATATTATATACCCTTTTAGGGATAGATTTCAAATAGCTCTGATATAGCAGAAACCACTAAATTATGAAATTGCTAAATTGGGAATTGTACTTCAACCCAGAACAAAAAATGTGCTTTGACGGACACTAAATAACTTTCCCAGCTACAACAGGACAGCGGTAACGAGAGATTTAGCGGGATATAAATTTGAGGCCTAGTATTTAGGCGCTGGGTGACCGGTATGGATTTAGTGACAGAATTAGACTGGGATATGGCCAAAAAATAACCACACTATTGCTGGTTAAATGCACTTGGTGACGGGCGCAGCTTGCCCCTGATGTAGTATATGGCCAAAAAATGAACAGACTATTGCTGGTTAAATGCACTTGGTGTCACAGCTTGACCAACCACACTACTGAGGGTTAAATGCACTTGGTGACGGGCGCAGCTTGCCCCTGATGTAGTATATGGCCAAAAAATAAACAGACTATTGCTGGTTAAATGCACTTGGTGTGACAGCTTCACCCTGATGTAGGCTTTAGCCAGAAAACAACCACACCATTGAGGGTTAAATGCACTTGGTGACAGGCGCAGCTTGCCCCTGATTTTGTATATGGCCAAAAAATGAACAGACTATTGCTGGTTAAATGCACTTGGTGTGACAGCTTCACCCTGATGTAGGCTTTAGCCAAAAAACAACCACACCATTGAGGGTTAAATGCACTTGGTGACAGGCGCAGCTTGCCCCTGATTTTGTATATGGCCAAAAAATGAACAGACTATTGCTGGTTAAATGCACTTGGTGTGACAGCTTCACCCTGATGTAGGCTTTAGCCAAAAAACAACCACACCATTGAGGGTTAAATGCACTTGGTGACAGGCGCAGCTTGCCCCTGATTTTGTATATGGCCAAAAAATGAACAGACTATTGCTGGTTAAATGCACTTGGTGTGACAGCTTCACCCTGATGTAGGCTTTAGCCAAAAAACAACCACACCATTGAGGGTTAAATGCACTTGGTGACAGGCGCAGCTTGCCCCTGATTTTGTATATGGCCAAAAAATGAACAGACTATTGCTGGTTAAATGCACTTGGTGTGACAGCTTCACCCTGATGTAGGCTTTAGCCAAAAAACAACCACACCATTGAGGGTTAAATGCACTTGGTCGCAGCTTGTGCTGGCGCACCACAAGACACAAAATGGCCGCCGATCACCCCAGAAAAATGTGACTGACAAACGGTCTGGGCAGCCTAAAAACAGTGAGCAATTGAGGATCAGCAGCTCAATGATCCACAGCTGCAGATCGATCAGTTAATCAAGTCCTTTGGAGGAGTTAATCTGCCTAATCTCGCCCTACTGTCGCAGCCGCAACCTCTCCCTACGCTAATCAGAGCAGAGTGACGGGCGGCGCTATGTGACTCCAGCTTAAATAGAGGCTGGGTCACATGGTGCTCTGGCCAATCACAGCCATGCCAATAGTAGGCATGGCTGTGATGGCCTCTTGGGGCAAGTAGTATGACGCTTGTTGATTGGCTGCTTTGCAGCCTTTCAAAAAGCGCCAAGAAAGCGTCACAAAAGCGCCAAGAAAGCGACGAACACCGAACCCGAACCCGGACTTTTACGAAAATGTCCGGGTTCGGGTCCGTGTCACGGACACCCCAAAATTCGGTACGAACCCGAACTATACAGTTCGAGTTCGCTCATCCCTAAACAAGATATATTACAATAAACATATAAATGCATTTCAACCAGGCTCAAACTGGCCTACAGGGGTACAGGGTGGGCCCCTGAGCAAGGTGGGCCCCTAGTCTCCCACCCCCTGCACAAGTGGCATATAACGCATAGACTTACTGCACTACATACATATATTCAACGTACAGCACCTCCACCAGCCTATTTAAATTTATGTGGACCCCCAAAATAAATTTTACTGGTGGGCCCTACGCACCCCAGTCCGACACTGATTTCAACAATATGAAACAGTATAAGGCTACATGCACACGACTGTTGTGTGTTTTGAGGTCCGCAAAACACGGATGGCGTCCGTGTGCGTTCCGCAATTTGCGGAAAGGCACGGACAGCCTTTAATATAACTGCCTATTCTTATCCGCAAAGCACAGACAGGAATAGGACAGGTTATATTTTTTTTGCGGACCATACAACGGAGCAACGGATGTGGACAGCACACTGAGTCCGCATCCGTTGCTCCGTTCCGTGGCCCCGCAAAAAAAATATAGCATGTCCTATTGTTGTCCGTTTTGCGGACAAGAATAGGCATTTCTACAATGGGCCGCCCGTTCCGTTCCGCAAATTGCGGAAGGCACACGGACGACTTCCATTTTTTGCGGATCCCAGGTTTGTTGACCGCAAAAAATGGAACGTTCGTGTGCATGAGGCCTTAATCACAGTGCAAGTTCAGAGTGTCATAAAGCAGTGAGGTGATGGCTTTGCATAGTAGCAAGATGGGCAAATGTCTATAGTCCAAAGTACCCGTGCTCCAGGGCACTTCACTTTAAATAATGACACCCCAAAAAATACTAGCAAAATAAATGAAACCAAAAACCACAAAATGTGTGACATCATCCTAAGGCCTCATGCACACGGCCGTATCCTGTTTTGAGGTCCGCAAATTGCTGTGTGCATTCTACATTTTGCAGATCGGTACATCATGCCGCAGAATGGACAAAAATAGGACATATTCAATTTTTTTTTTTTTGCGAGGCTGTGGAATGGACATACGGATGCAGACAGCACACAGTGTTTTTGAAATGAATGGGTCTGTATCCGATCCGCAAAAAAGATCCGCAAAAAAAAAAAAATGCAGATCACATGTTGACTGAAACTATGGTTGTGTGCATGAGGCCTAAAGGTGTTTTCCAGGAATTAAAGATTGATTACTCATCCTCAGGATCGGTTGTACAACCTTATTTTTAACCAAATAATAGTGTCAACGCATTCCAAGACCCAGAACATTTTAATTTTCTAGCTGCTTAACCTCCTCACGACCGCCGTACGCAGGATTGCGTCTTCTCGGCGGTCGTGCTCTTCTGGGTGGACGCGCCGGTGCGTCCTCTCGCGAGACGCGAGATTTCCGGGTATGCCGGCCCGCGCATGCGCATCGCGGGCCGGCAAAATTCAAAGAAGAAGTTCGTCATCAACCTGCCGGCCACGATCATTGGCTGGCAGGTTGATGATTTTCAAAAAATCCAATCAGCAGCCATTTAACCCCACATATTAGTAAATATGATGGGGTTATATGGCTGCTGTGCTCCTCTGCTCCTTCTTTTGGTCGGTTGGTTCCAGGAGAGGAGCACACATCACTGTGAGTACCCACTACACTACACTTAGCACCCAGATCACCTCCCAGCACCCAATTAACCCTTTGATCACCCCTTCTTGCCCCTGTCAATCACTAGTGAAAAGGAAAAAAGTGATCAGTGCAAACTATCACTTTTTTTTTTCACTGGTATTGACCGTTAGGTTTTAGGTATAGTTTAGGTCCCTTGGTTAGGTAGTTTAGCGATCAGTTAGCGCCCAGCCCACCGCACCGCAGTCCGTTATTCGCTGATTAGCGTATCGCTAATCAGCATTTGTACTTTTATAGTATCTGAAAGTGATCAAAACTGATCACGGTCAGATCTATAATAGTATTAGTGTCACTTTAGTTCGCCCTCCACCCAAAACGCAGTGTTTGCCCGATCAGGCCTGATCGGTCGCCCACACGTGCGTTCGCCCACGCCCGCCCCACCGCAGTGACAAAAAAATTATTTTTTTTTGATCACTGCACATTCACTTTACACGCACTGCGGCGATAGAAAAATCAGTTTTGATATTTTTTATCAACCGCAGCGGCCTCCGGTACTTCGCTAGCCTCCCCTTTGTAAGACAGGCTTGCTTTTTTTTTCTTGGGTAGTCTCAGGGAATACCCCTAAATTTAGTTGCCCAAATGTCTAACAGGGGGTATTCTTCTGAAGAGGCCTACAGGCTTCTGACCCAGTCGGATGATGAGTGGGAACCCTCATCTGATGAATCCAGCGGGTCAGAATACGAACCTGTAGAAAGCAGTGGCTCTCTGACCCAAAGTTCGGACGAGGAGGTTGAGGTCACTGATAGCAGCAGGTGTACCCGGCCCCGTGTCGCTAGACCGCAGGTTGCGCAGGATCCGCTTCAAGAGCAGCAGAGTGGGGCTGGTGCTGTCGGATTACGTGGTGAGGCATACACCAGCAGCCCAGCCCTTCCTGGACCTAGTACCAGCACTGCCGTACAACCTGGTGAAGTAGCGAGCATCAGAAGGGCAGTTGAAGCTGGTACGGTGGCACGTGCAGTAGTGACCCCGTCGCAGCCACCGCAAAGACGTGCCCGTAGAGCCCCTAGAATCCCAGAGGTGCTGGCAAACCCTGATTGGCAGTCCCCAACTTCAGCCGCACCATTAGTTCCCCCTTTCACTGCCCAGTCTGGAGTTCGGGTTGAGACAGCTCAGATCGGTTCGGCCCTGGGATTTTTTGAGCTGTTCTTGACTGCAGAGCTCTTAGACTTAGTTGTGGCCGAAACAAACAGATATGCCACACAATTTATAACCGCTAACCCGGGAAGCTCTTATGCCCAGTCTTTCCGGTGGAAACCAGTCCAAGTTTCCGAAATTAAAACTTTTCTGGGCCTCCTCCTCAACATGGGCCTGACAAAAAAGCATGAATTGCGGTCATATTGGTCCACGAACCCAATTCATCACATGCCCAAGTTCTCTGCTGCTATGTCCAGGACACGATTTGAGACCATCCTGCGTTTCCTGCACTTTAGTGATAACAGCACCTCCCGTCCCAGAGGCCACCCTGCTTTTGACCGGCTCCACAAAATTCGGCCCCTCATAGACCATTTCAACCTGAAATTTGCAGATTTGTATACCCCTGAGCAAAACATCTGCATAGACGAGTCCCTGATACATTTTACCGGGCGCCTTGGCTTCAAACAATACATCCCAAGCAAGCGCGCCCGGTATGGGGTCAAATTGTATAAGCTCTGTGAAAGGGCCACAGGCTATACCCACAAATTTCGGATCTATGAGGGAAAAGATCAGACCCTGGAGCCAGCCGGTTGCCCTGACTACCTGTGGAGCAGTGGGAAGACAGTTTGGGACTTGGTGTCACCCTTATTCGGCAAGGGGTACCATCTTTATGTGGACAATTTTTACACAAGTGTGGCCCTCTTTAGGCATTTGTTTCTAGAACGGATTGGCGCCTGTGGTACCGCGCAAACTAGTCGCGCGGGCTTCCCCCAACGGCTCGTTACCACCCGTCTTGCAAGGGGGCAGAGGGCCGCACTGTGTAACGAAGAACTGCTTGCGGTGAAATGGAGAGACAAGTGTGACGTTTACATGCTCTCCTCCATTCACGCAGACACGACAATCCAAATTGAGCGAGCAACCCGTGTCATTGAAAAGCCCCTCTCAGTCCACGACTATAACCTCCACATGGGAGGGGTGGACTTCAATGACCAGATGTTGGCTCCGTATTTAGTGTCCCGCAGAACCAGACGCTGGTATAAGAAGGTGTCTGTATATTTAATTCAATTGGCTCTGTACAATAGTTTTGTTCTCTACAGTAAGGCTGGGAGAACTGGATCCTTCCTCAAATTTCAGGAAGAGATCATCGCGAACCTCCTGTACCCAGGAGGTTCCGTGGCCCCATCCACCAGTGTAGTTAGCCGTCTACACGAGCGACATTTCCCCAGTGTCGTTCCTGGTACCTCAAACCGACCGCCACCCCGAAAAAAATGTCGTGTCTGTAGCAGGAGTGGAATAAGGCGTGACACCCGCTATTTCTGTCCTGACTGTCCTGACCACCCTGCCCTATGCTTTGGAGAGTGTTTCCGGAAGTACCACTCACAGGTACACTATTAGCATAGGGATCATCTCACCAGGACAGGCACACAGGGCTATTAGGGCCCATTCACTCACAGCTGCTGCAAACGTCTCCTTTCACATGGGACAAAGTGCATAACGCACTTCGCCACATCTTTGGGCGATTTGCGCTTTGCACATTGACCCATGGGGAAGGAGAGGTTTGATCTATAAAGGTAAAAAAACAAAAAAAAACACCAGTAAGCAAACACGTTAATGTTTAGTTCAAAAAGTTAAAGTTTACATGTTCTGTTCCAAAGTTAATAAAATTATTGCGTTGTGGCCTGGTTTTTTCTTTTTTTTACCTTTCAGGTGGACCAACCGATCTACTAGCTGCAGCACCGATGTGCATTCTGACAGAAGCATTGCGCTGCTGTCAGATTACACGCAAGTTGGTGTATGCGGCGCTGCAAGACGGGATTTTCTCCTCTGCAGTGACAGATACGTTTGCCAAGGCATACAAGCTGAGGAGGAGGCGGCGTTCCTATGCTTTGGCAAACACTTTGTATATATATAAAAAAAAAATAAAAAAAATCCCGGCAATGATTTATTCATCCACATCGATTGATGCGAATGGAGAAATCTGGTTTGCCAGGGCATACGAGCTAAGTGGGTATGGATGTAGTGCGGAGCTCCTATGTCCTGGCAGACGCCTTTCCCCTCCATTTTTTTTTTTTGGGCAGAGATTTTTTCATCCACATTGATCGATGCGAATGAAGAAATCTGTGCCGTTCATTTTTTTCTTTCAGCCCAGAGGCTGAACGGAAAAAAAAATCTCATTACCTGTATGCTCAATATAAGGAGAATAGCAGAAACTCCTAATGCTGACCATACATGTAATGATTGCGGAGACCCTTAAATGCCAGGGCAGTACAAACACCCCACAACTGACCCCATTTTGGAAAGAAGACACCCCAAGGTATTTGCTGAGGGGCATATTGAGTCCATGAAAGATTAAAATTTTTGTCCCAAGTTAGCGGAAAGTGAGACTTTGTGAGAAAAAACAAAAAAAAATCAATTTCCGCTAACTTATGCGGAAAAAAAAAAAATTCGATGAACTTGCCAGGCCCCTCATTGGATACCTTGGGGTGTCTTCTTTCCAAAGTGGAGTCACATGTGGGGTATTTATACTGCCCTGGCTTTTTAGGGGCCCTAAAGCGTGAGAAGAAGTCTGGGATCCAAATGTCTAAAAATGCCCTCCTAAAAGGAATTTGGGCACCTTTGCGCATCTAGGCTGCAAAAAAGTGTGACACATCTGGTATCGCCGTACTCAGGAGAAGTTGGGGAATGTGTTTTGGGGTGTCATTTTACATATACCCATGCTGGGTGAGAAAAATATCTTGGTCAAATGCCAACTTTGTATAAAAAAATGGGAAAAGTTGTCTTTTGCCAAGATATTTCTCTCACCCAGCATGGGTATATGTAAAATGACACCCCAAAACACATTCCCCAACTTCTCCTGAGTACGGCGATACCAGATGTGTGATACTTTTTTGATGCCAAGGTGGGCAAAGGGGCGCATATTCCAAAGTGCACCTTTCGGATTTCACCGGTTATTTTTTACAGATTTTGATCGCAAAGTACTTCTCACACATATGGGCCCCTAAATTGCCAGGGCAGTATAACTACGCCACAAGTGACCCCATTTTGGAAAGAAGACACCCCAAGGTATTCTGTGAGGGGCATGGCGAGTTCCTAGAATTTTTAATTTTTTGTCGCAAGTTAGTGGAATATGAGACTTTGTAAGGAAAAAAGAGAAAAAAAACAAAATCATTATTTTCCGCTAACTTGTGACAAAAAAAATTCTAGGAACTCGCAGTGCCCCTCACGGAATACCTTGGGGTGTCTTCTTTCCAAAATGGGGTCACTTGTGGCGTAGTTATACTGCCCTGGCAATTTAGGGGCCCATATGTGTGAGAAGAACCCCAAGGTATTCTGTGAGGGGCATGGTGAGTTCCTAGAATTTTTTATTTTTTGTCGCAAGTTAGTGGAATATGAGACTTTGTAAGAAAAAATAAAAAAATAAAAAATCATCATCATTTTCCGCTAACTTGTGACAAAAAATAAAAAGTTCTATGAACTCCCTATGCCCATCAGCGAATACCTTAGGGTGTCTACTTTCCGAAATGGGGTCATTTGTGGGGTTTTTCTACTGTTTGGGCATTGTAGAACCTCAGGAATCATGACAGGTGCTCAGAAAATCAGAGCTGTTTCAAAAAGCGGAAATTCACATTTTTGTACCATAGTTTGTAAACGCTATAACTTTTACCCAAACCATTTTTTTTTTTGCCCAAACATTTTTTTTTTTATCAAAGACATGTAGAACAATAAATTTGGTGAAAAATGTATATATGGATGTCGTTTTTTTTTGCAAAATTTTACAGCTGAAAGTGAAAAATGTCATTTTTTTGCAAAAAAATCGTTACATTTTGATTAATAACAAAAAAAGTTAAAATGTCAGCAGCAATAAAATACCACCAAATGAAAGCTCCATTAGTGAGAAGAAAAGGAGGTAAAATTCATTTGGGTGGTAAGTTGCATGACCGAGCGATAAACGGTGAAAGTAGTGTAGTGCCGAAGTGTAAAAAGTGCTCTGGTCATGAAGGGGGTTTCAGCTAGCGGGGCTGAAGTGGTTAAAGGGGTATTCCCATCACAAAAAATAGGAGCAATTGTCTGATAGGTGTGGGTCCCACCTCTGGGACTCGCATCTACAACGAGAACGGAGCGGGGGAGTTGTTGCTGGGGGACCCCCTGTTTCTCGGGGTCCAGCCACCACCAAGCGCTGCTCTTATACAAGTGAATGGGAGTGCACCGCGCATGCGTGGCCCCTGCTCCCATTCATTTCTATGGGGCAGACCGAAATAGCCGAGAAATGAATGGAGGGGGGCTGCTCATGCGCAGTGCGTCCTCCACTACTTTCACCGCTCCGTTCTCCGTGTAGGTGCAGATCCCAGAGGTGGTAACCGCACCTATCAGAAAATGGGGGCATATCCCAGCGATATGCCCCCATTGTCTGTTATGGCAAAACCCCTTTAACTGTGTGTAAAAGTTACAGTAAGATTTGTAGTTTTCATTGATACTATTTTTTATTGTATTATATTCTGTTTTTTAGTAGGAGAGATGAACAGAAAACAGCAATTGTTTTAAAATTTGTGTGTGCTTTCTGTGACCCATAAATAACGCATTATGTTTTAAGTTCAAGCCTCCTGTTAGCAGGTCCATTACTGTTTCCCCACCCAACCTTCCTTCATATTGGATGAGACCAATGCCAGCTGGAGGGGGACTGCTTTAACCTGAAATATCTCAGGCTACAACTGAGCTAGAGCCACCTTGGTCTTGTTTTAAAGCTGACAATATAAGTTTTAAAAGAAAACCAGGATTGCAGTGCTAGCTGCCATACAAACAGAGATACAGCCTTTAAAAAATGGGTCATGAGTGAGAGCTGCAGGTTTATATAGGTCTAATTGAGATATGTTTCTAACAACACATGTCAGTGCCGGCATAGTGTTCCTTCCCTGTGCTGGCACCAGCCTCAGGGAACGAATTGCGCATGCGCTAGCTTCGAGATTACGGTGCTCTAACTTTGTGACGTCAGGGAGCAAGGAGGAGATTCGGAGGATGCAGGCAGGATGGGCTCCTTCACGGTGGGCGTGGCTGGGCACCAGAAACGTTAGTAACAGCCCCTTGAGCACCTTACTTGCCTCATTTACATATATTTAAAATAGTTTTTTGACACAATAAAAGCACTGAGAGCTATGGGGAATGTATTTTGCGGACGTGCTAGCGGCGATCTAGCAGCGCATGTCCGCAGCTCTATAGGTAAAATCGCTTTAAGAATTTGAGAAGAGGGTTGGGAGGAGCTGGAGAAGTGAAGAGCAAAAACACCTGGGCAACAATCTCTGCTGAGAGGAACCGTGACCAGGAGGAGTCATCATGGTAGTCTGGGTCAGATGGAGAGAAAAAGGAAAAAAAAAAACTATAATCAGAGGGGACCTGTGAGACACTAAATAATGTAGCTGTACTGTATTCATCGCACTGGTTCATTGGTCTTTGTGGTACAGTCATTATATGTGGTCATACGGACAGTATCTGTATTTTGTCGTTTAGTGGTTGGAGGAGGATACGGTTGTGTGTATGAGGCTTAACTCACAGGTTCTAATGGAAGATATGGCTGGAGGCAGTTAAAAGATGGAACTGAGCATGTGTGACCACCTCATCTAGGTGTTATAAAGCGGTCATCACAAGCAAATCTAAATGAACCTGGTGCTCCCCATTTGCAAAAAGCATTGTATGTTTACAAACCACAGCACACACGAAGAAACGGAGCACAAACCATAATTGTGTTAATGTAATGATATATGATAATGTGCCTCCAAATATATGCAAATGAGCCTCTAGGAGCAGCGGGGACGTCGCCGTTACACCTAGAGGTTCTGCTCTGCTTGCAACTGCCTTGCCATCTGCACTTTGATTGACAGGGCCACACAGTGAAAACGTCATCCCACCTGGGCCTGTCAAAGAGGAGAGGGCATGGCTGTTACAGAGAAAACAAAGTCTAGGTGTAATGGAAACGCCCCTGTTGCTCCTAAAAGCTCATTTGCATATATTAAACCATCATTTTTCTCAGCAATGTGCACATATATGAGCATGGGACCAACACAGATGCCTACCTCCCAACTTTGAAAAAGCCCAAGGAGGGACATTATAAGGCGTGTACATAGTGCGCTGCCGCAAATGTTTTGGATACTAAGCCTCGCACTTGGAAGGAATGACGTCAGGGCAAGTGCAGTGAATAAATTAACTGGTAGGCGGTGCTGGGCTCCGGAACGATGGGCGCGGCCGGGCTCTAACGGATCGTGGGACAACCCCTTGGGCTCCTTATCAAGGTAATTTACATAGCAATAAAGTCACTTTTTTGACGAATAAAAGACACACAGAGCAGTAGGAGTGGGATCATTTAATACAAAACAAGGAGACAGATGGGCACATATGAATATCTCTGTAGGGTAAATCCTGGTGACAGAATCCCTTTAACAGATAAGTGGTGATTTTACAGGGTGTTATAGGGAGGTCACCCCACTGTATGTTCGGTGACTGCTGCGCTGTCATCTCTCTGCCCCTGCACCGCACACAGGTCACTGAGCCTGAGCACAGCGCGGTCCGGCGCACATAGTGCCGACCCCAGCCCTGTACGGAGAGCACTGCTGCTGTGAAGGAGAACAGGAGCGTATCATCTAGTGAAGAAAACATTCATTCAATTGCTCAGCGTGACGTGCTGACGCCAGCTGCAATGCACAGTGACCGGGCGTGTGGCCAAGCAGGACAAGGCTCAGCACATAGCGGACATTCAGCAGACTGCCCGGGACAGCGGGACACAGCCTGAAAGTTGGGACTCTCCCGCTGGATCCGGGACAGTTGGGAGCTATGCAGATGCCTTCAGCTGCCAAGCGCACAGATAACAGATCAGCCATTTTTATAAGTACAAATCTGCTAAAATACACAGAATTCATGAGCACCGTCAACTGATAAACCACAGCCCAAGCCCCTGATAAGGCAAAAATCAATATTTGAGGCTAAAGAATGAGTCAATAAAGCAGTAATACTGACAAAGTGCCTAATGTGTTTGTGTGGTTTCCTCTAGGTTCTCCGGTTTCCTCCCACACTCCAAGGACATACTGATGGGGACCTTAGATTGTGAGCTCCATTGGTGACAGCACGTGATGCTAATGTCTGTTAAGAATATGTCAGCGCTATATAAATGCATTAAATAATAATATTAAAATAGTGCAATATGTGCTGTCAAAACCGGATAATAATGTAACATCCTATGTCTTAGCTATACCTTTGGCGACTGCCTATCTCTGGGCCTTCCTGTAATTATACATGCTGATCAATCGGGCTTTATGCTTAGAAATGGTACCAGATATTAACATTGGCAGGCTCTATGCCAGTCTCTCCCTTTGGCACGTGCACTTTATTTTTTATGGATCTTTTGATTCGGTGGAGTGGCAGTATCCATGGGCAGTGATGAGTCATTTTGGGTTTGGCCAGACATTTCTTACAGGCATTCTCCGGGTTCAGAGCTGAACCCGGACATGTCCTCTTCTTCTCCCACCCAGCCCCACTGACATGAGCATCAGAACATTTCATGCTCCGATGCTCCCCCTTGTCCTGCGGTGTATCGCGCAATACAGGGGCTGTTTTGTTTATATATTTACACTGCTAGGCTGAGGCTTCCACCTAGCAGCGTTCCCAGTGACATCACCGGCACTGATGGGTGGGCTTTAGCCATTTACAGGCTTGGGCAGCGCTAAAGCCCGCCCATTAGTGCCGGTGATGTCACCAGGCGCACTGCTAGGTGGAAGCCTCAGCCTAGGTTAGGCTACTTTCACACTAGCGTTTTTACTGGATCTGGCAGGGTTCAGCAAAAACGCTTCCGTTACTGATCACCGCGCAACAATGATTTTTGTGGATTTAAGTGATTTATACTAAAATGAGCGTGCTGATTCTAAATATGAACTCGGTATATGCCTGACACGTCTAGATTTTAACCCCTTAAGGACCCTGGGATTTTCCATTTTTGCGTTTTCATTTTTCACTCCCCGACTTCCCATAGTCCTAACATTTTATTTTTCCATTCACATAGCCTTATGAGGGCTTAATTTTTACGGGTCAAGTTGTACTTTCTAATGGCACCATTTACGGTTGCATACCATGTAGTAGGGAGCGGTAAAAAAATTGTAAATGGGGTAGAATTGGGAAAAAACGCAATTCTGATAAAGGTTTTTATTTTTTAACAATGTACACTATGCGGTAAAATTGACCTGCTATCTTCATTCTCTAGGTCAGTACGGTTACAACGACACCACACTTGTATAATTTTTCTTGCGTTTTAATACTGAATTTTTTTATTTTGAACCTTTAAGCAAATTTTTTTTATTTTATAACCATATTCTGACCCCTATAACTTTTTTTTTTGTTATGTGTACGGGGCTGTGTGAGGGCTCATTTTTTGCGGGACGATCTGTTCTGTTCAGTGATACCAATTTGAAGTGTGTGCGACTTTTTGATCACTTTTTATAAAAAAAAATATTGGGTAGTTGAAGTGACTAAAAATAGCAAATTGTCTGTTTTTATTTTTTCCCGTTAAACCATTTCCCGTATGCCATTAATATTGTTATATTTTAATAGTATGGGCATTTTCGCACACGGCGATGCCCATGATGTTTATTTTGTTATTGTTTAAGTATTCTTATTTTTAGGAAAGGGGGGTGATTTGAACTTTTTATTTTCTCATATTTGCAAAAACTTTTATTTTATTTTTAAGTCACCTTGGGTGACAATAACTGGCAATCATTAGATTGCCTATTGTGTTTATTGATGTCTATATAGACACCATTGAACACTTAATTTGCACTATACCAATACAATGCTGCCACCTAGTGGCCTGTATTGGTATAGTCATCTAATAGGCACCGAAGCCTGCTTGAGGCTTCAGCCTATTAGATCAATGTAACAGGTTCCCTGATCTCAGCCGGGGAACGCTGTTACTGGAGCCGAAGTGCGCGACTTCCACTTCCTGACTGCGCAGATGCAGTGGTCAAATTTGACCACAGCATCTGAAAGGGAAAATGTATGCGATCAGCCTTATGGGCCGCGGGTCTGGAGGCTATGGCACCTGCTACACGTGTGAGCGGGCGCCATGTTTGGGGACGGCGGAGATCCTTAAAGGGTTAAGTTATACATGCAAATCCTATTCAGTTATAATATTAATGCATTATATTGGAAATATGGTAATGGACATGTCCAGACCTGTTCGGACGCACTCAGGCTGATGTCAGCAGTAAGTGTATAAGGCAAGCTGGACAGATTATGATAAAGTGATCTGTTATAGTGCTATCAGTTTTGAAACTTAAGATGAATAAATGTGTTAACGGTCCAGACAATTTCTGCTACATATGTGGCAAATACACTACTTATGAATCTGACAAAGCGAGTGCGTCTTGCAGCTTGGGATGCATTTGTGCTAGTAGTGCAGAACTTCCTTGGAAACAGACGAGCTGCAAAAACATGGAGACCGGTTCCATAAAGATATTTCTACAATAGAGAACAGGTATCAAGGCCGCTGGAATCCCAACATGATGGGGGACCACTGCTGGCTTTTGCAACAGGAAAATATGACCGTTCACAAACGCTAAAGCAGATGCCTGAGGCACTTAACAGTACTGGGCCTTGCTCAAGTAAGACTTTTAAACTGAAAAACTAGACTTTTTTGAAATTTTGTTATTCCATTACATTTTCATACTCTGTTTACTATGGAAACTTTGATGTAGATCAGGTAATTGTTGGAGTAAAACTCATTCTGTTCAAAATTATTCAATGCTTTCCAAGTGCTTAATTCATTTAGGTATAATTATGCATTGCAAAAGTTCGTCACATCACACTAGAGGCACACCCCCATACATCGCATTGCTAATGATTCTTTCCTTCCACCTTTCATGCGTGCCGCTTTGAACTTGGCAGATGAACGAGAGGTGCGACGTCATCAGAGTGCCCCTTCCTTTCCACCAATAAGACGCACTGCCTCGATTGTAGTGCGTCTTATTGGTGGAAAGGAAGGGGCACTCTGATGACGTCGCACCTCTCGTTCATCTGCCAAGTTCAAAGCGGCACGCATGAAAGGTGGAAGGAAAGAATCATTAGCAATGCGATGTATGGGGGTGTGCCTCTAGTGGGATGTGCCTCATTTGTGGAGAGGAAGCGGCATCCGAATGACGTTGCACCTTTCGTCCACCTGTCAATTTTTGTGCGGCTTACATAATAGGTGGATATATTTGTCAATCTTAGAGGCACATTTTCACTGGTGGAACCAATGAACTGGGAGGGGATAGATAGTTTATTTAGCTAGGCGATTCATAGCGTGTCACGCTATTCCCCCAACTCCCCTGACGAAGCCGCCTCGCGGAGAAACATGTCGGGTGGGGTAGTGATAGTTCATGCATTTTAGGCAGGTTACAGTATAGGGCTGAAATTATAGCTACTAGGGTCGCAAGTTCTGTCCAGCTTTATAGATACTGAGTGCATGTCCGGAGGCATAGGTGTCAGATGGTGTGAATGAATGATGGATAAACCTTATCCACGTACAACAGGAGCCCCTACATAAAGGGCCCTTAGGGACAGGAGCACACCACAGTGTATCACACCTATTAGGCCTCTTTCAGACGGGCGTTGCGGGAAAATGTGCGGGTGCGTTGCGGGAACACCCAGGATTTTTCCGCATGAGTGCAAAACATTGTAATGCGTTTTGCACTCGCGTGAGAAAAATCGTGCATGTTTGGTACCCAAACCCGAACTGTCTGGGATCGGTGTTCTGTAGATTGTATTATTTTCCCTTATAACATGGTTTAAGGGAAAATAATAACATTCTGAATACAGAATGCATAGTAAAATAGCGCTGGAGGGGTTAAAAAAAAATATCTAAAAAACTCACCTTTAACTCACCTTAGTCCACTTGCTCGCGTAGCCGGCATCTACTTCTGATTTCATCTTAGCTTTGTGTAGCAACAGGACCTGTGGTGACGTCACTCCGGTCATCACATGATCCATCGCCATGGTAAAAGATCATGTGATGACCGGAGTGATGTCACCACAGGTCCTTTTCCAGCACACAGCACAGAAGACAGACAGAAGAGATGCCGGCTGCACGAGCAAGTGGATTAAGGTGAGTTAAATTATTATTATTTTTAACCCCTCCAGCGCTATGTTACTATGCATTCTGTATTCAGAATGCTATTATTTTCCCTTATAACCATGTTATAAGGGAAAATAATAACGATCGGGTCTCCATCCCGATCGTCTCCTAGCAATCGTGCGTGAAAATCGCACCGCATCCGCACTTGCTTGTGATTTTCACGCAACCCTATTCACTTCTATGGGGCCTGCGTTACGTGAAAAATGCAGAATATAGAGCATGCTGCGATTTTCACCCATTGCACAAGTGATGCGTGAAAATCACTGCTCATGTGAACAGACCCATAGAAATGAATGGGTCGGTATTCAGTGCGGATGCAATGCGTTCAACTCACGCATCGCACTCGCCCGTGTGAAAGGGGCCTTACACTTCCATCACTCTCTCAGTGGAGTCACAGTATCATGCACTTGATATTCAACAGAGTGCTAGCAATGGCTACAGAGTATTTGTGAGGTAATTGACCTCCCAAATAGAGTGCACAGCGAGTGACAGCGACCACATTATAACATATATATAGCATCTCACTCAAGTCTGGTAGTTTTAAATCGCCTTTCAGTAATGTCCTCTCTGAGTAAAAATTTTAAAAAGTAAACAATAAAGTTTTAACACACATATAGGACCCCTAAAAGGACTGTTTGGTCAGCTGACCGTGTTTTGATTTTGCTATAGTATCCTGAGGGCCCTATAGGGACAAAACCTGGTGTTTGCATTACTGCAGAGACACATATTATAGATAGGGGTTCTCTCTGCTCTTTCCAATACTTTAGAATTATTACCAGCTGAAGAACGCTTTTAAAGAACGATTTGGAGGCTCAGCTCTTTTTTTAAACCCCCGCTTATTAAGGGCATGGTGCAAAATAGGAGCCTCATCAAGCCACTCTTTTACAGGTACACGACTTGGAGCTTCGCTCCGTTGCGAGATATAGTATGTACGAAGTGGTGTGGGGGGGGGCATTCCCGACTTGGATGACGATGACTGTAACAATCTTTTAGGTCCTTCAGGTCCCCCCTTTAATTAGTGCTAGAGACAAGCTAGTGCAGGTCAAATTTATTCCTGGAAAAACGTGACATCAATGACGAAGATGCTAGAGAAACCCAAATCTAATATATAATCCTGTAATATAAGAACATCACCGTGATGAGCAAAGCACGCTTCAGATCCAAGGTCCAAAGTCGATTTGTTCAAAACTGAATGCATTAATATGGACAGCAGCTGTGGTTCAATAGTTAAAATCAATCAGTGGCGCTACAAAAAGTCGCCCTGGCGTTAGTTTTGCTATAATTTACTTCTGGTGAGGTGGTGACCCCATATCCAGGGGCAGACTGAGAGCTTATAGGCATCTGTCTGCAGATCTGTACCTATGACACCGGCTGACTTGTTACATGTGCGCTCGGCAGCTAAAGGCATCTGTGTGGGGGCTCATTCATACCTGAGCTATGGACCGCTGTTTGAGAGGGCACCGGCTGTGTGAATCCCGTATTGCGGTGCAGACCCGCTGACACTTGAATGGGTCCACAGTCCGCAAAATAATTCAAAAGATAGGACATGTTTTACCTCATGTGGAGGCACGGACACGGAAGTTCTTCCGAGTTTTTCTGTGGGCTTCCGATCCATGTCTCCGCACCACAAGAGATATCCATTGAAGGCAATGGGTTACTATCCACAGCACTGAGTTCACACGGCCGATGCCTGTGTTTTATGGACCGCTATTGGTAATGCCGGTTTCAGGTTCTGATCCCCAGTTCGTGACTGTCGGGATCAGAACCCTGTACAATGTAAGAATGGTAGCCCCCCCCCCCATGCCTCCTATGTGGACCATGCTTGATCAGATCCCCAATAAACTTCAGGATGGCCAAGTCGCAGCACATAATGTCAGCTGTAACATATCTAGCTGACAATCTGCTGTTACGGCCGACATTGGTGCTGGTACCAATGGCAACCGTTTAACTCGTTCCACTGTACGTTGGCAGCAGCCTGATTGTAACCATGGCAACCAAACACACAGGCACCCAGGCTTGCCATGGTATCTAAGCCTGACAGGTCCTGCCTGAGGCAGGAGCCTGATCACGCTTAGTGTAAGTGACAACACACTGCAATACACTGTACAGTGTATTGTACAGCCATCAGACCCACTGGATCTTCAAGAACCAAGTGAGTCTGGGTACAAAAAGGGTAAAAAAAAAAAAATATATATAACTTTATAATTGGTTAAAAATGAAAAAAATAAAATAAATACACTACACATGTATAGTATCACGGCGTCCGTAAAGACCTAATCTATAAAAGGATCATTTTACTTTTCCTGCAAAAATAAATAAATGAAAAACTATGATGGAATTGCAATTTTGCCCACCTCACTTCCCCCCAAAAAAGGTATAAAAAGTGATCAACAAAGTCGGCTGTACCCCAAAATAGTAACCAAAATCAAACCGCTGCCTTATCCTGCAAAAAATGAGCCTCTACATGAGACAATCGGCCAAAAAATAAAAAAAATATGGCTTTCAGAAAATGGAGACACAAAAACATGATTTTGTTTTTTCAAAAATGCTTTTATTGTGTAAAACCAAAATAAATAAAAAGTAGCTATAATAGGAATCGCTGCGTCTGTAACGACCCGCTCTATAAAATATCACATGAGCCACCCCTAAGGTGAACGCCATAAAAAAAATGTATACAATTTTATACAATTTATGATGTAAGGTGACAAAAAATTGCTATTTTTTGTCACCTTACATCAGAAATTGTATAAAAATCAAGCGATCAAAAAGTCCAATATAGTACCAATCAGTCACCTCATCCTGCAAAAAAAATCTGACCCTACATAAGACAATTGCAAAAATTAAAAAAATATGGCTTGCAGAAAATAAAGACAAAAACATGACTTTGTTTTAAAAAAATGCTTTATTATGTAAACTGAAAAAAAAGGTAAGTAGACATATTTGAAATTGTTGTTTCTGTAACAACCTGCTCTATAAAAATAGCACATGATCTAACCTGTCAGATAAACATTGTAAAAAGCATAAAATAAAAAAGGTGCCAAAACCCGGTGTAAGCCAAAATAATAGCAAAAAGACAGGCACTTTATCCCATGGTTTCCAAAATGGGGTAACTTTTTGATTGTTTCTACTGTAGGGTGCCATCAGGGGGGCTTCAACTGGAACATGGTGTCTAAAAACCAGTCCTGCAAAATCTGCCTTCCAAAAACCATACGGCGCTCCTTTTCTTCTGCGCCCTGCCGTGTGCCCGTACAGTAGTGTACGACCACATATGGGGTGTTTCTGTAGACCGCAGAATCAGGGTAATAGATATTGTTTTTTTTTAAATTAAAATGGAAAATCTGCCCAAAAAATAAAATTATGAAATTTCAAGGCACATTTAGCAAACTGGTGTAAAGTAGAACTGGCTTAATGACTGATCCTCCGGCCACCGTCTTCCCCGCTCCGTTCTCGGTGTAGGTGCGGATCCCAGAGGTGGGACCCGCACCTATCCTAGCAATATGCCCCCATTGTCTCAGATGGAAATACCCCTTTAAGGTGAAAAATTGCAATGATCTTAACCACCTCCGGACCGCCTAACGCAGATGTGCGGTCCGGAGGTGGCGGCCCTGCGCAGAGTCACGCATATACGCGTCATCTCGCGAGGGCCGGGATTTCCTGTGAACGCGCGCACACAGGCGCGCGCGCTCACAGGAACGGAAGGTAAGCGAGTGGATCTCCAGCCTGCCAGCAGCGATCGCTCGCTGGCAGGCTGGAGATCCGAATTTTTTAACCCCTAACAGGTATATTAGACGCTGTTTTCATAACAGCGTCTAATATACCTCCTACCTGGTCCTCTGGTGGTCCCTTTTGTTAGGATCGACCACCAGAGGACTCAGGTAGGTCAGTACAGTCCCACCAAACACCACACTACACTACACCCCCCCCCCCCGTCACTTATTAACCCCTTATAAACCCCTGATCACCCCATATAAACTCCCTGATCACCCCCCTGTCATTGATCACCGCCCTGTCATTGATCACCCCCCTGTCATTGATCACCCCCCTGTCAGGCTCCGTTCAGACGTCTGCATGATTTTTACGGATCCGATCCATGTATCCATGGATCCGTAAAAATCATGCGGACGTCTGAATGGAGCCTTACAGGGGGGTGATCAATGACAGGCGGGTGATCACCCATATACACTCCCTGATCACCCCCTGTCATTGATCACCCCCCTGTCAGGCTCCGTTCAGACGTCTGCATGATTTTTACGGATCCGATCCATGTATCCATGGATCCGTAAAAATCATGCGGACGTCTGAATGGAGCCTTACAGGGGGGGTGATCAGTGACAGGGGGGTGATCACCCTGATTACCCCCTGTCATTGATAACCCCCCTGTAAGGCTCCATTCAGACGTCCGCATGCGTTCTGTGGATCCGATCCATGTATCCATGGATCCGTAAAAAATCATGCGGATGTCTGAATGGAGCCTTACAGGGGGGGTGATCAGTGACAGGGGGGTGATCACCCTGATCACCCCCTGTCATTGATAACCCCCCTGTAAGGCTCCATTCAGACGTCCGCATGCGTTCTGTGGATCCGATCCATGGATCCGTAAAAAATCATGCGGACGTCTGAATGGAGCCTTACAGGGGGGGTGATCAGTGACAGGGGGGTGATCACCCTGATTACCCTGATCACCCCCTGTCATTGATAACCCCCCTGTAAGGCTCCATTCAGACGTCCGCATGCGTTCTGTGGATCCGATCCATGTATCCATGGATCCGTAAAAAATCATGCGGACGTCTGAATGGAGCCTTACAGGGGGGGTGATCAGTGACAGGGGGGTGATCACCCTGATTACCCTGATCACCCCCTGTCATTGATAACCCCTTTGTAAGGCTCCATTCAGACGTCCGCATGCGTTCTGTGGATCCGATCCATGTATCCATGGATCCGTAAAAAATCATGCGGATGTCTGAATGGAGCCTTACAGGGGGGGTGATCAGTGACAGGGGGGTGATCACCCTGATCACCCCCTGTCATTGATAACCCCCCTGTAAGGCTCCATTCAGACGTCCGCATGCGTTCTGTGGATCCGATCCATGTATCCATGGATCCGTAAAAAATCATGCGGACGTCTGAATGGAGCCTTACAGGGGGGGTGATCAGTGACAGGGGGGTGATCACCCTGATCACCCCCTGTCATTGATAACCCCCCTGTAAGGCTCCATTCAGACGTCCGCATGCGTTCTGTGGATCCGATCCATGGATCCGTAAAAAATCATGCGGACGTCTGAATGGAGCCTTACAGGGGGGGTGATCACCCTGATTACCCCCTGTCATTGATAACCCCCCTGTAAGGCTCCATTCAGACGTCCGCATGCGTTCTGTGGATCCGATCCATGTATCCATGGATCCGTAAAAAATCATGCGGATGTCTGAATGGAGCCTTACAGGGGGGGTGATCAGTGACAGGGGGGTGATCACCCTGATTACCCTGATCACCCCCTGTCATTGATAACCCCCCTGTAAGGCTCCATTCAGACGTCCGCATGCGTTCTGTGGATCCGATCCATGTATCCATGGATCCGTAAAAAATCATGCGGACGTCTGAATGGAGCCTTACAGGGGGGGTGATCAGTGACAGGGGGTGATCACCCTGATTACCCTGATCACCCCCTGTCATTGATAACCCCCCTGTAAGGCTCCATTCAGACGTCCGCATGCGTTCTGTGGATCCGATCCATGGATCCGTAAAAATCATGCGGACGTCTGAATGGAGCCTTACAGGGGGGGTGATCAATGACAGGGGGGTGATCAGGGAGTCTATATGGGTGATCACCCCCCTGTCATTGATCACTCCCCTGTCATTGATCACCCCCCTGTCATTGATCACCCCCCTGTCATTGATCACCCCCCTGTCATTGATCACCCCCCTGTCATTGATCACTCCCCCCCTGGTAAGGCTCCATTCAGCCATTTTTTTGGGCACAAGTTAGCGGACATTTTTTGTTTGTTTTTGTTTTTTCTTACAAAGTCTCATATTCCACTAACTTGTGTCAAAAAATAAAATCTCACATGGACGCACCATACCCCTCACGGAATCCAAATGCGTAAAATTTTTTAGACATTTATATTCCAGACTTCTTCTCACGCTTTAGGGCCCCTAAAAAGCCAGGGCAGTATAAATACCCCACATGTGACCCCATTTCGGAAAGAAGACACCCCAAGGTATTCCGTGAGGGGCATATTGAGTCCATGAAAGATTGAAATTTTTGTCCTAAGTTAGCGGAAAGTGAGACTTTGTGAGAAAAAAAAAATAAAAAATCAATATCCGCTAACTTATGCAAAAAAAAAAAAAAATTCTAGGAACTCGCCATGCCCCTCATTGAATACCTCGGGGTGTCTTCTTTCCAAAGTGGGGTCACATGTGGGGTATTTATACTGCCCTGGCTTTTTAGGGGCCCGAAAGTGTGAGAAGAAGTCTGGGATCCAAATGTCTAAAAATGCCCTCCTAAAAGGAATTTGGGGCCCTTTGCGCATCTAGGCTGCAAAAAAGTGTCACACATGTGGTATCGCCGTACTCAGGAGAAGTTGGGGAATGTGTTTTGGGGTGTCTTTCTACATATACCCATGCTGGGTGAGAGAAATATCTTGGTCAAATGCCAACTTTGTATAAAAAAATGGGAAAAGTTGTCTTTTGCCAAGATATTTCTCTCACCCAGCATGGGTATATGTAAAATGACACCCCAAAACACATTGCCCAACTTCTCCTGAGTACGGCGATACCAGATGTGTGACACTTTTTTGCAGCCAAGGTGGGCAAAGGGGCACCTTTCGGATTTCGCAGGCCATTTTTTACACATTTTGATTTCAAGGTACTTCTTACACATTTGGGCCCCTAAATTGCCAGGGCAGTATAACTACGCCACAAGTGACCCCATTTTGGAAAGAAGACACCCCAAGGTATTCCGTGGGGGGCACGGCGAGTTCCTAGAATTTTTTATTTTTTGTCACAATTTAGCGGAAAATGATGATTTTTCTTTTTTTTTCTTTTTTCCTTACAAAGTCTCATATTCCACTAACTTGCGACAAAAAATAAAAAATTCTAGGAACTCGCCATGCCCCTCACGGAATACCTTGGGGTGTCTTCTTTCCAAAATGGGGTCACTTGTGGCGTAGTTATACTGCCCTGGCAATTTAGGGGCCCAAATGTGTAAGAAGTACCTTGAAATCAAAATGTGTAAAAAATGGCCTGCGAAATCCGAAAGGTGCACTTTGGAATATGTGCCCCTTTGCCCACCTTGGCAGCAAAAAAGTGTGACACATCTGGTATCGCCGTACTCAGGAGAAGTTGGGCAATGTGTTTTGGGGTGTCATTTTACATATACCCATGCTGGGTGAGAAAAATATCTTGGTCAAATGCCAACTTTGTATAAAAAAATTGGAAAAGTTGTCTTTTGCCAAGATATTTCTCTCACCCAGCATGGGTATATGTAAAATGACAGCCCAAAACACATTCCCCAACTTCTCCTGAGTACGGCGATACCAGATGTGTCACACTTTTTTGATGCCAAGGTGGGCAAAGGGGCACATATTCCAAAGTGCACCTTTCGGATTTCACCGGTCATTTTTTACAGATTTTGATTGCAAAGTACTTCTCACACATTTGGGCCCCTAAATTGCCAGGGCAGTATAACTACGCCACAAGTGACCCCATTTTGGAAAGAAGACACCCCAAGGTATTCCGTGAGGGGCATGGCGAGTTCCTAGAATTTTTTATTTTTTGTCGCAAGTTAGTGGAATATGAGACTTTGTAAGGAAAAAAGAGAAAAAAAAAAAAATCATCATTTTCCGCTAACTTGTGACAAAAAATAAAAAATTCTAGGAACTCGCAGTGCCCCTCACGGAATACCTTAGGGTGTCTTCTTTCCAAAATGGGGTCACTTGTGGCGTAGTTATACTGCCCTGGCAATTTAGGGGCCCAAATGTGTGAGAAGAACTTTGCAATCAAAATGTGTAAAAAATGCCCTGCAAAATCCGAAAGGTGCACTTTGGAATATGTGCCCCTTTGCCCACCTTGGCTGCAAAAGTGTCACACATCTGGTATCGCCGTACTCAGGAGAAGTTGGGGAATGTGTTTTGGGGTGTCATTTTACATATACCCATGCTGGGTGAGAGAAATATCTTGGCAAAAGACAACTTTTCCCATTTTTTTATACAAAGTTGGCATTTGACCAAGATATTTTTCTCACCCAGCATGGGTATATGTAAAATGACACCCCAAAACACATTCCCCAACTTCTCCTGAGTACGGCGATACCAGATGTGTGACACTTTTTTGCTGCCAAGGTGGGCAAAGGGGCGCATATTCCAAAGTGCACCTTTCGGATTTCACCGGTCATTTCTTACACATTTTGATTGCAAAGTTCTTCTCACACATTTGGGCCCCTAAATTGCCAGGGCAGTATAACTACGCCACAAGTGACCCCATTTTGGAAAGAAGACACCCCAAGGTATTCTGTGAGGGGCATGGTGAGTTCCTAGAATTTTTTATTTTTTGTCGCAAGTTAGTGGAATATGAGACTTTGTAAGAAAAAAAAAAAAAAGAAAAAAACATCATCATTTTCCGCTAACTTGTGACAAAAAATAAAAAGTTCTATGAACTCACTATGCCCATCAGCGAATACCTTAGGGTGTCTACTTTCCGAAATGGGGTCATTTGTGGGGTTTTCTACTGTTTGGGCATTGTAGAACCTCAGGAAACATGACAGGTGCTCAGAAAATCAGAGCCGTTTCAAAAAGCGGAAATTCACATTTTTGTACCATAGTTTGTAAATGCTATAACTTTTACCAAACCATTTTTTTTTTTGCCCAAACATTTTTTTTTTATCAAAGACATGTAGAACAATAAATTTAGCGAAAAATTTATATATGGATGTCGTTTTTTTTGCAAAATTTCACAGCTGAAAGTGAAAAATGTCATTTTTTTGCAAAAAAATCGTTACATTTTGATTAATAACAAAAAAAGTAAAAATGTCAGCAGCAATAAAATACCACCAAATGAAAGCTCTATTAGTGAGAAGAAAAGGAGGTAAAATTCATTTGGGTGGTAAGTTGCATGACCGAGCGATAAACGGTGAAAGGAGTGTAGTGCCGAAGTGTAAAAAGTGGCCTGGTCATGAAGGGGGTTTCACCTAGCGGGGCTGAAGTGGTTAAAGGGGCTGTCTCATGTATCACTAGGATATGCCCCCATTGTCTTATAGGTGAGGGTCCCACCGCAAGTGCCCTCCATTCATTTTCTATGGGGCCGGTGAAAATAGTTGAGCCCTTAGAAGTGAATGGGAGTGGTGGCCGGTCATGCGCGATGCGCTCCCATTCACTTCTATGGGGAGACGGCTTGGTGGCCTCTGAGGAACCAAATACCACAGTGCAGCACAAAATACCACCCCCTTGTTGCAGTAGTCCACTGGATCACTGTCCTGAGGATGGCGATGCAGCCAGATCTGTAGCTGGCAGTGAGGAAATACCCCTGTAGGCTCTATGCTCAATTGTAATAAAATAAAGGGATGCGGTCCTGCCCCTCTGGCCATCACTGTGAGGTCAGCAGATGGGCCGCGTCCTCTCACAACAGCAACACGAGCGACGAAAACAACTCGTGACCGCTCACTGCCGTCTTCCAGAGTCCAGGGCCTAGGTACAGGCATGACTAATCGTGCGCCTGGCGGGCTTCAAAAAGGATGCGGCCGGCGATCGATTGCTTCTGCCTGCAGCCTGGAGCGAGGGTTATATGACAGGCGGCGGGCAGTAGGTTCAGGAGACTGACAGTGCGGACTCCTAGAAGGAAGCGGCTCCTCCGCCGGCACACAGCACGCTTCTCCGTTACCGGGCACTATGCGGAGGCCGACATGTCTGTTGGAGTAGGGTTGTCGAGCCTCGCTGTTGTCTTCTTGCTATGGTTACCTGCCGCTTCCAGCGCTCCATCCTGCTCCAGCCATGGGTGCACCCCGGGGCCACCTGTGGTGCTCGGTAAGTACGTCGTGCGGCGACCTACCGGCAACTCTGCTAGGGCCCCTTGTTTATGCCAGGACATGTGTATTTTTGTGTGTTTTAGGAGTAAAGATAGTATAAAAGGGGCGGGCATTGCCCATAGGGTGCAATATGAAAGGTGCGGGCATTGCCCATAGGGTGCAGTATGAAAGGGGCGGGCATTGCCCATAGGGTGAAATACAAGAGTACAGATAGTATAAAAGGGGCGGGCATTGCCCATAGGGTGCAATATAAGAGTACAGATGGTATAAAAGGGGCGGGCATTGCCCATAGGGTGCAATATAAGAGTACAGATGGTATAAAAGGGGCGGGCATTGCCCATAGGGTGCAATATAAGAGTACAGATGGTATAAAAGGGGCGGGCATTGCCCATAGGGTGCAATATAAGAGTACAGATGGTATAAAAGGGGCGGGCATTGCCCATAGGGTGCAATACAAGAGTACAGATGGTATAAAAGGGGCGGGCATTGCCCATAGGGTGCAATACAAGAGGAAAGATGGTATAAAAGGGGCGGGCATTGCCCATAGGGTGCAATATAAGAGTACAGATGGTATAAAAGGGGCGGGCATTGCCCATAGGGTGCAATACAAGAGGAAAGATGGTATAAAAGGGGCGGGCATTGCCCATAGGGTGCAATACAAGAGGAAAGATGGTATAAAAGGGGCGGGCATTGCCCATAGGGTGCAATACAAGAGGAAAGATGGTATAAAAGGTGCAGGCATTGCCCATAGGGTGCAATACAAGAGGAAAGATGGTATAAAAGGTGCAGGCATTGCCCATAGTGTGCAATACAAGAGGAAAGATGGTATAAAAGGTGCAGGCATTGCCCATAGGGTGCAATACAAGAGGAAAGATGGTATAAAAGGTGCAGGCATTGCCCATAGGGTGCAATACAAGAGGAAAGATGGTATAAAAGGTGCAGGCATTACCCATAGGGTGCAATACAAGAGTAAAGATAGTATAAAAGGGGCGGGCATTGCCCATAGGGTGCAGTATAAAAGGGGCGGGCATTGCCCATAGGGTGCAATATACAGTCCCGGTAAGCCTGCTCCCCATATGACATGAAGGTCCAGTTTATGGAAATTTCTAGAAAAGAACACAACCTTCCTCTTCAGTCCTCAAAACCTGTCATTGGTCTGTGGACTGAGGTCCTATTTTTCTATGAACACTTCTCCCTGATAATTGTGGACCACCCTGCGGTGCGGTGGGTACGGTGTAGAGGTCGCGGCAGGCTGTGATTAAACTAATAGGGATCGCCCTGTTTAGTAGATTTGCCGCATGGTATTGCCGATGCCGCGTGGCCATTATAATACCGACTGCTCGGTCCTAATTGGTTTAATTAGACCCTTTGCGGCCGTGTGGTCCTCGCCACAGCATGGGCGCAGTACAGCTCTGCGCGGTTGTGTCACAGATAATTGGCAGCTGCCCACTTGTTGGCTGATTTCTATATATTTCATCTAGAAGATGCCCGATTATTGGCAGCACATCTTCCTGTGTAATCGGCAGAACTGAACACTGTGGAAATGATTCCTCCTCCATTCAGTTTGCATTGGCCTGTGTGATAGACCAAGGCAAACGAGCACTGATCAGCGCATGATCGGGGGCCCCAGAGATGACTAGAATGGGGTCTTGTGTCCCCCCCCCCCCCCCCCCCCCCCCCCCTTGAACGGCGCAGCTCACACACAGCCTTGTCCTCCGCTCCATCTCCATTCAGCTCCATAGGATGCCGGAGACGGCTGAGCGCTTGTGGTCACCCCTGTACAGCCACCACGTCTGATGGACACTATGGGCCCCCCTTCTAGTGATCAGCTGTGGCCCCAGTGGTTGGACCTCCGCTGCACAACAGCTCCTGCAGACCGCTGATCAGATATTGATGACCTGTGTTAATAGGGTATCCGTATGACACCAAGAAAACCCCTTTAAATCTACCTAAAAAGTTTCTTTCGATTTCATCCTGTACTCTGGCTGTTCAGACTGCTGGATTCCAGAGAGCAGTGCATTGTGGGAACTGATGTCACATGGGTCACTGTAGGTCACATGTCAGAGGCTGAATAGAGCTCAACCCCGTCTGTTCCTAGAGAGACCGGCAGAACTGGGAGCTCTTGTGTTAGTAGAGGACATCAGCCGGAAATACAGTAAAGCACGATACTTAAAGGGGTTGTCTCACTTCAGTAAGTTGCATTTATCATGTAGAGAAAGTGAATACAAGGCACTTACTTGTGATTGTCCATATTGTCTCCTTTGCTGGCTGGATTCATTTTTTCCATCACATTATACACTGCTCGTTTCCATGGTTACAGACCACCCTGCAATCTATCAGTGGTGGTTGTGCTTGCACAGTATAGGAAAACGCATCAGCCTCTCTGGCCGGAACCATGGGAGCGCACATAGGCTAGTGCTTTTTTCCATATTGTACAAGCACGACCACCACCGATGGATTGCAGGGTGGTCTGAAACCATGGAAACGAGCAATGTATAATATGATAAAAAAGAATCCAGCCAGCAAAGGAAGCAATATAGACAATCACAATACATTAGTAAGTGCCTTGTATTAACTTTCTCTACATGATAAATGCCACTTACTGAAGTGACACAACCCTTTTAAGAAGCCCGGCGTTTGTGAACGTAGAATCTGACGTCTATAGTCTCTCCTGGCGTGTGCCGCATGGTGCTCGTATAAAGCAGAGGAGGCCAAAGCCCATGCTGTCTGCTGTATACCGAGGGGGGGGGGATTTATCATAGTCCAGTGTTTTATGCCGGTCTGTGATACCCGACAAGGCGCATCCTCCGGCAGTCCATGCGCCTGAACAGGAATGTATGCCAGCTCAGAGTTGCCGTAGATTTGTGTCTTTGACGCCAGAAAAAGGGCATACATGAGATAAGTGCCTGGCCTGACCGCACTTTTCCGGAGATTTAAGCGCAATAACCTTTTAAAAGTTGCAAACGCCAGTCTCACTAGCGCCACCTTCTGGAAGTGCCTGCCTGTGAGTCAAAGTCCAGTTTGCCTTGTAGATGACGAGGGTCATTGGGGCAGGCCCTGACTTTCTGGTCAGTGAGACTCCACTGCAGGGGCTGCCGCAGTGATTCAGCTCTCTGCCACCTTCCATGCACAACACTGCCGGGCCGCCTGCTGTGGCACCGTTCCTTTCTGTGCCAAGTGACAGCAGTTTATGTGAGTGGAGTAGCCCTCTAAATGTATCACAGCTGTGACTCGCAGATGGTGAACACAACATTAAAGGGATAGTTCCATCTAGGACATTTATCACATCAGTAGGATATGTCCCCTCTGGGACCTGCTCCTATCTCAAGGACAAGGTCCTGCTGTGAACAGAGACCACACCGGGCACGCAGTGTCTTCTCCAGTCACTGCTATGGGACTGTTTGAACATAAACAAGTGAGTGCGCTCAGCTATTTTTGCAGGTCCCATAGCAGTGACTGGAGAGGACACTGCACATGTGCAGCCACCCCTCCATTCACCGCACTGGGACTTCTGAGAGTGGTCAATCCAGTGCTCGGCTCTTTTCAGGATCCCTATAGTATGAATGGAAGGGACTGTTCCAGCTAAGGTGTCCAATGCCCCAGACGAGCTTGAAAAAGGGGCATCAAACTATGACCCCCACTCACATTGAGGTAGGTTCATGTCCCATCTCTGGGACCCACTTCTATCAGACATTTATGGCCTATCCTATCCTCTCCCTGATGGGAATACTGATTTAAACTCTCTTAAAGGGCATCTGTCAGCAGATCTGTCCCTATGACACTGGCTGACCTGTTACATGTGCGCTTGGCAGCTGAAGGCATCCGTGTTGATCCCATGTTCATATGTGTCCGCATTGCTGAGAAAAATTATGTTTTAGTATATGCAAATGAGCCTCTAAGAGCAAAGGAGGCGTAGCCATTACACCTAGAGGCCCTGCTATCTACAACTGCTGCACCCTCTCTGCTCTAATGGACAGGGCCGGGCAGGGGTGACATTTGCACTGCCTAGCCAAGTCAAAGTGGAGAGGGCGCGGCAGTTGCAGAGAGCTGACCCTCTAGGTGTAATGACAACGCCCCCGTTGCTCCTAGAGGCTCATTTGCATGTACTAAAACAGCAATTTTCTCCGCAATGCGGGCACATATGCACTAGTGTTTAAATTATGCTTAAATGGTGCTGAAGCAAATGTAAGTGCGGCTAGTTAGGGGGGCTTGTGGGTACCTGCACAATGCGTGGACTAGACATATGGATTGAAGGTGTGTAAGCGCACATCTAACAGGGCAGCCTATTTTCATGGGTACAGATCTGCTGACAGATGCCCTTTAGAGCACCCATGCCCGTAGATTTAGTCTGATGCGTGATGAAACCTATGGAGAGGATGTGACTGGCGGTTCTGGCAGGCTGCAGTTCTAAGCAAGTCAGTGACGGCATACATTACGGAAGTGCCACAGAAGGTGATCTTGCGTAAAGCTTCCTATTTTGACTTTAGACTTTTAGATGTAAATCCTTGACGCTGGGATTGCACTGCGGTCGTCCATATGACTGTCAATGAGAGGCACGTGCCACTGTATCTAACGCTTCCTGAGGTGGGGTCTGCAGTGACCTGCGGTTCACGTTCACCTCGTGTCCCTTCACCTACAATATGCTGACTGCTGGTCCGTATGGTGAGATTACTTCCAATGCACTGAGCATGTGACCAACCTAAGGCCGAACCGTTTTTTTTTTTTTGTTTTTTTTTTTAATGATTGCACATGGACACACTCATTTTTGTAGGTCCACAAAAAAAGAAAAAAAAAGAGCACACAGAATTTATCTATATGCTGTCCGCATCCGCAAACTACAGAACTTGTCCCATATTTCAGACAAGAATAGTAATGAGTGAGAAAAATTGAAGGCGTCCATATTTTGCGGATCCGTGGTTCGAAGACCGTAATACATACACAGTTGTGCACATGAGCCCTATAAAAGGAGTCGGCGATCATTCAAACTGGCTGCTGATGCGAAAGCCACAAGAAGTGACGGATTTGCAGTAATAACACACGGGATGGTTTCGTTTCAAGTAAATAGTTGTCAGCTGGCACAGAGTAAAGCTCCAAGGCTGATGCCCGTTCTTCCCCTGCCTGATATGTGACATGTGCTGCGGGAGTGCGTGTGAACACAGAGTCCCTTGAGTGTCATTAGATCCGTGTGTCTGTGGCGTGCTTGGCTTTTTACATGCCAGTTGATATCAAAGCCCCTTTTCAGGGGGTTATCCAGGACTTATTAACTTAAGAACCCAGCCTGAATGGACCCCCTGAATGGACCTCCTGCACAGAAGCTTAGTAACTACCCAACGGCATTTCGCGCTGGACAGTCGGGGGCTCTAAAGTGTTTGTCCCTTGGCACCCCTTTTGAAAAACATAGGGAGGGGTCTGACTTGTGGTTCCCACCAAGTCTCTGTTCTCTGCAGCAAATAAAGCTGAGCGAACGAGGGCATGGCAGATGGCTCAAGTAGCTGAACCTACAGCTCAGACCCTCACTGATATATTTCTGATTTGCAAATGATCAAAGTGTGTGTGTGTGTGTGTAAAATATATATTTTCAAGATAACCACTTTAATTGAGTGTGGATGGTGTGTGCTGCGATTGTTCTCTGTGGTGATCCCTGAGGAAAATCGCTCATTAATTAAATCCTTTTTTTTATTTTTATTTTTTTTTTCTTCTTAAACCTTGTGGTCAGAAAGTCTTGTGTCTTTGTACCATAGCAGTAACTTGATTTGAAAGACACATACAACAATAGGAAAGGCATTTTAAAGGGCATCTGTCAGCAGATTTGTATGACACTGGCTGACCTGTTACATGTCCGCTTGGCAGCTGAACACATATATGTTGATTCCATGTTCATATGTGTCCGTGTTGCTGAGAAAAATGGTGTTTTAATATATGCAAATGAGCCTCTAGGAGCAACGGGGGCGTAGCCATTACACCTAGAGGCTCCGCTCTGTCTCTGCAACTACCACACGCTCTCTCTTTGACAGGACCAGGCTGTGAAAACATAATCATGTCTGGTCCTGTCAAAGGGCTGAGGGCATGGTAGTTGCAGAGAAATTTTATTATTATTATTATTATTATTATTATTATTTTCTTGTATTTCTAGTCCCGGGTGACTTGGGAAACCAGCTGGAAGTCAAACTGGATAAACCATCAGTTGTACATTACATGTGCTCTAAGAAGACCGATTACTACTTCACTCTGTGGCTGAACCTGGAGCTTCTGCTGCCCATAGTCATTGACTGCTGGATAGACAATATAAGGTGGGAACAAAGAAGTAACTGTTCCGGGATTGCAATGTGTTTTCTTCCTGGATCGGAGTGCACATTACAGTATAAAGGCTAATGAATTATCTACAAGTTTCCAATATGCTTCCATTAGCAAAATCGCTCCTTCTGCAAGTTAGAGCAGTAAGTTGTTTAGGGAAAGGTAGGTGCAGGGGACTTTATGATATCATGAGGAATTGCTGCATATACAGTTCCCCACTATAGTCATTAGGGGTTCTCTCACTTTAGTAAATGACATTTATCATGTAGAGAAAATGAAGGCACTTACTAATGTATTTGCCCATATTGCCTCCTTTGCTGGCAATTTGGACAATCACAATACATTAGTAAGTGCCTTGTATTCACTTTATCTACATGATAAATGCCATTTGCTGAAGAGAGAACCCCCTTTAAAGGCTTATTCCCACCTGCACCCGTGTCTAGAACAACGTCTCTTCATTCATATACTGTATATTGGAGTTAAATAAACCACTGACTACTCCCTGCCTGCACGTGGCACTGTTCAGTGGACAGCAGAGGTGGATACCATACCTAGCAAGCATTTTTGTGGATATGCTGTCTTATCAAGACGACTCTAGTCTGTCCTATTAGTGACCCACCCCTCCATAGGGACAGAGGAGCTGCAGTTAAGCCTGTATTTTACCGGGTAGATAATCGCTAACAAGTGTTTGTATGAACGCTCGTTAGCAATGATCTGGCAGTTTAATACTGCCGCCGATTACTCGCATGCTTAAAAAACATAATTTGCTTGCGGCAGATCGTGCTGGCTAATCATGATTTGCTGCCAGTAAACAACCAGTCAGTATGGAGATGAGTGATGGCATTAGTGATTGCTCCTGCCCATACTGTAGAGCAGATCGCTGCATGTAAGCATCACTCTCCTCCACTTCCCTCCCGACAGTCATCTGCCTGATCACCTGAGTCACTACTAGCCTTACACACAGGCACAGGCAAACTACACCAAACTTCTCCTGGATGCTCGTAGGATAAAGGACCTGTGATGACATCATCATTATCATGTGACCAGTAATATATGGATATTACTGGTCACATGGCCATGGCGCCATGCCAGATCCTTTATTCTACGAGCATCCAGCACGTGAGTCCAATTAGGCCACAGTGAACGTGAGCAGGCAGCATGGGCCCTGGCACTTCTGTTCTCCTCCGACACACCCCCTCCCCCCACCTAAGGCTGCTCAGTGCTTTCACTGGTGGCCGGCCACGTCGCAGTGAGGAGTGAGGGACGGTCTCCTTTCTTCTCCTCTGACACAGACAGTGTGCAATTGAAAAACTGACACTGTCGGTATTGAACTGAACCTGGCATCAAAGTATAAAAATTTCAATACCCGGTGCAACCCTAATAGTAACAGGGAGTGTCATTCGGCTGTATGTTATCGGACACAATAACTCATTACTGATCTGGTAATGTCATACTGGTATATTTTATGCATTAAGAGTAACTTGACAATTCCCCCTCCTTTTTCTTAGGTTGGTTTTCAACACGACCACCAGAAGAACTGCTTCTCCTGAAGGAGTCGACGTAAGGGTCCCAGGCTTTGGCCAGACGTACTCGTTGGAGTTTCTGGATCCTAGCAAAAGGAGTGTAGGTAAATAATGATGATCCCTGCTTTATGTTTTAACACATACCTTTGGACCCCTCAAGAGCTGACCTCCTAACTGTGTGTTCTGCATGATTGAGAACAATGTGGACTTTTCACCCATTTATGGCAACCTGTAGACCTTTTCATGGCCACCACACTGCAGCTGTTTGCTCTTCATTTTGTGGCTAAGCTGTTTGACTTACTAAAGGTCATCTCTACAGGAGCAACCCTATTAAAGCAGCCATAATGCTTGGCAGGTCTGACCCTGCTGATCAAAAACAAACCTTTCCAGGACGTCCTCCATGACAGCACATGGGAGGATGTCTAATCCAATCACTGTTGGGACAGGAAGTGAAACAGATTAAAAGCCCCCCCCCATCCCTCCAATCTCCAGTGTCTTCCTGTCCCTACTGGGATGAGGGTGAAGCAGGTTATCGTTTTAAGAATCGGGTGCTTACCTAGGCACCAGGGGGCCAGGTCGGGTCGGGGGTTCCGGTACTCCCCTCTCAGGCCAGGTCGGGCGGCGTCCCGTACGGCCCCGCTAGCTCCCCCTCCGGGGGTTCTCTAGCTTGTCCCGACCTGCCTGGGACGGCGGCAGGCGGGACGCTGATGCCGCTTCTCCTCCGGGAGCTCTCGGCTCAGCGGCGCGCTCCCAACGGCGTCGTCGTCGCATCATGACGTCACTTCCGGGTCAGCCGGAAACAAGATGGCGGCGCCCAGCACAAGCGCTGGAGGCCTGGAAGCCCGGCCTCGCGCTCAGGGGTTGACTCCCTCCCCCCGGGGGGGTTGAGTTCCCCTTATAAGAACGGAGCAGCGCGGCAGCAGAGGTGGAGGTAAGCCCCAGTGGGGAAGTTGTGAGCGGCTGTGTGTTTGCTTAGCCACCATGGAGCCCCAAGCGTCAGCCAAATCTGAGATTGCGTCTGACCCCTCTGCTGCAGCTCATGTAAGTGTCTTTGTCCTTATACCCTGGTGTACTCTCCCCAGTCATTGAGCGCGGTTTCTCGGATTTTTTCTAGGATAAAAAGAGTTCTGGGCAGTCGTCTTCTCAGGACCCCAGAAGGAAACCGAGAAAGTGTGCAACTTGTGGGGAAAAGATGCATATATCTTACAAGAAGCAGCTATGTGCCGATTGCATTGCCAGGTTAATGAAGGAGGAGCAGCCGTCCTTTCTCACAGAACTTAGGAATATCGTTCGTGAAGAAGTACAGGCTACGGTTTCTTCCCTAAACCCTCCGCCACCTCCTTCTCAACCTGACTCCCCTCCCCCAAAAAGAAGGAGGACTCAGGAGGACTCTGATTCTGATAATCAGGAAGTCTCGGACGGAGAGATTGAAGACGACACCATCTCTGCTTCCGGCTCTTCAGACCACCCTAAAAGATTTTTATTTTCTACTGAGGACTTAGACGCCCTCCTCCATGCGGTTAGAGATACCATGCAAGTAGAGGAAGCTAGCCCTCCCATATCCGTTCAGGACGAGATGTTTGGGGGGTTAGGGGCAAAAAAGACTCGCCTATTCCCAGTAAACTCCCATCTGAAGGAGATAATTCTGGAGGAATGGAAGGAGGCCGAAAAGAAGCTAGTTATGCCTAGGGAATTTAAAAATCGGCTGATTTTTAATCCTGAGGATACTAAACTATGGGACGAAGTTCCCAGGATAGACATTCAGGTGGCGAAGGTCACAAAGAAGACCACCATCCCCTTCGAAGATTCCTCAAACTTAAAAGACCCTATGGATAGGAAGGCGGAGGGGCTACTTAAGAAGGCCTGGGAGTGTTCATCTGCTCTTATTAACGCCAACATTACTGCCACCTCGGTAGCCAGGTCTATGGGGTTATGGCTGAATCAGCTAGAGAACCACCTTAGACTAAAAACCCCAAGGGAAGACATTCTAGAATCTATTCCCCTTCTTAAGATGGCTACGGCCTACCTGGCGGACTCCTCGGCCGAATCCATCAGGATTTCAGCTAGAAACAGCACCCTGGCGAATTCGGCTAGAAGGGCCCTTTGGCTAAGAAGTTGGTCAGGGGATGTAGCGTCAAAGAATAAACTTTGTTCAATCCCTTTCTCAGGTTCACATGTGTTTGGCCCTGTCCTAGATACAATCCTTGAGAGTGCCGCGGACAGAAAAAAGGGCTTTCCGGAAGAGAGGTCTAAGAAGACTCAGTCCTTTCGGAGGGATTCAGGCCAGGGTCAGTCACAGAATTTTCCAGGTAGAGGGAAAGGCAAATCGGGCAGGTGGAGCTACCCCAAAGGTGGGAAGGGGAGGGGGTTCCTTCTCAAACCCAACACTTCCTCTTACCAGAGTAAATGACGCCAGACCTGTGGGGGGGAGACTTCGGTTCTTCAGTCATCAGTGGCCTTTAGTAACTCAGAACCCCTGGGTACTTCAGACGGTTCGAGAGGGGTACAAGATAGAGTTCCGTCGTCCTCCCCCTCAGAGATTCTGTGTTACCACTCCCCAGTCTCCGTCTCTAAAGAACCAGATGGTTCAGGACTTGGAGAAACTTTGCGCAATGGAAGCAATAGTTCCTGTTCCAAGACCCCAACAGGGCAGAGGCCACTACTCCAAACTGTTCTGGGTAAAAAAACCAGACGGTTCACTAAGAACTATCATAAACCTGAAGTTCCTGAACAATTGGATCCAATATTTCAGATTCAAGATGGAGTCAATACGTTCAACGGTTCCACTGATTCCAGCAGGGGCATTGATGTGCACCATCGATCTCAAAGATGCCTACTATCATGTCCCCATTCATCCAAGCCATCATCAGTTCCTCAGGTTCGCGGTGACGTTAGATGGCATAGTGCATCACTTCCAGTTCCAATGTCTTCCATTTGGGATTTCAAGTGCCCCACGCATCTTTACGAAACTAATAGTAGAGATAATGGCGTTCCTGAGACAACAGGGAATAACAATAGTCCCGTACTTAGACGACTTCCTCCTGACAGCATCCTCAGAGGTCCTTCTGCGGAACCATCTGCAGACGACGTTACGGGTTCTACAGGACTTAGGCTGGATTATCAACCTAGAGAAATCAGATCTTTGCATGAGCGAAAGGAAGATCTTTCTAGGCACCCTTCTGGACTCCCAGAGACAGATGTCCTTCCTTCCAGGTTCAAAACGCGACGCTTTCATAGAAGAAATATCCTCCTTCCAAAGGAAAAACCTCTGCTCCATCAGAGAGGCTATGCGGATACTAGGCCTGATGACATCCTGTATACAGATGGTCCAGTGGGCCCAGATCCACTCAAGGCCACTTCAGGGTCTAGTCCTCACCAAGTGGGACAAAGACCAGAGGTCTCTAGACAGGAAGATCAGGATCCCAATGTCCATAAAGGAGTCCTTGAACTGGTGGATAACTCCCGACAACCTACAGAGAGGGGTTCACTGGTTGAGAAGACCTTGTTTGACGGTGGTGACCGATGCCAGCATGACCGGCTGGGGTTCACACATAGAAGATCATCTCTTTCAGGGTTCATGGTCCCTGGCAGAGAGTCAGCGCTCCTCAAACGTAAGAGAATTAATGGCGGTACTAAGGTCTCTCCAAGCAGCAGAACTTCTCTTAAAAGGGAACCACGTTCAAGTTCTGTCAGACAATATAACTACAGTCTGCTATATAAGGCATCAAGGGGGAACTCAGAACCCAGGCCTTCAGGAGGTCGCAGAAAAAATCTTCCTTTGGGCACAGGAAAATATCCTATCTATCTCAGCCCTCCATATCAGAGGGAAGGACAATGTTACAGCAGACTACCTGAGCAGAAGAAGATTCCATCCGGGAGAATGGATGCTGAACAGGCAAGTCTTTCACCAGATCTGCAGGAAATGGGGGTACCCCCAGGTGGATCTCCTAGCCTCCAAGGAAAACGCCCAGGCGTCTCAGTTCTTTTCCCTAGATCCCAGCGGGGATCCTCTGGGGATAGATGCCATGTCAAAATCATGGGACATGGATCTAGCTTACGCCTTCCCGCCAATCCCGCTTATCCCGGCCACCTTGAGGAAGATCAGCGAGAGCTCGGGGAAGTTCATTTTCATAGGCCCAGCCTGGCCGAAGAGGAGCTGGTATCCCCTGTTAGACAGGCTAAAGGTAGAAGAACCAATATCCCTCCCTCTGCAGCCGGACCTTCTCACTCAGGGGTCCCTTCTCCACCCGGATCTGGAAAAGTGGAATCTGAAAGCCTGGATCCTGAAAGGAGAATGCTGAGCAGGCAGGGCTTGTCACATGCTGTAATCTCCACACTACAAAAAAGTAGGAAACCAGTTACAAATGCTATATATAGGAAGATCTGGAACAGATTTAATTCCTGGTTGGCTGATATACATCCATCCAGATCAACTCCTTCCATCGCGCAGATTCTTGACTTCCTACAGAGAGGCTTTGACCTAGGGCTACGCCCTAGCACGATCAAGGTGCAGATATCTGCCTTATCATCCTTCCTGGACTACCCACTAGCAGAACATCGTTGGATAAAGAGGTTCGTAAAGGCTATATCCAGACTAAAACCCACTCTGAGACAGACTGTTCCTCCTTGGGACTTATCTATAGTTCTAGATGCCCTCTGTAAGATGCCCTTTGAACCCTTGGACACCATTCCATTAAAATTGCTCTCCTGGAAGACGGCCTTCTTGGTAGCCATCACTTCAGCACGCAGAATTGGTGAACTTCAGGCCTTATCCATGAAGGAACCTTTCTTAAGAGTCTGCCCGGATCGAATAATTCTTCAGTTAGACCCAGCGTTCCTCCCTAAAGTCGTCTCTACTTTCCATAGGGAACAAGAAATATTCTTACCTTCTTTTTACGCCTCTCCTAGAGATCCGGAAGAGGAGAAATTCCATTGCCTGGACGTCCGTCGGGCAGTCCTTGAATACCTTCGCCGAACAGATCCTGATAGGAAGGACTCAAACCTCTTTGTACAATTTGGTAGAGCAGGAAGAGGGAAGAAAGTGACTAGAAGGACTCTGACACAGTGGATCAAGTCAACAATTGTGGAAGCATATCGTCTTCAGGATAGTCCCTGTCCTATCTCTATCAGAGCACATTCTACTAGGGCAGTCGCAGCTTCCTGGGCGGAGAAGGCGAACACCTCTATAGATCAGATTTGTCAGGCAGCCACCTGGACAAGTTATAACACCTTTTGTAAACATTACAGGTTGAACCTACCGTCCAATCGTCAGCTTTCCTTTGGGCGTAAGGTTCTACAGGCTGTGGTCCCTCCCTGATGGCTAAGTTGGTAACTCTCCCATGTGCTGTCATGGAGGACGTCCTGGAAATCGGTAGTTAGTCTTACCGGTAACGTTCTTTCCAGGAGTCCAACATGACAGCACTACTAATTCCCTCCCTATTATGTGATTCAGTGTGATGTTAACATTGCTTATCATATTAGTAATAAAATTGTGTTGCATCCATCCGGTGTAGTAATTTAGAAGACACTGGAGATTGGAGGGATGGGGGGGGCTTTTAATCTGTTTCACTTCCTGTCCCAACAGTGATTGGATTAGACATCCTCCCATGTGCTGTCATGTTGGACTCCTGGAAAGAACGTTACCGGTAAGACTAACTACCGATTTCTTCCCCCGAATCATTGCTGCATTTAAGAGAAATAAGCGTTGGCCTGGCCTTGTCCGTCAAGTGTAGGGAGGAGGGTCCATTGAAGCAGAGGAGCTAGGCTGTACAGATTTGCCCTCAGGGCACTTCAGTGCTAATTTTAGAACACTGATTTCTCAAAGTCAGCAACAGAGCAGAAAGGTAGATATTTTTTTTAGTATCCGTCATTCTACTATTGTTTCATATAACCAGCTACTCATGAGGATCCACGCAGGCAAGCACTCGTATGGCAGATACACTTACGTTTTAGACTCCGGTCTTAATAAAGACCCTAAGCTGGCGGTGGATCTGCCAAAGTTTATGAAGAGGCGCCGGCCTCTCCATAACTTTGGCACATCCAGCAACAGTTCCAAATGTAAGACAGCTTCGTTGCTGTCTTACATTTAGACTTTTTTTTTTTTTTTTTTTTTTCTGAACCTGAAACAGGCGTAGAAAATGGTAAATGAGGCTAGCCCGTCCCCTTCCACACCCACAATTTTAGACCTGGCATCAGCAGTATGAAGTTACAGATGGCGGCGCAACTAGTGCATCTGTGCCTGAAATACGCCTAATTTAGGCATATTTCTGCATAGTAAATGACCCCCTTTGTGATTCTATAGTTATAGGGGCACTTTTATTAAGACCAGCGTTTTAGATGCTGGTCTTAAAGAGGACCTCGTCGCCTCTCCTGACATGTCTGTTTTAATAGCTTCATGCATTCTCCGTGTAATAACAATTCTGGAGCATCTGTTCTTATGTCTGTATGTTGTGCAATTCCTTTATTTCTACTAGAAGTTATGAATGAATTGCTATTATCCTTCAGTAAGGGTACAGAGGGGGGGTAACCAGTTGGGGGTGTGAACCTGCACAGTCTGAAAATGGCAGCACTGATTGGATAGTGTGTGTCTAGGCACAGACCCCCTCCCCTCTGTACCCTTACTGCAGACTGCTAGCAATTCATTCATAACTTCTAGTAGAAATAATAAAGGAACGGCACAACATACAGACATAAGAATAGATGCTCCAGAATTATTACTTGGGGAGTGCATGAAGCTATTAAAACGGACATGTCAGCAATGATGACAGCTCCTCTTTAATAAAGGCCCATACTGTAGCTGGCGGTGGATCTGCCGGAGTTGTGAAGCAGCACCGACCTCTACATATCTTCAGCGGATCCTGCACCATTTCTAAATGTAAGACGGCTTCCGAGGTTTCTTACATTAAGACCTTTTTCTACGTCGGAAACTGGGTGTAGAATATGGTAAATGAGATGGGCCTACCAGTTCTTCCGCACCCACTTATTTAGACATGGCTTAAGCAGGGCGAGGTCACAGATTGCGGCGCGACTTACAGTTGCGCTGCAATCTGTGTCTGAAATATGCCTAATATAGGCGTATTTCAGCTTAATAAATCACCGCCATAGTGACTGTGATCCTATATAGATATAGTGGTTATATATAGCTTTGAGCCTATATAGAAATGGGGCATTGTGCGCTGCCTACCTGATTTTTCCAGATCTACTTAAAGTATATTGATCCTTTAAAGTTCTATACGCTTGTAATTTGCATACAGCCTACTATGGAGGTTTATATGGACAGTCAGGTGAGTCCAGATCATTAGTGGTTGTGCAGCACTATGTAGTCAGCAATAGTCACTGTTAATTGATTGATCACTGAAGATGACTGCAGGTTGAGGACTGCCTCCAACGTAACACTTGTGTTTGAGGCGCTGAACGTCCTGCACCCATGATGGCTCTAGTAACATGTCTGACATCCAGCGGCTTCTCCTGCCTGTGGCCTTGTGGTTTAGTCGAATATATTAGTGATGTCTACAAGCTACCTCCCATGGGCTGCTCAGGGTTACAGTATCCTGTTCGAGTAGTGTAGCGCGTGTCGCCCTGTTTGTCTGCTGCGGAGCCTAGGAGCTGTATGTTTTCTGCCACCGACGAGTAGTGACCAGCATTGTGGATGCCAGCGTTTGGTGCCTTTTAAATGAGATCATCTGTATGCCTCTGGCTGGGTTAATTAGTATAGTAGCCAACCTTAAATATGCTAGGGATCTGGCTGATAAGCGGAGCATCGCTGCTAGAGACTCGTTATAGGCCCCTGTCCGATCAAAAGATTCTATAACAAGGAACCGGGTTAGGCCCCATGCACACGGCCGTGTTTTACGGCCGTGTGCGGGCCGTGGAACCGCGGCCTGGATCCCTCCTGAGAGCAGGAGCGCACGGCGTCATTGGTTGCTATGACGCCGTGCGCTCCCTGCTGCCGCCGCAATACAGTAATACACTGGTATGATCTATACCAGTGTATTACTGTACTGTGCCGGCAGCAGGGAGCGCACGGCGTCATAGCAACTAGTGACGCCGTGCGCTCCTGCTCTCAGGAGGGATCCAGGCCGCGTGCATGGGGCCTTACCCAGTTGAAGCTGTTTAAACCCCCATCTAACTTCAGGGGCATATCTATGGGGGTGCAGAGGTAGCAGATGAACCCACTTCTTCCAGAGCCCCTTCTTCCACATAAATTACCAGTATTAGAAATCAAATGTCAATGTTAAATCTGTTACAGATTTAACATTGGGGTCCAAAATCGTATTCCCTTTCATGGGTCCAGACATTATGAAATAACTAGCAGGTTATGCAGGGCACTGTGCACAGATGTAATATCGCTTACTAGTTTGTCTGGACACGGCCCCGTTCCTCCGCTGTGCCCCCCGTTCACTTTGCCCACCTGGTATGCTAATGAATAGCATCAGTACAGGGAGGAGGAGACTGTCCTGTTTCTCAATGGGCGTCTCCTTCTTCCTGGCTGTAGCGCCGTCCAATCACAGCGGAGAGCGTCAGGGAGTAGGTGAGTTTGTTTTTCTCCCTGGCTGTGCAATGCACTATAGCACTATACCTGAGGCTCTCCAGCTGTTGCAAAACTACAACTCCCATCATGCCCAGACTGCCAACAACTATCAGCTTACAGCAGGGCATTGTGGGAGTTGTAGTTTTACAACAGCTGGAGAGCTGCAGGTTGGCAATGCCTGCACTATAGTGATAGTGCATTGCATTTTAAAAGCAATCAAAAAGCTGCCTGTTGTAGTCCCCTTGTGGGACTATTAAGTGGTAAAAAAAACAAAAACGTATTTTCAATGAAAGAAAATTGCTAAAAATCTTCCGAATATGTTTGGTATTGCCGCGTCCGTAATGACCCGGACTACGTAAATATCATGTAAATTATCCCCTACGGTGAACACTGTAATTAAAAAGATAGAATTGCTCATTTTTATTCTTAGTTGCCCCCCCCCCCCAAAAAAAAACCTTAATAACAAGCAATCAAAAAGCTCCATTTGCTCCAAAATTATACCAATGAAAAATACAAGTCGGCCCGCAAAAATCAAGCCCTCACACAACTCCATAGAAAGAAAAAATTGTAAAGTTATGGGTCTTGGGAAGCGGCAATACAAAAACTTTTTTATTTTATTTTTTTCTTAAAAAAATAATATTTTTTTTTATAAATTTTATTGCAAAAATGTAGTAAAATGTAAAAAAAAAACAGTGTTTGGTATCACTGTAATCATACTGACCCAGAGAATAAAGATATTATGTTATTTAAACCGAAAAATGAACACCGTAAAATTTATAACGTAAAAACGCAGTGGCAGTATTGCTGTTTTTCCCCATCTCCATCCCAGAAAGAGTTAATAAAAGTTAATCAGAAAGTTGTGTGCCCCAGAATGGCGCCATTAAAAACTGCAACTCGTTCTGCAAAAAACAAGCCCCCATAAAGCTATATAGACAGAAAAATAAAAAAGTTATAACTCTTGGAACGTGACAATGAAAAAGGAAGAAAAACGCTTGGTCAGTAAGACCCAAAACAGGCTTGTCACTAAGGGGTTAACATGGGCTGATATTCTGCCCGGTAACAAGCTCTGACCTACAAAGAACAGATTGATCGGTGCTTGTTACCTGCATTTACATTTGGCAATTATTTTTATTCCTCCACATACAGGACTCGTTAGTCGGCAGCACATCACATTAAATGGATTCATGATTTTTAGCACCACATAAGGCTACTTTCACACTTGCGGCAGAGTGATTCGGCAAGCAGTTCCTTCCGTCTTACAAATACATTGCAAGAACGGATCCGTTATATATTTCGTTCACGTTTTTACTGGTCTGCGCATGCGCAGACCGGAAAGACTGGTCCGGCATTGCAGTATTTTTAATTCCGGATCCTGCAGTAATACATTTCAATGTAAATTAATGCTGGATCCGGCTTTCCGGCAACTGATCCGGAATTTTGGACGGAGATAATACCGCAGCATGCTGCGGTATTTCCTCCGTCCAGAACGCCGTTCAGTGACTGAACTGAAGACATCCTGATGCATCCTGAACAGATTTCTCTCCATTCAGAATGCATTAGGATAAAACTGATCAGTTTTTTTTTCGGTATTGAGCCCCTAGGACGGCACTCTGCCGGAAAAGAAAAATGCTAGTGTGAAAGTACCCCAAGATATGATGTGATCCTCTGACAAGTGTCTGCTTGTTTGTCAGATGATCGACAGCATGCTTACACAGGGCAATAATTGGGATCCTAAGCTGAAGAGGAGCGACAACTTTGACCAGTACCACCTACAGGTTGGAATCAAGATCTCTTTAAAGGGTTAAATATTAAACTGTTTTTCCAAGATTTTTGCTCTGGATAGGTCAACAGTATCAGATTGGTGGGGCCGTTTCAGAAGGCAGTGACGCTCACAGTAGCGCCGCAGTCTTTTCTCGGCTTTCCTGTGGCCATGTGACTGCACATTAATCGGTCACATGGCCTAGGCGCAGCTCCATAGCAGTGAATAGGGCTGAGCGCGATACCAAGCACAGCCGCTATCAAATGTATGTCGGTGAGCTGCGAGAAGGTCACAGGAGTGTCACTGCCTTCTCAAAACAGCTGATCAGATACTGATGAATGATCCAGAGGATAGGTCATCAGCATAAGTCTCTGAAAAACCTTTTAACCTGGAGAGAAATCGCCTATAGGTGGCGCTTGGAAGCATTTTTGTTTTCTGTGAAAAGAGCTATCTTCTATATCATGGCAAAGAAAGAAAACCTTGCATGATACGGGTGTTTTACACCGGCTATAGACCTGTATAGTGACTAACCATCTCCCAACAGCTGAAGGGGGGAGTGATTACTAAGGTTGTATTTCATCACACTTTCTTCTGTTGTGTCTTAAGAAGAGCTTAAGAAATGTTGTCTGACACACACTTACATCATCGTGCTTCAAGGGCGTAGCTATAGGGAGTGCACTTGCATTGAGGTCCTGATGCCTGAGAGGGTTAAAAGTCCTCTCTTCCACATAAGAAGACACCGGTATTATGAAAAACACAACATAGATGGGGCCCCTGGTACATATTTAGCATTGGGGCCCAAGAGCTTAGTTAAGCCTCTGACTTGATGTTTGTTTGTGGATAAAGCCTTCCTTAAAGAGTAACTAATCTTTTATACAAGTTGCCTTAAACTCTTCTAAATAGCCCCAAAATAGTTTTTGTAATATACTTTATTAATGAGTTATGTTGTTTTGTAACGTAAAAAGGTGCCCAAGGTTCATGATGGTACTGCTTCTTAAAATCATCATTCCCGTGCAGCGCTGGCGTGTACGGATTTCTGCTGCTTTGGAGAATTCTGCACAGGAGGGAGCACAGATCGGTGTGCTGCCCTCCCCAACTGGCACAGCACATCGGTACCCTGTACTTCTGTGAATAGGAGATAACTTTTACATAACCGGAATACCCCTTTAACTGGTATGTCTTGACAAACTCGCGTTGAGGGTTTCAAAATCTCTAAATGTTGTTTTGCAGGTACGTATTTACGCTCTTGTTCAGAGCATGGTGGACTGGGGGTACACGCGTGATGGAAACGTGAAAGGAGCACCTTATGATTGGCGCAAAGCTCCTAGTAAGTATCTTGATATTTTGGAAAAAGGAATGGCAGTGTGCAAAAATGGAAAGTCAAGTATACAATATATATTTTTTGCTCAAATGCTTAAAACTTTTTATGGTTGGACAAGAAAAATATAACCTCTCAAAACTGTTTTAGTAACTATGTGCATTCCTCTTGTAATAATATATAGGAGTTATAAATGAATTACTAGCAGTTTGCAATGATGGTACAGCTGGGTGTTACCAGTTGGGGGTGTGCCTTAGTGAATGGGACTGAGCTCTGATACCACACAAACTGAGGACAGGTATGAGGCTGTTTGTGGAAGAAAGCTTTTTCTAGTCTTAGAGAACACCTTTTAATGTACTATTTGTTTTTGTTTTTTATTATTTTAGTGTACAAAATGTCAGAGGGGTTCTCCAGTTTTATAATTTTATTTGCCCAGGGTACCCCAAACGCTGCATATTTTGCTCCATATTTAGCTGAGTACAATGCAATAATAAAAAAAAAAAATTGCCACTAAAGCTGTACATAAGATAAGATTAGAATAGTGGTTTTCACAGATGCGTTGCCTGTTAAGTTAGGGCACACAAAGCGTTGTTACTGACAAATCTGAGTGGTTGCTGTGAATCGTGCCTTCATGCAAACAACTTTAAGAAGATGTAATAATGTCCCTGCAATGTGGGTGTTAACACATTGTGCTCAATACGACATGACAAGTGTTTTGTGATATTAGTAACATTGTGTTTGTCTAGAATTGTGACTTAGCAACCGGACCACACCTTATTACTAATCGGTGCAGAAATTCAGACTTGCATACCTTTTTATTACCACTGTACACGGGCTTGTCTTTTTGGTTGTACTGAATAGTGACGCCCCCATTGACAAGTTTGAATGGTAACTAGGGATGAGCGAATCGACTTTGTTCCAAGTGGTACCTTGGTACCGAACCAAAGTTTGGAAAATGTGTTTTTTTTTTTAACAGTATAAATCTATTTATGAAGTTATTACCCGAAGTCGCGCGAGACTTTGCAAAGTAATAACTTTGGTTCATCGGAGCCAATACATTCGAATACTGTGCTCACTCCATACAGTATTCTAAGTTTTATGCGAATCGACTTTGGATGTTTCATCCAAAGTCGATTCGCTCATCCCTAATGGTAACCTTCAGTTGAAAGAATAGCAGAGGAACAACATGACGGGAGCTCTAAGAATGCTGCAGTATTGTTTTAATCTTGGCAAAAGTACTTAGTAAAACAGACCTGTCCTGAGAGGGGATGGGATTTAACTTTGTGTTTTAACCCACTGAACTGTGAATCAACTCTACTTGGGGGGGCCCCCCCTTCCTCACCTATGCAGTGTACACTGAGGGTATGTTCACAAATAAATTCACTGAGGATTTCGTGGCAGAAATCGTCCATTTTTTCCACTGTGAAATCCGCCATGAATAGCTTTTCATTGACTTCAATGGAATTTTTTTTTTTTTTTGTGGTGAAGATTTTTCCGCTTAAATTGAGATTTGATTCTGACGTGGCACTTCTTAGAAATGGATTTAGAGAGGATTTTGTTTTCAAGTCGGGGGCGGAGATAGAGATTTTTTTATTTTTAACAAAGATGTTTATTAGTATTGCGTCATGATCACAAAAAAGATAACAATACGATATCATTCAATGAAAACATATACCAGGTGATACATCTTAGTTCAGAACTGACAACACAATACTATGCATTTTTTACATTTTATTTCCCCCCTCCCCTGTAATCCAACAAATAATAATACCAGATCAAAGCAAACCTATCAAGGGCATACACAACTCTCTGGGCGGTAAATTGGTCGTCGTCGCCAGTAATATTCCTTTCCCAAAACCCCTTTGTCTCCTCTAGCTTGTCCCGTCTTATATCTCTACCGGTCACAGACCTTAAGCCTACCTAGCCGCCCTTTAATGTCCTCCTGCAGATAGAGATTTTTAACTGCGTTATCCCAACCAAGGCCTCTGTAAGAAAAACACTTGCAAAACCTCTTCTAAATACTCTTAGGCCTCATGCACACGACTGTTTTTTCGCAGTCCGCAAACCGCTTACTCTGATACCGGACATGGTCCCGTAGTTCTGCCTTGGTCCGGGTGTTCTTGGTACTCCCTTATGTTTTCTGATTAGTTGTGCTACATGACAAAAGGGCCGTTCCCTTGGGCCTGGCCGTTGTCTGCATCTGTCAGTTCTTTCCCCCTTCCCTGGGGGTTTCATTGCACTCTGCCGGTAGCTGGTTTTCTACAGGTCATTGTAGTCTCTCCCGACCTCCCCTGCCGACTTCTGCATCCTTCTGACATATGGAGTAATAAAAAATGAAATAAAAAATATAATTTTATAATTTAATAAAAAATAAAATAAATTATATATATATATAATGTGAATTAGATTTAGACACGTCTCATGATCACTTTGTGGTTATTTTTTTTCCATGTGTAAATTGACCTGCTGTGTAGAGTAGTCGGCAGCAAAGTCCATGCAGTTTCTGAACGTGCACCCATGTTCAGGCACCCTAAGTATGTTCCAGTCTGCAGGGGCGTAGCGTGGGGGGGGCCGGAGGGGCCGTTGCCCCGGGCGCCAAATTGCAGGGGGCGCCAGGCATCCGAAATTTCAATGAGGGCTACGGGAGCCTATGGCTCCCGTCCCCTCTGTTATGCCCCATAGGCTTCAGGCCTAGTGGCCTGAAGCCTATAAGGCAGTAGAGCGACGCAGGACTCAGTCACGATAACCTCACTGTGACCTCCTGCGTCGGGTCTCGCGAGATGACGCGATGACGCGGAGCAGGAAGGCACAGTGAGGCGTTCGTGACCGCCTGCGGCGGGAACAAGCGGGGATGGAGATAGGTAAGTATTTTTTTTTTATGTTACCTTACCTAATTGCAGAGGCTCTGGCGGCAGTATGGGGGGTGGGAGAGGAGAGGAGAGGACTGGAGCAGAAAGGCTATATTCAATGGCATTGGCATTGGGGACATTATATAAGCAAAGAGGGGGGCCAGTACATTAATAACAAAGAGGGGGACATTATATTAGCAAAGAGGGGGCCAGTTCATTATTATTATTAATGTAATGACCCCCTCTTCATTATTAATGTAATGCCCCCTCTTCATTATTAATGTAATGTCCCCTCTTTATTATTAATGTAATGCCCCCTCTTTATTATTAATGTATTGGCCCCCTCTTTATTATTAATGTATTGGCCCCCTCTTTATTATTAATGTAATGGCCCCCTCTTTATTATTAATGTAATGGCCCCCTCTTTATTATTAATGTATTGGCCCCCTCTTTATTATTAATGTATTGGCCCCCTCTTTATTATTAATGTAATGACCCCCTCTTTATTATTAATGTATTGGCCCCCTCTTTATTATTAATGTAATGGCCCCTCTTTATTATTAATGTATTGGCCCCCTCTTTATTATTAATGTAATGGCCCCTCTTTATTATTAATGTAATGGCCCCCTCTGCATTATTAATATAATGACCCCATCTTTGTTATGAATGTAATGACCCCCTCTTTATTATTAATGTAATGACCCCCTCTTTGCTAATATAATGGCCCCCTCTCTGTTATTAAAGAGGGGGCCAGTACATTAATAATAAAGAGGGGGCCATTATAATATACAGGGGGAATGAAAGCTATCTGTCTGGCTCTAGCTCAGTATTGGGGGGCAGCAGGATGACAGTGTTGAAGGAAGGAGAGCATGATAGTAAAGTGAGGAACCTAAATTTTTTCCGGTGAAACTCTGCAGAGACGAGAAGCGGCTGAAAGAAGTTATCATGGTGGTCTTATCTCTGAATGAAGACGTCGAGGAGAGTCTACATCACAGGAGACGTCACTGGATGTAACAGGTATGGTGCGGTATTCTACTGTAATAATAATGTCCATCCACATATCTGTTTCATGGTAGGGTTGGGGGAGAAGATTGAGAATTTGGCCCATACTGCCGCATTCTGGCCCCAGACTTCAGGTCACACTGTACGTGTTCAGAATTCTGGGGCCTCACACCCATCTACTACATTATCTGTACTCAGAGAGTTATCTCTGTGTTATCTGAGGTGTTACATAGGACTGCTAGTGATCTACTACAGTATCTGTTAAAAGTGGCGTGCCTGGGGTAGGCGCGGGGGGGGCGCAATTTTTGGCTTGCCCCGGGTGCTGGCAACCCACGCTACGCCACTGGTTCCAGTGCAGTGTAAAAGTATAAAATCTGAGCCTCATTTATGAATACGATCATTTCTCATGCCAAAAGTTTGGAACGTAAAGTCGGTTATTTGTTAAGACCTAAATGTTGTGCACTTTGTTTTCTAGACGAGAACTCAGAATATTTTGAAGCTTTACAGAAGCTGATAGAGACTATGTATGAAGAATATAAGAGCCCAGTGGTGCTCATTGCTCACAGTATGGGCAACCTGTACACCCTTTATTTCCTCAATCACCAGACGCAGCGCTGGAAGGACCGGTATATTCACTCTTTTGTGGCTATTGGTGCTCCTTAAAAAATATTGGGGAATGTATAAAAAAAAAAAAATTCCCACAAATTAATGCAACATGGATACAGAACAAATTGGACATGGGCTACACAGTCCAAAAAAATAAGGGGAATAACATGATGGTATAAGAAAAGCACAATATTTGTGGACTGGAGCCTTAACCTCAGCTCACATTTCCTGCTTCGTCAGGAGGATGGATGAAGCGGTAAACACGAAATGCGTGTTGAGGTTGGAGCTCCAGCCCAAAGGTAAGGTTACATTTGTTTTACAGGCCATTACCTTTGTTTCTTACTAGTTTGTCATTTCTTTATAGGCTTGGTCAGCAGTCTGCCTTTTTCTATAGATTTTACTATTTGTGTTACAGCGGGGTCATTTCAGTACAGTGTTTAAAGTGACTTGGGTTCACTTAAAGGGGTTGTCCTATAAAAAATATTCTACAGTTTTCCATCCAGCCCCTGGATCTGAATACTTTTGTAATTGCATGTAACTGAAAATTTTGTATAGCCAGTGAGTTATTAAATAAAATGTATCTGTATAGCGCCACCTGCTGTTAGTTATTTTTCTTATTTCTTTGTCCTGCTCACTGAGAAGGCCGCACATGCTCAGTTTCATCCTTCAACTGCTTCCTGAGCTGTGATAGGGAGAGCATGGACACGCCCCCTGAGCTGTGATAGGGAGAGCATGGACACTCCTCCTGAGCTGTGATGGGGAGAGGGCTCCAGCAGGATGGACGCGCCTCCTGAGCTGTGATGGGGAGAGGGCTCCAGCATAATGGACACTCCTCCTGAGCTGCAGCAGAAAAAAACACTACCCTTGAGCTGCCAGATATAAATCTAGTAGAGCAATGAATGGGGAGATCTCTGGATCCACGTGAGGTCAGGGTTGGTTCTAGCCAGGGGCGGATCAAGTGAATGATCGCCCAGGGCTGTCTACCCAACTCGGGCCCCTCCCTCCATTTTAGTTTAATTTTATTTGTTTTTTTTCTGTATGAAGAGGCTGCGGTGCTTCATGAGCGCCATAGTCTCTTCCTAGGCCATATGACATCACATTCCTCGTTCACGTGGCCTAGGTGCAGCTTGGTCCCATCTGAGTGACTGGGGCTGAGCTGCAATACCAAGCACAGTTCTATCAAATGGACAGCGCTGTGCTTGGTAAGGAGTAAAGAGGCTGCAGCGCTCACTGGTAAATCCCTGTCTCCTAAAACAGCGGATTGGCGGGGGTGCCGGGAGTCTGACCCCCACCATCTCATAACTCTGAGTACAGATGTTATCTGCAGTCCTATGTAACACCCCACATAACACAGTGAACTATTGTAGGACTGCATGGAACATCTACTACATTATCTGCACAAAGAAAGTTTATCACTGTTATCTGGGCTGTTACATAGGACTGCAGGTGACAAACTGAAATTTTAGTTGCCAAATTTAAAATACATATGATTATGATAAAAAAGACTTGGAGAAGATGAGACGCAGGTCACAGTAGTGAGCCAGCTCTAGATATAGGGGAATACAGCACCACATACCTCTTACATACAGTGACATATCCTGTCGTGTAGACCTTCTCTTTCCTCTTCTCATCCGTTTGACCCAGAACGCCATGACAAATTCTTTCAGCCGCATCTCGTCTCTACAGATTTTGTTGCACAGACACGTTAGATTTCTCATAATTGGGGTCATTTATCGAACTGGTGTAAAGTGGAACTAGCTTAGATGTCCATAGAAACCAATCAGATTCCACCTTTCATTTTCCAAAGGAGCTGTAAAAAATGAAAGGTGGGCTACTAAGCCAGTGCTACTTTACACCACTTTGATAAATTATCCCAAAGGTCCCTATAGTGTCTACAGCAGTTAGAATGTCCCCTAGAGTGCCCCCAGTAATAACACCCTATATTTTGCTCCAGGTAATACCTGTATAGTGTACCCAAAAATAATGTCCCCTAATAGCAACGCCCCCACATAATGATTTCCTCCACACTACCCCCTTGAAGTAATTTGCCCCCATGTAGTAATCTGCTCCCAATGAAATGATTTGCCCCATGTAGTAATCTCACCCCACACTGCCCCTATGTCCTACTCTGCCCCCCAAAGTTGTCATCGCGCATGCCTGCGCCGGTATTATACTACCAACATAGGCCTGAAGCCTATGTTGTTGTTCGGCGGCGGGGCAGGGAACTGTGCCTCCCTTGCCCCACCACAGTATGTGGGCGTTTCGGGTGTTGTTGGGGGCCCCATTTCCCCAGCTATGCCAGGCACAGGGCTGCCGACCCGAACGCCCCTATGTTAATCCGCCTCTGCCAGGGGCGGATTGGGAACTGAAAGTGGCCCTGAAAAAAAAAAAAAACTGAAAGTAGCCCTGTGTTGTAGGATTGTCTAAATTGACAGAAGGTGGGGCAACATAAGTAGGAGAGGTCAGCAATACCATATACCACAGTGCAGCACAATATATTGCCCTAAAAGCTTTCCCTCTGTGTTGGCCATCAATAGATGCCATTTTCTGTCCTCCTCCTCCAGTTGTGTCAGATTAAGATATGGAGCAGGGGCTTAGGAGGTGAGATGCAGGCCATAGTTGAATTCAGGAGGACACTGGCTGGGTACACGAGTACTTGATTCTTACAGCGTTAATTACCGCTGAGAGCTCATTATGTTTCCGGCCAGCGGCAGAGATGGGGGCTTGAGCGGCCCCCTGGGCATCGGCCAACCTGAAAATTTCCCTGTAATTTCTATGGCCAATCCACCCCTGGTTCTAGTTTGGTTAGAAAGAGATTGTCTTGTACTATATGTCTGAATTATTTTTATTTTTATTTTTTACATTAGTCATGGGATAATCCCTTTTAATGTACCTTTTACATGTGACCTTGATGGTTTATCATTATGCTTCTTTAAATCAACATTGTGTGCCTTAACTTATTGAATTAGAACTGTCGTTGCTGTTTCCCTTTCAAAGGGACTTTGTTCCATTTTAGGGTATTGACTTTTCTTATACCATCATGTTGCCCCCTCCTGCAGAATATAAAACTGGCTAAACTAAGAGATGAGATCAGTTTGAACGCTTGAGTACTTACACTAGAGATGATTCAAATGTATGCAAGAGTTTGTGGCTTAATTTGCTTCATATTTCTTCTGTAATTTCTTATAGAGGGGGGGGGGGGGGGGGGGGTAATTGGAAGCATTTGGTGCAGAGAGCCCAAGGCACTAAACATGAGGGATCCTCCTCCTGGGCACTTACTGTGACAGTTCCGGAAGATTAAATCTTCTAATTTCTCTGTCATGCAGCCTGTACGGCCATCACATGAGGGGAGTCCACCTCGCTCTCCCCATCAGGGACTGTTCACATCTCGTTTTTGTTGTACGTCAAGCGGATACATTTGCAAACAGGGCAGCTCCCTGTCAGAGGTCGGGTGCCGGGAATGTTTCTACAATGTTTGCATTGGTGGGCAGTGCGCGCCCCCCCCCCCCCCTCCCCAGTATTAAAATCATTGGTGGGCACTGTACTGCCTACCAATGCAAACATTGTAGAAACATTCCCGACCTCTGACAGGGAGCTGCCGCCGCACAATTAGCCCCTCAGGTGCTGCGGATGTTAGAATATACCATTGGATCAGAGTTTTCTCCAATCCGATGGTATATTTTAAGTTCAAGCGTCCCCATCATCATGGTAACGCCTCTGTATTAGAATAAAATAACCCGGACTTCAGTGAAAAAGTTCGGGTCCGTGTACTAAAAAACGTAAAGTTCAGGTTCGGTCAACTCTAAAAATGAGCCATTATAACTAATGAAAGGTGTTTGGGAATATATTTAGAATAAAGTAATATTTAAATATTTTTAATTTACTTAATTCCCGTGGAACCCTTTTAAGGATGACTGTACCAGTCAATTCAGTTAAAATTTACCGTTTTCAGCATTGTCCTTTTCGCCCCATTCACATGCTCGTGGGGCCGCCGCGCCTGTGTATTGGACCGCAAAACACTGACACCAACCGTGTGTACTCCACATCGCGATGCAGACCCATTAATTCCAATGGGTCCTCCATCCGCAAGACGCAGCAAAATATAGGGCATGTTCTATCTTTTGCAGTGCGGAGGCACAGACCTGGAGGCCCAAAGAGAGGCTTCCAGGTCAAAGGGTACACAACGTGATGTGGAGTGCACGTAGCCGGTGTTTCGTGGTGTATCGTGGGCAGTGGTTTGCAACACGGTCACAGCCATCCCACAGTCATGTGAATGGAACAATTTTCTTGATTTAAACTAGCACAAGTGGAGGATTTCAGGGTTCTACAAACTCCACAGGCCAGTAATGATGATCCTTCATGCCCTGTGCTTTATAGGCATGTAGAAGGGAGGGATCGGGGAGTGCATTGTGTGTCTGCATACATATCCCCACTGCTTGTGTCAGCAGCTCTTATTCTCTAGACACCAAATTAGTGAAGACCTTCCCGGGCAGAGGTAAGTAAAGTGGACCTCTTTTTAATCTTGGTGCATGGTTTCTGATCAGATGACAGTATTTTTATTTTTTTTATGTGAAGAACTGAACCACATTACATATCTGAACCAATTAGCAAATTAGTATTTAAAAAAAAAAAATTTTTCCCTCCTTCGGATATGTACGTTACAGGAGACAATAATCGAATTCCAGTAATCAGCTCCCTGCGGATTCGTGACCAGCAACGCTCAGCTGTCTCCACCAGTTGGCTACTTCCATATGAGAACGCGTGGCCATCCGATAAAGTCTTTGTAATGACACCAACTGCGAACTACACCCTGAAGGACTATGAGAAGTTTTACAGAGACATTGGTTTTCAGGAAGGTTGGATGATGAGGAAAGAAACTGAAAGTCTTGTGTCTTCCCTTACCCCTCCTGGGGTTGCAGTACATTGCCTTTATGGAACGGGGGTTGACACCTCTGAATCATTTCACTATGATTCTTTCCCAGACAAGGAACCAATTATCACTAATGGACCCGGAGATGGAACGGTGAACATAGAAAGTGCCTTACAATGCCGTAAGTGGTTAGGTCTCCAGAAACAGCCAGTGTCTCTGGTAGAGCTGCCTGGTAATGAACACATTGCCATGTTGTCAAATGTTACCACTCTAGCCTACATCAAGAAGGTCCTTCTTGGTGTATAGCTTTCATCTCTAAGGTGTGTTGTCAGCTGCCTTCTGTGCACTGTGGTTTTTGACATTTACCATATGGTTTGTCGCACAAGAACAGATAATCGCTGCTAGACGTGGGAAATGAAGTGATAGGATGTATATACAGTACTGTAGTGTATTTATAGTGACCACACATTTCTGGAAGACCTTTCCCAGATTAATACAATTCTCTACACGTTGTGGATTGTAGTAATGTTTAAAGGCTATGGACACCTTCGGGGCAATTATTATTTTTTTTTTTTATTTATTTTTTTTTTATTGCTAAATCTTACTCATTTTGTGCAAAAAATAAATAAATAATAATTTCAACTGGTCTTTTAAAAATGTTTACCCATTTTTTGAGATACAGGGGTTAACAATCTGTAGAGTATCACTTCTCAGTCCCATCAGCTCTGATCTCTTGACATCATAAACACTCATTTAAAGGTGCATTTGCACGCACCAGGGAGGAAGTGTTCCTTCCCGACGGTCGGCTGCTCGTTAAGTGGAGGTGAAGAACTGAATTTACATGCAGCAATCTCCTCCACAGTATGAGAACGAGCGACGTCTACTGTGATCGCTCATCCTCATAAGGCTGCACTGTTTCTGGGTGGCAGATCTCTGTTTAGACGGCACGATCTGCTAACCAGAAATAGAGATGAGTGAATTTCATATTTTGAAATTCGTTCACACTTCGTTTGGTGGTAAGTGAATTGCGTTATGGATTCTGTTACCACAGACCATAACGCAATTCTATGACGGAATGCCTTTAGAGACATTCCGTTATTCATTCCGTTATAATAGAAGTCTATGGGCTGCAAAAAGGGTCCGTCCCACTTCCGTTATGCAGGGGAGTGTAAACGAATTTCATAAGTAGAAATGTGCTAATTTCTACACAGAAATGATAATTTAGGTGCCTACATGAACGACCGTCCCCCCCACCCCCCGATGAATGAGTGTTTTGCCTGTTCATCGGTCAATTGACTGCACCTTTACACATTAAGTCATATTCTTATCAGTTTGAGGTCAGGCGATTAGACATAAGGCTGCACATAAGCCGTCAGTTGACGGGACTGAGGAGGGATACTTTTTTTTAAAATAAACTCTGATTAGAAGAAATGATTTTAGCCCAAAATGAGTAAAATACAATCATTTTAATAAATTTGCCCGAAGGTGTCCAAAACCACACATTTCTACTGTTGTATTAATGAAAAAAACATTTTGTAAATGGTTTAATTGGACATTGTACGCAGTGACATTTTGAATATAAATCTGAAAATGCTTAAATCCGCATTAAAGTGTTTTTTTTCAAATCCCTGATTTACAGTAGTTGAATTGTGATCACACTGCACAGATGGTTTACAGCACAGGCGTGAAAGCATTTCATGTCATACAGGAACAAATGTCGCAAGTTTACAGAAATGGCATTCAGAAATGTTGGATCTTTGACACTGCACCTCAGTGATACTAATGTTAAATATGTAATTTTGAGAATAAATTCGTATTCCAGAATATTGCACATGAATGGTATTCACCCATAACTATTGTAATGTATTGTATATTGCCTCAAAGTCTTAAAGGGGTTGACCACTTTCTGGTTACGGCCAATGTTACGGCCACATTTACTAATATGCGCTGTTTTCTATATTTCATATGGAACGCCCTCTTCTTTGCCAGACTTTTTTGTGCTGTCCACACAGAGGTCCTGTCCATAAAATGGCTGCTGATAGAGGGTCATGTGACCTGACAAATCACCTCCATTTAAATGCACTGCTGGGAATTTGGAGCAGGTGCAGTGTTAGAATGGAGGAGGGTGAGTGATGTGTCTGGTCACATGACCCTCCATCAGCGGCCATCTTGTGCACAGCACAGAAGGTTTACTCAACAAGGGGACGTGGCTTATGAAATATAGCAAACTGCGCAGAATATCAACAAAGACTATATTAGTAAGTGCCATGTAGTCATCTTACTGTACATAGACATTGGGCACAAGCAGCCAGAGAGTGGCCAACCCCTTTAAGGATATTAAGCAGAGATCGCAGATATGCCATTCCCCATTTGGTGCAGATCATGGTGCGATGGCGAAGGTGTACTCTGCAGTGTCTGCGCCAGATGTTTGAGAAATGTTAGTTAGAAATCAGGTCCTCTGTCGAGCTTTTACTGCCAAATTTATATGCATGTGATATGTTTTCCTATTTTTGGTATGTGATTGATTTATATTTTTTCCTGTCTTTCTAAACTTTTGTGCCTCAGAACTGTAATAAATATGTTTAAAAAAAAAAAGACAATTTGTTGGTTACTACAAATAACTTTTTATTTTTTTATTTTCAAATACACAAGGGTGTCTCAAAAGTAAGTAAACATCCATGTAAAATGAAAACCGTTTGGCAGGTGGGGATCCAATTTTAGGTAAAAGTTGTGGAGGAGATAAACCATCGTGGATTCAACTTCAGCATTTCAAATGGGAGGCTTAAAGTGTGACCTGTCACTTGAAAAACAATGGTGTTCTTCATTGTAACTTTTTTTTTTTTTGGACCTGCGCCATAAATGTACGACAGAAGCTCTCCTTTCAAGATGGTGCCTGCCCTGAATCAAAACAGCCGCCATAGCCACTGGGTGCCTGCTGTGTAAAACCGCAGACACCTAGAGCTAATGTCTAGGATCTGCAATACCAATCATGGGCATTTAATTCCTCAGATGCCATGGTCAATAGTGACCACTCCATCTGGCACTGTGCTCCCGGTGCTTGAACGGCTACCCCGCGTGGAGAGCCGTTAATTTCCTGTGGTAGCCTTGAGCCTTCTAAAGGCTCTGAGGTTACTACAGCAATAGTTCCTATGGATCCCTTCATGTGGGGCTCCATATGAACGTATTGAATCTTCCATAGACTGTAATTCATTGCAGTCTCTATGAGAAGTGATCTAACGATTCCTTGTTCATGTCCCCTAGGGGGACTGAAAAAAAAAATAAACCAAAAATAAATAAACAATAAAAAAATGTGATTATTTGCATTGCAAAAGCCCATACTATTAAAATATAAACTTGTGCCGTATGGTGAACGCCGTAATGGAAAATTGAAATGGCCCGATTTTTTTTTTTTTTTTTTTTGGACAGATCACCTCCCCCCAAAAATTTGAAATAAAAGTGATCAGTCATATTCCCTCCTAAATAATGTATATTCTAATAAGAACTACAGATTGCCTGCAAAAAATGAGCCTTCACACAACTCCATAGTCTGAAATATAAAAAAGTTATGAGGGTCAGAATATAGTAATGCAAAGAAAAAAAATCATATAAAAAATGTGGTATCTCTGTAATCCTACTGACCGAGAGAATGAAGGGAACATGGCAGTTTTACCGTATAGGGAACGGCGCAAAAACTAAACACTTAAAACTGGCAGAATTTTTTTATTTTTTTTTCTTCCCTTCAGCTTCCCTCTACATCGTATACAATATTATATGATGCCATTAGAAAGTACAGCTTGTCCCACAAAACACGAGCCCTCATACTGCCATGTGAACAGGAAGGAAAAAAAAAATATGGTTATGGCATCGAAAATGTTGAGAGTAAAAGATCAAAAACAAAGTTAATGTGCCATTATATGTTCTCATTTTTTTTTTCTTTTGTACAAGTGACTTCAAGAATGGCATTATCCCAAGCTGAACATGTTGATCATTCTTATTTCTGGTGAATGATGCACACGTGTCACTGCAGAAGATTTCGACCAGCTCCACCCACACAAGCCTGCCGTTACCCACAGTGCAGTTGCCAAACCTCTTCAGTTCTGCATTGACATGTGGGCTTAGTTCACCGGATATGAGGACGATTTCAACACGTTCTGCTTGGGGCAATGCCATCACTCATATCGTCTGTACAGAAAAAATAAAATTGTTTTAATGTGAACCACGCCATTGTTTTGTCTTGTGAAAATCTCTATCCATTTGAGGTGTATCACACCTACCTTCCCATCTGAAAGACTGAAGTTGATTTAAAGATGGAGATGTTCAAGATGGCCACCAAGTTAGTGAAATGGCCTAACAGGTTCCCCTTCTCCCCTACCAGTTGAGTCTAAAATTGGATCACAGTCTGACAAACCATTTTCAGTTAATGTTTCCTTACTTTTGTTTTAATAGTTATACTTAATTTCCCACAGAATTACATGTAATCTTCTCAGCACCTTCTTCTCTATAACATGATTCCTGTGGATTGGATTGCATTTTCCTTGTGACAGACTCCCTTTATCTTGTGTGTAACCAAATGCTGTACATGTATGGTGCAAGGGATGTACTTGTTTTGATGGGAAAACATCAACCCATCCTTCTTCAACTATGAGAAGAGCCTTAGAGGGTAGGTTAGTAGTAGGGATAGGCAAAAACCTATTGATTCCATAGGTTCTGCTTATTTTATAGTCCCCAATGTGTAATATGATATGCCACAACTACTGAAGATTGAGCCTTTGAATTAATGCAAGAATATAAATTGCCAAAATATATCTACCATATCTTTGTCGTTCCAACACCCACATCAGCAACTTGGAAGGACACTTTGGTCCTGTTCTAAAGAAAATGTGTCATCAGAAAATGTTCAAATCCTGTTTTTATGTAAAATATTTTTTTGTTAGGTCCCCAAGTGGACCACAACTTGCAGTCATCAGATTGCAGCTTGTACAGAATAGTGGAATTTGCTCCATTATTCTGTACAGAAATTGCTATATCCCAGTTCAGTTCCGTCAGTTCTCCCCATTTTCCAATGGTCCAGAAAAAGGCCACTTCACCCTGTACTGCCGAGACCTGCATCCTAGCTACAGCTAATGGGATACCAATATGAGGTGCTGCATATCTACAGAGAAACATCTCATTATGACCCCATGGTAAGAATCTTAATCGCTTTTTCACCCTTTGCTGCCATGTCACTCTGATTGCCCCTTTTTGCATTTGCCAATAACTGAACCAAGTCCTCATTTATTTATTTGACTTTGATTTCCAGTGACTGGGAACTCATTTGTATCCTTTTAGTTTGAGTTCCTGCTAGGCTCATAGTAGGTACTGGTTTGTAATTGTCAACAACGGGGCCTACAGAGGCACTTCTGATCCCTGCATCTTCCATACTTCCAGAATTTTGTATTCCTGGGTGTCGCAGAAACGTGGCTGACACCAACACTGACACAGCCTCTCCTGCATTATCCTATGGGAACCTTCCGTTTACTCCCCCCCCCCCCCCGGACCGACATGATGATGATGATGGCCTCCTTATCAGGGAACTGCTCCTTTTAACTTATTTCCATCCTTTCACAACCTCCCCTCTTTCAAAATCCACTTAGTCTGCATCTTCTCTCCCTGCAACCTTCAAATAGCCGTCATCTACCGTCTACCAGGCCCTGCTTCTGCCCTTCACGATTTCAATACCTGGCTTCTTCACTTCCTCTCTGACATCCCCTCCATTAGAAATGGGCTTGCCGTTCGCTGCGAACTTTGCGCATTCGCCGAACATATGGCAATGTCTGCCGGCGCCATATTCTTTTGCATTGCGCCGAACTTTGACCTATGACACATCCATCAGGTGGGACAGGACAGCCAATTGAGACGTTTCAGCACATGGATACACCCCCTACCCTACAATTTTACATTGTACAGAGAGGTTGCTTTGTGGAGCAGAGTCAGGCTGTTAGGGACACCAAATGCTAGCTAATAGGCCCACAAACATCCTTTTTAAGGAATGGTATAGGTGTGATATACTTATACTTTCTAAAATAGAAAGTATATTATATGCATTTGTATTGTGCAGCAGTTGTGTGCGGTTCTGCTGCGATACCAGCTATATAGAGGGACAAGCACTATTGGAGCAACTATTTGCAATGGGTGTGACATACCTGTTGCGCCCCCCCCCCCCCCCCAAAAAAAAAAAAAAACTGATTGAGGGGTGTGATATACCTGCTTCCACAAAGTACTGATTAAGGGTTTTGATATACCTGCTTCCACAAAATATTGATTGAGGCCTGCGATATACCTGCTTCCACAAATACTGCTCTTCTCTAGGGACTTAGGCACAGGATAATTTTGAGAACAAGTGGCAGGCCGTTCCACAGGGGTGGTAGGGGTTGGGCAGGTGCACCAGGCCGGAGCCTAAGTGGGAAGTTGGAGAAGGCGCGTGCGATTACTTGAAAGGATGCACCAGGGTTGGTTGAGTGGCTCATTCAGTCTTCTGCTTCTGCACCCTCCTCATTCTCTGCTGTGTGCACCCCCAAAGACCACCACCACCATAGCCCCTCCACTTGCGTCAGAGGAATTATTTTCCCATCCATTCCCAGACCTTACCGATGCACAGCCATTCTTGACATCGGATGAGGAAGAGGTCTGACAAAAGTACCCAGATCGGCTCAAGGAGGAAGGTCCCTGCTGTTGCTGCCTACTCTGAGATCTCAAATGTCAGTGGTGGTGAAGGTGACGATGATGACGTGTCTATGGATGTCACAAGGGTGCCCACAAGAGAAGAGGAGGGAGAGACGGAGCAGCAGAGAGGGAGGAGAAGTATGAGAAGCAGGCAGAGCTCGCAGGGCACAGGAGGCAAAAAGCAGACTGCAAATGTATCTGGAGCGAGCCATGCACGGTCACTTCTGTCGCTCCCAGGACGCTGGCACATGGCTCCGCAGTGTGGGCTTTTTTTTTTTTATGTGTCAGCTGCTGACAATAGTGTTGCCATCTGCAGCCTGTGCTGTCAACGCATAAGTTGCGGTAAGCCCGAAACTCACCCAGGGACGATCGCCTTAAGAAGGCACCTGGCCTTGGAAGCAACGCCGTCAGAACCCACAAAGCCACACTCCCGGCGCTCCACGTCCTGCCTCTTCTCCTCTCTCCTCCCATTTGTCCTCCACCTTCCACCGAGCCATCGTTGCGTTCATCTGGCAGAAGGCAGGCTCCCGTGGCCCAGTTGATGACTCCAGATAACCCCCTTGCCCAACGGCTGACCGCTGTCTTTTCGGAAACTACTAGCCCGCCAACTACTGCCATATAAACTGGTGGACTCGGAGGCCTTTAGAAAATTTGTGGCCATTGGCACACTGCAATGGAAGGTCCCCGGAAGGAAATATTTCTCCCAGAAGGGCATCCCAGACCTATATGGCCACGTTTAGCAACAAGTGAATATATCTCTGGCACACATGTCGGTGCCAAGATGCATCTGACCACAGACACGTGGTCTAGCAAACACTGGCAGGGAAGGTACATAACTTTTACTGCCCACTGGGTGAACCTTCTGACGGCCGTCAAGCATGTAACCTGTTGCTCCCATGTGGATTTGGTGTTACTGCCACTGATTGCATGCAGGCCTGCCTCTTCTTCTCCTCCTTGGCTGACTCCTCCGTTTCCACTGCTACCGCCTCTTCCGCTGCGCTCCCCAGAACCTATTCGATGTGCTAGGTGAGACGTTGCCATACTGTGCTGCGGCTGTTGTGCCTGGAAGCCAAGAGCCACACCAGTCCTGCACTGCTTTCAGCTCTGCGGTCACAGGCCAAACAGTGGCTAACCCCGCTCAATTTGACAGTTTGTAAAGTGGTGTGCGACAACAGTGCCAATCTGCTGAGCGCGCTGAAACAGGGCAAAATGCCAAATGTGCCGTGCATGGCACACATCCTGAACTTAGTCATGCAGTCGATTAGTTGCCAAATACCCCGGGGTACAGGATGTCTTGCGGCAGGCCAGGGAAATCTGGCCATTTTCGAAGATCTTACATGGCCATGGCTCGTCTTGCTGATGTTCAACGGCGACACCACCTGCCCATCAGATGTCTGATTTGTGACTGCCCGACGCGCTGGAACTCCACCTTGTATATGCTTGATAGGCTGCTCCAGAAGAAATGTGCCATTAAAGGGAACCTGTCACCGGGATTTTGTGTATAGAGCTGAGGACATGGGTTGATAGATGGCTGCTAGCACATCCACAATATCCAGTCCCCATAGCTCTGTGTGCTTTTATTGTGTAAAAAAAACGATTTGATACATATGCAAATTAACCTGAGATGTCAGGGACAGGACTCATCTCAGGTTAATTTGCATATGTATAAAATCGTTTTTCTTACACAATAAAAGCACACAGAGCTATGGGGACTGGATATTGCGGATGTGCTAGCTGCCATCTAGCAACCCATGTCCTCAGCTCTATACACAAAATCCCGGTGGCAGGTTCCCTTTAACTACTACCTGTATGAACTCTGCGGCCGGACAGGTTCTGGGGAGCTTGGTTACTTTTCACCGCGCCAGTGGATACTCATGCGCAACACATGCAGGCTTCTGCGGCCATTTGATGACCAAGGGCGCCATCAGTGACATCGTACCTTACACCTTCTTTCTGGAGCGTGCATTGCGTTGTGTTATTGATCAAGCCGTTGAGGAGCAGGAGCAAGAAGATGAGGAAGTCACAATGCTGAATGAATTCCCAGGGGGGGGCTACTCCATCTGAGACAAGTCAGCAGGAATCTGAAGAGGAATCAGAGGAGGATGGTGGCTGGGGGAGGAGGAGGAGCAAGAAGAGCAGGCTTTGAAGGGGACTTTAAACTTTTTGGGGATCACTAGTGTTGTCTGTGGCTGGGGGGAGGAGACAGAGGATGACCTTCTTCTGGGCGATGATCAGGAGCCAGGGCGCTCCACCACTTCCAATTTAGTGAAAATTGGGGCCTTCATGCTCCAGTGTTTGAAGAGCGACCCCCGTATTAAAAGCATAAAGGGCAAGTACTGGGTGGCAACGTACTTAGGCCCCCAATACAAACACAAAATGGCGGACATGTTACCAGCATCACAGAGGGTTGTCAGAATGCAGCATTTCCAGGCCTTGCTGTGAGAGATGCTGCATTCTGCTGTTGCACCCATGCCCTGGAAAAAGTCTATGGTGTACTAATATGCCTTTTCCTGACATTCATCAGCAAAGGGCGCACTTTGAACGGCACAGGCAGCGCACTGAATGTAGGCAGGCGATTATAGCTAAATTATAAACTACATAGAAGATATACTATATTGGACTGTAGTATTCAGGTTTAATTGCCGTGTTGGCACTTTGCGATAAATAAGTGGGTTTTGGGTTGCAGTTTGGGCACTCGGTCTCTAAAAGGTTTTTCCTTCACTGCAGTAGGTTGACAGTCCTACTCACCTTTTTGAAGATTTACCTAGTAGAGCCTCTGTGATCCCAGGCATTCTTAGAGGTTTTCACAAAACACCATTTCCCTCTGGCTATAGATCCACACTGCCATCTAGTGGCCATCTATCTCATTTTCTTTCATAAACCTTAAAGTATATATTTTTTGGAGTATTGGATTGTGGTGATTAATATCTCCTTGGTGGCCCTATTTCAACTTTTCACTGTGTATTCAATTACCCCTTAATTCCACAGTTTTGTTCCCTGTACTGCCTACTTTTACCTGTGCTTAAAGGGAACCTGTCATGTGGATATTTGATTATAATCTAACTAATTATATATAATCATTAACTACTAAAAAGTGCCTTAGATGTATTCACTTACTGGTGTGACAGATGGTTACCTCATAATATACACACAAAGATGCTGCATGCTAATGAGCTGATTTGAGTCCAGCGTGATGTCATTGAGTCCAGCGTATATATTTAATTCAGAGCTATAGCCACTCCCCTGCTGCTGATTCATATGGAAAATAACTGTCATTCAGCAGCAGGTGGGCGGGGAGAGTCAGGAGCTCATGAATATTCATGACTCATCATTATTAGCTGGAATTTTCAATACAAGATGTTGGCAGATTGACTGGGTCAATTAAAGAAAGAGACCCAGCATTTTGCTAAGAGAATCAGTCACTTATTTATGTTGCCCTTAGTTAGGACACCATAAAACTGGTGACAGGTTCCCTTTAACCCCTTAGGGACACAGCCTTTTTACACCTTAGGACCAGGCCATTTTTTGCAAATCTGACAAGTGTCACTTTAAGTGATGATAACTTTAAAACGCTTTGACTTATCCAGGCCATTCTGAGATTGTTTTTTCGTCACATATTGTACTTCATGACACTGGTAAAAAAAAGTTAAAAAAATTTTTTTTTTTTGCATAAAAAAATGTCAAATTTACCAAAAATTGGGAAAAATTAGCCAATTTCAAAGTTTCAGTTTCTCTACTTCTGTAATACATAGTAATACCCCTAAAAATTGTGATGACTTTACATTCCCCATATGTCTACTTCATGTTTGAATTATTTTGGGAATGATATTTTATTTTTTGGGGATGTTACAAGGCTTAGAAGTTTAGAAGCAAATCTTGAAATTTTTCAGAAATTTACAAAAACCCAATTTTTAGGGACCACTACAGCTCTGAAGTCACTTTGCGAGGCTTACATAATAGAAACCACCCAAAAATGACCCCATTCTATAAACTACACCCCTCAAGGTATTCAAAACTGATTTTACAAACTTTGTTAACCCTTTAGGTGTTGCACAAGAGTTATTGGCAAATGGGGATGAAATTTGAGAATTTCATTTTATTGCCTAATTTTCCATTTTAACCCATTTTTTCCACTAACAAAGCAAGGGTTAACAGCCAAACAAGACTGTATCTTTATTGCCCTGACTCTGCCATTTACAGAAACACCGCATATGTGGCCGTAAACTACTGTACGGCCACACAGAGGGGCGTAGAGTGAAAGGTGCGCCGTTTGGTTTTTGGAAGGCATGTTTTGCTGGACTGGTTTTTTGACACCATGTCCCATTTGAAGCCCCCCTGATGCACCCCTAGAGTAGAAACTCCATAAAAGTTACCCCATCTAAGAAACTACACCCCTCAAGGTATACAAAACTGATTTAATAAACTTTGTTAACCCTTTAGGTGTTGCACAAGATTTAATGGAAAATAGAGATACAATTTCAAAATTTCACTTTTTTGACAGATTTTCCATTTTAATATTTTTTTTCCAGTTACAAAGCAAGGGTTAACAGCCAAACAAAACTCATTATTTATGGCCCTGATTCTGTAGTTTACAGAAACATCCCATATGTGGTCGTAAACCGCTGTACGGTCACACGGCAGGGCGCAGAAGGAAAGGAATGCCATACGGTTTTTGGAAGGCAGATTTTGCTGGACTGGTTTTTTTGACACCATGTCCCATTTGAAGCCCCCCTGATGCACCCCTAGAGTAGAAACTCCAAAAAAGTGACCCCATTTTAGAAACTACGGGATAGGGTGGCAGTTTTGTTGGTACAAGTTTAGGGTACATATGATTTTTGGTTGCTCTATATTACACTTTTTGTGCGGCAAGGTAACAAGAAATTGCTTTTTTGGCACCGTTTTTTTTGTTATTTACACCATTCATCTGACAGGTTAGATCATGTGGTAATTTTATAGAGCAGGTTGTCACGGACGCGGTGATACCCAATATGTATACAATTTTTTTTATTTATGTACGTTTTACACAATAATTTCATTTTTAAAACAAAAAAAATGTTTTAGTGTCTCCATAGTCTAAGAGCCATAGTTTTTTCAATTTTTGGGCAATTATCTTAAGTAGGGTCTCATTTTTTGTGGGATGAGATGACGGTTTGATTGGCACTATTTTGGGGTGCACATGACTTTTTGATTGCTTGCTATTACACTTTTTGTGACGGAAGATGACAAAAAATGGCATTTTTTACACCGTTTTTATTTTTATTTTTTTACGGTGGTCATCTGAGGGGTTAGGTCATGTGATATTTTTATAGAGCCGGTCAATACGGACGCGGCGATACCTAATATGTATACTTTTTTTTATTTATGTAAGTTTTACACAATGATTTCATTTTTGAAACAAAAGAAATCATGTTTTAGTGTTTCCATAGTCTAAGAGCCATAACTTTTTCAGTTTTTGGGCGATTATCTTGGGTAGGGTATGATTTTTGCGGGATGAGATAACAGTTTGATTGTTACAATTTTGGCGTAGATGCGACTTTTTTGATCACTTTTATTACCTTTTTTGGGAAGTAAGGTGGGCAAAATTCCAATTTCATCATAGTTTTTAATTTTTTATTTTTATGGCGTTCACCGTTCGGGTAAAGTAACATTACCGTTTTATAGATCAGGTCGTTACGGACGCGGCGATACCAAACATGTGTAGGGAATTTTATTTTTTTCATTTTTAAGTGTTTTTTGATTTTTACTTTATTTTTGGCCCAGACCCACTTGGTTCTTGAAGATCCAGTGGGTCTGATGTCTGCATAATACAGTACAGTACAATATATATTGTACTGTACTGTATTTTACTTACACTTTGTCTGAACAGATCTATGCTTTCAGCACAGATCTGTTCAGAACCATGGACAGTAGGACGCCTGAGAAGGCATCCTGTTGCCATGGGAACCTTCCCCGTCTGCTCAGTAGTGTTCAGAACTGCGCAGACGGGGAAGGGTAAGGACGGGGCTTGGGGGGCTGCCTGAAAGCTCTCTCCCTCTCCATTCGGGGGACTGCAAAGGCACAGCAGCCCCCCGATGGGAGAGGGAGGGAGCTCCCTGAGCTGTTAACCTTTTCCATACAGCGGTCCGTACAGACCGCTGTATGGAAAGGGTTAAACGGCTGACATCGCATCACCGATGTCAGCCGTTTATACCAGGGTGCCAGCAATGTGCTGGCACCCTGGTATACCCACTAGACGCCAACGATTACGCAATGGGAGGCGGGCGGGGGATCGCGATCCCGCCTCCCGCACCGCCCGCCTCCCACACCCCTCCCCCTGCACCTCCCACCGTGCCCAAATAACTCAGGGGTGCAGGGGGGAGGGATACTGGACAAAGTTTTGAATCCTAAAGTTTCTGATCCCCGCGGTCAGGGACCGCGGGGATCATAAACTGCAGAAATCGCAGCAAACCGCAGGCCTGAATTGACCTGCGGTTTGCCGCGATCGCTGACATGGGGGGGGTCACGGGACCCCCCCGCGCATTTAGCCTAGGTGCCTGCTCAATGATTTGAGCAGGCACCGGGTCCTGATCACTGCCAGCCGCACGGCAGTGATCGAAAATGCACAGGGCGTACATGTACGCCCTGTGTCCTTAAGTACCAGGGCACAAGGGCGTACCTGTACGCCCTGTGTCCTTAAGGGGTTAAAATCAGGTTGCTATGCAGGTCCGTCTATCTGTTGAAGGACCGAGGACACAGAAGCAGGCTGCGTGCAAGGTCAGATTACAGACAGCCAGGGACTGTAAGTAAATGATTAAAGCCAGGACCTCCCCAGCAGCTGATAACAGTGCCTGGGCTGTGTGCACTTCTCCCTGTCCCTACACTTGGCAGACGCTCCCTCACTCAGCAGACTGGGACAATGCAGGGTCGAAGCAGCGCAGACCAGGGACGGGAGATCTGCCATCTGCTCAGTGTATAAATGAAAGCAACATGTGGTAAGAGGACCCCTTTGTGCTGCAGAAGATTAACCCTTTAGGGGGAGGGCTCTGGTTACTGACACTTTTGGGGGGCTATTGTTACTGGCTAGTAAGGGCAGGCGGGATTAGCCTCAGGGTGAGGGCAGTGGTGGCCATCTTAACTGAATAGTGAAATTGCAGTTTTATGCAGACTGGTTGCTAAGGGCTGAATCTTATTAAATATGGGGTAATTCAGTCTAATAGGAACTGATTCTGGAATATCATGTTACTAGTAACTACATATATGAAAATTGAAATTGGGGTCTAAGTGTGACAGTTATCCTTTAATGAAAGCTCTTTAGAACACCTTTTTTTTTTTTTTAACACCTTAGTGCTTCACTAATCTGATATTTTTGTATTCATTATGGGGTAAATACCCATGTGACCTCAGCTTTTTATCCCAAACCAACTAGCTATCAATCACCAACACCAATTGACAAGATGGTCAAGTACGTAAAAGATGCGATTTGAGAGGGTGGTCAACCCCAAAGATCAACCCCTGTTAAAGGAGACATTGAGAAGTTCATGAAAAAAAAATCCAGGAGCGGCGCTCCCTTCCGCTCCCAAAATGTCATGCCCCCAGGAAATACAGCGCCCTCGTGAAGAATCTGAGGTGGAACATAGTGACGTGGATGACACCTTCACAATTTCTGCATTGCCTATTTATTGTTCCTTTTTGCAAAAATCTCTAGCCAAAGGCTTAGAACCCCTAGCCAAAGATCTCGGTGACATTAAACAAGACAAGAGGCAAATTGGGACGAGAGTGGACACTTTGGAAAACACTCAAAAAGCTATTTGTGAGCACACAGAGGAAGTCGCTAATCACTTTAAATCTTGCCAGAAATACCTCAATGCTGCAATTGATCACTTAGAAGACCAAGAAAACAGAGGCTGCAGAAACAACTTGAGAATTAAAGCCCTACCTGAAACAATCCCACCAGAATCAATATCGGTTACTGTGAAACGCCTCTTCATGTCTCTACTGGAAGACGACTATCCGGAAAAAATCATTATTGAAAGAGCTCCTAGGGCTCTACGCCCGAGACCTAAACCTACAGAACCCCCGCGAGCCGTCATCTGTAGATTACTGGACTTTAGAGTCAAAGGAGCTATTCTCCAATGTGCAAGGGATCTTTTGAAGGCAGTGACATATCTCTTTTTCAGGATCTAGCTTCCAGTTCTCTCAACAAAAGAAGGACTCTCAAACCATTGACAGATTTGCTACATGACAGAAGAATTCCTTATAGATGGCTGTTCCCGTTTGGTTTCACTTTGTCATTAGATGGTAAAAGATTCACTATCCAAGAACACGCAGAACTACCGCTGCTTCTTGATGCTTTAGAAGCTTATCTCCGCATACTGGACTGGGCCATGGGTCAAGACCTCCTCAGAATCACTTCGGTTCCTCCTCCCACCCCATCAGAAGTAGTTGATCATGCCACAAGATCGAAGAAGAAAACTTGAACTCTTGGGAAGAAGCACCTTCTTGATCCTGATATCCTTTTTTTTTTTTTTTAAGTGATTCTATTAGCCACAATATGTTTTTCCCCCTTTTGTAGATTTGTGTGCAGCATAGTTTATTCTTTAGGAGTTACTCTTCTGTTTTGTAGAATGTTGGTAACAGATTTATCAACTTTCTCTAGCATTACTCTATAGAACTACTAGTTGGCCAGGGTTAGCCCTCTTTAGTGACCATAGTAATGATTACTTAATTCCAGTTATTTTTTAATGCTTTCTTTTTCATCTACCATTTGTCAATGCTGGCCCTCAATTGACCTTGATGCTGCTGTTGACACAACTGTCTTGGTGTTGCAGCTCTTTCTTACCCTCCCATATTGACCTACCCATACAATTGCTTTGCATTGGTTCTTACACGATGTTGGGCTTACTCTTGTTTCCTACTATGGCGTAATTCAAGGTAATGTAATTTAATGTTAAAGGACTTAATATCCCGCAAAAAAAGAAGTCAAAATTTCCACTATCTGCGAACCCATAAAGTGTCTATTGCGCTGTTACAGGAAACACACTTTAAAGGGTTTCTACCACCAGAAATACTGTTATGTAGCTGACTAACATTAGCGATGCGCTAATGTCAGCACTACATAACAGTATGTTTCTAACATTAGTCCCTGCAGCCGTTTTTGTAAAAAAAGCACTTTTATTATATGCTAATGAGCCTCTAGGTGCTATGTGGGCGTAAAATCAGCACCTATAGGCTCCGTCCACTCACGCTTTATCCCGCCCAGGTCTCCTGTTCGGCCCACCCCGCTCCTCTTGATTGATGCCACTGTTCCCTGCATCGTTGGCAAAATCCCGCGCCTGCGCCATTCACTTCTGTCTTCGGCGCAGTGCGTGAATGATGCGATCCTGGTGCCGACTATGTCACAGTGAGGAATCCGGCACCAGGATAGCGGCCTTCACTCACTGCGCCGAAAACGTGAACGGCGCAGGCGCGGGATTTCGCCAACGATGCAGGGAACAGGGGCATCAATCAAGAGGAGCGGGGTGGGCCGAACAGGAGACCTGGGCGGGATAAAGTGTGAGTGGAAAGCACCTCTAGGTGCTGATTTTACGCCCACATAGCACCTAGAGGCTCATTAGCATATAATAAAAGTGCTTTTTTTTACAAAAACGGCTGCAGGGACTAATGTTAGAAACATACTGTTATGTAGTGCTGACATTAGCGCATCGCTATATCAGTCAGCTACATAACAGTATTTCTGGTGGTAGAAACCCTTTAAGACATCTAAAATCACTACTCTTCCCCATAAGCACTTCTCCAAATGGTAACATAGTATGTGAGATAGGGAAACTGCTCTTATTGTTTGAACACGGTTTGTGTGGATTAAGTTAAGTTATGTTCTGGACTGACGTTCTGCTGTTTGGCCACAAGATGCAGCTGTTTCCTAGGCACAGCTGACTGGCTGCATATATACACTCACCTAAAGAATTATTAGGAACACCTGTTCTAGTTCTCATTAATGCAATTATCTAGTCAACCAATCACATGGCAGTTGCTTCAATGCATGTAGGGTTGTGGTCCTGGTCAAGACAATCTCCTGAACTCCAAACTGAATGTCAGAATGGGAAAGAAAGGTGATTTAAGCAATTTTGAGCGTGGCATGGTTGTTGGTGCCAGACGGGCCCGTCTGAGTATTTCACAATCTGCTCAGTTACTGGGATTTTCACGCACAACCATTTCTAGGGTTTACAAAGAATGGTGTGAAAAGGGAAAAACATCCAGTATGCGGCAGTCCTGTGGGCGAAAATGCCTTGTTGATGCTAGAGGTCAGAGGAGAATGGGCCGACTGATTCAAGCTGATAGAAGAGCAATGTTGACTGAAATAACCATTCGTTACAACCGAGGTATGCAGCAAAGCATTTGTGAAGCCACAACACGCACAACCTTGAGGCGGGTGGGCTACAACAGCAGAAGACCTCACCGGGTACCACTCATCTCCACTACAAATAGGAAAAAGAGGCTACAATTTGCACAAGCTCACCAAAATTGGACTGTTGAAGACTGGAAAAATGTTGCCTGGTCTGATGAGTCTCGATTTCTGTTGAGACATTTAAATGGTAGAGTCCGAATTTGGCGTAAACAGAATGAGAACATGTATCCATCATGCCTTGTTGCCACTGTTCAGGCTGCTGGTGGTGGTGTAATGGTGTGGGGGATATTTTCTGGGCACACTTTAGGCCCCTTAGTGCCAATTGGCCATTGTTTAAATGCCACGGGCTACCTGAGCATTGTTTCTGACCATGTCCATCCCTTCATGACCACCATGTACCCATCCTCTGATGGAGACTTCCAGCAGGATAATGCACCATGTCACAAAGCTCGAATCATTTCAAATTGGTTTCTTGAACATGACAATGAGTTCACTGTACTAAAATGGCCCCCACAGTCACCAGATCTCAACCCAATAGAGCATCTTTGGGATGTGGTGGAACGGGAGCTTTGTGCCCTGGATGTGCATCCCTCAAATCTCCATCAACTGCCAGATGCTATCCTATCAATATGGGCCAACATTTCTAAAGAATGCTATTAGCAACTTGTTGAATCAATGCCACATAGAATAAAAGGCTGTTCTGAAGGCAAAAGGGGGCCCAACACCGTATTAGTATGGTGTTCCTAATAATTCTTTAGGTGAGTGTATTTCCATATTCATGAGAGGTGTGGTTTTGAGAGCATGGAGAAGAAGAGGAAGCAGCCATCTTAAGGAGCAGAGACTGAAGAGCTGTGTGAGCAGAGAAGCGGATGGCATCCAGGTGTGAGAACATCCTTCAGTGACCAGAGCTGCAGCTAAGTGAAGCTGATCGTGTCCAAGACCCTGATCCTGTCCAGAAAAAGGAAGATCGCTGCCAGGAACGCTGATGAGAGCATAGGAATAAAGCAACATACACTGCGGTACCGCATGCTTGTCGAAGAGACATTTGTTCTGTTCAGTCACCAGCGGATGCAAAGCAGACCCGAGTCGGTAAGATCGTGCACACATCTCATTACAGTGTTGGTGCCTAGAGACTGAGACCAGGCCTGTAGTTAGCTAGTTAGGGTCTCTGTTTGTGACAGGCCACAAGTGTTAATATTGTTAATTGCAAGGGCTCCATAGCTTAAATGGACATTTACCTTGGAGAGCTGATAAATCCCCACAAACTCAAGCCAGGCTGACGTTTTGCTCAGAAGGAATATTCAGGCACGTGCTACAGGACCAGTTATTGGAGGGGGAATACTGTAGATCTGTGTAAGATTGGAAACTGTTGTGCTGCACTGCAGGCGCGCCCGTACTGCACACCCATCCAGTGATTCTTGTTCTTTTAGGGTAATAACAGGTAAGGTGTGGCAGTTTAGTTGTGCCTGCCAGTAGGTAAATTACAGCATTTTCCAGCTGCATCCATCATTTATATGGGGCTGTGCACGAGCGGTAATTTTCACGCATCACTTGTGCGTTGCGTGAAAATCGCAGCATGCTCTATATTGTGTGTTATTCCTTCATGAAATAATGATTTGTTTTTTTATTATGTAGAATAAGGCTGTATATGTAGAATTTTTTGGGGGTAAATAAATTCCATCAATCCATTCACAATGTCATGCTCTTCCAGAGGTTTTTGTAGGATTATTGGGCAGTTTCTCTGCCTACAAGATATTATCACAGATGCTTGGTTTACTTTTACAGTTCTCAAAACTGAATTTGACTCAGCAGAGATCACATGCCTCTTCTTCACAGCAAAAATTTTATAACATGAACAGAGTTGAGAAAAAAACCTTAATCCTAACTTCTACAAACCTATGAATGCAGAATCAACCTAATCAAACTAATATGAAAAGTTGTTATTCTAAAAATCTTCCTCTACTTGCATATTATAAGTTATACCAGCAAGAATTAGTCTTTATGTAGAAAACTATGATTTAAATTAAGCCTTGCTGACTAGTGATTTAAATCTATATACTGTGTATATATATATATATATATATATATATATATATATATTTGTGGTCATGGCTACGGCCAAGAGGTATCCGAAGAACCCTAGGGAGAAAACAACGGGAACAACCTAACCCAGCTAGGCGTGTCTTAGCTGACCTGACTAAACGGCTTGTTGTGTGCCCTAAGCCATGATCGTGGGTAGGCCTATAAGTGGGCATACCCTGTGGAAATGAGAAGATAAGGGAGGGAGGGTGGGGCACCTGAAAACACACACCTGTGAGTGAGGGTGTGGCTCGTATATGAAGAGCCTCCGCCCCTCCCACAAATGCAGGCTGACTAATCAGCCTTACCAACTTGTGGTCATGGCTACGGCCAAGAGGTATCCGAAGAACCCTAGGGAGAAAACAACGGGAACAACCTAACCCAGCTAGGCGTGTCTTAGCTGACCTGACTAAACGGCTTGTTGTGTGCCCTAAGCCATGATCGTGGGTAGGCCTATAAGTGGGCAAAAACCAAGCCAAGTAGGGTAGAAAAGGAATTTGAATGGCATGTACAAACTAATCCCCAAGCCAACTGCAAGGCATCCGGAATCTAGAGCGAAAATTCGGGGTATGTGAGGCAAGACCAGTAGGAAACCTACAACCCATCTTGTGGATGACAAGGCCAGAGACATGATGCTCAATATTGCGGATACTGCACCAAAGCGGAATGGAGGACCGAGAATAAGTTGTGAAATGGATCATAAAAACCAACTGAAACTTGTAAAGTTTGGTTCTAGTGCGAGTACTGGCAATGCCCTAGCGTCAGGAGATCGTGGGACCAAAGCCTAACTGCCTAGACTATGCAGGAATGAGGGCCAAAAAGAACCATGTAGATAGGAAGAGAATCCTTGAATAGTTACCCAGACAACAGCTATCCGCGCTTTGTTCTACTGTGCGCCCCTGAGAATTGTTTTTACGCTTGAGACGTGAAGACCGACCTACTATCTGAATCTTCCGTGAGAAAATGCTGGACCTTGTCCAAAATCCGATTCAACGTGGTTGTAGGGAGTCGGAGGTTAGTGGGGCACCTGAAAACACACACCTGTGAGTGAGGGTGTGGCTCGTATATGAAGAGCCTCCGCCCCTCCCACAAATGCAGGCTGACTAATCAGCCTTACCAACATATATACTCACCTAAAGAATTATTAGGAACACCATACTAATACGGTGTTGGACCCCCTTTTGCCTTCAGAACTGCCTTAATTCTACGTGGCATTGATTCAACAAGGTGCTGATAGCATTCTTTAGAAATATTGGCCCATATTGATAGGATAGCATCTTGCAGTTGATGGAGATTTGAGGGATGCACATCCAGGACACGAAGCTCCCGTTCCACCACATCCCAAAGATACTCTATTGGGTTGAGATCTGGTGACTGTGGTTTAATATTTCTGGTGTAAATAGCTAGTTTTGTTAAAATTTTCAGTGATCACTGGCCTTTATATGTCACTTTAGACCACCCTGTCAGGACTGTCACCTGACTAGGTTTCTAGGTTGATACACACTTTTGCCAACAGGCTGCGCGCTTGCCTGTATATTATATATGCTCAATGCGATTCATTTTTATTACACTACTATGGCACAGTGATTTACTGCCATAAAATTCAGAGCCTCACGCTGCCTCCCGACATGTTTCGCCGTATCACGGCGTCTTCAGGGGTTAGGGCAGAGTGTGAGCGTGTCCTCCTCACGGCTAGCTTATAAAATCTTTGTTTGTGACGTGATTACTGGGGGCCTCACTAGGGGGCGTGGTGGAGTGTTTTATTCAAGTGCTGGTTGGATGTATTGTACGGTTCGGCCTGCTTTCGTCATGACTGCCGCCCCTCGACATCAGCTACCTCCTATCTTCCTCCTTCTAATTGGTCCACGTCATCGGGAGGCGCCTGCTTGCGTCATGGCTCTGCCCGCCCGACGTCTGCTGCCTCCTATTTGCCTCCTTCTAATTGGTCCTCGTCATCAGGTAATTCCACGCATGTCCAGTAGGCATGGTTGTTCTCCGGTGCCTAAGTCTGTGCGCATGCCCTCCGACTTAGTCCGCAGCCTCTGGTGACTGTGGGGGCCATTTTAGTACAGTGAACTCATTGTCATGTTCAAGAAACCAATTTGAAATGATTCGAGCTTTGTGACATGGTGCATTATCCTGCTGGAAGTAGCCATCAGAGGATGGGTACATGGTTGTCATGAAGGGATGGACATGGTCAGAAACAATGCTCAGGTAGCCCGTGGCATTTAAACGATGGCCAATTGGCACTAAGGGGCCTAAAGTGTGCCCAGAAAACATCCCCCACACCATTACACCACCAGCCTGCACAGTGGTAACAAGGCATGATGGATACATGTTCTCACTGTGTTTACGCCAAATTCCGACTCTACCATTTGAATGTCTCAACAGAAATCGAGACTCATCAGACCAGGCAACATTTTTCCAGTCTTCAACAGTCCAATTTTGGTGAGCTCGTGCAAATTGTAGCCTCTTTTTCCTATTTGTAGTGGAGATGAGTGGTACCCGGTGGGGTCTTCTGCTGTTGTAGCCCATCCGCCTCAAGGTTGTGCGTGTTGTGGCTTCACAAATGCTTTGCTGCATACCTCGGTTGTAATGAGTGGTTATTTCAGTCAACGTTGCTCTTCTATCAGCTTGAATTAGTCGGCCCATTCTCCTCTGACCTTTAGCATCAACAAGGCATTTTCGCCCACAGGACTGCCGCATACTGGATGTTTTTCCCTTTTCACACCATTCTTTGTAAAACCTAGAAATGGTTGTGCGTGAAAGTCCCAGTAACTGAGCAGATTGTGAAATACTCAGACCGGCCTGTCTGGCACCAACAACCATGCCACACTCAAAATTGCTTAAATCACCTTTCTTTTCCATTCTGACATTCAGTTTGGAGTTCAGGAGATTGTCTTGACCAGGACCACAACCCTACATGCATTGAAGAAACTGCCATGTGATTGGTTGACTAGATAATGATGAGAAATAGAACAGTTGTTCCTAATAATTCTTTAGGTGAGTGTGTATATGTATATATATATATATATATATATATATATATGTTAAAAGTATATCCACGCAGGCTCTTATTGATTCAGGCAGTGTATATCCTCCCTCACAAGTTCCTCTACATGTACAATCGTGTCGCTTCCTACCTTACAGTGTAGCGATTCCTTATTCTTCTATATGGGCATGCGCCGGGAGCTTGTTGCGGGCTGTTTCAATCTTCAGCTCAACAATATAGAGGGGTCCATAATAATAATAATACCAATTGTGACAGAGTGTCTGGAGAAGTAGTGGACGGGGTCTATGTGTGCCCAAGATTTCTCACTTCTGTCATTTAAAAGCAACCAGGGAAATGTTCAGGAGAGGTCTCTGCAATTCGGGTTTGCATAAAACCTGTTCTTAGGGCCTGTGTTGCTGGAGTGGGGAGAGAAGGGTGGGCCCCACTCCATCCGGACAGTCCGGGTTTTGTGCTGTCAGGTAATTACTCCTCAGGTGTGCTGGCCTGATATAAGGCTGAGAATGCAGACACAGCTCTCTCAGCCTGGGAACAGGTTACCTGCATGGAGCCTGTGAGAGCACTTCAAGAGGTACGGACTTTGCTATTTTGTTTGGGTGCTTGGTATTAGGCCGGCACTTGGTCAGGGAGGTTTCATGCTGTATAGTTAGAGCCGGACAGGCTTAGGATTTTTGTTTGTTATATTTTATGTTCTGTACCTCAACCTGACAATAAAACTGGCTGAGGTCAGTTAAACGAAGTTCCTGCCGTGTGGACTGTAACTTCTTCGGTGTGCCTGCTAAACTGTGCCTGTCTACCCAGGAGACGACAGCCCCGCTACCTAATCCCTTACATGTGGTGGAGGATGCGCGCACACCAAATTCTGGCATAAGAAAAAAAAAAAAAAAAAAGAACATTTAAAGGGACAGAGTCCATTTTTGTGCGGTGCACCAAAGACTGTTTTCTGCCTCTTGGAAAATGGAGGATGTGGTTAAAGCTATGTTGCAAGCTGTTGCATCTCAACAGGAGGCTACCCGAGTGCAGCGGGAGGCTACCCTAGTACAGCAAAAGGCGCTTGAGGAAACCAGCCGCAGGCTGACGGCCCAACTGGAGGCTGCACAAGAGGCGCAAAGAAAAGACCGGGAGACCTTAGCAGTTGTGGTGCAGCAACTGACCAGTGTCGCTGGACGGGTCCCAGGGATGGCAGAGGCCCCTCATGCCGCCATAAGGGCTAGTCACTTTCTGCAAAAGATGACAACCGCAGATGACGTGGAGGCCTACCTGACCACCTTCGAAAGGACTGCCGAGCGAGAGGGTTGGCCAAAGCCACAGTGGGCCGGACTGTTGGCCCCCTTCCTTTCAGGAGAACCCCAAAAGGCATATTTTGACCTGGAGAATCATGATGCTATGGACTATGTTATGCTAAAAAAGGAGATCCTTACACGCCTTGGTGTTACTCTTTCGGTCCGTGCACAGCGTGTGCACAACTGAGACTACAGTATGGATAAACCTCCACGTTCCCAAATGCACGACCTCATACACCTGACCAAGAAGTGGTTGCAGCCGGAGTTCCTGACAGGCCCTCAGATGGTGGAACGAGTTGTGATGGACCGGTACTTAAGGGCCCTCCCCGTTACCTTGCGCAAGTGGGTGAGCCATGGTGACCCCAAGAATGCTGACCAGATGGTGGAGATGGTGGAGAGGTACACATCCGCAGAGGAGCTACTGAGTCTGCCACAGCGCCCCCCAGCCCCGCAGCGGAGATCTCCAGGACTACCTGGTAAGACTGTTCTAAGGGAAAAGGGGGCTGGCAGAAGTGATATATCTGTGGGTGCAAGTGGAGAGACTGGAGGCCCAGGCTCTAGAAGCTGGCAAGCCGTGCCAGGGAGGTCTGTGGCCTATAAGAGACTTAATAGGGACTTAATAAAATGTTTCAGATGTCAAATGCCAGGTCATGTTGTTGCCAATTGCCCAATGTATGGTGAACCAATGCAATGTGATGCCTCATATATAAACCGCCGTTTATCACTGTATGCTCAGCCTGCGTGTGTGGCATTACCAAATACTGGGGGGGAGAAACAAATGTGTGTTATTACGGTGGAAGGTAAAGATGTGAGTGCCTTGTTGGACTCAGGCAGTCTGGTCACCCTAGTAAAAACGGATTTGGTAAACCCCAGGAAATGGCAAACGAAGGCCATTGCGGTAACCTGCATACATGGAGACACCCGTAATTATCACACTGCTGTGGTAGATGTAAATACCCGGTTTGGGGCAGGAAAATTTATGGTTGGTTTAGTGCCTAGGTTAATGCATGATGTCATCATGGGGCGGGATTTCCCACATTTTTGGCAGCTATGGGAACATAAACTTTCAAATGCCTGTCAGGAAGGAGATGACCTACCACTGGGTACCGAGAGGTGTGGGTATGTAAGAGAGACTTCTGTTGATGGTGAATCGCTTCCCTTGTCTGTCATGGTAGGGGAGCCTGAGGTCTCTGACCATAGTGATGGGTTAGAAGAGGGTCAGAGTAGTCCAGAGAGGGAAGACTCACTTAATGACAATTTGCCAGACCTGGCAGTACGGAAAGAGCAATTTGGTGCTGAGCAATTAAAAGATCCCACCCTTACTAGAGCCAGGGAAAATGTGAAGTCTATTGATGGTAAACTGGTGGAACCGGACGGCAGACTTTGTTTCCCGCATATGGCTGTGAAACATGACTTATTGTACCAGGTGGTAAAAAGGGGAGAGGATCTGGTGGAACAACTGGTGGTTCCTAAAGTGTACCGACGAACGGTACTAGATATTGCTCATGGTCACCTTATGGGGGGGCATTTGGGAGCTGAAAAGACTACAGACAGAGTCCTTCAAAGGTTCTTTTGGCCTGGGGTCCATAAAGATGTTAAAGACTATTGTGACACCTGCCCCGAGTGCCAAATTTCGGCTCCTAGGCCACACTATCGTAGTCCCCTGGTACCTCTACCAATCATTGAGATACCATTTGAGAGAATAGCCATGGATCTGGTGGGGCCCCTTGTAAGATCTGCTCGAGGCCACCAACATATTCTTGTAATCATGGACTACGCTACTCGTTACCCGGAAGCTATACCCTTACGTAATACGTCATCCAAGGCCATAGCTAAAGAGTTGGTGCAGGTGTTCAGTCGCGTGGGACTACCAAAAGAGATCCTAACAGATCAGGGTACCCCCTTTATGTCACGCATCATGAAGGAGTTATGTAAACTGTTCAAAGTTAAACAGCTGCGTACCTCTGTCTACCATCCACAGACTGATGGACTGGTAGAGAGATTTAATAAAACTCTAAAAGCCATGCTTAAAAAAGTGGTAGACAAAGATGGGAAAAACTGGGATTTCCTTCTCCCCTATCTTATGTTTGCCATCCGTGAAGTGCCTCAGTCCTCTACAGGCTACTCCCCATTTGAGTTGCTATATGGTCGCCACCCTAGGGGTCTGCTAGATATAGCAAAAGAAACTTGGGAAGAAGAAGCTACCCCCTATAGAAGTGTCATAGAACATGTGGCACAAATGCAAGATCGTATATCTGCGGTGATGCCTATTGTACGAGAACATATGGCCCAGGCTCAGGGGGCACAACAAAGGGTGTATAACCGCAGTGCCAGAGTACGTACCTTTGCGCCAGGTGACCGGGTTCTGGTACTGATCCCTACGGTAGAGAGTAAATTCCTGGCTAAGTGGCAAGGCCCCTTTGAGGTGATAGAGAAAGTAAATGAGGTAAACTATAAAATCCGTCAACCAGGTAAGAGGAAGCCTGAGCAAATATACCACGTCAATCTTATAAAACCGTGGAAAGATCGACTATCACTTGCGGCTGACACCTCCTTCCCACCAGAGCAGCGGTGCTCTGGGAAGCCCCTGTTGCCAGAGGTAACAGTACCCGACTCCCTGGCCAATACACAAAAGGTAGAAGTGCAGGGGTTCCTCTTTAAGAATAGGGATTTTTTCTCGGAGATCCCAGGTCGCACCTCTGTCATAAAACATGACATCATTACAGAACCAGGGAAAAGGGTTAAGCTGCGACCCTACAGAATACCAGAGGCCAGGAGAGGGCTTATCTCTGAAGAGGTGAGGAAAATGTTGGAACTTGGGGTAATTGAAGAGTCCCATAGCCAGTGGTCCAGCCCTATAGTTCTGATCCCCAAACCAGATGGCAGCTGGAGGTTTTGCAATGACTTCCGGAAGTTGAACGCCATATCTAAGTTTGATGCTTACCCAATGCCCCGTGTTGATGAGCTCATTGACAGGCTCGGAAATGCCAGGTATATAACCACTCTAGACCTAACCAAGGGATACTGGCAAATTCCCCTGACAAATGAGGCAAAAGAGAAAACTGCCTTTGCCACTCCTGATGGGTTGTTTCATTATGTGGTCTTGCCGTTTGGTTTGCATGGAGCCCCTGCAACCTTCCAGAGGGTGATGGATAAGATTTTAAGACCCCACAGACGGTACGCAGCCGCATATCTGGATGACATCATCATCCAAAGTCCAGACTGGGAATCCCATCTACCTAGGGTGCAGGCGGTTGTCAATTCCCTGTGTGAGGCAGGCTTCACAGCCAATCCAAAAAAATGTGCCATTGGTCTTGAAGATGCTAAGTATCTAGGTTACATCATAGGCCGAGGCCTAGTAAATCCCCAGTTAAACAAAATCAAAGCCATACAAAGGTGGCCTCAACCGGTAAACAAGAAGCAAGTCCGTGCCTTCTTGGGGATTACAGGCTATTACCGGCGATTTATACCTAATTTTGCTTCCCTTGCAGCCCTATTAACGGACCTGACAAAAGGGAAAGACTCTGTCATGGTCAAGTGGTCACAAGAGGCGGAAAAATAATTTCAGACTCTAAAAACCCTCCTGTGCGCTCAGCCGGTGCTGATAACCCCAGATTTTAAGAAAGGGTTTGTCCTACAGACTGATGCATCTGAGGTGGGACTGGGGGCAGTACTGTCACAGGTCCGGGATGGAGAAGAACACCCTGTACTATATCTGAGCAGGAAACTTAATGACCATGAGCAAAAATATGCAATTGTGGAAAAAGAGTGCCTCGCTATTAAATGGGCCCTGGAAGCACTCCACTACTATTTGCTTGGTCGTCACTTTGAATTGATCACGGATCATGCTCCCTTAAAATGGATGTGTGAGAATAAAGAAAAAAAATAGGAGGGTAACAAGATGGTTCTTAGCCCTGCAAGAGTACCAGTTTACCGTAAAGCACAGACCAGGGACCCAAATGGGAAATGCAGATGCCTTGTCACGTGTACATTGTCTGATGTCCAGATGTGTTCCAGCCCCGGGTCTGAAACAGGGGGGGAGGATATGTGACAGAGTGTCTGGAGAAGTAGTGGACGGGGTCTATGTGTGCCCAAGATTTCTCACTTCTGTCATTTAAAAGCAACCAGGGAAATGTTCAGGAGAGGTCTCTGCAATTCGGGTTTGCATAAAACCTGTTCTTAGGGCCTGTGTTGCTGGAGTGGGGAGAGAAGGGTGGGCCCCACTCCATCCGGACAGTCCGGGTTTTGTGCTGTCAGGTAATTACTCCTCAGGTGTGCTGGCCTGATATAAGGCTGAGAATGAAGACACAGCTCTCTCAGCCTGGGAACATGTTACCTGCATGGAGCCTGTGAGAGCACTTCAAGAGGTACGGACTTTGCTATTTTGTTTGGGTGCTTGGTATTAGGCCGGCACTTGGTCAGGGAGGTTTCATGCTGTATAGTTAGAGCCAGACAGGCTTAGGATTTTGTTTGTTATATTTTATGTTCTGTACCTCAACCTGACAATAAAACTGGCTGAGGTCAGTTAAACGAAGTTCCTGCCGTGTGGACTGTAACTTCTTCGGTGTGCCTGCTAAACTGTGCCTGTCTACCCAGGAGACGACAGCCTCGCTACCTAATCCCTTACACAATAATAATATTAATACAGAGGGGGCCATTATAATAATAATACAGAGGGGGCCATAAGGTTGGACCGGCACTCAAAACACTAAGAGAGATGTGGAACCAAACGCATTTATTTAATCACAATAAAATAAATCTAGGTACTAACATCGATTATACAGTCTATCGATAGAATATCGATTATAAAAAAATCGATTGTGATAAATCGATCAAATAAAATCGAATCAAATAAAATTCTTGGAATAAAAAACAACATAAAATATTCTGAATCGATTACTGCAGAATTTCTTCTGGAAACCTATGTATATCGGTGGAAGTCCCAGTACAAAAGACCCATATATATGGGTAAGTCCCAGTGGCAAATATTTCAAAAGTGAATATAGATTTTTAGTTACTCACAACCTCTTGCGCTGATCAAGAAATTCTTTGTATTGTTTTCGGCAGGGGCACTGGACCAGGTAGATGACACTGGAGGAATCACATGTCAGACAACCCTCTATGTCTAAGACAAAATCATTCTGAGTAGATTGGACCTAAGTTGTTTTTCTCAGGAATGTTGTACTCCTACATCCCAAACATTTCCCACACCTATAGAAACTATTCATGTTCAACCATTTCTGAAGGGTAATACCATCTTTCTTTCTATGGTTTCTAATGGAGGGTGCAATCTTTAACCCTAAATTGGGTACCTTGGTAAATGTGATCAAGGTGGAGGTATGGAGCATAGGGCCAATGGTCCTATCTCTCAATAGGAAATGCCAATGTTGATTAATAATGTGACGCACTTGTTTGGCTTGTACACTATATGGTAGGATCACTCTAAGTTCTCCTTCTTTCATCTCTCCCTTTTGTGTCCGTCTTCCTATCAGTTTTCCTTATTTTTTCTTAGGCTCCATGTATATATATTTTTCAGGATAATCTTTACTTCTAAATTGCTCCTTCATTCTCGAGGCTTCATCCTCGAAACTCATCACCTCGTGCAGTTCTGTTTAATCCGCTGGAACTGCCCCGAGGGAATGTCCAGAAGCCACTGTGGTAGGTGACAACTTGTGAAGGGTATGAAGCTGTTTTTTGCAGTTGGTTTGTTATAGGTGTTATAGATATATTTATTCTCCCGTCTTGAGATCTTTATATCCAAGAACTCCGTATACTCTTGTTCTACTGTGGGAATAAAGCTCAAATTCATTTTGTTAAGATTTAAACCCTCTAGGAAGGGCTGCAGCTGTTGTACATCTCCACCCCACACAAACAGGACATCATCGATGTAGCGACGCCAGAGGACCAGGTCCGTCCACAGTCTGGGACTAATGACATCATGTTCTCATTGTGCCAAAAATAGATAACGGGGGGTGAACCTGGTCCCCATGGCCGTCCCACAAAGCTGCAAAAAATAACTGTCCTCAAAGAAGAAATAATTATGGTGGAGTATGAATTTTATCCCCTCCATCAGGAAATCTATCTGCCGAGTACATCTGGTACCATCTATCTCAAGTTGGGATTTAACAGCAGACATTCCCAAGTCATGTCTGATACTGGCATAGAGGGACTGGACGTCCAAAGATCCCATAATCCAGTTCGATTGCAGGTACAGACCCTCCAGGACACCAATAATCTCTGTGGTGTCTTTAATATATAACTTGATTTTTTTCACCACCGGTTGTAGTAGTGTGTCGATATACCGGGAGAGATTCGATGTTCCTATTCCGGATGTTATCAGACGGCCTGGAGGATTTTCCAGGCATTTGTGTATCTTGGGTAAACAGTAGAAGATAGGTAATTTTCCTTGTGTGCCCAAGATAAAATTAAGTTCCTGTTCCGATATGATCCTATCTTTCAAGCCAACGTCACAGTATTTGGTTAGGGTTTTCTTAAACTCCTGTTCTGGATTACCCTTTAGTTTCTGATAAGTAGTGGTATCCATGAGGTGTCTCAGACACTCCCATTGTATTGTGTAGTGTCTAGGACCACTATTGCCCCTCCCTTATCTGCAGGTCTTATTGTCAGGTTCTCTTGTTTTTGTAATTCTTTTATAGCTCTAATTTCCCTCCCTGTCAGATTGCTACTTGGATTATGCTTATCCTTAATTTTTCTAAATTCATTCTCCACAGATCTTTGGAACGTGGCCATATCATGGCTGATCACATTCTTTGGGAATTTTTTGGATTTGTTTCTCAACCCTGTGTGTTTTATTGTTTCATCCAACTCTCTTTGGGGTTCTAATCCTAAAGGGTTCTTTTGATGGTACTTCTTCAAGCACAATTTTCTCATAAATTTTTGCAACCCAATGTATGTGTCGAATATATTTAATTTCATTGTTGGTGCAAACTTTAATCCCCCCTCTAGGAGTTTAATCTGTGCCTCTGTTAGTATGGTGGAACTCAAGTTGACTATAGAGTCTGAGTTAGTCCCTAATGTCTTGTTCTGTTTCTTTCCCTTCTTCCTCTTCTTGTCTGACCCCGTCTTGGTTTGGGTATTGATAAGATTGGCCCCCCTGTGCTCGTTTGTGGGATTGGTGATGTGTCGGAGAGAAGTTCCTTTGCCTTAGGTTGTATGGATCCGTTAAGGGAGTGTGGTGTACATGATCTCTCGGTGGGGTCCGTTTATATTGTATCAATCTTGGTGAGGGGGGTGATCTGTGTTGTATCTGTGGTCTGTGATGCGGGGGGGGGGGGTCCTGTCTAAAAAATATTGTTCCTGTAGGGTTTCATATCTGTTTTGTACTGGTATGCTGTAGCTATCATTTCCATTTTTTTTGTTGACACCCACCTTTTCCCTTTGTAGGGGTTCTTCCCTTATCTGTGGGTGATGACCGTTGTTTGGTCTGTATATGGTTAGACCCCACTCTAGGCTGTTTTTTATTTTCTTATTCATTATTTCCAATTCTAGCTAATCCAAACCTTTACAAAGTTTTTCTTGCCATTCCTTAAAGTCTCTATCTTTTGGGAGTTTATCAATTACTTGTTTAACTTTTTCTATCTCACTAGCCAGATGTTCTAATATTCTTCTCTTAATGATGACCTCTATGAGTGTAATGGATTGTGAAAGTAGTAGAGCCTCCCATTCTTTGTTGAATGTCTCACAGCACAAATCTTGTGCTGGTGTTTTGGAGAGCATCAGCCCTTTAGGAATTTTTCTTTGTACTATAAATTGTTTCAATGATCGCACCTCCCAATGTTGTCTTAGTTGTTTTTGCAATAGGTGTTCTAATTCTCTAAATGTGTCAGACATAGATGGCTTATTGTTTAATTCGCTGTTACATAATAACCCTTCAAAATTGTATTCCTCAGCAATTTTTCGTTTAGTTTCCACCAGGGCTGTGGAGTCGGTAGATAAATGCTCCGACTCCGACTCCTCAGTTTTTTGTACTTCCGACTCCGACTCTGACTCCCCGACTCCTATGTATTTAATATGCGAATGTATTTTATACATTCCTTGAAGGAAAGAAAGAAGTTCTTCTAAGCTCTTCTAGCACAGAGAGGTAGTTGGGCAGAAGCTGCTGCCTTCTCCTTTGTGTGCTGATCTTCTGCTGAAGATAGGGCAGTGGGAGGATCCAGGAAGGGACATTTATTTTAAAACATGATTTCCCTAGAAGAATCCCATAGTCATGTTTAAAGTTTAAGATAACATTCTGAGTTTACACGTTTTATAGCCTTAGCTGAATGACAGCAGTTTTTCCAATGGTTTACAGCTTCAGTCTTGAACTATTGACCCTCCATTCCCTTCACTTATACAAGTGTCTCTAGTCCTGCAAAACACATATTTACTTAATCCCTTATCAGTGAGAGGCTAGGTAAACCATGGGCATTGTGTTCCCTGTAACATCAGAACACAACACAATGGAAAGTATATGTATTGCCACTCCTAATTGTGCATTGCGTGCCATATAGTGAAGCATATGAAAAGCATGCTTCTTCACATCACTGAACGCGTTTGTTTTGCGGTTACGTGAGGCACTGCATGCATTGGCCTTTATTCTTACAGTAGAGAAGTCATTAATTATAACTGTTTATGAATTCGGACATTTAAACTTGCTTTTTTTTTTTTATTCCAATTTAAATTTAGTAGGAGTCGGAGTCGGTTCATTTTTTACCGACTCCGACTCCAGGTACCCAAAATTGACTCCGACTCCTCGACTCCGACCCCACAGCCCTGGTTTCCACATAACTCCAAATGTCCATGATTAATCCAAAGGAGCTCTATCCGTTATATATGGGGCACACAAAATTCTCAAAAAAAAACAATAAACGGATGGCTCACTGTGGACAATCACGCCTGGTGCTCTGGGCAAAAAGAGCTACCCCTTGCTCTCATTTCAGTAAATGTGAATATAAGGTTGGACCGGCACTCAAAACACTAAGAGAGATGTGGAACCAAACACATTTATTTAATCACAATAAAATAAATCTAGGTACTAACATCGATTATACAGTCTATCGATAGACTATCGATTATAAAAAATCGATTGTGATAAATCGATCAAATAAAATCGAATCAAATAAAATACATGGAATAAAAAACAACATAAAATACAATATTCTGAATCGATTACTGCAGAATTTCTTCTGGAAACCTATGTATATCGGTGGAAGTCCCAGTACTAAAGACCCATGTATATGGGTAAGTCCCAGTGGCAAATATTGAGATATAAAGATATAAAGGGCCCTTAGTCCTTGAATAAAGGGCACAATTTTGCCTAAGTTTCAGGCTTGCACAGTTAATATCACCAGCTTTCAAAAGTGAATATAGATTTTTGGTTACTCACAACCTTTTGCGCTGATCAAGCAAAATTTTTTTATCCTTTTTTTTTCTGCGTGTGGAAGTTATTTCAGGTGGCGTCCCACCATTCATATCCCAATCCAGCAGTGTTGGTTTCTCTTTGCAGCGACTCTCAGGATCTTGTCTCAAATCTCGTGGGACTTGGTCCGTCTGTAGGTTTTCATGAGTCAAGCAAATTTATTTTTATCCTTGGTAATAAAATTCAATACATGGCCATGTATAGTTCGCAGTCGAATTCTCGCACAGGTATTCCGCCCAGACGCGTTTCGAAATAACTTATCTCTTCCTCAGTGGGTAACCTGTGATCTGAACCTCTCGACTTTTAAACTCTCCTCATCCTTCCTTAATTATCCACATCAGGTTTCAACATCATTTTGTTGAGTAGTTGTAATACCCGATTTTTTCAAAGCAAGGATCTCGGAATTTTCAAAGGCATCCGATTTTTTATTTGTTCATTCTCCGTACTTACAGGTGTTTTGTCAGATTAATCAAGTACAAGGGAAAATGTAACATGTACAAAAGAAAAATATGCATATAATATCCACATTGGGGGTCATGGTCATGACTGATTTTTACAGTTTATGATTCTACATTACAATATTTCCTAGTTCTATTTTCTAGTACTTTGGCTGTGTCAAGCCAAAGTAAGACAATGCATCAACACAGAAGCACAACACAGTATTTCAGCGCCATCATTAACCCCTTAAAAAATGAATCCCCACATCCAATGTAATGGATTGCTATTGTTGTAGCTGGAGGAATCATTTCTTAGCTGGAGGAATTACTTTCATGTAGTAAACTGCTCCTCAAAGCATCAATGTGTCCTTGCCCAGCATTACTCAAGAATATTTATTTTCAATAAATATCTTTGACCAAGTTGAAACTAAAATGCAAGAAATTCTTGCAATTTAAATGCAATTTAATGTATAAAAGGTCAAAGTGTATAAAAAAACCATGATGTTATTTAACATGTTACCTCATTTAAACACTGGCCCAAGAAGACTTTTACAGGCTAGGAGAGCTCCATACCATCACTGACAACTGCTCTGAACATTTTTTTTTACTGTAATATATATTATATTATATACTCTAATATTAATAATATTCCAAACAGGGAGGACACAGACAGCAGAGGGCCCCTGTGCAAAGAATGTGCCTGGGCCCCTTCCTCCACAAACCACACATACAGACATAAACATATACAATACGTGCATAATCCTGGAAGACCAAGGAGCATATAAGGCTGCACAGTGCTTTTGGCCAACAATGTGTTGTGCAACCATTGAGTTAATATGAATGGGGTCGCATTGTGACTATTCTGTCTCAGCATCGGTTGTACCTGCGACAAGCTTCTTGTAGACCCAGTCTGTAAGGATGTATGCGGCAGGTTGAATGATCACTTTAAAAGATAGCTTACTCAATGAATAAAGACTCCAGAGGTGTTTTCCAATGCTTCTTTATGCTTCGAGGTAGCAAGGATATGAACATAGAGGCTTTTTCATAGGCAAATTTCTAATGAAGTTACAAAGCTCCCTCGCTCTGCAGTCTCTTCACAACTATTCAAAAAGTAAAATAACATGTAATAACAACTGCTAGACAGTAAAAGCTGCGTGGCAGCACACTCCCCGTCTGGTATCGTGAGATACCACTATACACTACATTATTTTATTTTAACATACTATTAACATTGCACACAGGAACATGCTATTTAACCTTCTCAAGTATATAAGCTAGCTATATTAAAGATCTTAAGTGACTCCTTCACATAACGCTGAATTAGAATTTTTGGAAGCAGGCATAATTAGGACTGTCTCGGTGACTGGTCTCAGGAAGGTTTTTGATGCCCCATCCTTAACGATCCTGACTTCCACACTTTGGACTCTTCCATCATCACTGGTAATGGCCTTTGTAATAAGACCAACTGGCCACTGGATCCGGTGAGCTTGCTGGTCTTTTAGCAGGACCAGGTCCCCTTCCTTTAAGTTAGGCTTCTGGGTTTGCCACTTTTTACATCCTTGAAGAAGTGTGAAGTATTCCTTCCTCCATCTGTCCCAGAAACAATCTGCAAGGTATTGAGCGTATCTCCACTGACGTTTATATATGTCCTTTTCATCTTGCAGGAATTCTGCGACTTCGACAGCTAGGGTTGTGCCACACAAGTCTAATCTTGGAATAGTGTGAGCAGGTTTTGGAGCTAAATTGGCTCTTCCTAGTAGAAAACCGACATAGGATCTCCCGGAGGGATCTATGATCTTGAGATAAGCCACAGCCGCTATAGCCTCGGTAGATGCATCACAAAAGATGTGAATCTCTTTCCTCAGACTTCTTGAAATTGAAGTGGGTGAATAGCAGCGCGGGATATTAGGTTCTTCCATTACTTTCATGGAGTTTCTCCATTTCTCCCATTTAGGCAGTAGGTCTACTGGCAGAGGGGCATCCTAATTTGTCACTCTCTCAGTAAGCTGGCGAAGTATGGATCTCCCTTGGACGGTAACTGGAGTCACAAAGCCTAGGGGATTGTAAAGGCTATTAACAGTTGACAGGACTCCTCGTCTGGTGAATGGCTTCTTGGCGTCAGAGACCTGAAAGGTGAATGTATCTGAAGTTATATTCCAGAGAAGACCGAGACTCCTTTGAGTGGGTAGGGCATCTACTCCCAAGTCCAAATCCTTCAAATCCTTAGCATGATCTTCTGGATTGGAAGACCTCATTACTTCACTGCTATTAGATGCAATCTTATGAAGCCTTAAGTTAGCAGTCAACAGGAGCTGTTGAGTTATTTTTATCAGATTGACGGCTTCTTCAGGTGTTGAAAAGGATTTCAGGCCATCGTCTACATAAAAATCTCTCTCAATAAATTGCCTGGTGTCAGATCCGAATTCCTTTTCACCTTCCTGCGCTGTTCTTCTCAGTCCATAAGTTGCCACGGCAGGAGATGGACTATTTCCAAAGACATTGACTCTCATGCGATAATCTATCACCTGATCATTAATGTCATTGTTGTGGCGCCACAAGAACCTGAGATAATTTCTGTGGTCCTCTTTGACTATGAAACAGTGGAACATCTGCTGGACGTCAGCTGTCACGGCAATTGGTTCCTTCCTGAACCGCATCAACACTCCTACAAGGTTGTTCGTTAGATTTGGATCAGTTAGAAGAACGTTATTTAAAGAGGTTCCCTGGAACTGAGCACTTGAGTCAAAGACTATTCTGATTTGCCCCGGTTTACGAGGATGGTAGACTCCAAAGGATGGAAGGTACCAGCATTCTTCACCTTCCATAAGGTCTGGTGCTGGCTCAGCATGAAGGTTATCTAAAATCTTCTGCATAAATTCTAGAAAGTGCTCTTGCATCTCAGGTTTGTTACAGAGAGTTTTCTTAAGTGCAGCAAATCTGGTTAAAGCTTGTTGTCGATTGTTAGGGAGAGTAAGCCTTGGTACTCGGAAGGGTAATGGAGCTACCCAACTGTTGGAATTGTCCTTGAAGAACTCTTCATCCATAAACTTGATGAACTCCTTGTCTTCGACTGAAGGGGCAATCTTGTTGTCATCACAAGTAGTCTGGTACACTGAATCACCAAGGTCCTTCTGAGAAGTGAGCTTGCAGTTTATACCTTGGAGTGCTAGATATGGGACTTCGTTTTTAAAATCAAGTCTTTCCTTCACATAATTGTGCAATGGACATTTCATCGACCGATAGGCAACATTAGTTTTGTAGGAAGCTACATCCAAGAGCTTGTGAGATTGATCTAAACAGACTTCTCCTATTATCACCCATCCAAGATCAAGTTTCTGAGCCTGAGGAGCATCATCTGGACCGTTACATAACTCTCTTATTTTATGAACTCTAGGAATGTCTCTCCCTAGTAGAATCAAAATCTTAACATCCTTGTAAAGAGGTGGAATGTAGTCAGCAATGTGGCTCAAATTAGGGTGATGACGTGCAACCTCTGGTGTGGGGATTTCTTCTCTATTGTTCAGTAGCTGATCACATTCGATTAGAGTTGGAAGAGGAAACTATGTCCTCATATTCTGATGCCACTATGAAGCCATGGGCTATTCTTCCAGAAGTATTGATCTTTCCTGCACATGTCTGCAAGGTATAGGACCAGGTCTCTCCATGAATGTTGAATAGTTCAAAGAATTCTGTACTGGCCAATGAGCGATTGCTCTGATCATCGAGTATGGCATACATTTTTATGGAATTTTGTGGACATCCTTCAGGAAAAACCCTTACAAGACATATCTTGCTACAAGATTTGCTATGAAGCCCTTCTTCACATACCTCTGTACACCTTGTGGTTACGGGGTTGGCACGTTGCTCAGTTCTCTCCCCGCCATCATCTGATGTAGTCTTGGGGTTGCTGCCGGGTGAAGGTTTCCTTTTGAACAGGTCTGAATGAAGAGCGTCCACATGTTTGGCACTGTTACACAGGGAACATCTGATGGCGATCTTACAGTCTCTAGCTAAATGATCGGAGGATGCACAACACTTGAAACAGATATTATGCTCTTTGAGAAATGACTTGCGTTCTTCAATAGGCTTATCCTTGAATGCACGACATTTGGAGAGAGAATGTGGCGCATTATGAAGAGGACATGGTTGATTAAGATTGCTTGTCTTAATGTCTGTAGCCAAGACGTTGGATGCTATTGCGGTCTTCCTCACGGCAATAGGATGCTTTAAATTCTTAAATTTGCTGTTGGTAGCAATACCCCTTGAAGTAGTTAAAGGAATGGTGGTTGTATCTGGATAGAAGAAGCTTGGGTCATTCTTGGATCTTGCATCCTTCAGCACGAACTCTGCAAAATAATAAGGGAGGGAAGGAAACATGATGTTCATACTTATACTTTGATCCTACACTAGTCCACTTTCCCTGAAGATGACTAGGCAACTTTGCTACAATAGGATTTACGCCCTGAGCAGTGTCTAAATAGCTAAGACCTGGTAAACTAGGATCTAACTTAGCAATTTCAAGTTCATGAAGGAGGTCACCTAACTCTCTAAGCTTATGATTGTCCTTAACAGAGATCCTAGGAAAGTCGTTTAGTCTCTGGAATAAGGCAGATTCAATGACTTCGGGGCTCCCATAGTCTTGTTCTAGACGTTCCCAGGCAGCATCAAGGCCTGCTTTAAAGTTATAAATGTAAACAGATTTAAGTCTCTTTACTTGTTCTGAAGATTGACGCCCCAACCACTTTATTAGTAAGTCGAGTTCTGCTTGAGGTTCAATGTCCAAGTTCTTGGTTACTGCCTTAAATGTAGATCTCCAACTTCTGTAGTTCTCTGGGCGGTCATCAAATCTAGACAGTCCAATTGTAATCAACTCTCGTCGAATCATATACTTGCTGAACTCTGCAGCATCAGTGCTTTCGGTTTTTATAGCCACAGGGGATACTGATGGTGCGCCGACTTGGACAATGGTTGGTATCAGATGTTGGCTGGTAGGTGGAGAGAAAGGTGTTGCAGATGGGTTCAATCTAGGTAAGGGTCTGTCGTCTGAAGGTCTCTGAGCATTTGACGTTGAAGAGAGCTGTATCACAGGGGGTATAGAGTTCATTCTGTAGTCTTCTGTTGTGCCTTTGTAATCTCTATTCACATAGGGTTGTGGTGGCACATGAGCTGCGTAGGTTGATTCACTTGATTTTGTGACAAGCAGTAGTTGTGGAGTGTCTCTGTTAGCAGGTGTGTGTAGTTGACCAGCTTGATTTGGCAACACGTTGCCTTCTGATCCATTTGCTGGATGAACATGAGAAGAATCTCCAACTGTAGGTGGGACTGTATTGTCATGGTTCTGGGTTAAGACAAACTGTAGGATCCTTTCAACAGGGTCTTGACAAGCAGCCAAGCTGGGACAAGCTGCTCCTTCTTCTTCCAATAGGGCTTGTTCCAAGACTGATAAATTCAGCTAAGGCTACTTCTTTTTTCTTCTGAAGGATTTCTAGCTGAGCCTCTGTTTCTGCTTGAATGCGTTTAGCTTCTGCTTTGATGGCTGCTTCTCTTTCAGAACAGGCGGCTTGAACCTGGGCTGCTGCAACCTTCTGGCGAGCTTTGACTATTTGGTCGCTCAGTGTTGACCTTACAGAGCAGGACCGCAGTGACTTAGAAGAGGATTTATGATAGGAGCGGGCAGATCTAGATGATTTTCCTGAGTGTCTGGAAGAAGCAGATTTACAGGATGTAGTTTCATGTAGCTGTGCTAATCTACCTTCTATCTGTGCCTTTGCTTCAAGATATGTGCTATGCCTCTAATGGTCAGTAGAAGCAAAGTCCTTTAATTCCAATGCAGCTTCCTATATGTTAGAATGAGACAATAGGGAATAGTTCTTCTCAGAAAGTCTTTTATAATTCTCAAATGCCTTCTTAACCCTTGAGAGAGCAGTGTTCAATTGCTCAGAATTGTTGCTAGTTTCATTAGTGGCTGTTATACAACTTAAAGTCTTCTCCCATAATGCAGTCAGGTTACTAGATGTTTCTTCCTTACTTGCTTCATAAGCCTCCCTTGCCTTCAAGGATGGATGAGGGGCTCTAACAGGACGAGCAGAATGAAGTAAGGAGTTTGCTTTATCTTGATTAAATACAGGTAACTCTGTGGGATCTCTGTCAGACATAATGACAAGTGCTGTAGTTTTGGTGTCTTGTTAGAAATCTGCCAGAGCTCAGCTCTGTAGGTAGTGACGTCTGTTAGTAAGCAGGCTAAGCTGAGGAGCTGGATATTTGTGACAATGAGCCAGATAGTGCTGCAACTGGTTCAGACTGGATAGCTCAGAACAGTGCACAGTTCGCTATCACTTTATAGAGGCAGGAATATACAGTATTTCAGTAGATTCAGGTATTGGATTCACAACCCAAACAGCTTGACAATGATGAATCCTTGGGACTTGATATAGCTATGATACACAGTCCTTGCACAGTTCAAAAGGTACTTATGGCTCCCCAATAAAGGCAAATCTTGTATAATCTGGTATTACTAGAGAAATGGGTGCACAGCACAGACCAGCAATCCCTGGCAGTAAAGGCTGTAACAGTTATGGAGCATTCAGTAGGTGGCTGGCTTCGTATACAGAGTAATGCTTCTGCTGACTGCGGCAGTGACACACAGGCACAGCCTGAAGATGGCTTCCTGTCTTAGGGTGTTAGTTCTTCACACAGACGCGTGGTTACTCTGCAGAGATAGTGATGGATTTACTAGAAATTTACTAGCGTCGGTTGTACCTGCGACAAGCTTCTTGTAGACCCAGTCTGTAAGGATGTGTGCGGCAGGTTGAATGATCACTTTAACAGATAGCTTACTCAATGAATAATGACTCCAGAACTGTTTTCCAATGCTTCTTTATGCTTCAAGGTAGCAAAGGTATAAACATAGAGGCTTTTTCATAGGTAAATTTCTAATGAAGTTACACAGCTCCCTCACTCTGCAGTCTCTTCACAACAACTATACAAAATGGAGTTACAGCAGGAAATGGAGGGTGGGAACAACCAACTAGCCAGAGACAGCAGGGGTGTAAGGATCATACCAAGTAATATAGTAACATAACATGTAATAACAACTGCTAGACAGTAAAAGCTGCGTGGCAGCACAGTGACCTTCACGTTTCTTACAATCACAATCAGAAAGTCGCAAGAAATTCAGCAGGTTGGATTTTTTGCGACTGTCGGGTCACGGTCACGGCCCCATTTACTTTTACTAGTTGCGGTTTAGAGTAGTGTTGCTTCAGGCTTTGGCTGCACAATGTGTGTTGCAGCCACAGCCACCTTGTGGTGCCAGCCTAAGGGACCATTTAGACGGCCATATGTGTTTTGCAGTTCGCAAATTGCAGATCCGCAAAACACGGAGACTGCCCGCGTGCGTCCTATGATAGAAAATGCAGATTCTTGTACACAATTGTGGACAAGAATAGGACATGTTCTATCTTTTTTGCAGGGCCTAGGAACAGAAGTACGGATGCGGACAACACGCAGTGTGCTGTCTGCATCATTTGTAGCCCCATTGAAATTAATGGGTCTTTTTCACACATCCTCACAGGCACTGTCACATACACACACTGTCATACATGCAGGGCCTCTCACATACACACACTGTCATACATGCAGGCACTCTCACATACACACACTGTCATACATGCAGGCACTCTCACATACACACACTGTCATACATGCAGGCACTCTCACATACACACTGTCATACATGCAGGCACTCTCACATACACAGACTGTCATACATGCAGGGCCTCTCACATACACAGACTGTCATACATGCAGGCACTCTCACATACACAGACTGTCATACATGCAGGGCCTCTCACATACACAGACTGTCATACATGCAGGGCCTCTCACATACACAGACTGTCATACATGCAGGCACTCTCACATACACAGACTGTCATACATGCAGGGCCTCTCACATACACAGACTGTCATACATGCAGGGCACTCTCACATACACACACTGTCATACATGCAGGCACTCTCACATACACAGACTGTCATACATGCAGGCACTCTCACATACACAGACTGTCATACATGCAGGCACTCTCACATACACACACTGTCATACATGCAGGGCCTCTCACATACACAGACTGTCATACATGCAGGCACTCTCACATACACAGACTGTCATACATGCAGGCACTCTCACATACACAGACTGTCATACATGCAGGGCCTCTCACATACACACACTGTCATACATGCAGGCACTCTCACATACACACTGTCATACATGCAGGCACTCTCACATACACACACTGTCATACATGCAGGGCCTCTCACATACACACACTGTCATACATGCAGGCACTCTCACATACACAGACTGTCATACATGCAGGCACTCTCACATACACACACTGTCATACATGCAGGCACTCTCACATACACACACTGTCATACATGCAGGCACTCTCACATACACACACTGTCATACATGCAGGCACTCTCACATACACACACTGTCATACATGCAGGCACTATCACATACACACACTGTCATACATGCAGGCACTCTCACATACACACACTGTCATACATGCAGGGCCTCTCACATACACACACTGTCATACATGCAGGCACTCTCACATACACAGACTGTCATACATGCAGGGCCTCTTACATACACACACTGTCATACATGCAGGGCCTCTCACATACACACACTGTCATACATGCAGGGCCTCTTACATACACAGACTGTCATACATGCAGGGCCTCTCACATACACACACTGTCATACATGCAGGGCCTCTCACATACACAGACTGTCATACATGCAGGGCCTCTCACATACACAGACTGTCATACATGCAGGGCCTCTCACATACACAGACTGTCATACATGCAGGCACTTTCACATACACAGACTGTCATACATGCAGGGCCTCTTACATACACAGACTGTCATACATGCAGGCACTCTCACATACACAGACTGTCATACATGCAGGGCCTCTCACATACACACTATCACTGAAGCCAACTACCTAAAACATAACTTTTAATCTGAATATAATAAAAAAATACACATAGAGGTCCCTCACATGGGGACTGGTACACATACAAACAGATAGTAAGAACCAAATTAAGGACCGGGTAGTAGGATAGGTGTTAACAGTGGTGGACCAGGGCCAGAACCATATGGGTCCCTAATGTGTCCCTAGGGTATCCCTACCCTAATCTCTGCCCAGAGATGCACCCAGATGGTAGGAGCACTCTGTCCCCGTACCTAGACTACCTGTCCTTAAAGTGCCCTTACAACAATAAATGACCCATATGGATGCCTGGGTCCTACAATGTAATACAATGATTTACACTAGTTGTTTTTAGATTTTTAGTCCTAATTTCTTGACCCAAATAGATGCCTGGGTCAGTCAATATAAAACAATAATTTACATTAGTTGTTATAAATTTATAATCCTAGTCTCGACGTGTTTCCCCTTTGAATGACAAGGTTCGTCAGGAGACAAAAAGAGTGGACAAACCAGTACGTCGCTGCCAAAATACAGTGGCTACATAACAACGATTTAACAGACTCCAATAAAAGTCAGTCAAAACCAAAAATGCTGGAGCACCCCCAAGACGGTACTCAGCTGTTAGAAGTAAAACATAAAACGATAATGTTGATACAGATAATAAAGGAAGATTTAATTCTTATCAATTCCTGTAGATCAGGCATGTCCAAACTGCGGCCGCCCTCCAGCTGTTGCAAAACTACAACTCCCAGCATGCCCTAATAGCTGTAATCTATCCAGGCATGCTGGGAGTTGTAGTTTTGCAACAGCTGGAGGGCCGCAGTTTGGACATGCCTGCTGTAGATCCTCTCTGAACAGTGGACTGCAGTCTGGGGTGCTCCATGGGGCATACAAGATAAGGCTCCAATTTGTACACTGATTACAAAATTATTTAAACCCTAGACAGGGCGGTCCTCAATTGTTTTGCTCCAATCACTATGCCACTATTGGTCATGTGACCTCGTTGTCCTCAATAGTTTTAAACAGAGGTGTAAGGGATAAATAAATTTAGGGCATAAACCGCTGGGGTACCTTTATTCCATGTCCATGATGTCCCTTCATTGAGAATGCCGGGAAGCAGGCGCTTAACCCGGCATAACTAGTCACGGGCCGTCGGTGGAACGCACGCCGAGACCTAAAGATGGCCGTGCATTCCACCGCAGAGGAGCCAGTCCATGCCGTCCGCGTCATCAGTGGGCTGCGGAGTCTGGATCACGTGTACACTTGCGTTCCAAAGTGGTGTCCTGGGGGCGTGGTTATGCGTTCCACCCGCGATATAGTGTGGATCCAGCCCTCTTAACTAGGATACAGGGCAATTTATAAGGTGGTGACGTCCCATTTTCCTACTGGGGGGCCTATTTACTATTTATTATCCGGGTGAAGTCATCCCTAACCTATAAGTGGAATACTTATTGGTAAACATTAGCGGCCGAACACTCCTACATGTTCTCATACATAGATCACAGTTTCTGCATACGATGGCTGCCCTACCATTCCAGACACAGGAATGTTGGACCAATTATTAGTATGTAAAACCCTGAGGGAATGGTTATAACACGGCTGGACAGTGGTAACCCTATCGTTATTAGTGCACTTTATGCACCCCTATGCCAGGGTACTAAATAAATGCAGAGCAGTGTAAATCCCTATTACCATGAAGCATAGTGAACGGGTGTGCGAATGACCGTTCGAATATAGACGGCAAAAGACAGGAGAAGATGTGTCCTAAAATATAATGTCAACCCGCTATATATTGGTACCTACGGGGCTGGGGTACATAGTGTATCAGTGAATAATGCTGTGTGAAAGTGATGAAAAACTATATACATAGTCGGTGGGCCTTGCTGATGGAAATAGGTCCTAAAATGAATCTACTGACACTTCACGTGTCGATAGTGAATTCTATCATACGAGGAAGAAGTTTAGGTGTAGACAAAGAGGCCAGGTACATTACAGGAAGCATGAGAACGTGAGTTGTTCGTTCAGGCCTCTCGGAGATTGCGACCGGAACCGGAAGATCCACTCAGACTCTTTCTGGAGGATCCTGCGGTCCCAGTCGCCCCTCCTTGGGGAGGGTCTAATCAGTTCCAGTGCAGAGAACTTAATGAGTCGAGGGTCCCCATTATGGACTTCCCACATATGATTAGCTAGGGGTGTGTACTTTTTATTCTTTATATCATTTATGTGTTCGAGAATTTGCCTCCGAAATTCCCTGAACGTTTTGCCCACATAGTCTTTTGGGCATGTGCATTGGGCCAGGTAGACCACCCCCTTACTACGGCAGTTAATGAAATCCCGGATGTCAAAGGTTTTACCCGTGACCGAGCAAGTGTTAGATTTGGAATTTTTAATGTTAGTACAGGTCAAGCAAGATCCACAGCGAAATGTGCCCAGTGGTTTTCAATCAAGCCATGTTCCTTTTGGGGTAGGTCCAGAATAATGGCTGTGGACTAACCGGTCGCGGAGACATCTACCCCTTCTGAACGAAATACTCGGGCGGGGAGATAGTATGTCTGACACGTCCGGGTCCATTAAGAGAATAGGCCAGTATTTATTAATAATGTCCCTAACCTCCTGGCTCATGGTGTCAAAGGTCGAGATAATTCTGATAACATCGTCTTTTTTCCCCTTTGATTCTCTTGGTACCAGAAACGTGTTACGCTTACACATGGATGCGTTTTGAAACGCCTCCCTGAGGACACGCTGTGGGTAGCCCCTCATACTGAATCTCTTTTGCAATTTCCTTGATTCATAATGAAAACCTTCTCGGTCCGAACAGTTTCTCCTCATGCGTAAATATTGTCAGCGGGATATACCCTTCTTTAGACTCGCTGGGTGGTGGCTATCCCAGTGTAGTAAACTATTTGTGGCAGTGGTCTTCCTGGTCTCACATACACAGACTGTCATACATGCAGGGCCTTTCACATACACAGACTGTCATACATATATGCACTCTCACATACACACACTGTCATACATGCAGGGCATGCACTCTTTTACACTACATTACATATAGATCCCTTCCTCACCTCCTGGCTCTGTATTGCTGGTTCTTGTGTCCTCAGCCAGGCTCCTTCCCCTCTCAGTAGCAGGGCTCGGTCTACACACAGCAGCAGCCCTTCCTTACTTCTAGCAGAGCTGGCTCATTGGAGGAGAGGCTGTCAGTGCTTTTGAGTGACAGTTTGTAGACTAATCAGCTTTCCATCTCCTGGTCAGTAAGGTCCTATTTTTGATAAAATTGCAATTTTTTTTGCCATGATTTGTTAAAAATCAGACCCTGTGGATCCAGTCTTACTGACCAGGAGTGCTGATTACACTAAAGCCTGCCAACCCTCCTATAATCAGCGCTGCTATTAAGCCCCTGACCAGCAGATCATCTCTCAGTCCCTCTGAAGTTCAGGAAGGGGGCCCCACTGCAGCCAGCTACTTTTCCTACTGTGTGTAATTGCACAGTGGGAGGAGCTTACCGGCAACTCAGAAAGCTCATTTGTTAGTCACGATCTCCCCAGTGGGCCAGTCCGGGCTGCGCCCCCTCACACTCTGGGCCCCTGTGCAGCTGAATTTCCACCGCTGATTCCAAATGAAAATGGTTCAGCTGAGCTTTATTGGATGTGCTCCTGTGTCTTCCTGTTCAGCTGCATAATGTCCATGCCGCTAAACAGGAATTCACAGGACCACATCAGGTTGAGACCTCAGTGTAACAACCTGTAGCCAGTTGGGCAATCGAGTAATCACAGCAGTACAGTGTTCATTTTAGGACTTGGTCAGATATCATAGTCACATATCATAATAATGTCAGTGTGAGGCAAAATCCTCACCCTGATACCTGACTTCGACACCTGACTCTGATACCTGACCCTGACCCCGACACTTACTTCACTCGTCAGGGTCACTATGACTTTTAGGTTTACTGTGTTTTTGTGTGCTAAATCACATAGATGAAGAAAATCCCAAGCTGATACAGGCAAGCAAGCTCAGTGGTAATGCAATTGCCTCATCTCTAGTGTTCCAAGGTTCAAAACCCCTTTCAGCCTCTAAAAAATGTAACATTTTATTAAGTCCTAGATAAGAGGCAAATTCAAGTCATGTGTGACGCTGATATCTGACTTTCTTCATTCGTCAGGGTCAGAGTCAATGGGCCAGATTTATCATTATCTCAAGTCAGAATAATGGAGTGAAAAAGTCAAAAAAATTTGCGCAGTCGCTAAAACTGCGCAAAAATTTGCGACTTTTTTCTGCTCTGTGCTATGCTCTGCAGTTTTCTGAAAGTGGGTGTGTTTTCTTATGTAAATCAATCTCTAGACAGATTTACTATTGCGACTATTTAAAATATTGCAAAAAAGTCACAAAAAATGCGCAATTTTACTCCAGTGAGGGACATGCTTATCTTATGACTTTTTAATAGAACATGCGACTTTCTCCTAAAGACGTGCGACTTTCTCCTAAAGACGTGCGACTTTCTCCTAAAGACGTGCGACTTTTGTAAAGCTGCTTACTGACAGATAAACTGCTACCGTCCAACCACATTTATTACAGTCTTAAAGGGCCGATCATAAATCTGACTTGGCTAAAACTGACTTTAGCCATATGTGAAAGTGGAGTGAGCTGTCAGAGTAATGATGAATCTGGCCCAATGACTTTTACATTCATTGTATTTTTGGTATACTAAACCACATAGATAAAAAAAAAATAAAAAAAAAATATCTAAATCAATAGCTCAGTGGTTTATAAGCAGTGTTCATCGGTTCATAACCCCTTTCAGGCTCTTAATAAAATTTATATTTTATTGAGCCCTAGATCAGAGACAAATTCAACTGATGTAAGTAGTCCTTTTTTTATTTTATTAAGAGTACATGGGCAGCACTATAGTAAAGGGGGCACTAATTTACTGTATCTTCATCTATTTTCAGGTGACTGAGGGCTATTTCGTTTTTTGTTGTCTTGAAAGAGTCACTGTACAATATAATAATATATTCTTATTTCCTGTTTACTCCTGCCATTTACCCATCTAATTATGTTCAGGTAGCAATTATACATTTTTTGCCCCAATATTTTAAATTATTATTTTTTGATACATAGGGTGGGTGGGTCTTGATGTCTTTAGATCCGGACCTCTTTCCCTCCACTTATGTCTCAATACCGCCCACTGATCTTTAATGCGGATCCTGTACTTTGTTTCACTTTGTGCAGGACCTGCGATCATGTGATCCCTCACATCATGGGTGTGATCACATGATTCCTGAGTATCACATGAGGGATCACATGATCCCTCACAACATGGGTGTGATCACAGGATTCCTGAGTAACACATGAGGGTTCACATGATTGATCAGGTGATTACATGGGTGGATCTCCCTTCACTGTGTGCTCCTATTTAAACTCGGGTAAGCGCAGTGACTATTAGTTGCTGTATGCAGCACAGCAGGCGCCTCTGGTGTACTACTGTTGAGGCGCCGTGAGCGCATTTTATCTGGACATTGCTTCCTTGTTGCGCACCACATGAGAGCTCGGCCTGGGATTTGCTGATAAGTATTTAAGAGAGACTTAACCTCTGACTGTTCTCTACTTATCTTTCCTTTACAGACGCGCTCTATTTAAGTGTTTACTGTATTGTCTTTATGGTCCCCTGATGAATAGGCTTACAGCTTAAGAAACGCATTGGAACGTAACTTGTTCATTGTTTAGTGTACCTGAGCATCAAGGCCTTGATGGCTCAGTGTTGTTACCATCTTTCTGTCCCTCCTTTTGCTTTAGCGAATGATCAGGCAGCCCACCTTTGCGCCGCACGCAGGGACAGTCTGAGGGGGTTGTTTTTTTTAGGTTGATGCTGGGCAACTATAGGTCTGAGAGACCCAATCCTGTATCTTTTCCATTTTCACCTCTTATGCCTCCCTTGGTCTCTAACAGTGTATACGCACCTTGTATGCTACTGGTATTCATATTCACCATTCACAGTAGTGGGGCTTATTTGATTGATTGAATAAATGTTATGTTTTAAATGGTTACCACATATATATTTTTTGATCTATCCCTCACTTTGCAAGGTTAGATCCCCTTACACGGGGTCAATTCTCTTCCTTGCATGCTATACATATATTTTTTTTCTTAGGAAGGAGTCTAATCATCATATCTGTAAATCACTTTATTGAAATTATTTTTTGGCATCCACCTAAACATAAGCTGCAAAGATATGACCACTAGGAGTCTCAATAGTCCACTGTCTGTGGTTAGGCATGGTCCAGCTCTCCCAGAAAATCCAGGCAGGAGGAAGTGTGGGAATGTTCAGGAGTAGCTGATGCTGCAGGAGACTTGCAGGATTTACTACCTCCGCACAGATCTGCAAACCAACTTATCTTCTAAATGTGCTCTCCCTCCGCTACCTAATTTCATGGCTTATACATTGATTCACCTCTCTCAAGTGTGTATGCAGTTATTAGCAAGAATCACTATTTTTGGGGACTCCTAAAAAATTGGAGTAGTCACTATGTGCAGAGCTGTGTCCTAGATTATACACATCTACTGTATATATATGTATTATACACACAGTGTGCTATAGCTTCACCACACTGAGATCTGCTCAGAAAGCTAATATTCATATTACTGCTTTATTCACAGACACAATATATGATTATGCAGACACCAGTACTCTGTGATAGCTTATAAGCATAGAGAAACAATGTAGCTTTATGTGGTAATGCTATAGATGAAAGTTTAAGCTAATAGCTTTGCATGTAGCGGTCCCTGGTTCAAGTCCCCAGAGAGATCTGTTTACTTTCTATATTTCTTTTTTTCTCTTTAAAACCATATTAATAGGATATACTTTAATAAACAATACATTATTAATAATAATAAGGCCTTACTATATTGAGAATATTGTTTGTTTGTTTTTGCTAAGACTTATTACTGGTTTATTTATAGACACTATATAAACAAACCAGTAATATTTATTAGCTTTCTAAAAAAAGAAATATTCTCAATATGACAAGGACATAGAATTGTTTTATCGAATAAATGTGGGGGGAAAAAAATATCTGAAGAGAAAAAAAAATTCAAAGTCTCTTTTGAGATTTAAACCTAGGATCTCTAAATTTAAAAGCAGCTTAACTAGGGATGAGCGAACTCGAACTGTATAGTTCGGGTTCGTACCGAATTTTGGGGTGTCCGTGACACGGACCCGAACCCGGACATTTTCGTAAAAGTCCGGGTTCGGTGTTCGTCGCTTTCTTGGCGCTTTTGTGACGCTTTCTTGGCGCTTTTTGAAAGGCTGCAAAGCAGCCAATCAACAAGCGTCATACTACTTGCCCCAAGAGGCCATCACAGCCATGCCTACTATTGGCATGGCTGTGATTGGCCAGAGCACCATGTGACCCAGCCTCTATTTAAGCTGGAGTCACATAGCGCCGCCCGTCACTCTGCTCTGATTAGCGTAGGGAGAGGTTGCGGCTGCGACAGTAGGGCGAGATTAGGCAGATTAACTCCTCCAAAGGACTTGATTAACTGATCGATCTGCAGCTGTGGATCATTGAGCTGCTGATCCTCAATTGCTCACTGTTTTTAGGCTGCACAGACCGTTTGTCAGTCTCATTTTTCTGGGGTGATCGGCGGCCATTTTGTGTCTTGTGGTGCGCCAGCACAAGCTGCGACCAAGTGCATTTAACCCTCAATGGTGTGGTTGTTTTTTGGCTAAAGCCTACATCAGGGTGAAGCTGTCACACCAAGTGCATTTAACCAGCAATAGTCTGTTCATTTTTTGGCCATATACAAAATCAGGGGCAAGCTGCGCCTGTCACCAAGTGCATTTAACCCTCAATGGTGTGGTTGTTTTTTGGCTAAAGCCTACATCAGGGTGAAGCTGTCACACCAAGTGCATTTAACCAGCAATAGTCTGTTCATTTTTTGGCCATATACAAAATCAGGGGCAAGCTGCGCCTGTCACCAAGTGCATTTAACCCTCAATGGTGTGGTTGTTTTTTGGCTAAAGCCTACATCAGGGTGAAGCTGTCACACCAAGTGCATTTAACCAGCAATAGTCTGTTCATTTTTTGGCCATATACAAAATCAGGGGCAAGCTGCGCCTGTCACCAAGTGCATTTAACCCTCAATGGTGTGGTTGTTTTTTGGCTAAAGCCTACATCAGGGTGAAGCTGTCACACCAAGTGCATTTAACCAGCAATAGTCTGTTTATTTTTTGGCCATATCCCAGTCTAATTCTGTCACTAAATCCATACCGGTCACCCAGCGCCTAAATACTAGGCCTCAAATTTATATCCAGCTAAATCTGTCCCTAGTGCTGTAGCTGGGCGAGTTATTTAGTGTCCGTTCAAGCACATTTCTTGTTCTGGGTTGAAATACAATTCCCAATTTAGCAATTTCATAATTTAGTGGTTCCTGCTATATCAGAGCTATTTGAAATCTATCCCAAAAAGGGTATATAATATTGAAGGTGCACATTGGGTCATTCAGAATAACTTCACACACACCCGCTACTGTGTATTTCCAAGTCTAATTCTGTCACTAAACCCATACCTGTCACCCAGCGCCTAAATACTAGGCCTCAAATTTAAATCCCTCTAAATCTCTCGTTACCGCTGTACTGTTGTTGCTGGGCAAGATATTTAGTGTCCGTCAAAGCACATTTTTTGTTCTGGGTTGAAGTACAATTCCCAATTTAGCAATTTCATAATTTAGTGGTTTCTGCTATATCAGAGCTATTTGAAATCTATCCCTAAAAGGGTATATAATATTGAAGGTGCACATTGGGTCATTCAGAATAACTTCACACACACGCTTCTGTGCATTTCCAAGTCTAATTCTGTCACTAAATCCATACCGGTGACCCAGCGCCTAAATACTAGGCCTCAAATTTAAATCCCTCTAAATCTCTCGTTACCCACCGCTGTACTGTTGTTGCTGGGCAAGATATTTAGTGTCCGTCAAAGCACATTTTTTGTTCTGGGTTGAAGTACAATTCCCAATTTAGCAATTTCATAATTTAGTGGTTTCTGCTATATCAGAGCTATTTGAAATCTATCCCTAAAAGGGTATATAATATTGAAGGTGCACATAGGGTCATTCAGAATAACTTCACACACACGCTTCTGTGCATTTCCAAGTCTAATTCTGTCACTAAATCCATACCGGTGACCCAGCGCCTAAATACTAGGCCTCAAATTTAAATCCCTCTAAATCTCTCGTTACCCACCGCTGTACTGTTGTTGCTGGGCAAGATATTTAGTGTCCGTCAAAGCACATTTTTTGTTCTGGGTTGAAGTACAATTCCCAATTTAGCAATTTCATAATTTAGTGGTTTCTGCTATATCAGAGCTATTTGAAATCTATCCCTAAAAGGGTATATAATATTGAAGGTGCACATAGGGTCATTCAGAATAACTTCACACACACGCTTCTGTGCATTTCCAAGTCTAATTCTGTCACTAAATCCATACCGGTGACCCAGCGCCTAAATACTAGGCCTCAAATTTAAATCCCTCTAAATCTCTCGTTACCGCTGTCCTGTTGTAGCTGGGAAAGTTATTTAGTGCCCGTCAAAGCACATTTTTTGTTCTGGGTTGAAGTACAATTCCCAATTTAGCAATTTCATAATTTAGTGGTTTCTGCTATATCAGAGCTATTTGAAATCTATCCCTAAAAGGGTATATAATATTGAAGGTGCACATAGGGTCATTCAGAATAACTTCACACACACGCTTCTGTGCATTTCCAAGTCTAATTCTGTCACTAAATCCATACCGGTGACCCAGCGCCTAAATACTAGGCCTCAAATTTAAATCCCTCTAAATCTCTCGTTACCGCTGTCCTGTTGTAGCTGGGAAAGTTATTTAGTGCCCGTCAAAGCACATTTTTTGTTCTGGGTTGAAGTACAATTCCCAATTTAGCAATTTCATAATTTAGTGGTTCCTGCTATATCAGAGCTATTTGAAATCTATCCCAAAAAGGGTATATAATATTCAAGGTGCACATTGGGTCATTCAGAATAACTTCACACACACGCTTCTGTGCATTTCCAAGTCTAATTCTGTCACTAAATCCATACCGGTCACCCAGCGCCTAAATACTAGGCCTCAAATTTATATCCCGCTGAATTTGAATACAATACATTGGGCCAAATAATATATTTGTTGTTGTGGTGAACCATAACAATGAGAAAAACATCTAGTAAGGGACGCGGACGTGGACATGGTCGTGGTGGTGTTAGTGGACCCTCTGGTGCTGGGAGAGGACGTGGCCGTTCTGCCACATCCACACGTCCTAGTGTACCAACTACCTCAGGTCCCAGTAGCCGCCAGAATTTACAGCGATATATGGTGGGGCCCAATGCCGTTCTAAGGATGGTAAGGCCTGAGCAGGTACAGGCATTAGTCAATTGGGTGGCCGACAGTGGATCCAGCACGTTCACATTATCTCCCACCCAGTCTTCTGCAGAAAGCGCACAGATGGCGCCTGAAAACCAACCCCATCAGTCTGTCACATCACCCCCATGCATACCAGGGAAACTGTCTCAGCCTCAAGTTATGCAGCAGTCTCTTATGCTGTTTGAAGACTCCGCTGGCAGGGTTTCCCAAGGGCATCCACCTAGCCCTTCCCCAGCGGTGAAAGACATAGAATGCACTGACGCACAACCACTTATGTTTCCTGATGATGAGGACATGGGAATACCACCTCAGCATGTCTCTGATGATGACGAAACACAGGTGCCAACTGCTGCGTCTTTCTGCAGTGTGCAGACTGAACAGGAGGTCAGGGATCAAGACTGGGTGGAAGACGATGCAGGGGACGATGAGGTCCTAGACCCCACATGGAATGAAGGTCGTGCCACTGACTTTCACAGTTCGGAGGAAGAGGCAGTGGTGAGACCGAGCCAACAGCGTAGCAAAAGAGGGAGCAGTGGGCAAAAGCAGAACACCCGCCGCCAAGAGACTCCGCCTGCTACTGACCGCCGCCATCTGGGACCGAGCACCCCAAAGGCAGCTTCAAGGAGTTCCCTGGCATGGCACTTCTTCAAACAATGTGCTGACGACAAGACCCGAGTGGTTTGCACGCTGTGCCATCAGAGCCTGAAGCGAGGCATTAACGTTCTGAACCTGAGCACAACCTGCATGACCAGGCACCTGCATGCAAAGCATGAACTGCAGTGGAGTAAACACCTTAAAACCAAGGAAGTCACTCAGGCTCCCCCTGCTACCTCTTCTGCTGCTGCCGCCTCGGCCTATTCTGCTGCTGCCGCCTCGGCCTCTTCCTCCGCCTCTGGAGGAACGTTGGCACCTGCCGCCCAGCAAACAGGGGATGTACCACCAACACCACCACCACCACCTCCGTCACCAAGCGTCTCAACCATGTCACACGCCAGCGTTCAGCTCTCCATCTCACAAACATTTGATAGAAAGCGTAAATTCCCACCTAGCCACCCTCGATCCCTGGCCCTGAATGCCAGCATTTCTAAACTACTGGCCTATGAAATGCTGTCATTTAGGCTGGTGGACACAGACAGCTTCAAACAGCTCATGTCGCTTGCTGTCCCACAGTATGTTGTTCCCAGCCGGCACTACTTCTCCAAGAGAGCCGTGCCTTCCCTGCACAACCAAGTATCCGATAAAATCAAGTGTGCACTGCGCAACGCCATCTGTAGCAAGGTCCACCTAACCACAGATACGTGGACCAGTAAGCACGGCCAGGGACGCTATATCTCCCTAACTGCACACTGGGTAAATGTAGTGGCAGCTGGGCCCCAGGCGGAGAGCTGTTTGGCGCACGTCCTGCCGCCGCCAAGGATCGCAGGGCAACATTCTTTGCCTCCTGTTGCCACCTCCTCCTTCTCGGCTTCCTCCTCCTCTTCTTCCACCTGCTCATCCAGTCAGCCACACACCTTCACCACCAACTTCAGCACAGCCCGGGGTAAACGTCAGCAGGCCATTCTGAAACTCATATGTTTGGGGGACAGGCCCCACACCGCACAGGAGTTGTGGCGGGGTATTGAACAACAGACCGACGAGTGGTTGCTGCCGGTGAGCCTCAAGCCCGGCCTGGTGGTGTGTGATAATGGGCGAAATCTCGTTGCAGCTCTGGGACTAGCCAATTTGACGCACATCCCTTGCTTGGCGCATGTGCTGAATTTGGTGGTGCAGAAGTTCATTCACAACTACCCCGACATGTCAGAGCTGCTGCATAAAGTGCGGGCCGTCTGTTCGCGCTTCCGGCGTTCACATCCTGCCGCTGCTCGCCTGTCTGCGCTACAGCGTAACTTCGGCCTTCCCGCTCACCGCCTCATATGCGACGTGCCCACCAGGTGGAACTCCACCTTGCACATGCTGGACAGACTGTGCGAGCAGCAGCAGGCCATAGTGGAGTTTCAGCTGCAGCACGCACGGGTCAGTCGCACTACAGAACAGCACCACTTCACCACCAATGACTGGGCCTCCATGCGAGACCTGTGCCCTGTTGCGCTGTTTCGAGTACTCCACCAACATGGCCAGTGGCGATGACACCGTTATCAGCGTTACAATACCACTTCTATGTCTCCTTGAGAAAACACTTAGGGCGATGATGGAACAGGAGGTGGCCCAGGAGGAGGAGGAGGAGGATGAGGAAGAGGGGTCATTTTTAGCACTTTCAGGCCAGTCTCTTCGAAGTGACTCAGAGGGAGGTTTTTTGCAACAGCAGAGGCCAGGTACAAATGTGGCCAGCCAGGGCCCACTACTGGAGGACGAGGAGGACGAGGATGAGGAGGAGGTGGAGGAGGATGAGGATGAAGCATGGTCACAGCGGGGTGGCACCCAACGCAGCTCGGGTCCATCACTGGTGCGTGGCTGGGGGGAAAGGCAGGACGATGACGATACGCCTCCCACAGAGGACAGCTTGTCCTTACCCCTGGGCAGCCTGGCACACATGAGCGACTACATGCTGCAGTGCCTGCGCAACGACAGCAGAGTTGCCCACATTTTAACCTGTGCGGACTACTGGGTTGCCACCCTGCTGGATCCACGCTACAAAGACAATGTGCCCACCTTACTTCCTGCACTGGAGCGTGATAGGAAGATGCGCGAGTACAAGCGCACGTTGGTAGACGCGCTACTGAGAGCATTCCCAAATGTCACAGGGGAACAAGTGGAAGCCCAAGGCCAAGGCAGAGGAGGAGCAAGAGGTCGCCAAGGCAGCTGTGTCACGGCCAGCTCCTCTGAGGGCAGGGTTAGCATGGCAGAGATGTGGAAAACTTTTGTCAACACGCCACAGCTAACTGCACCACCACCTGATACGCAACGTGTTAGCAGGAGGCAACATTTCACTAACATGGTGGAACAGTACGTGTGCACACCCCTCCACGTACTGACTGATGGTTCGGCCCCATTCAACTTCTGGGTCTCTAAATTGTCCACGTGGCCAGAGCTAGCCTTTTATGCCTTGGAGGTGCTGGCCTGCCCGGCAGCCAGCGTTTTGTCTGAACGTGTATTCAGCACGGCAGGGGGCGTCATTACAGACAAACGCAGCCGCCTGTCTACAGCCAATGTGGACAAGCTGACGTTCATAAAAATGAACCAGGCATGGATCCCACAGGACCTGTCCGTCCCTTGTCCAGATTAGACATTAACTACCTCCCCATAACCATATATTATTGGACTCCAGGGCACTTCCTCATTCAATCCTATTTTTATTTTCATTTTACCATTATATTGCGATGCTACCCAAAGTTGAATGAACCTCTCCTCTGCCTGTGTGCTAGGCCTAAATATATGCCAATGGACTGTTGCAGTGGTGGCTGACATGAAGCCTGATTCTCTGCTATGACATGCAGACTAATTCTCTGCTGACATGAAGCCAGATTGTCTGTTACGGGACCTCTCTCCTCTGCCTGGGTGCTGGGCCTAAATTTATGACAATGGACTGTTGCAGTGGTGGCTGACGTGAAGCCTGATTCTCTGCTATGACATGCAGACTGATTCTCTGCTGACATGAAGCCAGATCCTCTGTTACGGGACCTCTCTCCTCTGCCTGGGTGCTGGGCCTAAATTTATGACAATGGACTGTTGCAGTGGTGGCTGACGTGAAGCCTGATTCTCTGCTATGACATGCAGACTGATTCTCTGCTGACATGAAGCCAGATCCTCTGTTACGGGACCTCTCTCCTCTGCCTGGGTGCTGGGCCTGAATATATGCCAATGGACTGTTGCAGTGGTGGGTGACGTGAAGCCTCATTCTCTGCTATGACATGCAGACTAATTCTCTGCTGACATGAAGCCAGATTGTCTGTTACGGGACCTCTCTCCTCTGCCTGTGTGTGTGCTGGGCCTAAATATATGCCAATGGACTGTTGCAGTGGTGGCTGACGTGAAGCCTCATTCTCTGCTATGACATGCAGACTGATTCTCTGCTGACATGAAGCCAGATCCTCTGTTACGGGACCTCTCTCCTCTGCCTGGGTGCTGGGCCTAAATTTATGACAATGGACTGTTGCAGTGGTGGCTGACGTGAAGCCTGATTCTCTGCTATGACATGCAGACTGATTCTCTGCTGTCATGAAGCCAGATTGTCTGTTACGGGACCTTTCTCCTCTACCTGGGTTCTGGGCCTAAATTTATGAAAATTGACTCTTACAGTGGTGGGTGACGTGAAGCCTGATTCTCTGCTATGATATGAAGACTGATTCTCTGCTGACATGAAGCCAGATTGTCTGTTACGGGACCTTTCTCCTCTGCCTGGGTTCTGGGCCTAAATTTATGAAAATTGACTCTTACAGTGGTGGGTGACGTGAAGCCTGATTCTCTGCTATGATATGAAGACTGATTCTCTGCTGACATGAAGCCAGATTGTCTGTTACGGGACCTTTCTCCTCTGCCTGGGTTCTGGGCCTAAATTTATGAAAATTGACTCTTACAGTGGTGGGTGACGTGAAGCCTGATTCTCTGCTATGATATGAAGACTGATTCTCTGCTGACATGAAGCCAGATTGTCTGTTACGGGACCTTTCTCCTCTGCCTGGGTTCTGGGCCTAAATTTATGAAAATTGACTCTTACAGTGGTGGGTGACGTGAAGCCTGATTCTCTGCTATGATATGAAGACTGATTCTCTGCTGACATGAAGCCAGATTGTCTGTTACGGGACCTTTCTCCTCTGCCTGGGTTCTGGGCCTAAATTTATGAAAATTGACTCTTACAGTGGTGGGTGACGTGAAGCCTGATTCTCTGCTATGATATGAAGACTGATTCTCTGCTGACATGAAGCCAGATTCTCTGTTACGGGACCTCTCTCCTCTGCCTGGGTGCTGGGCCTAAATTTATGACAATGGACTGTTGCAGTGGTGGCTGACGTGAAGCCTGATTCTCTGCTATGACATGCAGACTGATTCTCTGCTGACATGAAGCCAGATTCTCTGTTACGGGACCTCTCTCCTCTGCCTGTGTGTGTGCTGGGCCTAAATATATGCCAATGGACTGTTGCAGTGGTGGCTGACGTGAAGCCTCATTCTCTGCTATGACATGCAGACTAATTCTCTGCTGACATGAAGACAGATTCTCTGTTACGGGACCTCTCTCCTCTGCCTGGGTGCCGGGGCCTAAATATCTGAGAATGGACTGTTCCAGTGGTGGGTGACGGGAAGCCAGATTCTCTGCTATGGAACCTCTCTCCAATTGATTTTGGTTAATTTTTATTTATTTAATTTTTATTTTAATTCATTTCCCTATCCACATTTGTTTGCAGGGGATTTACCTACATGTTGCTGCCTTTTGCAGCCCTCTAGCTCTTTCCTGGGCTGTTTTACAGCCTTTTTAGTGCCGAAAAGTTCGGGTCCCCATTGACTTCAATGGGGTTCGGGTTCGGGACGAAGTTCGGATCGGGTTCGGATCCCGAACCCGAACATTTCCGGGATGTTCGGCCGAACTTCTCGAACCCGAACATCCAGGTGTTCGCTCAACTCTAAGCTTAACCTCTAACCTATAGCATGATAACATAATACTGCATCTCTTCTATGCTGATAAGTAGTGATGAACGGCAGGGGCTATATTCGAATTCGCGATATTTCACGAATATTTGGGCATATATTTACTATCTTCACTCATAATTTTTTTTCAATGCGAAAATCGTAATGTAAAATTCGCTTACTGCACATGCGAAAAAGGGTCATGTCCCAGTTTTCAAACTACCTGAAGTTTGAGAAGATTGGAAAACATGGTTGGCAGCAATTTTCGCAACAGTGAGGAAGAACTCCTGATCACTATAAGTAATTTGACATTACAGCACTGTATTTGATTACATGTCACATGCATGTCAGAACAATCACTTTATATGCAGATAGAGTGTTATAAAATATTTGCGATTGCGAAAATCGCCACTTATGATGTGCATGTTTTTTTTGCAATACATACTTCACATTTTATCAGGTCTAAGTAAATATTACTGATTGGTGCACTAAGTATTATTGTGACATCATGGCACTATGGGCCAGATTTATCATTAGCTTAAGGCCGAATGCACATGGCCGTGAATGGTTCGTGGTATGCTGGGCTGGATTCCTGCTGACAGCAGGAGCACACGGTGTCATTGGTTGGTATGACTCTGTGCGCTTTATGCCGCCGCTGCACTACAGTAATACACTCGTATAGTGTATTACTGTAGTGCAGCGGCGGCATGAAGAGCACAGTGTCATGGCAACCAATGACTCCGTGCGCTCCTGAAGTCAGAAGGAATCCAGCCCGGCATACCACGGACCGTTCACGGCCACGGAACACGGCCGTGTGCATTCGGCCTAGGTCTAAATAATGGAGTGAAAGTCGCAAATTTTTTGCGCAATTGCTAAAACTGCGCAAACATTTGCAACTTTTATTGGCACTGCACTATGCTCGCCAGTTTTCTGAAAATGGGTGTGTTTTCTTATGTAAATGAATCTCTAGACAGATTTACTATTGCAAGAATTTAAAAAAAGTAGCAAAAAATTGCACAATTTCACTCCAGTGAGGACCATGCTTATCTTATGCAACATACAACTTTTTCGTAAATATGTGCGACTTTTGTAAAGCCACTTACTGAAGGATAAACTGCTACCGTCAAACCATATTTATCACGGTATTAAAGTACCATTAATAAATCTGACTTAGCCAAAAGTGACTTTGGACATATGTAAAAGTGGAGTAAGATGTAAATGTAATGATGAATCTGGCCCTATGTCTGTAGCATGTATGTATGGACAGCATAGTAATATATCTCTCACATGCACATTGCACATCCATTTTTCTGCCACACACACACAGTCTAAAGCTTAGAGTTTGTGTCCTGTTGGTCAGTCATGGTATATCTGTAAAGAATAAATCAAGGCAACTGGACTTACTGTAGATTTCTTGAAACGTGTCACTCGTTCTTCCAACGAGCTTTCTCAATTCTGAGTGACTGAGAATTCTCTGGGAATAAATATGTAACTGAATAAACATCTGGTTTATTATACCCAGCATGGGGTCAAAGGTGTTGATTCCATTATCCTAATTGGAGTCAGTAGGTGATGAGCCCAGCGTACCATGTAGCATCCGTTTGGACTCCACGGTGAAGGGTCACAGAGCAACTGTCAGAAAACAGTTGCTACTAGACAACACCTTAGGCTGCAGAACAGTACTTAGCCCAGACCAAGTGTGTGCCTTACTGGACCTTTGAGTACCACCTACTTCAAGTATAAGGACAAGTTCTACAAGCAAAAACATGGCTGTGCTATGGGATCACCTATTGCAGTGAACCTGTATATGGAGGAAGTAGAAAGGAAAGCCCTGACCACTTTCATGGGAATTACACTGAGTCATTGGTTCAGATATGTGGATGACACTTGGGTTAAAATTCATAAACAAGAGTTACAGGCTTTCACCGACCACATCAACTCAGTGGATCATAACATCAATTTCACGCGGGAAGATATGCAGAACAACAAACTGGCGTTTCTGGACTATCTTATAACAGTCGAAGAGGGAAGGAAGCTGGGAATAGAGGTCTATCGAAAAACCAACACACACAGACCAGTACCTGCTATTTTGTTTCCCACCATCCTCTAGACCACAAACTGGGAGTCATCCAGACTCTACACCACCTGGCAGAGAAAATTCCCACCAGCACAGTGGCCAAGGCGAAGGAATTCAAACACCTCAGAGGGGCACTTAAAACTTGTGGGTATCCAGATTGGGCCTTTGTCAAAACAGAAGGAAGGAGAAGAAAGAGCACCAAGGCTACCAGTGAGTGCAAAAAGTATGACAGATGCAAGAATATGGTTATCCCATATGTAGCTGGGGTGTCTGAGACACTCAAAAGGATTTTTAATAAACATCACATCCCTGTCTGCTTTAAACCCAGCAAAACACTGAGGCAACAACTGGTTCACCCAAAAGACCCAACACCTAAACACAAGATGGACAACATTGTGTACGCAGTCCAGTGCAATGAGGAATGCTCAGAACTGTATATTAACAAAACGACAACTACATCAGCGTATGGCTCGGCATAGAAGAGCCAAAACCTCTGGTCAAGATTCAGCCGTGTACTTACATCTAAAAGAAACAGGTCACACCTTTGAAGACAGTCAAGTATGTGTAATGGATAAGGAGGCCGATTGGTACAAACGAGGTGTGAAGGAGGCCATCTACGTAAAAATAGAGAAGCCAAGCAAAAAATAGAGAAGCCAATAGAGGCCGGGGGTTAGACATATATTGTCTGCCACATACAATGCTGTCTTGACACCTTTTTCTGGGAGGTCATCACCTACTGACTCCAATTAGGATAATGGATTCAACACCTTTGACCCCATGCTGGGTATAATGACCCCTGACCCCATGCTGGGTATAATTACCAGATGTTGATTCAGTTATATATTTATTCCCAGAGAATTCTTGTACAGTCACTCAGAATTGAGAAAGCTCGTTGGAAGAACGAGTGAAACGTTTTCAAGAAATCTACAGTAAATCCAGTTGCCTTGATTTATTCTTTACAGATAGGACTCAGGAGAAGCTTTCTTTGTCTGACCGCCAGTATTTGCTGGTTCATTTAGAGTTACCCAGGGTGCACCACAGGGAGGTGAACCAGTTTTACACCCCATACAGTACCATCACTTCACTAGACAGGTACATCTCTGCTCAGCTGGCCAATATCCGATTGCTCAGACCCCACACATACACATCGCAATACAATCCGATTCTATAATGGTAACATTAAATGTAATATTTCCCTTTCAAATACTGTTTGATGTTTTGTTGAAGACATTATTTTCAATTCTTGTATTTAAAAAAAAAAAATTGGGATTATATGCTCACGTCTTTATCCTGCAGCGCATGTTAGAGCGGGGTTATGACCGGACCCGGGTCCAAGCTGAGAAGCAGAGGATTGTGAGATCCATTTTGAGCTATGGTGGAAGTTCAATGGTAGGCACCCTAGGATGGCTATATTAAATAAATGGTCCGATTTGAAAAGGAGGAACTCGGAGGGGATCAGAGAGATCCGTGACAGAATATGGCAAGGTACAATGCTTACATTACTTTTGTATCTCTCTCCAACACTCTGTAATGTATATACATTTATGAAAATAAGTATTTCATCCCTTTCCAAATGAATACTTAGTACCTGGTGTGACATGTAGCAAATCAGCAGGTTACATCATACATCTCTACCGTGTGTGTGTGTGTGTATATATAATAAATATGTATGTGTGTGTGTATGTATTTATACACACAGCGAGGTACAGATCTATGATGTAACCGGCTGATTTTGTGTGTTTTACACATAAATATATATTTGTGTAAATGTGTGTGTGTGTGTGTATATATATATATATATATATATATATATATATATATACACACAAACTGCAATAATCATTCTGTATTCTAGGAAAAGGGCCCGTCCATCATTACATTGCATATATCCCACACTTAAAGGGTTTCTACTACCAGATTTGGTCCTATTTAGCTGACTGACACTAGCGATGTGCTAGTGTCAGCAGTCCATAACAGTGTTCTTACTTATTATCTGTCTGCTGCCGTTCACCTTAAAAACGTACTTTTATAGATATGCTAATGAGCTCCTAGGTGCTATGTGGGCGTCATTAGCACCTAGAGGGCTCCGTCCACTAACCATTTCAGCCGCCCATCGCGTCCCTCCAGCCTGCCCCGCTCCTGTTGATTGACTTGAAACTTCTCAGTATCACCCAATTCCTGCGCTTCTGTAGTGAGTGAATGCCGCGCTCCTGGTGCCGGCTTCCTCACTGTAACGTAGTTGGCGCAGGCGCAGTGAGGAAGCCGGCGCCGGGAGAATACAGAAGCGCATGGCGCAGGCGCGGGAATTGGTATGAGATACTGAGAAGTTTCAAGTCAATCAACAGGAGCGGGGCGGGCTGGAGGGACGCGATGGGTGGCTGAAATGGTTAGTGGACGGAGCCCTCTAGGTGCTAATGACGCCCACATAGCACCTAGGGGCTCATTAGCATATCTATAAAAGTACGTTTTTAAGGTGAACGGCAGCAGACAGATGATAAGTAAGAACACTGTTATGGACTGCTGACACTAGCACATCGCTAGTGTTATATATACACACCCTTTAATTTGCATTTGTTATGAGTTCTGAGTTGTCTAAATTCTGAACATTGTGTGATCTGGAAGTACTCGTGTTATCTGCTAACGAGGAGGAGGGAGAGCAGACTGGACCCTCCCCGCAGCAGCAGCAGCATGAGGCACCAGCCCCACCTGATGTGGGGGAAGATGTGTAGGTGGAAGAGGCTGGACCCTTCCAGCAGCCAGATCTCCCCCCCCCCCCCCAGCTCCTGATGACGATGAGGTTGTCACCACCCACCGCCAGGAAGGTAAATATGTGCACATGTATGTTTTATATTTAGGTACTGCGTGATGCGCTCCCTGTCCACCTTCAGTGTTTGTTAACTGTACAGTAGCTCTACAACTTCAGATTGGTAATTACCTGATTCTGAATTCTTGTCTGTTCAACGGTGTATCCTGTGCCTTCTTTTCTCTTGCTCTCACAACCAAAATGAAGGGGATATGGGAGGCTGGACCTTATTACTTTTAGTTCTAATGAGCTTGCCCCGGCCGGCGGCACAGCTCAGTTTGAAAAATCCACTCGCTTGCGCAGAGCGCTATGTGATGTCACAGTAGGAGCTACGGATAAGCTAGGAGGACCAAAGTTACCCCAATGCGTTTAGAATAAAACGTTATTCAAATTATATATATATATATATATATATATATATATATATATTAGTGCCATTGCTATTTCACCCATGTTCATCTTTGTAGTGTCTTGAGAGAGGATGACCTTCATATTTTCTCCGGATGTTATAGATATGCTCCCCTATGCTCTTATTTAGGGTTCTTTTGGTACGACCTATATATAATATATTTAGTTTCTTGCATGGACATATTATTGCGTATATGACCCCATGAGCTGTATGCCAAAATCATCAAAATTAAAACAATAAAAGGCTTGAACTACTTCGGTTGTGTGTAATGAATCTAAAATATATGAAAGTCTAATGTTTATCAGTACATTACAGAAAATAATGAACTTTATCACAATATGCTAATTTTTTTAGAAGGACCTGTACACTTGCATAGAAACAAGCCGTCCCATTGAAATGAATGGGACGGCTTCTTGGAATCACACCTGCTCACTGCTGTCAACAGCGAGCAGGAAAACAAAGGAAGGTTATGCTCACACAGAGCACGGCCTTCCCTTCAACCAGCTGATCAGTGTGAGTGACTGGTGTAGAACCCCCGCCGATCTGATATTGAGGACCTATCCTGAGGATAGGTCATCAATAGAAAAAAAACTCGGACAACCCCTTTAATAATTTTTTTTTTCCAGCTTCCCAATATATTATATGCAATATTAAATGGTGCTATTAGAAAGTACAACATGTTCAGCAAAAAACAACTCCTCATATGGCTATATGAACATAAAAAAAAACAGGGCTTTTGGAAGAGAGGGGGTAAAAAACATAAAATATGCAAAAATGGATGTGGTGGTGAAGGGTTATGGTTAGGAAATCTGAGACCCCTCACAATGAATGTACTCCCTGCGCCGCTCCTGGTCCCTGTACTTGCCGCTGCTGCTTTTCCCCTAAAACCTTCCAAATAAACCCCAACTCCATTATGTCAAATACTTTAGAGGTATCAAGAGACATGAGAGCGGAGTTCTCCCCGGCCCATCTGTAGGTTTGCAGGTTACCCTCTAATGTTATTAAAAGTAGACCTGTTTGAAATAAATCCACTCTGATTAGCACGAGTCCGAATGGAAATAACCTTGCAGAGCCCCATGGCTAGCACCTTGGCCAGAATGTTTATATTTTGTGATAATATTGGGTGGTAAGCCTTCTTATAGTCCTCCAATTTATTCCAAGCTATTTTTTTATTTTTCCAAGCCAAATGAATTCTTGTTTTTAGAGGGTACAAGTTGTAATTCCTTACTTTAAAAAATGTTTTTCAGGGCAGGATGTAGTTTTTGTAGGGGTACATTGACTTTTGATAACTCCAAATATTTGTAGCATATTTAAATCTCACTAATGTGTTAAAGGGGTTCTGCACTTTGTTTAAAATGATGATCTATCCTCTGGATACAGTTGATCGGTGGGGGTCCCGACCCTTGCCGATCAGAAGCCGATGATCTATCCAGAGGATAGATCATCAGTTTAAACAAACTGCAGAACCCCTTTAAATCTCTTTTTATTATTCAATGATATTCTGCAAGTCATGTAATACGAATGACAAAGTAATTTTCTGACAGTAAACAGCACAATAATTTAAAGGTTTAAATATGATCTATTACATATTGTTCTAATGCAAACAAACTAGTCTTCAACTGACTGCATTTGGATGTCTACCTCTACAGTGCTAGTCAGATGTGGATCGACAAATTTGAAAAAAACAAAACAATAATTAAAGGGGTAAAAAGCAAAAGAGAGTAAAAAAGGTAAAAGGTTTGGGAGGTAAGGGGGCCCTTAACCTGTTGGGGACACATGACGTACCGGTACGTCATGTGTATTTCCGATCATCGCCGCGCAGCGGGCAGTGATTGGAACTGGGTGCCTGCCCCCCCCCCGTATCGGCGATCGCGGCAAACCGCAGGTCAATTCAGACCTGTGGTTTTCTGCGTTTCCGGGTTATTCTGGGTTATTCCTGCACCGCGTCATCACGTCATCTTGCGAGACCTTACGCAGGAGGTAATCGCGATCTCCTGTGCTTCTCTACTGCATCATAGGCTTCAGGTCAAGGGACCTGAAGCCTATAAGGCACAACAGAGGGGATGGTAGCCATAGGCTTCCATCGCCCTCATTTTATTGCCTGCTGCCTGGCGCCCCCCCTGCAATTTGGCGCCTGGGGCAACGCCCCCCACGCTGCGTTCCTGGACACAGCTAAACTTCATACATTCAGGCTCTACATTGTGGACCTTATTGTCTCTCTAGTTAAGCCGTATATGACAGAATTCTCTGCTTGGCTCATGTGTCATAGGGGTCTGTGCCAATGTCGAACATATAGGTTGGAGGGAATCCAATGGTGTGCTCCTTAAACCCTACAAATATGGACCCTTGATTTGAAAATAACAAAAAGATCAGTGTAAGGCCTCATGCACACGGCCGTGTTCCGCGGCTGAGAGCGGACCGCGGAAACCCACGGTCCGCTCTCGGCCGCGTGCATGAGGCCTAAGACACAGCAAAAAAATATGCAACTCATGACTGTTTGGCCAAAGAAATGCGGTGAGCACGTCAGTGACTTGTATGGATTTGATCAATTGTGTGTAACATTAAGAGGATATAATATAATGATCTGCAGCCCTTGCCAGTGTAGAAAATGAAGAAGGTGGTTTATTCACAGAAACAGCATAATTAATTGAATTATGCTGTTTCTGTGAATAAACCACCATCTTCATTTTCTACACTGGCGAGTGCTGCGGATCATTATATTATATTGAGACGCTGGGACCTTTGGCCAGGATCCCCACCTGTGTGCACCACCACCTATAAAGGTACTTCTAATGTCTTCCCCCGAAACTGGGATCAGTAGTAGTGCTGCCAAAACCTCATTTTTGTATACCTAACATTAGGAGGAGTGACAGATCTGTTCACTGGTAAACATACCATTGCTCTTGGCTTCATTCAGTTGGTCATGTTTCAGGAGACTGGACATATCTTTTCCTTCGATCTTCTGCAGAAGAGATTCCACAGTTTTTCGGTAATCTTTCGGTTGAAAATTGAGGTCCCCAAACCAAAACACCTGATCGAAACGGCTGGTGACGTTATCTCTAGAATCAAATAAACAAGTCTCATTGTTAGACTACATTAAAGAATAAGAGTCACAGCAATAAAAAAATTAGAGAGCTGAGGGGAACTGTAGAGTAGAGGCACATAAGTCATACTTACAGGCATTGGAGTTTTCTACTTTGGAAAGTTTTTGAGGCAGACAAAGACCCTCAGTGATGATTCTGTAATCTTGGATCCTTTTGTTTAGTGCCCCAACTAACAACACAAATAAATAATAGACATATTAGTAAATGTGGAATCTAGGAGCACCACCATATTTAAAGGGAACCTGTCACCAGGATTTTGGGTATAGAGCTGAGGACATGGGTTGCTAGATGGCCGCTAGCACATCCGCAATACCCAGTCCCCATAGCTCTGTGTGCTTTTATTGTGTTACAAAAACGATTTGATATGTATGCAAATTAACATAAAAGAGTCATATCTTACTTGTGTGACCAGAGAAGAGTCATATTTTCAAGCTCTCACTCATCTCAGGTTAATTTGCATATGTATCAAATCGGTTTTTATACACAATAAAAGCACACAGAGCTATGGGGACTGGGTACTGCGGATGTGCTAGCGGCCATCTAGCAACCCATGTCCTCATCTCTATACCCAAAATCCAGATGACAGGTTCCCTTTAAGTTTTCTCTGATAATGTAATTAATTTCCTTTATCCTATTAAAATTGTTTTGCATCTCCTCCTTGGGTTTTGTAGACTGGATCTTGAAGCAAAGAATATTTTGGTAAATTGGAATTCTAATTTAGTTTTTTGATGTTTAAGGCTACTTTCACACTGGCGTTTTGAATTCCGTTTGTGAGATCCGTTTCAGGGCTCTCACAAACGGTTCTAAACGGATCAGTTCAGCCCCAATGCATTCTGAATGGATAAGGATCCGTTCAGAATGCATCAGTTTGCCTCTGTTCCGCCTCCATTCCGCTCTGGATGCGGACACTAAAACGCTGCTTGCATACTGTAAATTTGTATGGAAGAAGGGACCCTGGGAAAGAAGATCTGGGTGGTCTGAACATCTGTGACAAGATTGAATATATCTGCATACTGATAACGTCTGGCCCAATTCGGAACCACAAGAATGACTGAAACAACCTTCCCCTTAATTTCTGGGGGAATCAAAGCAAGAGAGGGAGCTTGGGAAATAGAAGGAATGTCAAAAGGGTTCATGGGATTACCAGGGCATTTTTGCAAGAGGATCCCAAGCTCTGGAGAGGGACCTTGTTATTCTGCTGGGAAACCAAGAGGTCAACATGTGGAGAATCCATTGTGGAATGTGGACTACTGCCATCCAAGTAAGTGGAGCTCAGACAGACTCTACAGATGTCAAGCAGTGGGAGTGGCAGGCAGAACCCCAACAGAGTTCCAGTCTGGCACTGGGCAATGCAGATGGAGCCAGTGCAGTCTCAGAAGAAGTAGAATGCAACCTTCTTCATGTGGGGTGCACACACTTGAAGATCTGTGGGCTTGGTGATATATTGGATGGATTCAGGAAGCGCCATTCCATTAACAGATGTCACCACTAAGGACTTCTCTAGGTGCTGGGTAGGTGTGCGGTACCGGTTTACTATGGCTGATGCAGAAAGTTTCCAGGAAGGCCTGTATGGTAAACAACATACTTTTACCTTAGGACAACAACAGGGGTGCAATCTATTTTGGAGATTGCTTAGGTTCTTCACCTAGAATTGTCTGTCCTAGGCTCTGGAGTTTCCCGCCTTGAGAGGACAGATACCAACTAGGGATGAGCGAATCAACTTTGGATGAAACATCCAAAGTCGTTTCACATAATACTTTATTTGAATACTGTACGGAGCGAGCGCTCCGTACAGTATTAGAATGTATTGGCTCAGATGAGCCGAAGTTATTACCTTGCGAAGTCTCGCGAGACTTCGCATAATAACTTCATAAATTAATTTCTACTGTAAAAAAAACATTTCCTGAACTCGTGTTCGGTTCCAAGTTATTATGCAATGTCTCGCGAGACTTCGCGAAGTAATTACTTCGGCTCATCTGAGCCAATACATTCTAATACTCTACGGCAGGCATGCTCAACCTGCGGCCCTCCAGCTGTTGCAAAACTACAACTCCCATCATTCCCTGACAGCCTATAGCTATCATCCTACAGAAGGACATTGTGGGAGTTGTAGCTTAACAATAGCTGGAGGGCTGCAGGTTGAGCATGCCTGCTCTACGGAGTGCTCGCTCCGTACAGTATTCAAACGAAGTATTATGCAAATCGACTTTGGATGTTTCATCCGAAGTCGATTCGCTCATCCCTAATAGCAACATATTAACATAGTATGTAAGGCTGAAAAAGGACATCTGTCCATCCAGTTTAGCCTGGTATCCTGCACGTTGATCTAGAGGAAGGCAAAAACAAAACCCTGTGAGGTAGAAGCCAATTTTCCAATCAGGCAATCAGAATAACTCTCTGGATCAACAACCTCTCCTGAAATCTAATAACTATAAGCTGTAATATTATTACACTCCAGAAATACATCCAGGCCCCTCTTGAACTCTTTTAGTGAATTCACTATCACCACCTCCTCAGGCAGAGAGTTCCATAGTGTCACTGCTCTTACTGTAAAGAATCCTCTTTTAGGTTTGTGTAGAAAATTTCTTTCCTCCAGACGCAGAGGATGTCCCCTCGTCAAAGTCACAGTCCTGGGTATAAATAGATCATGGGAGAGATCTCGTTACTGACCCCTGAGATATTTATACATAGTTATTAGATTTCCCCTCAGTTGTTTTTTTTTT